>NC_136057.1:1423598261-1424198261 GCF_964261635.1 Lissotriton helveticus
AGTCTGTAAAAGAGTGTCTGAGAGAGTCTTTGAGAGCGTCTGTGAGAGTGTGAGAGCGTCTGAGTGTGTGAGAGTGTCTGTGAGAGAGTGTGAGTCTGTGAGATGGTGTCTGAGAGTTTGTGAGAGTGTGAGTCTGTAAAAGAGTGTCTGTGAGAAAGTCTGAGAGTGTGAGAGTCTGTGAGATAGTGTCTGTGAGCAAGTGTGTCTGTGAGTGAGAGAGTGTCTGTGAGAGAGTCTGTGAGACAGTGTCTGGGAGTGAGTGTCTGGGAGAGATTGTGAGAGTCTGTGAGAGTGTCTCTGAGAGTGTGAGTCTGAGAGTGTCTGTGAGTGTCTGTGAGCTAGTGTCTGTAAAAGAGTGTCTGTGAGAGAGTGTATGTGAGAGTGTTAGAGGGTCTGTGAGTGTGAGAGTGTCTGAGAGAGTGTCTGTGAGAAAGTGTCTGTGAGAGAGTGTCTGTGCGAGAGTGTCTGTGAGAGTGTCTGTGAGAGAGTGAGAGAGTGTCTGTGAGAGAGTGAGAGAGTGTTTGTGAGAGTGTCTGTGGGAGAGTGCGAGAGTGTCTGTGAGAGAGTGTCTGTAAGAGTCAGAGTGTATGAGTGTCTGTGAGAGTCTGAGAGTGAGTGAGAGTCTGAGAGTGTCTGTGAGAGAGTGTCTGTGAGAGAGTGTCTGAGAGAGAGTGTCCAAGAGAGTCTGGGAGTGTGTGTGTGTGAGTGTGTGTGTGTGTGTGTGAGTGTGTGTGTGAGAGTGTGTGTGAGAGTGTGTGTGAGAGAGTGTCTGTGAGAGTGTGTGGGAGAGTGTGTGGGAGAGTGTGTGGGAGAGTGAGTGTGAGAGTGTGTGTGTGAGAGAGTGTCTGTGAGAGAGTGTGAGAGTGTTTGTGAGAGTGTGAGAGTGTCTGTGGGAGAGTGTGAGAGTGTCTGGGTGAGAGTGTCTGGGAGAGAGTGTCTGTGAGAGAGAGTCTGTGAGAGTGAGAGTCTGTGAGAGTGAGAGTCTGAGAGAGTGTCTGTGAGAGAGTGTCTGTGAGAGAGTGTCTGTGAGAGAGTGTCCGAGGGAGTGTGTGTGAGAGTGTGTGTGAGAGAGTGTGAGTGTGTGGGAGTGTCTGTGAGAGAGTGTCTGTGAGTGTCTGTGAGAGTGTGTGGGAGAGTGTGTGGGAGAGTGAGTGAGTGTGTGTGTGTGTGAGAGAGTGTCTGTGAGAGAGTGTGAGAGTGTTTGTGAGAGTGTGAGAGTGTCTGTGGGAGAGTGTGAGAGTGTCTGGGAGAGAGTGTCTGGGAGAGAGTGTCTGGGAGAGAGTGTCTGGGAGAGAGTGTCTGGGAGAGAGTGTCTGGGAGAGAGTGTCTGGGAGAGAGTGTCTGGGAGAGAGTGTCTGGGAGAGAGTGTCTGGGAGAGAGTGTCTGGGAGAGTGTGTCTGGGAGAGTGTGTATGGGAGAGTGTATGGGAGAGAGTATGGGAGAGAGTATGTGAGTGTCTGTGAGAGTGTGTCTGGGAGAGTGTCTGTGAGAGAGTCTGGGAGAGTATGTGAGTGTCTGAGAGAAGGTCTGTGAGGGAAGGTCTGTAAAAGAGTGGGTGAGAGTGGGTGAGAGAGTGTGAGAGTCTGGGAGAGAGAGTCTGGGAGAGTGAGTCTGGGAGAGTGAGTCTGGGAGAGTGTGTCTGGGAGAGTGTGTCTGGGAGAGTGTGTCTGGGAGAGTGTGTATGGGAGAGAGTGTATGGGAGAGAGTGTGTCTGGGAGAGTGTGAGTGTCTGAGAGTGTGTCTGTGAGTCAGATTGTGAGTCTGAGAGTGTGTGAGAGAGTGTCTGTGAGAGAGGGTCTGTGAGTGTGTGAGAGAGTGTCTGTGAGAGAGTGTCTGTGAGAGTGTGAGTCTGTAAAAGAGTGTCTGTGAAAAAGTCTGAGAGTGTGAGAGTCTGTGAGATAGTGTCTGTGAGAGAGTGTGTCTGTGAGAAGGTGTCTGAGTCAGATTGTGAGTCTGAGAGAATGTCTATGAGAGAGTGTCAGTGAGAGAGTGTCTATGAGAGAGTGTCAGTGAGAGAGTGTCAGTGAGAGAGTGTCTGTGAAAGAGTGTCTGTGAAAGAGTGTCTGTGAAAGAGTGTCTGTGAAAGAGCGTCTGTGAGAGAGCGTCTGTGAGAGAGCGTCTGAGAGAGCGTGTGAGAGAGCGTCTGTGAGAGAGTGTCTGTGAGAGAGTGTGGGAGGGTCTCCGTGAGAGAGTCTGTAAGAGAGTGTCTGAGAATGTCGGTGAGAGAGTGTGTGAGAGTGTCTGTAAAAGAGTGTCTAAAAGAGTCTGTAAAAGAGTGTCTGAGAGGGTGTCTGTGAGAGTGTGAGAGGGTCTGAGTGTGTGAGAGTGTCTGTGAGAGAGTGTGAGATGGTGTCTGAGAGTTTGTGAGAGTGTGAGTCTGTAAAAGAGTGTCTGTAAGAAAGTCTGAGAGTGTGAGAGTGTCTGTGAGACAGTGTCTGGGAGTGAGTGTCTGGGAGAGATTGTGAGAGTCTGTGAGAGTGTCTGTGAGAGTGCCTGTGAGCTAGTGTCTGTAAAAGAGTGTCTGTGAGAGCGTGTCTGTGAGAGTGTTAGAGGGTGTGTTAGAGGGTCTGTGAGAGTGTCTGAGAGTGTCTGTGAGAGAGTGTCTGTGAGAGTGGGTGAGAGAGTGGGTGAGAGTGTGTCTGGGAGAGAGAGTCTGGGAGAGTGTCTCTGAGAGAGTCTGGGAGAGTGTATGGGAGAGAGTGTATGGGAGAGTGTGTATGGGAGAGTGTTTCTGGGAGAGTGTGAGAGTGTCTGAGTGTCAGTGTCTGAGAGTGTGTTTGTGAGTCAGATTGTGAGTCTGAGAGTGTCTGTGAGAGAGTGTCTGTGAGAGAGTGTCGTGAGAGAGTGTCTGTGAGAGAGGGTCTGTGAGAGAGGGTCTGTGAGAGAGGGTCTGTGAGAGAGTGTCTGTGAGAGTGTGAGTCTGTAAAAGAGTGTCTGTGAGAAAGTCTGAGAGAGTGTGAGAGTCTGTGAGATAGTGTCTGTGAGAGAGTGTGTCTGTGAGAGGGTGTCTGAGTCAGATTGTGAGTCTGTGAGAGAATGTCTATGAGAGAGTGTCAGTGAGAGTGTCTATGAGAGAGTGTCAGTGAGAGAGTGTCAGTGAGAGTGTCTGTGAAAGAGTGTCTGTGAAAGAGCGTCTGTGAAAGAGCGTCTGTGAAAGAGCGTCTGTGAAAGAGCGTCTGTGAAAGAGCGTCTGTGAGAGAGCGTCTGTGAGAGAGCGTCTGTGAGAGAGCGTCTGTGAGAGAGCGTCTGTGAGAGAGCGTCTGTGAGAGAGCGTCTGTGAGAGTGCGTCTGTGAGAGTGCGTCTGTGAGAGAGTGTCTGTGAGAGAGTGTCTGTGAGAGAGTGTCTGTGAGAGAGTGTCTGTGAGAGAGTGTCTGTGAGAGAGTGTCTGTGAGAGAGTGTCTGTGAGAGAGTGTCTGTGAGAGAGTGTCTGTGAGAGAGTGTGGGAGGGTCTCTGTGAGAGAGTGTCTGTAAGAGAGTGTCTGAGAATGTCGGTGAGAGAGTGTCGGTGAGAGAGTGTGTGAGAGTGTCTGTAAAAGAGTGTCTAAAAGAGTGTCTGAGAGAGTGTCTGTGAGAGAGCGTCTGTGAGAGTGTGAGAACGTCTGAGTGTGTGAGAGTGTCTGTGAGAGAGTGTGAGAGTCTGTGAGATGGTGTCTGAGAGTTTGTGAGAGTGAGTCTGTAAAAGAGTGCCTGTGAGAAAGTCTGAGAGTGTGAGAGTCTGTGAGATAGTGTCTGTGAGAGAGTGTGTCTGTGAGTGAGAGAGTGTCTGTGAGAGAGTCTGTGAGACAGTGTCTGGGAGTGAGTGTCTGGGAGAGATTGTGAGAGTCTGTGAGAGTGTCTCTGAGAGTGTGAGTCTGAGAGAGTGTCTGTGAGAGTGCCTGTGAGTGTCTGTGAGAGTCTGTCTGTGAGAGTGTCTGTGAGCTAGTGTCTGTAAAAGAGTGTCTGTGAGAGAGTGTCTGTGAGAGTGTTAGAGGGTCTGAGAGAGTGTCTGTGAGAGTGTCTGTGAGAGAGAGTCTGTGAGAGAGTCTGTGAGAGAGTCTGTGAGAGAGAGTCTGTGAGAGAGTCTGTGAGAGAGAGTCTGTGAAAGAGTGTCTGTGAAAGAGTGTCTGTGAGAGAGTGTGTCAGAGAGTGTCTGTGAAAGTCTGAGAGTCTGTGAGAGGGTGTCTGTGAGAGTGTCTGTAAGAGAGAGTGTGTGAGAGTGCCTGTGAAAGTGTCTGCGAGAGAGTGTGTCTGTGAGAGTGTGTGTCAGAGTCTGAGAGAGAGTGTGAGAGAGTGTCTGTGAGAGGGAGTCTGTGAGTGTCTGGGAGTGAGTGTATGTGAGAGTGTCTGTGAGAGATTGTGAGAGTCTGAGTGTCAGAGTCTGTGAGAGTCTGAGTGTCAGAGTCTGTGAGAGTCTGGGAGTGTCAGAGAGTCTGGGAGAGAGTGTCAGAGAGTCTGGGAGAGAGTGTCAGAGAGTCTGGGAGAGAGTGTCTGTGAGAGTCTGTAAGAGTGTCTGTGAGAGAGTGTCTGTGAGAGTCAGTCAAAGAGAGTCGGAGAGAGAGTCTGGGAGAGAAAGAGTCTGGGAGAGAGTGTGAGAGTCTGAGTGTGTGAGAGTCTGAGAGTGTCTGTGAGAGTCAGAGTGTCTGAGAGTCTGTGAGAGTGTCTGTGAGAGAGTGTCTGTGAGAGAGTGTCTGTGAGAGTATGAGAGAGGTCTGTGAGAGAGCATCTGAGTCGGTCTGTGAGAGTGTCTGAGTCGGTCTGTGAGAGGGTCTGCGAGAGAGAGTCTGGGAGAGAGTCTGTGAGAGTGTCAGTAAGAGAACATCTGAGAGTGTGAGATTGTGTCTGAGAGAGTGTCTGAGAGTGTGTCTGTGAGTGTGTGAGAGATTGTGAGAGAATGTGTCTGTGAGAGTGTCTGTGAGAAAGTGTGTGAGAGATAGTGTCTATGAGAGTGTCTGTGAGAGATAGTGTCTGTGAGAGTCTGTGAGTGTCTGTGAGAGAGTCTGTTAGAGAGTGTCTGTAAGAGTGTAAGTCTGAGTGTCTGTGAGAGAGTGTCTGAGAGAGAGTCTGTGAGAGTGTCTGAGTGTGTGAGTGTCTGTGAGAGAGTGTCGGAGTCTGTGAGAGAGTGAGAGAGTATCTGAGAGTCTGTCTGAGAGTCCATTGTTCTGCATAATTCTTCATTTCGAGCAGTGTAAAAGGCCCGTTCTGCGGTGAATCGCTGCCGCTTACACAAAGCTGTCAGTCTATTGTTCCTCCTATCACCCTTCAATTTCATAAATCAGAGCTGTTAATTCCTTAATGTGTTTTCCGGGAGTTAACACTGCATGTAAAATGTTAATCTGTCCCCTTAAACAATGCCTGTTTACACAGGCCCCATCCTTAGTTTGCTTACTGTAAAAATGGCTCCTTGGTTTGTGGATTTAGCATTGTTTACCTCCCAGATCTTGAGACTGCCTGTGTGTGTTCGCGTTAATTAAGATGTGAAACTTTATCTGGTGATAGGAGCCCCTTTTTAAAATCAGCAGCAATTCTCTTCATTGCTTATCTTTAAAAACTTTCACACAGAGAAAGCGAAAGTGATGGCAGGGACGCGCTCTGTGGTGGAAAGGGGCAGAGCGAGGCGCTTGGGAAAGCAAGGCTTAATGAGCCATGAAAGCCAAATGGCGGCTGCGCGCATGCACGTTCGCGTGACCGCTAGCGCTAGGCCATGTGGCAGCACTTTGAAAACCCCGATACTAAATGTCTTGCAGTGTAGCGCATGCGCTGGCTCAGCGAGACTTAAAAAGTGTTGGATTGTATGCTTGAATTAATCTCAGCCACTGCTAATCACACGGGCCGCATCCCTATCCATTGCTATTTTGCACACCATGTTACCTCATTTTGAACCCAGCTATATTTGTCCACCTTGACCCTGCTCCCTTTGGAACAGTCTAGCTCGAACTGCCAAGCCGGGTTCTCCCTGAACCAGAACACTAGCAACCCAGGACCGGTTTCGCCTTAGTAAGCAAAATAACTCTGGCCATGTGGTATTGTACAGTAAGTCACCTTGCTGTGCTGCGCGACAGGGAAAGGGCAGGAATGCACCATATTTAAGAAAATACTACACATTCCTGCCTTTTCCTTTTGTGCTTGTGCCCTTTTGGCAGCCTAGCGCCAACACAAGCACACTTGCACCAACACAGGCAGGATTTTTTTTTTGCAGGAAGGCGAACCTTCCTGCACAAAAACGATCCTGAGAGGCGTATTCCTTTTTCTATGTGAGCTACAGAATGCAGCACACAGAGGAAGTAACGAGGAGAAATAACGATATTTCTCCTAGTTACACCTCACCTGGGAATGCATATGTTTTTGGCGCGTTCCTACATCTACCAGTACTGGTAAATCTGGGAATGCGTAAAAAAAATGGGAGTTTCGTGAGAACACCCAGGCAACCCCCATAGAATTCCTTCCCATTGCAGAGCAACGCAACACAGTGATTTGCGCTGCATTGCCTTACTTCAGATTTATGGAGCCATTAAGGGCCAAACAAAGTGGGCTTGCGTGGCTTCATAAATCTTACTTAAGGTTTGCGTCATGGGCAATCTCATTCACCCAACATCACTCTAAGCCATTTTATCGGAAGGTCTAAAATGCGACCCCCAAGACACCAAACTGTCTCAACAACTAGCTGGGATTGGAGGAAACTAACTAGATCCACAGGTGGCCACCTACTTTATTTACCAGCCCTCCCCATGGCAGGTAACACCTGGCTACCCCTTACATAGGAAGACATTGTCAAACGCACACTCTAGGAAGAAATCGTCGAACACATTCTCTCCAAATTCTCTCTCAATGCGATAGGAGACTTATCCCCCCAATGTCATGTTTTTCCCAGACAGAAGACGCTAGATTGCATGGCACATCACAGATGGACAATTTTATACTACACAGGCTACAAAACTCTATGGGCACAAATCCCTAGCTACCCACACGAGCCACCAGAATTTACTCCCTAGACGTTACTCATCAACGACTAGGGGGGCATCTAATGTCTAAACTCTTTCAGGCTTGTATCACACTACTACCCACCACAGATTCTCAAATAAAAGAGGCATGGGAACGAGATCTGCCCCACTCTATATCTGATTTTCAATGGCAGCACTGCCGCACACAAATGCGTAAACGCTCCATGAACCACCGTCATAAGTTGCCACATTTAAATTATTTTGCCCGGCATGTACGACTCCTCACAGGGTACACATATGAACAACGCTCGCTCACACGCATGCACTTAATGCTAGTCTTCCCATGCAGACTTCTTACATATGACCTGGGCTTGCACTAAGATAGCCGGTTTTGGACAGTTGTCTACAATGCACTATCACGCATGGTAAACCAGACACTTATACCTAATCCATAACAGACGCTACTTGGATTCATACACAATGGCCCAAAAGCAGTACGTAGATATGTGGCAATAGCTCGAATGTTAACAAAATGAGAAATTGCAATACGTTGGGGTGGTAAACACACAATGACACTGAAGCGCTGGACTGCGAGCTTGATATATTGTAGCACCAATAGCGACATATATTCTCAACTTCAACCACCCACCTCACGTTCGAGAGACATTTGGCATTCACTTCAAACATTTTTTCTATAAACGCAGGACGACTCTGACCACACTCTTGATTTTGCGATTTAACTAGACATGCACATGGAACCCCTGCCCTTTCATGTACACTCAAGTACGACATCAGCCAACAACTGCTTAAGCGTTGGATACAAAATTGACTGACGTTGCAAAATAGATAAAGTGTCAATATTGATAATAGATTGACAATTGTCATTAATGCTATATGTAATGTAAACGGTATGGACCAATATCTGGCATGATTCTACGGTTTGTTAACTGTATGTTTAAAGGTAAAGTAAAAAAAGAAAAAAACTTTGCGTCATACATATTCCCCGTTGCGTGGTGCAATCACAACACAAATCATCTCATAAATAGGCTCCTGTGTCACTGGTACCAGGCTGTACCTGGCTGATGAGCCCATAACTAGGGCTAAACCAATCCTGCGTTGCTTGTGTTCTGGTTCAGGGAGGACCTAGCTTGGCAGTTCAGGCTGGACTGTACCTATTGGAGCAGGGTCAAAAATGATTTGCACAAAGCTGGGTCCAAACTAAGGTGGCATGGTGTGCAAAATAACAATGGATTTTGGATGGAGCCCATGGGATTAATTCAAGTATTCCATCCATCACTGTTGTGTATACTTATTGTGGGCCCTAAGTGGGACAGGTATGCCCAAAAGTGGGTCCCATGCACACTGTGTCACTGGAACCAAGCTGTACCCAGTTGATGAGTCCATTACTAGGGAGAAACCGGTGCTGGGTTGCTTGTGTTCAGGTTCAGGGAGAACCTAGCTGGGCTTGACTGTCCCTACTGGAGCAGGCTCAAGAATGATTTGCATTAAGCTGTGTCCGAATTGAGGTGAAATGGTGTGCAAAAGAACGATGGATTGGGATGCAGCCCCAGTAATTACCAGTGGCACAGATTAATTCAAGCATTCCACCCATCACTGTTTTGTAGTTCAGGGCCACAATAGTTGAAGAAGCCTGCTGGGGCAAGTTGGTAGCTCAAATTTTCCTGACGCTGCCTATCGTCAATGTACAGTACCAAGGACCAGGACCCTGACCCTATGCTCAAAGTTGCACCCAAATTCGTGAAACCTAGGAGTGTTGTTGCAGTGCAGCCTGGTTGCCCAAAAGGCGAGTTACTGTCCAAAAAAGGATTCAGCTGTGACCGTGATACTGTGCAACTGGACTTCTGCCAGCACCGAGAGGACTTTGAGGGAAGGCGACCCCTGTTACCAGGCCACCTCACCTCCTTTGTGGATTGAGGTGTAGCCACAGGAAGTACCCTTTGACCGCATCTTATCCCAAGCATCCTTGATATCTTCAGTATCCTCAGTTCCTTGCATCACGACAACATTTTTAGGAACCTCCGGCAACAGATAAAAGTGTCTGGAACTGACTGAAGACTACCTCTGAGGACTTTGCTGGTAACCCCCACCGACTGGTACGCTACTGGAGTTGGTCATCTAACAGGACAAGTGACCGCATTACAACTAGCCCCTCCTTTTGGTGAAAATGTGTTGAATTTGCCAGTGCTTGTTTGCAGTTGAGTGGAATGTTTTGATTTACTATACCTTATTGTTTATATATCTTTATCGCTCTGGTGACTAAAAATGCATAAATATACAGTCAATTTGAAAAAATTGGTGTCTGATTTCTCGAGTGTCTCGTTAATTTCTTCAATTGTTTTGGTATTGTTGAAATGCTTTACACTTGTTTCTTTGTGTACGCCTTGCTGTTCAGTCACAGCACCCAGGGTTGAGCTAGAGGGTTTAACAAACAAAACCTACTGGTCCTAAAGAGGCTAGAAGTGTATTACACGGTGTGGTCGCACAACCTCAACATATTATACAGCCCATCTCCTCACAGTAACATACTCAGTTCGTAGCATGTGTGGCTGTAAATGCACATGCTCTGCTAAGACTATAAAGCAGTACTCCCCTAAGCAGTGGCTAGCTGGAGGATGTTGCAGAAGATTGAAACAGATTTTGTGAAACTGCTTGTCAAACTCTTCCTTGTAGGTGCAATAAGACAGCCACACATCAGTATTTGATGAATGTGTATGGAGTGGACCTTGTAGGTGCTTTAGATATGTCAGCTATGGGTATGTTTCCAAGGGAAGACATAGTCGCTCATTTTTTACAGGTCGAATAAGACCTAGGCGCGGCAGGCAAATTCCCTTTAGCCTCAATGTAGCAGGTTTGGATACATTTGACAATTCATCTAGCAATGCCTGCCTCTGAAAGAGCATTTCTCTGTGTGGCTGAGAGAAAGCGACAAAACATTGCAGAGTTTGTCAAAAGGGTTTGATACTATCAATGTAATACGTGGGGGGACATTTGACATTGTGGAAAGAAGACTAGTAACTCAATGGTTTGATTAAGATGGAATGAGGATATCACATTAGGAAGGAATTTAGAGTTGGTTCTAAGGGCAATTCTGTTATGAACCGGAAAGAAAAGCTTTTCCATGGTGAGGGCCTCCAAATTGCTAAAACGCTTTAAAGATGGGATAGCAACAAGGAAAGCAACTTTCCAGGAAATAAATTGTAATAGGCATGAGTGTAAATGTTCAAAAGGAGGATCCACGAGTCTGGTAAGTACAACCATAAAGATCCAGACAAGGCAGGGGGTACTCTAGGTGGAAAAACCTGGTACGATAGGTAGAATTACCCTGTTGAGTCCTTCCTTGACAGGGATTATGAACAGAGAAGAGTGTTCCCTGTTCTGTATGTAAGCTGCGATGGTAACCAAGTAAAGGCTTATGGCAGTATAAGTGAGACCTGATTTCGATAAATGAAGGAGGTAGCAGATGATATCCTGAACTGTGGGCCTAAACAGATCTATGCGCTTAGGGATGCAGTTATGGACAAACCTCTTCGACAGACAGCGGCAAGCGTTTGTCCAGTTCCATCTACTAAAGTTAAGAATTTGGGCATTATTTTTGATGACCAACTCAGCTTCTCGGCCCAGATAAACCGTGTAACCTCCACTTGTTTTTTCATACTAAAGTTTCTTCGGAAGGCGTTTCCTTTCATTCCGCAGGAGCTAAGAAAAACAGTGGTAGTGGCCCTAGTCCTATCACGCCTAGATTACTGCAATGCACTATTTATAGGCATTGACAAGGCGCAGAAGGCCAAATTGCAGTCTATACAAAATGCTGCTGCGCGGATATTATTGAATATCCCTAAAGGTCACCCTACCTCCGCCACCATTAAATCATTGCATTGGCATCCAATACAGCAGCTTTTGGAATTCAAGGCTTTATGTTTAAGTTCACAAGACACGATATGGTGGAAGGGCAGCCGACCTCCATAAATTTATCCACTGGTGCATTCCCACGGGAAGCCTCAGATCCTCAAACATGGGCCTCATCTGCGCCATCAAAGTCTGTAGAGCCAGATGGGGAGGGCAGAGACTATCACACTGTGCAGTTAGGCTAAGGAACCAACTACCTACCACTGTGAGACTTCAACCAAACAGGCTAATGTTCAGGAAGTTGATAAAAACGTGGCTGTTCACCAGGGCATAAAACGGCCGGTACAGCTGTCTGCTTTCCCTCTCTTTTTCTCACTTAGCGCCAAGACGCCTCGGCATTCGAGCGCTCTATAAACTTTAATCCTAATCCTAATCTTACAATTGGCAGCATCACAGGGCTGTGTAGTAGGTCTGCATGTTTCTTTGAAGAGAGACTAACACTCAAGAGAGGTTAAGATAGCCGAACTCTAGGACCTCATGAGCCAGATTGAGTTGCCTGTGGATGGCATGTCTGATTGTGCCATGATTCAGGGTAAGAAGGTTCATTCTGTTGGGGAGTTTCTAAAGGGGAACGACCAACATCTCAAGATGGGTAGAGAGCCATGGTTGACTGAACCAACATGGGAGCCACCAGATTGAGAGTGAGGAAAGTTTGCCTAAGCTTCCGGACCATACACAGAAGTAGGGGTAGAGGACGAAAAACCCATAGAGCATTCCCAATGGGCTGTGGGTGTGGGGACCTGGAGGCGAAACCTTCAATGGCAGCAGTACAGGAGTAGGACATCTGGATGGAGTGCCCGTCCATGGACTTGTTGGTGTATCCTGCCATGAAAGTCTGCACATTTGTTGGCTATTCCATGAAGGTAACCACCTGCAGGTGTATTCAGTGGGGAAGCACCAAATGCTTTGTGCTGATGCTGTCAGTTGTAGAGTGTACACTCCGCCTTACTTTTGGAGGTAGTACATGGTGGGCAAGTTGTTTGTCTCTATCAACGCCACTTTGTCCTGAACCTGGTGAAAAAAACGCCCTGCAAGCTAGTTGGATGGCCAGGAGCTCGAGGTAATTGACGTGGAGGCTTCTTTGCCGCAGAACTTATATGCCCTGAATGATCAGCTATTGAAGATGTGCCCACTCAAGAGCGAGGCATGCCGTGGTGATAATCACCTGCCGAACCTGGTCTATGAAGAGCCGGCCCACAACAGGTTGATGTTCCACTACGAGAGACAGCAATGTGTGCTGGTCCACATCAACCCTAGATTGTCCCAGTGATTTTCCAATCGCGACCATTGTTATGACAGGCATTGTTGGAGCAGAAGCATGTGAACCCTGGAGTGGGAAGCTATGCATGAGGCCATCATGCCAAGAAGACACATAACTTTTCTGACCAACTGGGGTAAGTCTTGGCAGTGACTGTGTAGAGCACAGCTCCCAGAAATGGTTGAATCTGATAGGGAAGCCCAGATGGTGAAGGAGAGCCTGGGTGTGAGCGAGGCACTGCTTCTAGTTTGCACTCTTGATCAGCCAATCGTCTACGTAAGGAAATACGTAAATGCTGCTCCTTCTGAGATGGGAGGCTACAAGAGCGAGGCATTTTGTGAACACTGTGGGGGCAGCGGTGACTGTGATTAGCAACACCTTGAAATGATAATGCTGACCAACCACCTACCACGACACACAGATAGGGACACTGGGCAGGATGAATAGGTATATGAATGTAGGTGTCTTTCAGATTTAAAGCAGTCATGAATTCGCCTTGCTGCAGCAGTGGGATAACATTCTGCAGGGTGACCTTCTGCAGATGTTCTGAAAGGATGTACTTGTTAAGGCGCCCGAGGTCAAGTATTGGCCTTGGAGACCCATCCTTCGTGGGGATGAGAACATACAGGAAGTACATTCCCATGCCACGGTATTGCAATGGTTCTGGCTCTATTGCCGTTTTGAGGATAAGTGCCTGAACCTCTTCCCAGAGAGGGCACTGGTGTTCCGTAGGTAGACTGTATGTGCGGAGTGGGATGTTTGGTGGGGTTGCAGTGAGCTCCAGGCAGGAACCGTGTTGTATGTTGGAGAGGACCCATTGGTTGGAGGTGATCTCTTCCCAACACAGGAGAACACCCTGTAGGCTTTCTCCGACAAGTGTAGTGTGATTGGAGAGGGGAAGGGAGTCACTTCTTGGCGGAGTCGGTTCCTTTGGCACTCCCTCCAGTGCTGGTGGTGGTACTGTTGTTGCTGCCTATGGTAGGAAGTGGTCTTGCTACCTCCCCAGTACTGTGACCTATGAAAAGAGCCCCAGGAGTGCCTGTCTGAAGAGCACCCAGGGCCCTGGCCACATCCATGTTCTTTTCAAGCATTTGGTATACATGCGTTCCAAACAGGTGTTTACTTTTAAACTGCAGATGATGTTATATTTCTGACTTAAAGCCAGAGACAAGGAACTAGGCGTGACACCTGATCAGGATACCAGCATTTACACCCCTGGCTGCAGTGTCGGCTGCATCAAGGACATAGCTGATGGTGGCCTTTGAGATAGTTTTGCCTTCAGTAACCAGTTCTTGTCCATGTTGCATATACAGCTCAGGAAGGCGTTGGAAGAGTTGGCAATGCGCAAGCAGGCAGAAACTGGATGGTGCATTGTGTTTTTGAAAGTTTTCAACTATTAAGTCATTGTCAACGTGCAAATCTCCTTTATGAAAAGTAGCTGCATATAAATAACCTCATAGTAAAAGGTTGTGTCATGAGGTGAAGATGGTTTTGCTGGGAAGAGCTCAGGCGTCTGTATAACCCGGGGGATCAATACCATAGTTGTCCCACAGGTCGGCCCTGGGTGAAGCTGGAGAAGGTAGAGCGTTTGGTGGTGTGGCAGTGAGGAAGAGGAGGAGCGGCAGCAGGGAGGGGGCTGGTACCCCTGACCGTATGTCTTTTATGCCTTGGAGGAGGTGTAAGCTTCAAGGCCAGATGCTACTCAAAAGACAGCTTGCTCTTTCCTGGCAGGGTTTCCTGTGGCTTAGGTGGCAGCTTGGTGGACATTAAGCCAGTTTGGGGATGGATGAAAAGCCAATTTTGGCAAGCGTCGTCCGAGCTTTTGGCACCTAGTGGGCTTTCAGTGATGATGGGGTCTATGGCTGCTTCGATTTCGACGTGAACTTCAGCAGCGAGGTCGGTTTTGGTGCCATTGTCCAATTCGGGTCACCTTTGATGCCGGAGTCCAGGAGCTTATTGGCTCCAAGGAAGGTACCGGCTCATATGGAGCAGCGGAGGCTCCAAAAGCTTCGGTTGGTGCCGACCATGACCGGCAGGCAGTGGCAGACAAACCATTTGTTGAGTGCTTGGTCTCATTGCCGAACCCCCACTGGGGTGGAACTCTGCGTGTCCATGGGATCACTGGACCGCCCTGGGCAGTGGCCATATTCACAGTTGAAGCCTTCTTGGGATCTTGATGATGCACCCCCTCAGATTAGGAGGGTGAGCTCACCTCCAAACTGGAACACAATAGCTGGACTTCGGAAGGGCCAGCTTTTTCCTCTGCCTGAACGGAGGGTTCCCCAAAGATGGGGAGAGTCATTTCTGTCTCACCTCTGCATTCTTTGATGGGTCCATCTCCTGGTATTGAACGGTCTTTTTCGACTGGAAGGTGAGGCAGACTGGGCATGTGGTCCTGTCATGCTCAGGAGAGAGGTAAAGATTGCAGACCTGATGGTGGGCAGTCCAAGGGAACTTTGAGTGACACTGGGGGAAGTATTGGAAGAGCATCCTTTCCCTCTCAGACCTGGCATTCTCACTGAAAAAGGCACCAGAGATTGAAGGAAATTCCCCAGGATGGGGCCGAGGCCCCAGCGGAATCCAAAGTGGTTGTCAAAGTTCCTGGAACGAAGAAGTGAGATCGCTGATCGGTGAAGATTATTCTTTGACAAAGGGAGACGAAGAGTTGTGGAGGCCTGGCGTTATGCGCTAATAGGTGCCGAACACCGAGCCAAATCGGTATATGCCCAAACACGATGGCAGAAAAAACTATTTAACAATGGAGCCGATGCCCATGCACCTTACCAAGCAAAGGAGGAGTCACTATATCGTGAGGTTCAAAAGTATTCTTCTAAGAAAAACAAGTGGCTCGTAATTAGCTAACAACTTGCAGTAACACTGTTTAAGACCACCACGCTCCATTTTGTTGAACCTTAGTCCTTGCAAAAATGTAAAGTAGGCAGGTAAATAACTGCAGAAAATACCCTTTAGCATATACTGTAATTTTCCTAAATGGATTTCTAACATACAGCACAGGAAAAAATGATGAGAGGTCATAGAAAAAGCAAACTTGAAGGCAAATCAACACTCGTTTGGCTAAAAGCGAGGGCAACAACGGCATAACTTGGAACTAAATACATGTAGTACAAAAAAAATAATGCAAGAAAACCGCACAGTTAACCCTTTATGTTCGGGGATGCTGCAGCAATGGTCCCAATAAAACGAAACTGACACAATGAATGACAGGAACATTAGTAAGAAAAGCCTTTTAATATAAACATTTGCACATATTAAATTACATGATTTCATCCCATATCCAGGCCAGTCCTGGAAGAGGACATATTACACCAAAACCAGTGCCACCCATTAGCTTCCCTTAGTATCTTATTTCGGGTAGTTTCTTTTTTTGAATAGGCCTAATAAAGTGCAGCAGGCCGTCTCTGATCACACTCAAAGAAGCCACGAGGAAGGGATTATGCACTCTCCTAACAGTTATTCCACAAACAAACGGAAACACAAGCCTGGATCCAAGATGAGCAGAGGATCAATGGCTTGTCTGTGTAAGATGTGAAATTGGATCCGTAATAAAGCACTAAGCTGCCTCTAGGACACATTAGACCTCATGAGTGATAGCAGAGGTGAGCAGACTCTTCCCAGAGCATTAGGTAGATTGAGCTGACAGCAGCTGCCCACCCTCAATTCAACATTTACACCCACAAATGATGTTCATATGGACCTGCCGGAAGGCAGACTGGCTTTAAAATCTGGAGGAGACCGAGATCTCTCAATTGGGAATGAGTACTTCTAATGCCAACCCGTCTCACAAAAGCCATGCTGTAATGCTCAAATGCCACACCACATGTTGGTGCCTTCCAACCATGCAGATGTTAACACTGTACAATACACATATACAGCACCTGCCCATTAAATCTTGCCCATTTGCAGAGGGCACACATGTTTAAAACTCGCAGATCCCATTTCCTCCAGATTCTGGTCATCCTAGGGAGGGTTGTTAATTTGTTGCGAATTCGAGAATGCATCCAGTTTACTCAAAATTCTACCGTGACATATATTCAAATACACTAAATTGTCACCAAGAATATCTAATGCATGTACACTAGAAAATTCATCAACAGTAGCAGCACAATTTCCTCCAATCAGCACATTTAATATCTTGGGTAAAGTTTTGGCTGGAAACACCAGGAGGCTGCCACTACAATAAGCATCAACCCGTAGTGTCGAACACACCCAAACCTTTGAAAAAGCAAAATGGTCTACAGAACGGATCCCCAAAATGAAGTTATCTAATCCAAGGGATGAAAAGTTCTGTATCCACGCACTAACCCATCGGTCCATCGGATCCCACTGGTAAGAGGCTCTATATATTTTCCTTTTTCGATTTCCTGAGGCCATATAGTTCTGGTGATGAAAAGGTCAGTATCACTATATTTTACCCCTCAGCCAATCCTGTGCTCAGGTGACGGTACAAATCTCTAAAGCAATCCCAGGAGCCCATCTAGCGCAATTTATGACATACTCCTCCCTCTGTCAATATCAGGAGCCGCTGCAGTCTCAGAGGTGAGGGCTATAGTGACCCTTAGCCCATCGAGTGCTTGATACGCCAGGCTCTCTATGCAGTCGCTAGACCCTGGAACCCACCCAGCCTCAGAGCTCAGCATTTCTGTGCAATCCCCTGATAAAAGTCAGCCCTAGGGGTGGACAGGCTTCTCGTTCAATCCCCAAGCACATTCAACCTTATAACAGATCGCATATGCACTTCTGGTGGCAACCACATCAGCTGTAGAAAAGACAAGATCTGCTTCCACCAAGACATCCATTCTTAAAGATGAAATGTGCATTGTCCCTGTGCATATTTTATACCCCGTACCATCCCCACAAGAATGGACAGCATAATGGGCAGAAGGGTGAGCGTTTAATTGTACGGCATGAGAACATTCTCATAATGCAGAATGTATTTAAGGCAGCCACCTTACTTTCTCGCTTGCAGACTTCTAACCTGGTGCCATGGCTGGCAGGAAGCTTTAAAATTTAAGGGGATCTTCTTGATTGATAAAGGAGCTGTGGCATGTAGAAGTGCACTCTGTACAATAATCCCTTCTCTCTTCATAACCCCATGAGTTTTAAAGACCATCTCAATTGAATTTTAAAACAATGTCGACTGTGTTTTAACAAGAATTAAGAATATTAAAGATGATTCTTCTTGACCTTTAAAACAACCTTGCTGGTAGTTTGAACTCAAATGTTTCCATGGCACGTTTCCCTTTTTCTTGTTTAAATAAACACCATTTCCCGGTGATTTTAAATACAATTTTTTAGTGATTTAAATGCAAAGTTCCCTTGGGATTTCAGCACCAACAGAAATCCAGACACACATTACAGTAATTGATCATGAAGACAGGCACTGGCAGGGAGGTGGCTGAGGTCCAAATTCTGGTGCTGTGTCGAGTGAATCTTGGCACTATATTGCACACTTCTGAGCGCATTGGCATCACCTGTACCACTCAGGCTGCGCTGGGCACTGCAGTGAGTATCTCTTTTGGCTGCCTGTGTAAGACATGCTTCAGTCCCTATAGCAAGGACATTTGTGACCTTCTACTGGCGATGACGGAAACAGGTAAATGACCAGGGTAACATTGCTTTCCGGCATGGCCTGGTAGTTTCCGCCCCTCACTGCTGAATTACCATGGATACATTTTAAAAAAACAACAAAGATAATGTCAACTTCTAAGAGTATAAAAGGCTGCAGAGCACTGCGGCGCGGCGGGCACGACCCTGCAAGTGCGCAAAAGTGCAAGGAGTTCACAAGCTGATCCACCATGGGTAGGAAGCTGCACCATCTTTTCTCCTTTGGTAATGGCAAGAAGAGTCCCACCAGACTCCGTCACAAGGCGAAGAGCAGAACGAGTACCACCACAAGGACTGCCACGAGGATGGCAATGGCACACCACTGCCGCCGCTCTAGGGAAGGAAATGAGCAAACAGTCACAATTATCCATAAACCTATTGGCACAGCTCTCAAGTACAATAGGTGGCAAATCACTGCATATAAAGTCACCTTCAGAGGCATGCACAGTTTTCTTGAGTTCAGGAGAAAACCGGATGTTGGGTTGCAGTTTATTTGAGACTATGTGCATGTTGAATGCTCTGCAGTATAAGAGTTTGCAATGGATACTGGCTACGTCAGTTAAACTCATGCATAGACACCTTCAAGATCTAGGGTAGAGAGCATGTGAAGGTGGAGGTTTGGGATATTTCATTTCACGCCATATGCAGAGCTGTTCAAGGTTGATAATGGTCACTTGGTGCTCAGTGTCACTCTACTGGAATGTGCATACAAAGCACTGTATGGCTGTGGGCTACACAATATGCCTAAAGTCACTGTCATATGTCGTGTACGCAGGTAAGTTTTCGTATTAGGGAAGGAGAGTCCATTGAGTAACTCTAGTCGTCAGATACGCACTTAAAGATCTGAATCCAGGAAAGATAGCCCAGTTTATTAAGGCACTTGCTGCAGGATTTGTGTGAAATTTGCAGCACAAAGGCAGATACATCCGTTAGAAAGGCACCACCTTCCCCCGTGTACCCGCTCCTTATCCTCACAGAACAGTTCTGTCTCCTTGATCAGTCCATACTTTGCGAATCGTCTACAACCACAAACATTTCAAAACTTACATTTGATTAAATACTGACAAGTGGTGATAGGGGGGGGGTTATGGGAGATGGGCCTTAAGGAGAAAAATAGATGAGAGGAAAAAAGAAATAGAAAAGGACATAGAAATAAATACAAACAGTGGGAAGAATGAAAACATGAAAAAAAGAATGAAGAACAGTGGAAATATGAAGTAAAGTGAGACTTCGAAAGAAATCAAGACAGACAGGTATGGGAGGCAAAGAAACTGTAAGGTTAGAAAACAGAAAAAATATAAGGAAAGAACGAATGATCAATGCAGAAATTAAAAAAAATAGGAGATTAAGATTAGACTTCGATACCTGCAATGTTCTAGAGGGAGCAAACTGTCAGGAGAAGAGAATTCCAGAGAAAGAACAGCGAAGACCTGGAAACTATTTTTTTTCTTCCTTAAAATGCTTTTAGTCTGATCTGAATGGGCAAGATGAAACTGAGTGTGATACTTTACTGAACTTATAAAAAAGTCCTGTACTGCAGAAGACATGGTGGTGAAATGGATAATAACTTGAATTCAATGCACAGATACTTTGGTTCCTGGTGGAGGTTGCAAAGATTTGAAGTGATGCCTATGAGTAATCACACTAGTTATCTGCATTAGATGCAGTTGGTGGGTAAGCTGAAATAGCAATTACTAGTACTGTGTTTTTTGCCTAGACAATGCAGATTCAATGATAACTGTCCCCCCCCCCAAAAAATATACGACTTGAAAATCAATATTAAATGGATAGCAGCGCACAAAATCACAAAGGATTTCACTTGCACATATTAAACATAATCTAGCTGGGGTGCCAGGTTTTAACTACTGAAAGACGACTCAGAATTTAACCAATGGTTGAAGGCCCTAACAAGAGGACGCAGAGCCCTCGCTTGTCCATACGACAAAAAGCTTTATTGCATCATAATTCAACTTGAATTTACGAAAGCACTCGTCACTAGCAAACCCCTTACACTACCTAAACAGAGCCCAGATACAGATCCAGTCAGGAGAATCAGTGCGTCACAGGGTTCTGTGCCAAAAAGTCAGGGTTGGCTGGCATGAGCCTGTGTCATCTGGCAACCTGCTTGTTCACTGGTGGACAGGAACAAGGCACAGACCAAATGCCCAAAAGGGTGATAGTCTGGGCTTCATTACATGGAAAAAGAGTTTGGATGAAGTGTGTCCAAGTTGCAAAACATCTGTCAGT
The DNA here is from genome assembly GCF_964261635.1 of Lissotriton helveticus. Taxonomy (NCBI): domain Eukaryota; kingdom Metazoa; phylum Chordata; class Amphibia; order Caudata; family Salamandridae; genus Lissotriton; species Lissotriton helveticus. The sequence goes on from NC_136057.1 coordinate 1,423,618,237, forward strand.
ACGTTAGTTTTGACTTTCATAATTGGCAGCTGTAAATCCAATACGCCCGCTGCCCATCTCATTACCAAGGGAAACGAGGCACTCTCTTTGTTTAATGGCCCAGCTGGATTAAAACAATCCAGGGACGAGGAAAGTGTCCAAACCTCTGGCCTCCTGCAAGTCCATGATTACATTGTCATCACCATTGAGCTGGGGAGCATCTGCCTCATCCTCATGGTCATCTCCACAGGCTGGTTGGCTCTGCTAGTAGCATGCTTCATCATCGGGGTCTTCCCGTCCCGCTGCGGGGCGGGGCAGTGCTGCGACAAGCGGATACGCCGGAGCACCTTTTAGATGGAGGTGCTATGTGTTGGGAGTGAGTGTCAGTGGGGTCAGGGGTGATGTCTGGTGTAAGTTAAAAAATACCTGGCCTAGTGGAAAAAAGAATTTTATTAAACACTGGCTGGTATTATTAAAAGAAAAAGTGAAGCGGAGAGATAGAGCAGGTTAATGGGCTCTCTCTCCTACGTGGGTCAACATGTTTCGAGGCACCGGGCCTCTTCGTCAGGACCTAGGGGAGATCCCCCTGTCACTCACTAATGTATTCTCCACAAAGGTAGAAAAATGTGTATGTACAAAAAAGTGAAAAAAACTATGTGAGTAACTACCAATTAATAATTACAACACATCTATACTATCACACTGATAATGTAGTATGCCTGCAAAATAAGAGTAAAAGATTAAAAAATGCGCCGATCCCAAAGTGCGCTTAACTCTAAATTACCTGTAAAGGAAAAAAGAGAAACACACACAACAATATTCTCAAAATAAGGGATCCAGTGTACACATTGAGGATTGTTGAAGGGTTCCTTCAGCACTCATACAGTCAGTCACACACCAAGTAGGTAAACTACATAGATTCTAAATAACCAGGGGTTGTAGATAAGGAAGTGCATACTTATCAAGAGAGGGATCAATGCCTCATGAGCCAGCATAAGACTGAAGGGTATGATGGGGTATCAACTGCAAAGAAAAAATGGATATACTGTGATCCTGCCTTAGAAGTGGTATAAGGTAACTCAACTAGGTTGAGTAGGAATAGAAATACAGGTATGGTCCTCCTCGAGACGGCTATGCCGTACTTACTGTGCCCCCAGCACGATTGTGCTTCCTCCTTCGTCCGCGGCTTCCGTGGATGTGAAGGGGGTTGTGGGCGGTGTGTTTATATACTCGATGGTAATTGGATAATTGATCTATTAACCTTGGCGGGAAGATCGCCAGGTAAGTATGGCCAGCAAGGGAGATGAGGGGGCGGCCATGTTAGGATGGTTAGGTGTAGCCACAAGATAATGGTTCCTTGGCTGTGGTGCTCGTAGAACACGGATCATGGGTACTTTCCTGGAGTTCGGATCTGATTCAGGGTGAGCAAATAGTCAGACCGAGAGAAAAACACCGCAGCGGCGCTCGGCGCTATGCGGGCTCTCTCTGCGCATGCGCCGGGGTTAGTGCAATAGCGCGCATGCGCGTGGGGCAGTCACTACACCCGGTGCGCATGCGCAGCGTGCTTGCCTGATAGGACAAATGATTTTCCCAGCGTTGGCTCAAATAGGACCACGAATGAAGGAAAAAACATGCTATTGTGAACACATATACTAATGGTTCTAATAAATATGTTTTAACAGTAAAAAGTGCGATGTATACGCAGCCTCAAGGGGTTGATTGAGGAGGACGTATCTAGGAAATGGAGGGGGGGATGTTGTCCAATAATTGTGACAGGGTCCCATATAAGTACACTATTTAACAACCTGGTTGGCTAGAAGGGGTTAGAATATATAAGGGGAGCATGTAATAAGTCAGTGTTGCAGTGGCCATTCTTTTGAACCAGGAGAAGTATTCATCTATATACACAGGACAGAACGGAGTCCATTACTTTGCTGATAGTAGTGTCTGCATTTACATAAGGCACAGCACGCTTTACGTGTGTAGTTGGGACCACGGGATATCATCGTTCAGGCCAGTGCGATGTGACCCCAAACGGAACACCCAACGTTGTTCTTTTGATAGAAGCTCTCTGTCATTGGGGAAGATCTCAATAACAGTCCACTTTAGATCATGGACACTGTGTCCCATGGTAGAGAAATGGGCAGACATTTTCGTAGATGTCCTGTTGCAACGTAAATTGCTGCGGTGTTCTCCCATGCGAATTTTCACGGGTCTGCTGGTCATTCCTACATACTCCTTTTTACACGGACAGGTGATCAAATACACTACATTACGACTGTTGCAGTTCGTGAATGCACGTTGCTCCCATGTAGAGTGGTTAGAAAAGGTGATACTCCTACTCTTCTTCGTGTACTGGCAGGATACACAAGACCCACAGGGGTGGTGTCCACTAATTCCTGCCACTCTAGGGGGTTCAATTGCACCTGTTGATCTCGGTCTTGTGTGTACCAGAAGATCTTTTAAGTTCATTCCCCTCCTATGTGCAAACATCGGTTTAGGAAAGTTCAACAGGCCACACGATAAAACCCTCCAATGTCTGTTCACGATTTTCGTGATCTGGTTGGAGTTGGTGTTATAGGTGGTAACGCAGATCGGGCGTGGATCTGGTTCTTTTGCTTCAGTGTCGTCCAAGAGTGCTTCCCTGTTATTATTGCGTGCACGTTTCAGACCTTTCCGGACAATGTGTGCCGGGTATTGTCTGTTCAGGAGTTTACTCTCCAGGTCTGCAGCTTGAGTCTTAAAATCGTCTATGCTACTACAGTTGCGCCGTAAGCGGAGAAATTGTCCGTACGGAAGGTTCTCACGTAGGTGGCGCGGATGAAAGCTACTGTACAGTAGTAGACTGTTCTTAGCTGTCGGCTTGAAATGAGTGCTAGTTTCAAGTTTGCCTCCTCTGGGAAAGATATTCAAGTCTAGAAACACTAGATTTTCGTTGGAAGCAGTGTGAGTAAATCTCAAGAACTGATCTTGCTGATTGAGCCAGTTCATGAAACATGTAACCGAATCTAGGTCTCCCTTCCAGATAACAAAAATGTCGTCTATGTATCTCTTCCAAGTGAGTACATGGTGCCTATAGGGATTGCTCTGGTCCAGTATCTTGGTGGACTCCATATGATGGACGTAGAGGCCTGCCAGGCTGGGGGCACAGGTACTCCCCATACTGGTACCGTGTCTTTGGAGGTAGTAGGTATCCTCATATTGAAAAAAGTTTTTTGTAAGGGTGAGAGAGATGCATTCGAGGACCACTTGTCTGGGGGTGTGGTAATCCCATGGAGTGGAGAATAATACTTCCTCTATTATTTCAAGGGTTTCTCTGTGTGGAAGACTTGTATATAGACTCTCCACGTCAAGTCCCACAAGGAGATCGTGTTCAGGGTCAAAAGGGACATCCTTGATCAATTGAAGGACTGCTTTGGTATCCCTCAAGTAGGTATCGGTACTCTGCACGATAGGACCCAAAATACATAAAGACGCCCCCTATCCACCGGGACGTCCGATAGTGTCGGGTATAAACTCCATTTTGGAACCACTATCCAAGTTCGCAGACGCTTTCCTCCGTCCTATCGTGCAGAGTACCGATACCTACTTGAGGGATACCAAAGCAGTCCTTCAATTGATCAAGGATGTCCCTTTTGACCCTGAACACGATCTCCTTGTGGGACTTGACGTGGAGAGTCTATATACAAGTCTTCCACACAGAGAAACCCTTGAAATAATAGAGGAAGTATTATTCTCCACTCCATGGGATTACCACACCCCCAGACAAGTGGTCCTCGAATGCATCTCTCTCACCCTTACAAAAAACTTTTTTCAATATGAGGATACCTACTACCTCCAAAGACACGGTACCAGTATGGGGAGTACCTGTGCCCCCAGCCTGGCAGGCCTCTACGTCCATCATCTGGAGTCCACCAAGATCCTGGACCAGAGCAATCCCTATAGGCACCATGTACTCACTTGGAAGAGATACATAGACGACATTTTTGTTATCTGGAAGGGAGACCTAGATTCGGTTACATGTTTCATGAACTGGCTCAATCAGCAAGATCAGTTCTTGAGATTTACTCACACTGCTTCCAACGAAAATCTAGTGTTTCTAGACTTGAATATCTTTCCCAGAGGAGGCAAACTTGAAACTAGCACTCATTTCAAGCCGACAGCTAAGAACAGTCTACTACTGTACAGTAGCTTTCATCCGCGCCACCTACGTGAGAACCTTCCGTACGGACAATTTCTCCGCTTACGGCGCAACTGTAGTAGCATAGACGATTTTAAGACTCAAGCTGCAGACCTGGAGAGTAAACTCCTGAACAGACAATACCCGGCACACATTGTCCGGAAAGGTCTGAAACGTGCACGCAATAATAACAGGGAAGCACTCTTGGACGACACTGAAGCAAAAGAACCAGATCCACGCCCGATCTGCGTTACCACCTATAACACCAACTCCAACCAGATCACGAAAATCGTGAACAGACATTGGAGGGTTTTATCGTGTGGCCTGTTGAACTTTCCTAAACCGATGTTTGCACATAGGAGGGGAATGAACTTAAAAGATCTTCTGGTACACACAAGACCGAGATCAACAGGTGCAATTGAACCCCCTAGAGTGGCAGGAATTAGTGGACACCACCCCTGTGGGTCTTGTGTATCCTGCCAGTACACGAAGAAGAGTAGGAGTATCACCTTTTCTAACCACTCTACATGGGAGCAACGTGCATTCACGAACTGCAACAGTCGTAATGTAGTGTATTTGATCACCTGTCCGTGTAAAAAGGAGTATGTAGGAATGACCAGCAGACCCGTGAAAATTCGCATGGGAGAACACCGCAGCAATTTACGTTGCAACAGGACATCTACGAAAATGTCTGCCCATTTCTCTACCATGGGACACAGTGTCCATGATCTAAAGTGGACTGTTATTGAGATCTTCCCCAATGACAGAGAGCTTCTATCAAAAGAACAACGTTGGGTGTTCCGTTTGGGGTCACATCGCACTGGCCTGAACGATGATATCCCGTGGTCCCAACTACACACGTAAAGCGTGCTGTGCCTTATGTAAATGCAGACACTACTATCAGCAAAGTAATGGACTCCGTTCTGTCCTGTGTATATAGATGAATACTTCTCCTGGTTCAAAAGAATGGCCACTGCAACACTGACTTATTACATGCTCCCCTTATATATTCTAACCCCTTCTAGCCAACCAGGTTGTTAAATAGTGTACTTATATGGGACCCTGTCACAATTATTGGACAACATCCCCCCCTCCATTTCCTAGATACGTCCTCCTCAATCAACCCCTTGAGGCTGCGTATACATCGCACTTTTTACTGTTAAAACATATTTATTAGAACCATTAGTATATGTGTTCACAATAGCATGTTTTTTCCTTCATTCGTGGTCCTATTTGAGCCAACGCTGGGAAAATCATTTGTCCTATCAGGCAAGCACGCTGCGCATGCGCACCGGGTGTAGTGACTGCCCCACGCGCATGCGCGCTATTGCACTAACCCCGGCGCATGCGCAGAGAGAGCCCGCATAGCGCCGAGCGCCGCTGCGGTGTTTTTCTCTCGGTCTGACTATTTGCTCACCCTGAATCAGATCCGAACTCCAGGAAAGTACCCATGATCCGTGTTCTACGAGCACCACAGCCAAGGAACCATTATCTTGTGGCTACACCTAACCATCCTAACATGGCCGCCCCCTCATCTCCCTTGCTGGCCATACTTACCTGGCGATCTTCCCGCCAAGGTTAATAGATCAATTATCCAATTACCATCGAGTATATAAACACACCGCCCACAACCCCCTTCACATCCACGGAAGCCGCGGACGAAGGAGGAAGCACAATCGTGCTGGGGGCACAGTAAGTACGGCATAGCCGTCTCGAGGAGGACCATACCTGTATTTCTATTCCTACTCAACCTAGTTGAGTTACCTTATACCACTTCTAAGGCAGGATCACAGTATATCCATTTTTTCTTTGCAGTTGATACCCCATCATACCCTTCAGTCTTATGCTGGCTCATGAGGCATTGATCCCTCTCTTGATAAGTATGCACTTCCTTATCTACAACCCCTGGTTATTTAGAATCTATGTAGTTTACCTACTTGGTGTGTGACTGACTGTATGAGTGCTGAAGGAACCCTTCAACAATCCTCAATGTGTACACTGGATCCCTTATTTTGAGAATATTGTTGTGTGTGTTTCTCTTTTTTCCTTTACAGGTAATTTAGAGTTAAGCGCACTTTGGGATCGGCGCATTTTTTAATCTTTTACTCTTATTTTGCAGGCATACTACATTATCAGTGTGATAGTATAGATGTGTTGTAATTATTAATTGGTAGTTACTCACATAGTTTTTTTCACTTTTTTGTACATACACATTTTTCTACCTTTGTGGAGAATACATTAGTGAGTGACAGGGGGATCTCCCCTAGGTCCTGACGAAGAGGCCCGGTGCCTCGAAACATGTTGACCCACGTAGGAGAGAGAGCCCATTAACCTGCTCTATCTCTCCGCTTCACTTTTTCTTTTAATAATACCAGCCAGTGTTTAATAAAATTCTTTTTTCCACTAGGCCAGGTATTTTTTAACTTACACCAGACATCACCCCTGACCCCACTGACACTCACTCCCAACACATAGCACCTCCATCTAAAAGGTGCTCCGGCGTATCCGCTTGTCGCAGCACTGCCCCGCCCCGCAGCGGGACGGGAAGACCCCGATGATGAAGCATGACACCAAGGGCCCTTTTGGTGTGTGAGGGGTATTTTAACAAAGATGTTGTATTCCAATGACATCTGGATACACATCCACCCATTTTGAGGTGGCTCTTTATGATTAACCTTAAACCCTGACAAGAGGAGGACGTGCCCACCTCGGTGCCCACCGGCATCACCTCTTCACTCCCCCCCTTGATTTCCTTTGGCTCTGCTAGTAGTCTGAACCAAAAAGGTTCTTGGGGCACTGGAGTGTGGGTTGGAGGAAAATGCATAGTTCTGGTACAATCAGACGTAATTGGGGCTGGGTGGTTCGGTATGACTTCGGGACATGACCTCAGTCAAGATGAGATTACATTGGCTTAGAGTCAGAAAGAACTATGGGAACACAGTCTACATACGGTGCCTGCAGCGTCTGAGATGGTGTCAATGTCAAACCGACCAGCAAGGATTTTTTTAGTGCTGGATAGCAAGTGGTCTCTGGCATCTGAGGTGAACCAGAGGTTATTTAAAGAAGAACAGATGGTACAGCGGGTGGACCCTGTGGCATTAACCCAACTGGAGGCCTTCGCAGGTCTTTGGGGCTCGAAGTCGTACCAGAGGGAGATGTAAGAGCGCTAAAAATTCACAACATGGCCTCTCTAAAGGCTTCAACGATGGATCTGGAAACTTGGGATGCATCAGATTCAATTGCAGGATCGACTCGGTGAGAGATCAGGAGCAAGACTGCAAGGGTCCTCACAACTTCTCAAGCTGAGTTGAGGGACTGGGACCAATGCCACTCTGCCTTCTTGTGCTTCCACTTTGATTTACCGGAAGGCATGTATCGCAACGAGAACCTGTTGCAGAAATGGCATTGAGAGTAGGTATGGGTGCAACCCCTCAACTTCGAGCGGGACTTCAGGGAATTCTTTCAGTGCTTAGTGACATACAGCTTCGATTTGCATTCCTTGATGGCCTTCACATTCTTGCTTGCAGGAATTGGGAGCTGTGCGCACAACCTAAACATCAGAGGCACATGTCATAAGAATCTGTAATAGACATTTGCTTGCAGCAGTACCTTCAAAGTTAGGAGTGACCTCTGCATCCACAAATGAAGGCGCAGAAAAAAACGAACCACCATTTACACACGGGGATAATCTGAAGCTGATGAATCTATGATTAAAAGTATCCATCACAAAATACTACCCAGAGCCACCATACTCTGATAAATGGTATAATAACTACTGGAGAGTAATGGATAATCAACACAGTCTTCAGGTGGCTTGATTAAGGGCTTTTTAGCAACAACATTCAGAAAAGAACCATTTGGAATATAACTTTTTGGGGGACTTCGATAACATTTTATTAGGTTGATGTTAGTAAAGCATTAAGTAACGAAGTGGCATCAATTGACTCCTAAGAAAAGCATTAAGCTTCTTTGTTGGATATTACTTTGAATTTGTTCGGAACAGTCTTCTGTGGTATTTTACATTTCAAAACAGGAAAATCTGAAGGTTTGGAAATTAACACACTGATTCATCAAAGACCCGTTTTGCGAGTCTTTAATAGCGATTCATAAGGAATCGCTATTAAGGACTTGCAAAACGGGATTCATGTAGGAATTGCAATAAATATTGCGATTCCTACATCTTCCTTATTTGCGATTAGCAAATTTGCTAATCGCAAATAAGGATGCGATTTCAAGGGTGCCTGGGGTGTCCAAAGGACACCCTGTAGCACCCCTGAAATGCAACATTACACAGGTGTTGCGCACCCACATGTCCAAAGGACATGTGTGTGTGTAACATGCAACAGAGAATAATGCACTAAAGTGCTTTTTTCTATTTTTTTTCGCTATTTACCACGAAGTCTGACTTCGTGGTAAATAGCGGCCAAATATTGCGAATTCGCAATTTTAAATTGGTTAATGAATTGCATTTAAGGAATCTCAAATAGAGATTCCTTAAATGCAATTCCTCGCTAAAATGCGAATTCTGTAATAGCGATTTTTGCATTTGGGATGATGAATCCCAAATGCAAAAATTGCGCTCGCAAAGGGCGAGATTCTGAGAATCTGGCCCTTTGCGAGCCGATTTGCCTTTCATGAATCTAGCTGCAAGAAAAAGACTAAAGTGAGAAGTGGTGAAATTAATTCAGTGCCTACGGAGGGGAGCAGGCCCAGATCCTCTACATGTACAACCAATTTAAGAGGAAATAGAGAATCAAATATACTATATAAGAACCGTTATAAAGACATATTTTGCAGTGCTCATTCAGACTTGAGATGTGGTTGCCAGTGGCTGAATGTTACTAGGGAGCAGAAAATCACAATTTATAAAGTCAAGATTTTGCCAACTTTAAAAATGAATGAAAGAAAAGACGCAATTTGGATAATTAGTTTGGTTCAGTTCCAAAGGATAGCCATGTTGATTGAGAAGGATCAATCTACCTACTTAACTTTAGCTGTAGCTTCAATCATTTGTTTTTATTTTGGGTAGGAAATCGCAGACTGTACTGCAGAAAATAGGGACGTTATCTTGAAGCCCAAAATATGGGATCAGCTCTTCGGATTGCTCTATGGGCTAGGCAAAGCGCTTCAATTTTTGAAGCTAGTGCAAGTAAAAAGGTAGCTTGTCTGCTGTGGTCACTAAATCACACATTTGGAAGACCTCTAGAGTTTGGCATTTTAGATTCATTATATATTTCTTATCAGATTTTAGGAAAGTCCAGATGAACAGCAGTAGTCACGACAATCAATCAAGCACCCGCCAGGGTCTCAAGGCGCTGGGAGGGGGGGGAGGGGATCCGCTACTGCTCAAATAGCCAGGTCTTGAGTTGTTTCCTGAAGGAGAGATGGTCCTGGGTCAGCCGTAGGTGGGTGGGGAGGGAGTTCCACGTCTTGGCCGCCAGGTAGGAGAAGGATCTTCCTCCGGCGGTGGCTCTGCGAATTCATGGGATGGTAGCGAGGGCGAGGCTGGCGGAACGGAGCTGGCGGGTGGGTGTGTAGAATGTGAGGCGGTTGTTGAGGTATTTGGGGCCCATGTCGTGGAGAGCCTTGTGTGCGTGGGTGAGGAGTCTGAAGGTCATCCTTTTGCTGACGGGGAGCCAGTGCAGGTCTCTCAGATTGGCAGAGAGGTGGCTGTGACGGGGGATGTCCAGGATGAGTCGTGCAGAGGCGTTCTGTATGCGCTGGAGTCTTTTCTGTAGTTTGGCTGTGGTCCCAGCATAGAGAGTGTTCCCGTAGTCCAGTCGGCTGGTGACGAGGGCCTGGGTGACCGTCTTCCTGGTTTCGGTGGGGATCCACCGGAAGATCTTTCGGAGCATGCGCAGGATGTTGAAGCAGGATGCCGAGATGGCGTTGACTTGTTTGGTCATTGTTAGGGAGGAGTCCAGGATGAAGCCCAGGTTGAGTGCGTGGTCCGTGGGCTTGGGGGCGGTGCCCAGTGCAGGGGGCCACCAGGAGTCGTCCCAGGCGGAGGGGGATGATCCCAGGATGAGAACTTCCGTCTTGTCTGAGTTCAGTTTCAGTCGGCTGGTCTTCATCCACTCCGCGACGTCTTTCATTCCTTCCTGGAGGCTGGCTTTGGCGGTGGCGGGGTCGTTGGTGAGGGAAGAGGATCAGCTGGGTGTCGTCAGCATAGGAAATGATGTTAAGGTTGTGTTGGCGTGCGATGGCTGCGAGGGGGCTCATGTAGACGTTGAAGAGGGTGGGGCTGAGCGAGGATCCTTTAGGTACGCCGCAGATAACTTCGGAGGCCGCGGGTCGGAAGGGGGGGGGAGGCGGACTCTGGGTTCTTCCGGAGAGGAACGAGATGATCCACTCCAGGGCCTTTCCTTGGATTCCGGTGTTGCTGAGGCGCTGTATTAGTGTGCGGTGGGATACGGTGTCGAATGCTGCTGAGAGATCCAGGAGGATGAGGGCAGCTGTTTCCCCATTGTCGAGCAGGGATCTGATGTCGTCGGTAGCTGCAATGAGGGCGGTCTTGGTGCTGTGGTTTGCTCGGAAGCCGGACTGCGAGGGGTCGAGGGATCCGTTTGTCTCGAGGAAGGCGGCGAGTTGTTTGTTGACGGTCTTCTCGATGGCTTTGGCAGGAAAAGGGAGGAGCAAGATGGGGCGGAAGTTCTTGAGGTCCGTGGGGTCTGCGGTGGGTTTCTTCAGGAGGGCGCTAAGCTCGGCATGTTTCCAGCTCTCCGGGAAGGTGGCGGTTGCGAAGGAGGTGTTGATGATGTCCCGGAGTTTGGGTGCGATGGTGGAGTCGGCCTTGTTGAAGATGTGGTGTGGGCAGGGGTCGGTTGGGGAGCCGGAGTGGATGTGTTCATCATGCAGGTGGTGTCTTCGGTGCTGATCGGGGTCTAGGTGCAGAGGGTGGTGGTGGGGGGCGCTGGTTTGGTGGTTGGGTGCGTGGTCTGTGCGCCGAAGCTGTTGTGTATGTCGGCGATCTTGCAGTGGAAGAACGAGGCGAGTGAGTCGCAGAGGTCTTGTGAGGGTTTGATGTCGCTGTTACAGGCGTTGGGATTGGAGAACTCTTTGCCGATGCTGAAGAGTTCCTTACTGTTGTGGGCGTTGTTGTCTAGTCGTTCTCCTAATGTTGCCCTCTTGGTGGTTCAGATCAGCCGATGGTGTTTGCGGATGGCGTTCTTGAGGGCTGTCATGGTTTCTGTAGACTGATCGTGGCGCCAGGCTTTCTCGAGGGTGCGGCAGGATTGCTTGGAGATTTTGAGGTCGTTGGTGAACCAGGAGGCCTTCTTGCTGCCGGGTCTGCTGGGAGGAGTTTTCAGCGGTGCCAGGTCATTGGCGCAGTTGGTGAGCCACTGTGTGAGGTTGCGGGCTGCTTCGTTGGGGTCCGTCATGTTGGTGGGAGGGTTCTGGCTGAGGGAGGTGGTGAGCTGGTCTGCAGTTATCTTGCTCCAGTTTCTTCGGGGGGGGGGCTGTTGGGGTGGTGGTGGGTCGTGGTTCTCCTGAAGTCGAAGTGGACGCAGCTTAGCTGCTACGTGTTCCTAGTTAGAGCGGTAAGTCATTCTATGCACCCCTACCCTGCCATGTTCCTTAGCACTTTATGGTGCTAACCTGAATTACCATAAACTGCTGCTAACAGTGATTTCTTTGTTTTCCTTACGATGTGTGACAAGACTTTCTATTGATGCCGATCATAGCTACTGATGTGATTAATTCCTTTCAACCTTTTCATAGTTATCAGCCTTTTGCTCCACCGATTTTACTTGCTCTTTTTCTAAAAAAAACCTCTTTATGAGTTTTTGCTAGGATAAATTAAATCCTTTAGATTAGGATTAAGACCAATTTATTTCTGGAACACGCTGTTATTTTGTATGCTTGTTCTAACTACATTTTTTCTATATTTTGTGTAAATGGATCTATTTGACTAATCTGAATAAAAAGACAACAATACAGACTAATCTCTTAAAGAGAAAACAAACTTGTAAAACTTCACCAAACCTCTCATTATTGACTGACCATCTAATGGTAAAGACTATGTTTTTTTAAGAGAAGTGTTTGGGCGATGCTCCATTCTAATACGGTGGCAAAGATTCATCGAGCTGAAGAGGCATGGTAAATTGGATGTTTGCTTAATAAATATGAGTCAGAGCTACTTATAAAATGTTTATGCGATTTCCGTGCTCGCAGTCCTCAGTGATATATTTGGGTGTAACTGTTTGTCATCTGCGTATTGTTATAGATTGATGATGTCAGTGAGTAAAGTCCCACAGGTTACCATTTAGGGGTTGAAGATGATGGGGGAGTGATGAAACCGTGGAGGGTTTCTGGAATTTTGGGCATCCAACCTATTGGAGATGAAGCACTAAAGCTCTGCACCGGTGAAATCCATGTGTGTTTCCAGGGTGTTGAGCAAATGCCTGGCCCTCGACTGCATCAAAGACGGCTGAGAGGTCAACAGGATTAGGAGCCAACTATCATTTCTGTCCCTGAAAAAGTGAGCATCACTGACTACTTGTATGGTTGTTGTCTTCTTCCTGACCTATGCTGGTACATCTCTAGGACACCATCCTTGGTGATCTATTCCTGTAGTTGGATAGCAACAACGTTACCTATGATCCTTCTGAAGAAAAGCAGGTGAGTAATGGGATGGGGGTTGGCATGATTGTCTTGAAAGGTGGGGTTGTTTCAACAGAGGGAGGATTTGTCCTGTGTGAGGTTGTCTGGGAAGGTTCATTGTCTGAGGGAAGCATAGATGATGTTCAGAGGGATTTGATGATGGTTGATGACAGGATGTGTCTTCATAGGGGGAGCTCTTGAGTGCTTAGATGATGTTAGATTGGTGGGTGAGGGGATGTGAAAGGCTCTCTATTTAGGGATGGAGTGATGTGGGATAATGAGTGGTGAGCATGTCTTTCTGGACTAGTCCATGTGTGTGCTGATTTTTCTCATCTCATAGGACAAAATGTTGAAGGTGTTGAATTTGTCACTATATTCAAGGGCTATAGGGTCTGAGCCTCGGTTGATACAGTGCTTGACGGGCCTTGAAGAGCGCTTGGCTCCTCTAGGTTGCTTTGTTGATGGTAGTTTTGTAGAAGGTAGCATTAGACAAGCAGGAGAGCAATCTACAGTCTGAGCGAACTGATTTGAATCGGGCTGGGTCAACAAGGACGATAGTCAGTTTCCATGGTTTTCCTTGTCCTCATGTATTGGGTTTATTGGTTTATTCTTAGGAAGCACTTTGGAATACCAAAGCTTGGAGCATCATGGTTTCCTTGTAATAAAGACACAATAGTTAGATCGCGAAAATGTAGGGCGGTGCTTGTACAATCTACCAGAAGACTGGGGGATGCACAGTCGCAGAGCCTACCATATGGCCGGTGCTGAGAAGCATCAGAAAATGTTGGCATTCCAGAAGATAGAACTGAGTCAACAGAGAGGGGATAGCTCGAAAATGAAACTGAAGGCTAGAGAGGTAGGAATCGTGATTGGTAAAACAACCAGCTCAAACAATAGCCTAGGAAGAAGAAAATATTGCAAATTGTGTGAGGGCCAGAGAAATAAAAACAGTTGCAACAAATAGAAAAAATAAAAAAGGAAATGGAAAACAATACCAATCAAAGGGAAAAAATATAAGAAACTGGGGAAATGACAAGTGGAAAGTAAAGCAGTATGTGGGGAAGGAGGGAGAAGGACAATAGAAACCACAGGGTGCAGCATTTACCGCTTGTCATGTGCGAGACTTTTGCCATCTTCTTGAGTACACCATCCATGCGTGACTGCGTGTTATCCATTTCTTGTCCAAAGTCATCGAGCATCCTAAAAAAAAAATTAACAGTAACAAAGTAGAGTAGGGTCTTGGAGACCAGTATACAACTGAATAAACCAGACAGGGCACAGATCTGCGCAAACACAACACTGTTTTAGTGCACAGAAAGCACATTGTCTTCTCTGTACCCTGCAGAACATATCTTGGAAGGATAGTACATCCTCTTATTTTGCACTGTCGGTACTGGAAGGATGGCATCTCACTTCACATTGCAATGTTATTGTTGGAAGGATGGCACTTCGATACTCCATATTCCATACCACTTGAAGATGTGACGTCTTAGTCTGCAGTGTCACTATGGAGGAGGGGGGTCCCACTCATACTCCCTGTGGGGAGCCTCCATCTCTCACTATTCGGTTTGGCAATTAAGAAAGGCACATAAAGTCTGCACATAGACTATTTTCTGCACAAAATATGCCCATTTCCTGACCAGTCTAAATAGTTTGGCAGTTTTTCATACCAAACTTTACTGCACAGCGGACTTAGATTTTGTATTTTTTTTAAAGGCTTGGTTTTTGCCAAATTCCCTTTTTTGTCTAATCAATTTCCCCACCCCAATTCCGCAGGCCCTAACTGACTATTTACAAACTCCAAAATGGATAGCTCACAGACCCAGAAAACGGCACATGACAGGGACTGAAACGTAGGTAGTAAACAGTGGATGATCGGGCATGCGTCGAGGTCGGTGTCAGTTTATGAAGAGAAAGGGCTGCGGGCACAGGACGCATGCAACAGTGAGCAGGACCAAAATAGTACAAGTCAGATTGGAGCAAACGCCCCAGTTTCTTTTGAAATATCCTGCTGAAAGTTTCAGGCCAGCGGCTTTTAGAAAGTAGGGTTCCTGATCTTATGATAGTTGTTGTTGCAGTCTTAGGGTTGGAAACTGCATGGCACACGTAAAAGGAGAAATGTACAACAGAGCCCTCGTTTCAATGGAATCAATGCAGTTCAAACCAAGAAATACAGCAGAATAAGGAGTGTGTTCATCAGGGAATCCCAGAACGGGACATCAGGATTTCCACTTGCCTAGACAAGACTGAGTAAAGCCAGTCCATTGGTGACCACTCCGCTATACCCAAAAATCTGGTATAAACACCATGTCTGCCTTTTAACCTGGAGGGCACGCCCTCTCTGGGAGCACGTGGCTCCTGTGCCCATTAAGGTGGACACTTAAATCTAAATTAGCTTAAAATAGAATTGCTTCTCTTGTCTAACATTTGTGTTTGACGTAACTCTTTCCAACTAGGTTTGTACTATAAGTGGACAGGGGTGTGCCCAGAAGTGGGTCCCTTGCTTGCGTGCCACAGGATCCAAGCTGTACCTCACTGACGAGGCCTAGCAAAGCCAACACCAGTCGAGGGTTGGTTTGGTTCCCTTAATTAGGGGCCCTCGCCTGGCAGTTCTGGGTGGACTGTTCCTATGAGTAGCAGAGTCAGTACGGTTCTGAATAAGATGTGTCTCTTTCTAGACTGGCACAATGGGTGAAAAACAATGGGTAGGTCGGCCACCCAGAGCGATTGCCAGTGGATATTTGCAAGTATTGCTCATCACTTTTTGTGTGTTTGTTGTATCAAACTCACACATATGTAAACTTAACACACTGATCCTTGCCTTATGAAAATGGCTTCCAGTTGAGGCCAGATTAACTTATATAACTGCCTGTTTAACCTACAAAGGGCTAACATTTCTCTGAAACTCAGCGGGCTCCTGCTCGGTGAGAAGCAAAGGTAACTGTTGTCTACAAAGGAATCGCTTTAAGAAAGCATCCTCCACTGGCCATTCATGCTCTGAGCATGCACCTAAGTTACGGAACTACCTGCCAGTATTACCGATACTGCCCAACTTGCAGTCTTTTTAAAACACACATCTTCTTCTCAAGAAATAGTTTGATACTTTTATTCTTTTTTCTCCACAATTGAGGCAACTGTAGTCTCCTCAATTATCCTTTTCCAAAGTTTTACCTTCAAAACTCAAGATCTGTTTCATCAGAGGAAGATGTATATCTTCCCACCTGCATTTCTGTCTTATGGCTATAATCATATATCTTGTAAAAGTAATGCAGCTCAAGCTGTTACCTCACACTGTGTTATATATATATACTAATTTCTGTAAAAATTACTGGGTATGTATTATTATTGCATATATAATTAGTGAAAGTAAATGGTAAATGTGAGGCACTATGATACCCTTGAGGCCTTGTTTGAGCTGTAACTAAACATCAAAAAGTATAAAATGGAATAAAAAAAAAGAAGAAAATTGGTCACATCAAGAGAAGGCAACAAGGGTACAGAGGGAAGAATGCCCCTGTAGAGACTTCAAGATGCTGGGGTGACCTAGACTGTGTCTAGGAAACCATTTATTTTTTAAGTGGCAGAGTGGTGTACTGGACACTGGAACACTTGCAAGAACATGCCAAAAGTAGACACCAGGTAATTAACGGGGAGGGGTGGAGGCCTAATAGAGGCTTTAGAAATGTGCCCCAACATAATCTAGTTATTTGAGTTGGTTAGCCGGTGGAGAAAACTGTAGCACATGCTAACAAGTCTGCACATAAGTATATGATCCGTTATGGTGACACATAGAATTGAGTAAAACGTGTTGTAGAGTAGATTACATAAAAAGCAACAGAAATAGCTGGTACAGCAGGGGGTGGATATTGAGGGGTGCCAGGGTATGGTGGATTACAGAGATATATGTCATTTGGTGGCACGACCGCCAAGGTTTGGCACAACTCTCCCAGCTCCGTAAATAATCAACTCATAATGCTGCTTAAGACTCTACACACAATTAAAAGGTTTCAGTACTAAAAGACAGGACCACCCCAATGCTGCAGTGCCAGTTTTAGTAGGTTGCCTTTGCCCTCTTCCTACAGTCTCAAGCTTGACAGAGGCCATATACTCTCACCCAACAGAAGATATATTGAAGGATGGCACCTACCTCAATCTGTTTCTACTCTTGAAAGGGAGTATTTTCCGTTTGTTCTGCAGTACTATAAAGAAATGGTTACTTATAAGTAGGGTTAGTTTTGCTGCCTGAAGAGTTTTCTGGGTTCACATGCAGTGCATCTATTCTACCATCTAGTGAATGGGTCTAGTATTGTGCTTTTTGTTTTTTTGAGTGGGGGCGTCATTGATCACCATTTGGGGGTAAACCCATCCACTGTGTGACATCAGACAGCACCCCGGAAGTTCCTGTGCGTGCTCGCCCTCTTCCGATTCTTTATTATCCCGGTGTCTGGTCTCTGGAACTTTCCTTGGTTTGAAGTGTTGCTCACCTCGCCGGTTTACTTTTACCCCTATTTCCGAGGAGTTGGGTAGGTCGCATGCTACTCCTACTGGTAAGTAACCATTTTGTTTAGCAACATGAATCCTTTTCTGGATTCACATGCTGTGCATCTGATTACGTAGCAGTTTTTGGTTCCTTAGGAAGGATGGGTTGAAATGTGGATGAGTTGGCACATGGGTGTCGTACCACTTTCTGTCCCAAATGTGCTTTCTTGTTTATCTGGATTTCCACAAAGTAATGTCTCATAAAGGTGTGTGGGGATGACCAAGTTGCCACCATGCAGATGTCACCAATGGGAACGGTTGCTAAGAATGCACCCTTCTTCGTGGCTGAATGTACCCTGGGGCATGTGGGTAGTTTTTACTGCCTGTGTGTCAAATGTTTGGATAGTTTTCACTATCCATCATTCCCTTAGTTGCAGGCGTACCTTTGATTACCCTGGCAAAGGAGACAAAGAATTAGATCCTTTTCCAAATGTCTTTGGTCTCTTGCAGGTAGTACAAGAGTGTTCTCACCACGCCCAAGGTGTGTAGTGCCCATTCAGCCTGTGACTTTTGGATACTAAAAGAAGACTGGTAGTGAGATGCGTTGGTTGACTTGGAATTGTGATACCAACTTTGGTAAGAACTGCAGGTTTGTTCCTAGGATGACCTTGCCCTTGTGGATTTCAAGGTATGGTTCCTGGATCGTGAGCACTTTTAGCAGAGTGACATGATCGCGATTAGAAATACTTTCTTTAGGGTTAAGAACTTCAGCTCCATCTTGTGCACTGGTTGTCATCAATTGTGTGAGTTATGTGCTGCCTTTGGTGGTGCCACTCTTTGTTCCTTCAAGGAACCTTTTCACTACCGAGTGTGTGAAGAGACTGTCCCCTGTTGTTTCCCTGGTGTATGCAACTATGGCGGCAAGGTGACCCTTTAGGTATGCGTAGATTAAGATACTGTCCAGTAGGTGGGTGAGGTATGTTAGCACCGTAACATACTCTGGCCTGGTCTCTAGTTTTTTGTGATCTCAGCACCAGTGGTTGTATAAAATCCACTTGGCCGTGTAGCACTTCCTGGTCCTCGTCTTCTAGCCTCTTTCAGGATTTTCATTGTCCTGGGGCAGCTGTGGGTGTCCAAATTCTAGGTATTCAGGAGCCACGCTGTTAGATCGAGCTGGCTGGCTCTGGGTAACACATTCCATTTTGCATTGTTGACAGGCCCTGTGTTACTTTGATTGGAATACATTTTCGTCTGAACATCTCTAGGAGGACGGAATACCACGTCTATTTGTCCTACTGTGGGGCGATGCGGATGAATGATGTATCTGGTTATCTGGCCTTGTCCAGTACCCTTGGGATCAGGGGACTCAGTGGAAAGCTGTATGCAAATCTCCCTTACCAGTTAATCAACAAGGTATTCCCCTTGGACTGGTGGTGTGGGAATCTGGACACCAACTCTTGGCAATTTGCGATTTCTGGACTTGCAAATAGGACGTTGCTTGGTGTGCCTTTAGAGTCTGAACAGGCTTTCTAGGACTTCATAGCTTTAGCTCGCATTTGTGGGAGGCGTTTTCTTGTCTGCTCAACCTGTCTGCCCTTTATGTTCTGTTTCCCCGGGAGGTGTATTGTTACTAGGGTTCCATATAGCCTGCGCTTGTCCAGATAGAGGGAATTACTTTGTTCCTCCACTACATCCTCCCAGTTGCATGTGACCATCCATTGCAGAGCCATTCCTGTATGGACCGCATATGTAGTCTTGCATATGGTATGAGACTGATGCATGATGCCATCATGCCCATCACTTTCATGACAATCTTCACTATCAGAGACTGCCCCTTCTAGTATTCTAGGAGAGGCGAGATTGCTCTGTTTTTGTGGTCGCCTTCTTGGGGACTCGATATGCATGTGCTGATCTTGAATCTAGTGTTGCCCCCAGGAACACCTTCACCGGTTCGGGAAGTGGTGATCATTTATTGTGGTTTATGGTGAACCGTAGGCAGTGTGGGGTGGTGCGGACTCTTTGCACAACCCTGTTGGCATTTTTCTTTTTAGTTTGCCCTCACCAACCAATTGTCCAGGTATGAGTAGATGGGATTGCCTTTCCTTTTCAAGTGTGCTGCCACACTGCTGTTAGGCATTTCATAAAGCACTCTGAACTGGTAGTGTGCCTTTTCTAGGACAAATCTGAGGTCTTTTTTGGTACCTCTGGTTCATTGAAATGTGTAGTTAGGCGTTTTTTATTAGGCCATATGTTCTCCCTTAGGAGTGAGATTACTTCTTGTAGCTTTCCCATTTTTTAAGTGTCGAGTTTAAATGAACTTGTTTACGTATCTGAGGTCTAGAATCAGTCTCCGTGTCAAGTCTTGTTTTGGTACTAGGAAGTACGATGAATAGACGCCACCACCTGCCTCCCTTGGTGGGACTCTCTCTCTATGGTGCGTTGTTTTATTTTAAAGTTCCATGACTACTACTTGCAACTAGGAATTTCTGTTCCTTTAAGGTTCTTGCTTTTGGATGAACATGACTTGGTGGTCTGAGTTTTATGCAGAAACAGTGTCTTCTTAGGTTTAAGATCCAGTTGTCCACTATTAAAACCCCCCAGCAATGGTGTTATGTGCGGGGTGTGGGCTGGTAGAGTCACTTGCTTTGTCTTCTGCAGGTTATTCTCTTTTTCTGGATTTCCCGGGTAAGAGCTGCCTCCTTGGTTTTGCCACTGTTGAGCAGGCTGGTGCATGGCTTGTTAGCTGAGACCTTGCTGTTGGTTTTGCTGTGGGGTTGGCAAAACACCTGCCCTGCCTGTTGGCAGTTCAACCCTGCTTGAAAGAGCCTCGGAAATGTAAGGCCCCTATGGCCTTGGCTGTCTCACTATCCTTTTTCATTTGCTGGAGTGCCTGGTCCACGGCTGTCCCGAAGTGGGTTGGCAAAACACCTGCCCTGCCTGTTGGCGGTTCAACCCTGCTTGAAAGAGCCTCAGAAATGTAAGGCCCCTATGGCCTTGGCTGTCTCACTATCCTTTTTCATTTGCTGGAGTGCCTGGTCCACGGCTGTCCCGAAGAGGACTTCCCCTGTGAAAGGCATGTTTACGACGGATGCCTGCACTTCAGCCTTGAATTCAGACACCCTGAGCCAGGCGTATCTCCTGAGGGTGGGGCCTGTGCACATCTGCCTGCTGGAGATATCCGTATCGTCCAGTGCTGTTTTGTGGCAGGACCTGCCTATGTTCTTGCCCTCCTGGATCACTGCCTTCGCTTGCTTTTTTAATTTCTCTGGAAGGGTATGCAGAAGTCCTTCCATTTCCTCCCATTTCTGGTGGCCATATCTGTTGAGGAGTGCACTGGAATTTTCAGGTCTCCATTGGGTCACTAATACCCTTGCTATCTTTCAAACCACTAGGTCCATTCTGTTTTTCTCCTTCTGCAGTGGTGGGCCTGTTGTTGTGGGAGCGTTATTCCTCTTCCTGGCTGTTGCTACTATGAACACGTTCCCCTTGATGGGGGGTCTTGAGCGGATTGATTATATTTTTTCAAAACAACTGCTCTAGCTTTGGCAGGGTCCTTGAAAGCTTTCTTACCTTGGTCCAATATGTGGGAAACCGTAGATAGATACAGGTTTGCCTTCTGTGATATCAGGTTTTCGAGGAGGAAGCATGATCCCTCCCTCTCTTCCTGGAGCGTGTCTGCTGCCCTCTTGATAAGTCCGTTGTACAAATGTACACGCACAGGTCCTCAGGGGGAGAGGACCTTGAGGGATAGCTGTCGACAACCTCCTGGGGGGATTGCGGAGTCGACATCCTGCCATTCATCCTCGATTTGGTCCTATCTCTCAATTGAGGAGGGTACGCTCTCCTCTTATTCAAAGCGGACTTCCTGCTCCCTTTTGTGTGGGTCCGGCGTGATGGACACCTCGATGTCCGTTAGGTCTTCACCCTATTTTTTTACTCCAAGGGCTTCGTGGGGATGCAGAATGCCTTCAGGGAGTTGTCTAACTCCTTCTTACATTGCAGGAGCGCCCCCAACTTCAGCCTAAAGTCAACGTCTTTTCCTGTAGACATCGAGCGAGCATTTGGCGTCGGAGGTCGAAGAGAGTTTCCTCTTCGGGGCAACAGGTTCTTTGTCCTTTGCCTCCTTGCCTTTTTCATTGTTCCCTTCTTTGCCACTGCTAGCATCAGGTGTTGGTGCAAAGACTTGCCACCATCGGCGTCCTTTGGTCAGGACCTGTGTGGCTCATTCAGTTTGTGCAGAGATTCGGTCATTGAGTGTTTCGACATTGAAGTCGTTCTGGGGGCTTTACGGTCTTTTGTTACAATGTACTGCTTGGTCCTTTTGGTGTCCCTTCTGCCTTCTTTGCGGCCTCTGCTATCTCGACACCTGCATCCAAATCATCCCTGAGTGCTGACTCCGCTTTTTTGATGTTTTCCTCAACATCACAGGAGAAGCCCAGGTCTTTCGGGGATTCCTGTGGTCTGTGGGTGCCAGCCATGGCTTAGTATGCTAGTTGCTGTTTCAATCTGGTCTTGAGAGACTTCAGTACAATATTCGGCACAGCCTTCAGTGTTGTGATCCTTCAAAAGGTACAGGTTACAGACCTCGTGTGGATTCCTCAGTGCGAACTTGTGGTGGCAGTTTGTGCAGAATTTAAAGGGGGTGTCCTCCATTTCCCTTAGCTGTCCCTTACCTCTGCATTCTTCAGCACGTGGCCCTCCGTCAGCGTTGAGTATGCTCCCCTCCTTGTTCTTTGGTGTTTCTCAGAGCATCTGCTGATTTTTGGTCGACTATTGCTCTCTCATCTCTGCTAATCTTCCAAGATTCTTTAGAGCTCCTCCGATATGCTTCCAAACACAATGGTGCAAAAAAGAATCAGAATATGGTGACCACACACAGAAACTTCTGGGGCACCATCTGACATCACACAGGGGCTGGACTTACCACCAAATTGTGGTCAATGATGCCCACACGCAAAAAAAAACCAAGCATTTGCAATGCAATAGGTCTCGCATTAGGAAAGTTTGAGCTATTAGTATTGTAAATGACAATTTTTTTATTTATGTTTTGTTTTTGAAAATAGCAAAATGAATAGCTTTGTCATTTACAATGCCAATAGTTATAACTTTCGCCAATGTGACACCTATAGCATTTGTAATGCAATATGTGTTGTATTTACATGTATTGATATTACAAATAAAATTGGCTTTTAATTTTTTCCGTAATTAATACTTAAATAAAAGTTATTGTAATTTATAATGGCAATAGCTTAAAGTTTTGTAAATAACTTTTGTGAAGAGAATGTTCAGTGTTTTTTATTGTGATGAAAATCCAAGAACAGAAGCGAAATATTAACATCATTTTGTTACATTTGTAATAAAGCTTGAAACATTGAGAGAACATATTTGAACCAGGTGTTGTTGAATGGTTGCACAGATTGAAGCTGTGGTGGCGCTGAGCGATGTTGTGATGACGAACGAGTGATGTTGTGGCGTTCAGTGATGCTGTGGTAGCGCATAGTGATGTTGTGTTGCCCCTGAGTGATGCTGTGGAGGTGCGGAGTGATGCTGTATGCTATGCTATGTTTTGTTTTGCTATCCTATGTTTTGTTCTGTTATGCTATGCTATGCTTTACTATCTTATGATTTGATTTGTTATGCTATGCTGTTTTTTTATGCTATGCTATGTTTTGTTATGCTATGTTTTTCTATGCTATGCTTTTCTATGCTATGCTATGTTATGCTATGCTGTTTTGTTATGCTATGCTATGTTTTGTTGTGTTTTATTATGCTATGCAATGTTTTGCTATGCTATGTTTTGTTATGCTATGCTTTGTTATGCTATGCTTTGTTATCCTATTCTAAGCTTTGTTTTGTTATGCCATGCTATGTTGTGTTTTGTTATGCTATGCTATGTTGTGTTTTGTTATGCTATGCTACACGTTTTGTTGTGTTTTGTTATGCTATGCTATGCTATGTTTTGCTATGCTTTGCAATGCTATGTTTTGTTATGTATGCTGTTTTGTTGTGTTTTGTTATGTTTTTTTGTATTTTGCTATGTTTTGTTATGCAATGTTTTGTTTTGTTATGCTTTGTTTTAGATTATGTTATGCTATGTTTTGTTATGTTATGCTATGTTTTGTTCTGCTATGTTTTGTTGCGTTTTGTTATACTATGCTATGTTTTGTTATACTATGCTTTGTTATGCTATGTTTTTATTATGCTATGCTATGTTTTGTTGTGTTTTGTTATGCTATGCTATGCTGGTGAAGGTGTGTGAGTGTGTGTGAGGGTGAGTGAGGGTGAGTGGGTGTGAGGGCAAGGGTATGTGAGGGTGAGAGGGTTGTGAGGGTGAGAGGATGTGAGGGTGAGAGGATGTGAGGGTGAGGGTGAGGGTGGGTGAGGGGGTGTGAGGGTGAGGGGGTGTGAATGTGAGAAGGGTGGGAAAGTGTGTGAGGGTGAGGGGGGTGAGTGTGGGTGAGGGGGTGTGAGGGTGGGAGGGTGAGGGTGTGTGAGAGGGGGCAAGAGGGTGAGAGTGGGTGAGAGGGTGTGTGAGGGTGAGAGGGGGTGAGAGGGGGTGAGGGGGTGTGAGGGTGTGTGAGGGCGTGAGGGTGTGTGAGGGTGAGGGGATGTGAGGGTGAGGGGGTGAGGGTGAGGGGGTGTGAGGGTGAGGGGGTGTGAGGGAGTGAGTGTGTGTGAGGGAGTGAGGGTGTGAGGGGGCGTGAGGGGGTGTGAGGGTGTGTGAGGGCGTGAGGGTGTGTGAGGGCGTGAGGGTGTGTGAGGGCGTGAGGGTGTGTGAGGGGGTGTGAGGGCGTGAGGGGGTGTGAGGGTGAGAGGGTGAGGGGGTGTGAGGTTGTGTGAGGGTGAGGGGATGTGAGGGTGAGGGGATGTGAGGGTGAGGGGATGTGGGGGTGAGGGGATGTGGGGGTGAGGGGATGTGAGGGTGAGGGGGTGTGAGGGTGTGTGAGGGGGTGTGGGGGTGAGGGGGTGTGGGGGTGAGGGGGTGAGGGGGTGTGGGAGGGTGAGGGGGTGTTAGGGTGAGGGTGAGGGGGTGTGAGGGTGAGGGGGTGTGAGGGTGAGGGGGTGTGAGGGTGAGGGGGTGTGCTAGGGCAATGTCAGTAGTATTGGGCATGGAAGTCCAACTAGAGCCCAAATGGTTCCTCCTAATAACAGAAGAAAACGAGGATTGGCCACGACATGTGAAGCAGTGGCTGGTGTTGGCGGCTGTGGTTGCTAAAAGTAATGTGGCAAGGAAATGGGGGGGGGGGGGGGGTGATGTCCACACCTACACTGGAGGAATGCGAAAATGATCTGGACTGATGCTGGCAAGCGGAATTGACGATTTACGAAAGGGGAGAAAATCTGGACTGCATGGCAGACATATCGAGGACTGTAAGAGGGAAGCAGGGTACCAAGGTGAAAATTATTAACCTGGCCCTAGATTTGTTAATAGCGGTAGATAAGTGAACTGTAAAAAAGGGATGGATGATGCAATATAAACGCTCTTTGTATATACAACAATTTTGAGGATTAATAAAAAGTTTAAAAAAAAAAAAAAGTTGAGGACCTACATGCACTTCATTGCTATAATGACACTTCTGAGGCGCCAGCAACAGGTTACTGTTTAATAATCAGCAAAAATTGATAAGGCTAGAGGTCTAGTCATGTCCAGACCACATTCCAATCTTTTTCTAGGCCTTTGTAAACCATGCATTCACCGGCTGTGCGTCTATCAATAGCATCCAATACCTTTTATTGTTTTCTGAACAAAACATTTCAGTTTGATGAATCACAGCACTTCAGGCGGAAGGGGTACAAGTCCACACAACTCTCAGGGCTACTCACTAAGGGACAAGTACTTTAAAAAAAAAAAAAAAAGTGCATCTTTAAAATACTGGCGTGTGTGGGAGCAACCCATGCACCATCAGCAAGGGCGAACGTCACCCCAGCCTATCAAGGTTGATCGATAACCTTTTGAGGCACAAGGTCATAGCAGACTTAGACAGCCAACCCACATTGCCAGCCATGTCATAGTGACCTAAACCTTAAATAAACCAAGGCTTCATCATCCACCTCACCCCAAAAGCATGCAGGTGCGCGACACTATCTTTTTTAGATTGCTTTAAAAAAAAATTCCTCCATTTATGAATTACCTAAGCAAATTTCTGCATTAAATTTCTAATAACACAGATTTGCATTGTAGAAAGGATCTCTATTAACGAGACACCAATTCTGCCGGTCCAACCATGACAAAGAACTCTAATTTTACAGCTTGTGTCACTGCCCATTTTTCAATTTAATTTTTTTAATTAAAGACCATCTAAATGTTAACCTGTAGTATAACAAAACCTCTATATGAATATTTATAAATGTATATGCAATATCGGAACAATGGAAACCCAGCCCCAGAGGACGATGCAACCTGCAATTGCCAAATCATGCCCTACTGTTACAATGCAATTCAAGAGTTGGCCAATGTATACATAATGATAATGTTTGCCGATTGAGAGCTAATGAACGCATCAAGATGCACTTTGAATTTCAGTGTAAGGTCGATTCCGACCTGTAAAAACCAGCTCACCAACCTAGTTACGAATGACTTTTGTCCTCGCTGTATGGAACCAGCCAGCCCCGGGGATCCTCCCTGCTCGGCACCCATGCGCACGCGTAACCCCCTCCCGCCTGGCGGCTTACCGTCCCCGGGTGAAATGGTCTCGATCTCCACTCCCATGACGGCAGCTGGGAAAAGAAAAGGGGGTGTCCTCGCGCGGGCTGGCTCTGGCTGGCACCCCGGGCTGGGACGTGCTTGTGATGCCTTGGCGGGGCTTGCTGGGCTTGCTTGTGTGCTTCCCAGAGAGACAGGAGATTGGGAACGCGCGCGCGCGGCCGGCTCCGATCGCTTTCCTGAGCGTGCGCGCGCCAGTCTCTGTCTCCTGGGAAGCAGACTCCGCAACTATAGTATCGCGCCTGGCGCGATGCATATGGCTTCGCCATATGCATCGCAGGCGTGAGACCTAAAAAAGATAGAAGAGGGGGACAAGACACAATTCTGGACCCAACCACTAGATGACGGAATAGATGCATAGCATGTGAATCCAAAAAAGGATTAATGCTGCAAAATTAAAATAAGCCCCACTGCCCAAACACTTTAGTATTGGTTCAGAGTCTCCTGCTCATAGCAACTCTTGCCTGTACTTACACAGCTTGCTCATCCAACTCGTCCCCTATCCGACCAGACATGTTCTTTAGGACCCGGATGCTGCCCGACACGAGTTCCAGCTGATCATCCTGCTGCTCCATTATAAGCTGCAAAACAGAATAACTACTTGTAAGAGGAAGATTAGAAAGGAAACAAGGACTAATCCCCAACAGGGAGGACAGCAAAGGCCCAAAGCAGGGAGGACATCTTAGTAGGGCTTTGCGCTATAGGTGACTGTCCTGTACAAAGCTCAGCTAACCTAAGACACCCATGGAAGCCATCTTTCTGAACCTCTGACCATAAGCCTATTGCCCTGTCGCAGATGTGTTACAAGGCAGGCACTTCCTGGGCGCAGGTCTTCTTAAGCTAGCTCGACAGGTTAAATTGACCGGGTGCTGATAAAAAGCGTAGTTTCCCACTGTGATGTAACATGCCTGTTTATAACATTGCTAGAAAACTGCAAAGCTGCACTTGTGCGAACTGGAAGTCCGAGTTAAGTAGTATCACTTCTCGCAAGATAAACATTGGCCCCCATCCATTCATAATCGCAGCAAACTATCAGCATTTAAATATGTAATCTTTGTAAAAGAATACCCAACATTTTGGTAGTGTTCTTGCAATGTATGAGAGTAATCTGTTTGGGTATAGAGGATAAATATTAACGCATGTCCAAGGAATTCAGGAAGCTGAACAGTAGAGTTAAGGAAATCTCTACTTGAATATCAAGTACTCAAAATAGAAGTAATATTCATAATATCAAACTGTCCTTCTCTCTCTACCTCAGCGCAGATTCAGAATACTTAAAAGTGTGTCCTTCGGGCTCGGCTCGACCAGTCTGACATAGTCAAATTAATTTGACAGCCCCGTCACACAGCTGAGCATAGCATGGCTGTGCAAGGCAAGGGCCTTGCATCCTCTTTTCTACAATCCACAAACTGCAGTGCAGAGGCGCACAGGCAATACAAAAAATAAATAAAAATAACTGCTACTTTTGGCTGCAAAAAAGCTAAAGAGGAGCTAATTTGAACTAAAGAACACTGTACAGATATCTTGTGTGGAAGCTTCAGGTGTAGGGTACCGCCTGAAAGCCCCTGATACGCCACTCTTTGAAATGACTAAGCGCTCCCTTTTAGTGCTTGAATCTCTTAGCTTAGCCAGTTTGAACAGAGAAGGCTAGCTACAGGAAGTGG
Organism: Lissotriton helveticus; assembly: GCF_964261635.1. Classification (NCBI taxonomy): domain Eukaryota; kingdom Metazoa; phylum Chordata; class Amphibia; order Caudata; family Salamandridae; genus Lissotriton; species Lissotriton helveticus. The sequence continues at coordinate 1,423,645,847 of NC_136057.1, forward strand.
TGGGGTTATACACTGAGAATGCATTGTAACACAACAGATCATATTAAATAAATGGAATGTTGAGTCAGTACTTCAAAGAAAGACACTTTCTGTGTATGTAACATTCTTATATTGCATGGTAGCCCCCAGAGGCATGTAGGCGCTTTACCTCAAAACATAAGACCAGTACATAGAATGGTTTGAAAGGATAAACTGTAGACAAGTGAGCAAACAGAAGAAATCTTCAAGCTGCAGTGCAGAAAAAGGTGGCAAGAATGAGTTGAGGACGGAAACCGGAAGAGAGAAGCTGTATGCAAGGGGGAAGATGGTTGAGACAAAATAGGTTTATACAAGAGACAGGATATGGATAAGTACATGTCTAACTGCTTCTTGAACGCTAGGAAGGAAGGCTAAGTTCAAAACATTTTAGTAGCGAGTTTCATGTTGAGGTCGCTACCTGAGAGAAGGAGCGATTTTATGGGAGTTAAGATTTTAACTTATGTACAGTTAAAACTATGGCATACAAAGAAACGCAATTAACATCTTCTGGGCTCGAGAACAAATCACACAAGTGTTTATAGCTCCTATACGCTAGACAATAGAAATCTGGTTACACAGAGCCCCATGACAAATGACAGCCCACTGGGAAACTTCAGAGGAACTAGGGTAAGCTTAGAGGTGTGTGTGTCACAGTGGTAGTTAATGGGTCATGGTACCAGACAGCTTTGTAACAGATATGTGGGGCCCACTGAGATAATGGCTCAGATTTTGATAATGGTTTCTGCTAATGAATTTGAAAAACCCAACACTCAAAGCAGATTTCCAACCTTGTAAAAAAAAAAAAAAAAAAAAAAAAAAAAAAAAAGAAAAAGAAAAAGGTTTTCTGTAGTTACTTCCTGGGACACTTTGGAATGTTACATAAGCGAACTGGTATCCAGTCACAGGTGCCGAATGTAGAGGGGCACAGTCTAGTTTACTGGAACCCAATGCCCACTCAACTACATTGGAGTTTGCGGTTGGCAAGTGGGCCAATATCCAATAGGTGTCCCTTTAGAGGGCTACAACTGCAAGGGCCCAAAGCTTCAAAAGACCAATCATAGTTGACATTTTCAAATGGTAGCAACATCCACAGGTTAGACAAGAACCCATAGCGAATACTGGAGTGACAAGCTCAACTCTGTTCAGGACAAAAAGTCTTAACCGCAGCATTAACCATCAGCATCTTCCTGCCCTTAAAACCAGATCCTAATTGTTGCAGATACTGATCAATATTTTCCTGCCTATGTGATGGACCCCCAAGACAAGGGTCAAAGTGCAGATTTCTCTACACTTCCAAGAGTGACAGAGGATGTAGGCACAGACACACATAGGGCACTAGGATGGCAAGATATGCAGGCTCACTTTTCTCAGTTGATGAGGATGATGGATAGGCTCTTCCACTCTGACATCTTATACACCCTGAGCAGAATAAACGGGGCAACTGTGTAGTTCCTGGCTTGATTTGTGCAGTCAAGATTTATTTTATGTTGAGGTTTTTTTTTAAACCGCGAGTAACCACTCTGGTTGGTGTCCTTCTGGAGTTTTGGGGTATGAGTGCATTGAATAGACAGTAAAGAGTTGTAATATAGTACAACTACTAGACCCAGAGTTGGAAAACAGTATCATGCAACAGTAGTGGACAGTAAAGGGAGACTGCCCTCTATCAAATAAATGACTATATGACAAATACTTGAAAGAGCAAGAGTCATGAGAAGCTCAGTGAAGAGGCGAAGTCTGGCTTAAGCGTCTGATGACAGGAAAATAGGACCAATCAGCTGAGGGCTACTGTGAAGTAGGCATGTTTATTTAAGTGCTAGGATGAAGAGGTGAGTCTTTAGGATCTTGTCGATTCAAGGTAGTCATTGCAGTTTCATATAGAGAGGTAGGGTGGAGCAAAGGGTGGGGTGCAGGACTTGGACGGTTTATCCTGTATCTCAATAGTTAAGTCGACAATAATAAAGTTTGGTGAACCTGAGGTCTCCAGCAGGTTGATATGGGACAAACAATCTTGCAAGATAGATTGGTTAGAAAACATGGAGTAGCTTATGTTCAAGGCAAAGTACATTATATGGATCTTTTACTTGGAGACAATGGAAGGATTTGAGAGCTGGTGTAATGTGGTTGTGTAGTTTCAGGTCAAACAACAGGTGAATAGTTCTGAACTCTATGGAGCTCTTAGAAAGTAATGCTGGCAGTTTATTGCAATAATCAAATGTAACATAACCATGGTGAGGAACGGGGACACATTCTGAGAGCAGCATCAGTTAATGTAGATGATTAACTACTGTCTTAGAGACTGCATGTAGATGGGGAGATGCAAATGAGAGATTGCAATCAAGAATCACAGTCAGAATGCATGTTTTATTCATTGGGATTGGGGGGCTAGCTAGTACCACTGGCTTACAAAAGAGGGCCAGGCCAGGGCCCAGCAGCAGGGCTTCAGTTTTGTCACTATTTAGGCAGAGGCAATCACTCTATACGAATCAATGAACATGGCAAAGGCAATATGAAAAATTGGGAAGATTACCAGTTCACTGACTGAGAGTAACCTCAATGTGTATAACTGAATGTGCCCCTAGCAGCTTCTTTGCAAAGCTGTGCAGATAACTTTCTGTCCAATGGGTCAAATACAAATATGTACATATAAAACATAACTCTGTAGTACTAAAGTTACATTTGTCTCACATATGTATTTATTTCCTTAAAAGTAATTCAAGTCATGAGAAAGTTGAATAACATTTTATGTGGTTGGAGTAGCAATGGCTTTTGGCTTCTCAGGGGAGTCAGTAAGCTAAAGAACTCTGCAACATTACACTTTCTCCAGATCAGAAACATGTCACCCATTACTGGGATGAAAAACGAGTTGCATAGATATGCAGCAAGATTTAGGAAATATCTCAGTCAACTAAGCAGTTGTAGGGCTGGCATAATGAGTATATGCCAAGGTGAAATTTGTGGCAGGGAGAGGGCAGAAGGGGGATTTGCAAAGGAAACGGAGAATAATCAAATGTTGGAGCCCGAGCAACAGCCTGTGAAGCAATACAGCCTCATCCTCCTAAATGAGAACAAAATGGTTACTTACTTTTGATTTTGTATACTGAAGAATTTTTGGGATTCACATGCAACACATTTTTCCGCCATGCAATGGTTGGTTCAGGACCTATCTTTTTTTTAATTTCCTTTTATTAACAATAGGAATCAACATCACAAGGCAGAGTGCAGTACATTCTCATTTCCTGTCATGACAAGGTTCTTTTCCAGATATTAGAGCACAATATCATAACAGTAGGTAACTTGCATCATGTCTACAATTATTCATCTTGAACTGGTACCAGTGGCAGAATACAGATGTTCCCTCTATATTCGTTCCAGTCGTTCCAAATGTGGGACAATTTTTTGGGACATACCCTAGCTACATATACATACTTTTCACGGAATATGTACCAATCCATATCCCTCTTCCAGGTGGAGACCGTAGGTGCCTGTGCTGCCCCCCACTTCTGAGCAATGTTACATTTCGCTACCATCAATCCCAATGTAACCCAGGTGATGCATATGTTGCTTAGATCAGTGGGCTCCCACTGATTCAGGAGACATCTTTTGGCCTCCAGAGGGACCTCATGTGTTAACACCTCACCCATCACCTCATGTATCTTCTTCCAATACATCTACACAAGTACGCATTCCCATAGTATATGGAGGAATGTGCCTTCACTTCCACATCCCTTCTACATTTACCATCTTCTGCTCTTCCCATTTGCAACAAAAAGGGCCCGTGATGTAGATCCGGTGCAGGATTTTGAGTTGTACTAGCCTCAGCCTTGCTGCGATGGCCACCTCCCATGGTGAAGTTACTGCTATTGCCCAGTCTTCATCAAGTATTATACCATCCCTTTCCCACTTTTCCCGCAGTTTCGAAAGGGGTTCACCAGAGTGATCCACTAACTTTTTCTAGGTGAGTGAAATGCCTTCGTTGGTAAGTAGCCACCAAGGAGTCTATCCTCAAGGGGTGAGGAATCGGCGGGGGGGTCTCTCCCTTCTGGAGACAGGATTGCAAAGCGTGTCGAACCTGCAAGTATCTAAAATATTCTGTGGGAGCCAAATCATATTCCTGTTGCAGGGCTGGGAATGCCTTGACCTCACCCTTTAACCATAGGTCGCCGATTTTTGAGATACCTATGAGGTCCCACTTGTTAAAGCCTTTAGATGACCACAGATTCCAAAGCAGCTCTGAATCCCATAATGGAGTAGCCAGAGTTACCCTACGATCTCACCCCAGACTTCTGTTAGCCGCTTGCCAAACTTGCACCGAGTGCTTGGTTGGTCCAGTCAGGCGGTGTTTTCTGGCGCTTGAATAGAGCGCTCGATTGTAATTCCCTCCAGATAGTAACCAGCGATCCATCGCATAGCCCGGACCATCTGCCCGTCTGTAAATGCTGTGATAAATGGCCGCCAGATGAGCTGCCCATTAATATTTTTTACGGTCATGGAGGGAAATACCCTTAACGTACCAGGTGAGATTCAATTTAGGAAGTGCTATACGCGGCTTCCCATTCCAGAGCAAGCTGTGTTGTAGGCTCTCGATTTCTTTAAAATAGCTTGCAGGAACCAAATCTAGTGAGTTTTGCAGGGCGTATAGAAACCGGGGTAGGGACATCATTTTGAATAAGGATGCTCTGCCCAGAAAAGAGAGCGGAAGCGTATTCCAACGCCCCGAATCTCTTTTCAATCTATGCAGGGGTGGGAGTAAGTTATGAGCGAATCTACCTGCAGGATCAGATGTGATATACATGTCTAGGTATTTGAATCCCTGTGTAGTGATCTGTATCGGGCACTTCCTGGGAAGGCCAGTGAGGGGTCCCTTTAGGACGTATAACACCGTATAACACCGATTTGACCCAATTAATTGAATACCCTGAGTATCTGCCAAAGATGGCGAAAATGTCCAGTACTGCTGTGAGAGAGGCCTTTGGGGATGTTAGGAACAATAGTATGTTGTCTGCATACAATGAGATGTGGTCCTCCCACGATTCGGCCCATTTAAAGCCTCATATCACCGGGTCCCTTCTCACCGAGGAGGCCAAGGGTTCCAGGGCCAAGTCAAACAGGAGGGGAGAAACCAGGCATCCCTGCCTGGTTCCTCTGCTGAGTCAGAACACCTCAGATTTTTTGTTGTTTACCACTATCTGGGCCAGTGGTTTAGAATAGAGGAGTTGCACCCACTGGAAGAAGTGGGGCCCAAAACCCATTTTCTCGAGAACCGCAAGACCATTCGAGCAGATCGAATGCCATGGAATCGTCCAGAGATATCAATATCGCCTCCTCCTGTATGGTTGCCGCCCTCCCCATCGCCCCGTGTACTCTGCGTAAATTCAACGCGGTGTTATGCTGGGGCATTAAACCGGATTGGTTCGGGTGTACTAAATTATTAATGATTTTGATCAGTATATTGGCGAGGAGTTTAGCCAAGATCTTAGGCTCAGCATTCAAAAGGGAGATTGGCATGTAGGAGGAACAATCTGTCCGAATCTTACCTTCCTTGTGAATTGTCACTAGAGGCGTGATCCTTTGATCGCGAGGCAGCTCCCCATGTTCTTTACTCTCCTCAAACATTTTACACAAGTTGGGGGCAAAGTTTATATAGCTCAATCAGCAAACCATTAGGTCCTGATGCCTTCCCAGAGTTAAGCCCCCTGGTTGCCTGTGCCACCTCATCCGCCGTGATCGCCCCTTCTAGGTATTCCAGCTCAGACGCTGAGAGTCTAGGTAGGTAGTGTTCTATCCCGTAGGAGGTCCAGAGAGTCATGTAGTGTGTAGGGGTTCTGTGAGGAATAGATCTGTTCGAAGTGGGCTGCAAATGCATTTGCAACGTCCTGGGGGTCTGTGATTGTGCGTTCTGCCTCATCTTTTAATGCTGGCACCAATCTGCTTGCCAGCTTTTGCTTGTCTAACCATGTAATCAATTTCCCGGCTTTATCCCCTTGTTCGTATATTCTAGCTAGCGTCTCTCTTCCCAATTCCTTGGCTCTGTTTGCCACTAAGGCCTTGTAGCTATCCCTCTTCACCTGTAGGATGTGTAGGGTGTCTGGGTTGGGTCCCTCTGCTATTTCCTCTTCCAAGAGGAGGATCTCTGTTTTTAGCGCTTCCTCCTTCCTAACCTTTTCTTTCCTCACCCCCACTATTTGGGAAAGGGCTTGGCTCCTGACTACCGTCTTGAATGCTTCCAGTAGTGTCCTATGAGAGCTTACTGACCCCACATTCTTTAGGAAGTATTGTTCAAACGCGGTGTGCAGTGCTTCGTGAACTACCGGATTGCGGAGATGCCAAGGGTTGGTGGGCGCTACCCTTCCCACTCTATGGTGGCCCACCACAAATTGCTCCCACAACGGAGAGTGATCGGTTATACCCCTCGCCATGTGCCTAGCTTCTCGTATGTGTGTCAATTGGTCTGGGGGAGCCAGTAAATAGTATATTCTTGACTGGCTGTTGTGAGCACCCGAGTGGCCGACCTGACCTGGTCAGAACCGGACACTCCTCCCACTCCTCGCTGTGACTGATTTCTTTTGGCAACATCGTAACTCCATCTGCTTGGACTGCCTGCTTGGTATCGTACCCCTGCATCAGCGCCCAGAGTAGCATTGCATTGCTTTGCTTTTATTTTATTTATCATAAGGGTTGTTAATTTCCTCCGTCTGTTTCCGCACCCCTGCATCTGCGCTTCGATTAGCATTCTGTGGGATTAATGCTAGTGACCTCCCGACTGTGCCCCGATCTCGGCTGCATTATTGTTGTGCCATTTGTTGTGCCTCTCAGCCCGTCCCTGCCGCTGCTCCCCCGCGGCCCCACCCCCGTCCCCTACCGCATCTCCAATTCAATCCCTTCCCCACTCGCCACCCCGCTCCCGCCTCCCAGCTGCTCCTCCCTCCCACTGGTATCCCAAGGTAAGGATCGCGAGAGGAGCTGTGGCCGACCTGACCTGGTCAGAACCGGACACTCCTCCCGCTCCTCGCTGTGACTGATTTCCTTTGGCAACATCGTAACTCCATCTGCTTGGACTGCCTGCTTGGTATCGTACCCCTGCATCAGCGCCCAGAGTAGTATTGCATTGCTTTGCTTTTATTTTATTTATCATAAGTGTTGTTAATTTCCTCCGTCTGTTTCCGCACCCCTGCATCTGCGCTTCGATTAGCATTCTGTGGGATTAATGCTAGTGACCTCCTGACTGTGCCCCGATCTCGGCTGCATTATTGTTGTGCCATTTGTTGTGCCTCTCAGCCCGTCCCTGCCGCTGCTCCCCCGCGGCCCCACCCCCGTCCCCTACCGCATCTCCAATTCAATCCCTTCCCCACTCGCCACCCCGCTCCCGCCTCCCAGCTGCTCCTCCCTCGCTCTGCCCCCCCCTCCACTTTCTACTAATGACAGATGCACTCACGCGCAGTGTTCACGCGCAGCGATCGCGCTCGGCGCGCCAAAGGTAAGCCCGTCTACGCCTGTCCGCGCCTGGACCGCGCCCGACCCCCTGGTCCCCGCAAAATTCAATCCACCCGCATAACGTACAACGCCACAACACTCTCTGCACTCAACATCGGCCGTCTCCCCGCCTGCCACCAAGCCGCCCCTGGACGCACCCACGGACCCTTCGCCTGCCAGTCCTGCAAGTTCGACTGCATCAGGACCCACACTTCATCCACAAACGCCAAAGAAAGCTCCGACAATAACCACCTGAAGTGCATCCTGCTCAACACCCGCTCGGTCCACAAACACGCCATTGAACTATGGAACCTACTAGACACCACAACACCGGACGTCGCCTTTCTTAAAGAAACCTGGATGAACGCCTCATCAGCGCCCGACATCGCCATAGCCATCCCGGACGGTTACAAGATCATCCGAAAGGACCGCAGCAACCAAACAGGAGGAGGCATCGCTATCGTCCACAAGAACTCCATCCGTATCACGACCAGTTCCGACAACACCCCCACAGCCGCCGAACACCTTCACTTCCAGATACACACCGACCATAAGGCCACACTTAGAGGCACCCTCATCTACAGACCACCAGGACCCGCACACAATTCAGTGAAGACATCACTGACTTCATTAGCCCACACGCCCTCCCCTCCGAGGACTACATTCTCCTAGGGGACCTCAACTTCCACCTGGAGAACAACAATGACAACACCACCACCACTCTTCTGGACAACCTCGCCAATCTCGGACTCAAACAACTGGTAAACACCCCCACCCACTACGCCGGACACACGCTCGACCCAATCTTCTCCTCCAGCAAGCACGTCTCCTTCAATCACGCCACAGGACTCCATTGGACGGACCACAGCTGCGTCCACTTCAACTTCAGAAAGACCACGACCCACCACGACCCACAACAAATCCCCCGCAGAAACTGGAACAAAATTACCACCGACCAGCTCACCACATCGCTTAACCAAAACCCTCCCGCCAAATCATCGGACCCAAATCAAGCAGCCATCAATCTGACACAATGGATCTCCCACAGCGCTGACGAATTAGCACCCTTGAAAAACCATCACTACAAGCCAGGTAGCAAAAAAGCCTCCTGGTTCAATGACGACCTTAAGAACTCCAAAAAGAACTGTCGCACCCTCGAGAAAGCCTGGCGAAAAAACCCAACCACAGACAACATGACCGCCCTCAAGGACGCCACCCGCAAACACCACCAGCTGATCCGATCCACCAAGAAATCAGCATTCAAGGATCGACTCAACAACAAACGCCCACAACAGCAAGGAACTCTTCAGCATCGTCAAAGAGCTCACCAATCCCAGCGCCGGCACAAACGACATCACTCCCTCTCAAGACCTATGCGACTCTCTAGCCTCGTTCTTCCACAGCAAAATCGCTGACATACATAACAGTTTCGGCGACCAGTCCATCCCCCTTACCACCGAACCAAAGCCCCCCACCAACAACCTTAGCGCCTGGAACCCGATCAGCACTGAAGACACCATCCGCTTGATGAACTCCATTCACTCCGGATCACCCACCGACCCATGCCCCCACCACGTCTTCAACAAGGCCGACTCCATCATCGCACCCCATCTCCGGGATATCATCAACTGCTCCCTCAACACCGCCACCTTCCCGGAAAGCTGGAAACATGCCGAACTCAGTGCCCTCCTAAAGAAACCTACAGCCGACCCCACTGAACTTAAGAACTACCGCCCCATCTCGCTCCTCCCTTTCCCTGCCAAAGTCATAGAGAAGGCCGTCAACAGTCAGCTCGCCGCCTTCCTCGAGTCTAATGGTTTCCTCGACCCTTCACAGTCCGGCTTCCGAGCCAAACACAGCACCGAGACCGCCCTCATCGCAGCCACAGACGACATTCGAACACTACTCGACAACGGGGAAACAGCTGCCCTTATTCTCCTGGACCTCCCCGCAGTTTTCGACACGGTCTGTCATAGCACCCTTGAACAACACCTCAGCAACGTCGGGATACAAGGAAAAGCATTGGATTGGATCATCTCGTTCCTCGCCAGAAGAACCCAGAGAGTCCGCCTCCCTCCTTTCAGATCAGAGGCCACCAAAGTCATCTGTGGAGTACCACAAGGATCATCGCTCAGCCCCACTCTCTTCAACATCTACATGAGCCCCCTCGCATCCATTGTGCGCCAGCACAACCTCAACATCATCTCCTACGCTGACAACACACAGCTGATCCTCTCCCTCACCAAAGACCCAAACACCGCCAAAACCAACCTACACGAAGGGATGAAAGACGTAGCCGAGTGGATGAAGAACAGCCGCTTAAAACTAAATTCAGACAAGACGGAAGTCCTCATCCTAGGATCATCCCCCTCTGCTTGGGACGACTCATGGTGGCCACCGGCACTGGGCAGCGCACCCAAACCAACGGCCCACGCACGCAATCTGGGCTTCATCCTGGACTCCTCCCTCTGGATGACCAGACAAGTCAACGCCATCTCATCATCATGCTTTAACATCTTACGTATGCTCAAAAAGATCTTCCGATGGATCCCCACCGATACAAGAAAGACGGTCACCCAAGCGCTTGTCACAAGCCGACTGGACTACGGAAACACCCTCTACGCCAGAACCACAGCCAAATTACAGAAAAAACTCCAACGCATTCAGAACGCCTCCGCCCGACTCATCCTAGACATCCCCCGCCACAATCACGTATCCGGTCACCTAATAGACCTTCACTGGCTCCCCGTCAACAAGAGAATAACTTTCCGTCTCCTCACCCACGCACACAAGGCCCTCTACGACCTAGGACCCAAATACCTCAACAAGCGCCTGAACTTTTACACCCCCACCCGCCAACTACGATCGTCCAATCAAGCCCTTGCCGCGATTCCACGCATCAGAAGATCCATCATGGGAGGAAGTTCATTCTCCTACTTAGCGGCCAAAACCTGGAATTCTCTCCCCACCCACCTCCGCCTTACACAGAACCACCTATCATTCAGAAAACAACTCAAAACATGGGGGGGCGTGGCCGAGAGCCGAGCATGGGGGACGCTTGTTGAGTTAGCTCCGTCCTCTGCCCGGTAAAACTAGCAATTTATCCTATTACCCCGACGGCCTAGCGACCCGCCCGGGTCTACAAGAGGCGAAGACACTGCGGAGCGAGACGGTCGGAGTCTGGTGCCCAGCAACACGACTTACGAGGCAGGGTAACATCTGAGGCGGGCGCGGCCTGCTGCCGAAACGGGAGCCGCGGCCTCGCGTGAGGAGTGGCCCCGCAGGTAGAACGCCCGGCCTGGGGCGCTGCACTGCCGGGAGGAGGAGCTGTCGGGAGATCGCCGGCAGGGGTGGAGTAGTGCCGGCGCCGACCCCCCCCCGAACACTGCCGGAGCACGGGGAGTGCGCCCCCAACGGAACTAGCCGAAGAAACCCGGGGCCCGCTGGAGACCGGGCGGCGCGGCGTGGCGGAGTAGGTGACGCCGCACCGGAGACAACGAGCAACAGGTCCGCGAGGCACAGCAGAGGCCTTAACCCCTGGGACCCACGCCGCACTCGACCCCCGACCGGGCAGTGCAGGAGGTGAGGACGCTTCTGCGCCGCCGGTACAGCGGAGTGGGAGACTACCCCGCGCTGCGGGATCACTGGGAACGCGGTGCAGGGGAGCCATTGGAGAAGAGCGGCACTACGACCTGGCTGGCCGCACACAGGGGACGGCAAAGACGCAGCGGGGGACACACTACATCGTCGGAGAGGGGCCCAATCCTCGCGGGGACGCCAAACGGCGGGACGGCCGTGCTGTCTCGATACCACGGGCCGGCTCTGCACCGTGGCGCTTGGGGGCCCCCCCCTGGTAATACCGGAGGCCGTGCGGAGAACGCCGAGAGTGCTGCTGAACATAGGGACTACCGTGATTGGGGAGGCACACAACACCAGCCTTCCTGCCCGAGGGGAGGAGACGCCATTGCAGTGAGGAGGGCCTGCGCAGACAAGAGCTTGGAGGTACCGGAGGGGGGACGCGCGGCAAACCGATCCTGCCCTGAGCGGCCCCCGGGCAGGGAACTAGCCATAGTGCGACGCACTCCCCTGAGCATAGTCTAACCACTGCTGAGGCCCAGGCAGGGCCACCTGGCCAGGGCTCGATCTCCATATAGGCGAGCTGAGTGTGCAGCCGGACGATACCACACCACTTCGCCCACACGCGGAGCATAGGCAGCGAAGATTTGAGACCGGCGCAAGCGGGCCACCAGAGACAAGACCCACTGCACACTGGAACGTAGTCCCCCTGGGGGCGCAAACACCGCCATCCTGTCGTCGAGGACCATGGGCAGGAACCGGAATAAGGTGCCGGAAAGGGGCGCCGACCTGACGCAACAGTCTACTGGTTCAGAAGACCCACTGGACTCTTCCAACGTTGAGATGGTGCCGCCAACAGGCCAGACCTCACAGGAGGCCAAATCAGACCTTATACTGACAGAGATACGGGCTTCCAGGGAAGCGCTGGAAACGCGAATGGACCAGATGGCAACTGGTATGTCTCTGCTACGCGCGGATCATAACAAGCTGGCGGAAAGGGTCACGGAACATAAACCGGCCCTGGACGACTTGATACCGCAGCAGACAGAGCACTCCACGAAAATGGAAAACATGGAGAAGCAGCTGAAATTAATGTGGGAGAAGATGGACGATGCGGAAGGGAGGGCACGCCGAAACAACGTGCGAATTCTAGGAATTCCGGAGCGCAGCGAGGGGAGGAACCCGACGCAGTTTGTAGAGGATTGGTTGCAGAAACTTGCGGGGCCACAGGAACGTACGCCTCTCTACAGTGTGGAGAGGGCACATAGGATGCCGAGTAGACCACCAAAGCCAGGAGCGGCGCCTCGCCCTTTAATAGCTCGCCTGCTCAACTACAAGGATAGAGACATAGTTTTGCGAGTGGCACGAGAAAAGGCGCCCATACGCTTTGAGGACAAGACTATATCGATCTACCCGGACTTCACCCCGACGGTGCAAAGGGCCAGGGCCACGTTCCGGAGTGTGAAGAAACGCCTGCGGGACAGAAATCTGAAATACGCTCTGCTGTTCCCTGCCCGCCTGAAAATAATCCACAACAACAAATCACTTTTCTTCGACACAGCAGAGGGGGCGGCAGAATGGATGGAAGTGACGATGACGCCACCCAATTCGCAAGACCCCCTAGGGGAGGAACAACGGAGGAATGGACCACCGCGAAGGGAGGAGGGAAGGCCTGCAGTGGGTTCCACGCATGAGGAGGTGGAAATCACGAGCGGTCCGGATGCCCTGACTGGACGGCGGATAGCACAGGAGAGGGCCCGGCTGACGGAGGCCACTCTGGCCGCACACGACGCAGGCGGCGCAGTGATACTAGATAGCGCCTCTGATGCCCGGACGGAGGGGTCTGGCTCTGCGGATAGCTTGCAACTTTTTCCGAAAATAACTGCACAGGAGGCGAATGACCTTTAATGGGACTTCAGAAGACTCCGACTGGTAATGTACAGGATACATGAGAGACTCTGGGCGGGTTGGCTGGGACTGGGGGGCACGTACACTAGCCAGGGCATGCCGCCGGGACTCCGGCGGGGCCCGGGCGAGGGTGAGCGGGACCACACCCCCAGGGCGCAGCAATGGTTCTGTTAGATTGTCACCCCAGTTGGGTGCTAGTGTTTGGACCTCATAGTTTCTTGAGTGAGGACCTTAATGTTTTGGGGATGTTTGTAACCGGGGCACTCAAGGCAGCATATGCAGGTACTCTTGTAACATGGTGGGTTATACTGGTTCTACTGGACACAAACAGCATGGGGTCACTTAGCGAATACAAAATGTGCACCTGGAATGTGAGGGGGATGAGCTCGGTTCATAAGAGGCACAGGGTGCTGGCGCAACTGAATAGGAGACGTGTTGCAGTGGCATACTTACAGGAAACACATTTGAACAGGGATGAAGGTGCGAAACTGCTCAAGAAATGGAAGGGGCAACTGTTTGCCACTACTTACTCTGTGTTCTCCCGGGGGGCGGCAATATGGGTCAGGAACTCGGTCCCCTTTAAGATGTTGGAAGAAAGGATAGACCCGGAGGGCAGGTATGTGCTTATAAAGGGATTGTTGGATGGCTCCCCTATTGTGCTTGGCTGTGTGTATGCACCGAATGTGGGACAGGGTTTTTTTTTTAACCACGCTTAACAGAGCGATAGCTGATTGGACGGACACCGTGTGGATTATTGGAGGGGATTTTAACGCAGTCTTAGACTTATCACTGGACAGGTCGCACCCACCACTGCAGGCTGCCGAAAGCAGGAGACAGGCGGAAGCACTTTCTCAGTGGGCGGCGGGCTGGGGGCTAGCGGACATTTGGAGATGCATGCACTTGTCGGATAGAGAATACACCTTCTTCTCCCCTCCCCATGGTTTACACACAAGAATAGACCACATATTTTGCAACACGACACTGCTGGGGGAGGTGATCGCCTCGGAACACATGGGTAAAACCTTCTCGGACCACAATCCGGTTGAAATTACGCTGCAATGGGGCAAGATGCCCACTCCAATACCGACGTGGCGCATGTCCCCGGAGCTGCTGGAGGACTGTTTTTAAGGCCACCATGGCGGATGGCATCACACAACATTTCCACATAAATGAAGGCACGGCTAGCACGCGCCTGATTGAATGGGACGCCTTTAAGGTGTACATAAGGGGGGAAGCAATGAACGCACGCTCGGGTATGAGATGTATGGTCATGGAGAAACTTAGAGAGGTGGAGGGCCGGCTGGCCATGTTGGAGAGGGAGGCTGCGGGCATGAACTTGCCTTTTACACCTTTACAGGAGGCGCACATGCAACATGCTGAGTTGTTAGAGGAACTTCGTGTCCTGGATTACAGGGAATACACATGTAGACAACATACCTACGCAGACAGATCCGGTCCCCTATTGGCCCGATTGCTGAGAGATGGCCCGTCCCCTACTCCTGTGTTAGAGGTAATGGATCAAACAGGGAGGTTGGTGGCGACACAGTTAGATATCAACGCTGCTTTTCGTGACTACTACGGGTCACTGTACGGTCCACATCGACATATGTCGGAAGAGGCATTCGACGTGTTCATGTCGGGCCTCGAGCTCCCGCGTCTAGAAAAGACCCAGAGCGACGACCTGGCGCGACCCATATTGGTCGCAGAGATAAGGCAGGCAATACGGGCACTGCCGAGGAACAAGGCCCCAGGATCAGACGGTCTGCCGGCGGAGTTTTATGGGGCGTACATAGACTTGCTGGCCCCGCGGTTGCACGTGGTGTTCAACGAAGCGAGGAAAGCGGAGGGGTTACCGCAGTCCACACTGCAGGCCCTAATTGTCTCATTACCCAAGCCAGGTAGGGACAGCCTACGGTTAGCTAACTACAGGCCGCTGTCCTTGCTGAACACTGACCACAAGGTGTTGAGCAAGGTGTTAGCAACGAGACTGGCACGGTATATCCCAGGCCTGATCCACCCGGACCAGTGTGGTTTCGTGCCAGGCAGAAGCACGGCGATGAATCTGAGGAGGCTCAGCCAGCTGATGCTCCACGAGCGTTTACCCTCAGCGACGGAGGGCTGTATCTCGTTGGATCTGCGGCAGGCATTTGATTCCCTACGGTGGGATTATATGTTCGCAGCGCTGGAACGGTTCGGGATCCCGGCTGACTTTATAGCTTGGATCCGATTGCTGTACACCCGGCCTACTGCTAGGGTTCGCACGAATCGATGTATATCGTCTCAGTTGGACATAGCAAGGGGCACGAGGCAGGGATGCCCGCTGTCCCCGCTATTGTTTATACTGGCACTGGAACCGCTTCTGAGTAAGCTTCGGCTTCAGGCGCAGCACAGAGGTATCAGGAGGGGAGGGGTAACTCATGTGGTGTCGGCGTACACCGATGACATCATCCTTTATTTGAGGGATTTACATGGGGGACTGGACCCAATTCCCAAGCTTTTTAAGGACTTCAGTGCGCTCTCAGGTCTTACGATAAGCGAGTCAAAGTCGTATGGGTACTGTTTCACTGCCCTCGAGACACGTGCTCCATTGCCCTTCCCACCTTATTGCTTTGAAATGGCGGAGACTACCTTCCGCTACCTGGGGATACAGATTTACAGGAGAGAGGCAGATATGATTGATGGGAACCTGGGTCGAGCGGTGACAGCACTAAGGTCGCAGGTACAATTCTGGACCGCACTGCCACTGTCAGTGGCGGGCAGGGTAGCCATTTCTAAAATGGTAATGCTACCGAGGCTCCTTTATTATTTTACGAACTTGCCCTTTAAGGTCCCAGCTTCTGTATTTCGAACCTTGAACACCATACTAACGGAGCTGATCTGGGGGCGGGGCAGACGCCGCATAAGTCTGGCGAAATTATAACTGCCTACGGCGGCTGGGGGGTTGGGAGTACCGGACTTATTGGCATATTACTATGCGTGCCAATTGCAGTGGCTGGCTTACTGGCTAGCGGGCAGCTACCTACATGAAATAGGCATGTCCGAGGAAGACAGGGGGAGGGGTGCCATACACACTCTCCTGCTGCCCAACGCGGCGGTCCCTGGGCATTCCCCTCCCTTGCTCAAGATGGCCATCGCCTGCTGGAGGAGAGCTGCGAAATACACGTCCCCCACCTCTTCCTATGCCCCCACAATACCATTGCTGGGGATCCCACTGGGGACGGGAATGCTCTCTAAGAGGGCGCTCACCACGTGGACGGATGCTGGGGTGATGCAGGTGGGCGATTTATTTACTGATGGCCACATGATGCCCTTTGAGGACTTCTGTGCTGTACACAACGCACCTAGGGGGATGTTCTTGCTCCACGGAGGGGTGCGAGATTACATCACTCGGACTTGGGCACTGGCAGGCAACGAACCAAATATCAACCCGCTACACACAATGCTGTACCTGATGGGTACGGGGCGCAACTTAACGAAATGGATCACGAGCGGTATCCGGACTGGGAGGGCGATATCACTGCAGCCGCTGCGTGAAGTGTGGGAGAGGGATGCAGGCAGAGCTTTTCGAGATAAGGAGTGGGAGCGTGTTCTTAAGTTCCCCAAGAAAGTTTCGAGGAATCCAAAGTTTAAATTCATTCAACTTATGATCCTGCACCGCGCATACCTCACGCCTCACCGAATACATGTAATGTTCCCCGCCACGCCAGACTCCTGTCCCCGGTGTGGTATGGAGGATGCGAGGTTGATACACATGCTATGGGATTGCCCGAGATTGGGGTATTTATGGGCCACAATACACGCTGCACTACACAGAGTGTCCCCTAACAGACAGTACGACACCTTACCTGCTAGCTTGTTGGGCCTGGGACCCACTGAACGTAGGAAAAGCGTGGCCACGAGGTTTATTGACCTCGCACTGCTAATGGCCAAGCGTACCATTACCATGAGGTGGAAGTCGAACAGGCCGCCTGACCCAGATGTGTGGAAAGCGGAAGTAGTGAGGTGGGGTAAGGCTGAAGGTATGGCATTGCAGACTGAAGAGAGGAAAGGCTTACGCAAGGTGCCTATATCGCTTGAATGGAACGCTATAATGATGTCATTTGAAATGGCGGATGTGGACACCACCACTGGGAGCTCGTGTGTGGATGACTTAAGGGATAGAATGCCTTAGGAATACCACTTACTTCGACCTCCTAGTGCGCCCGAAATGTCAAGGGATAGCTGCCCGAGCGCAGAAACGGGTGCACTGAATAACATAACATAAAATAGGATAACATTAGGCCAAAGCTGGCTTCTGTCATATAGGGCTCTAAAGGGATTTGTGACAGTAACTTGGAGTAACTAGGAGAAGGGAGCGGAGTTTACCACCATGTACGGATGACGTATTGAGCCTTTATAGAAGTGCCTGGGGAGGGCAGTTGGGTGGGGGGAGTTGGGAGGGAGGAGGTGGGGGTTGTGTAAAAGTATAAAAATAAGAAAAGGAAATTTGAGACTCTACAGTATGGCTAACATGTGACACTAGCGCATATACTACTTCGAACTGTGTTGTACTGTAATGTATGAGACATGTAATCCTACAAATAAAAAATATTAAAAAAAAAAAAAAAACTCAAAACATGGCTATTTGACAAGTAACGTACCCCCCCCCTCAAGCGCCTTGAGACCCTCTGGGTGAGTAGTGCGCTATACAAATTTTGACTTGACTTGAGTGATTGGTGTATTGGGTGGTGTCAGGGTGAAATGATCGGCATAAATCCTGCAACCCCAGAGCCCCCAGAAAGTCCGACAGCCAGGGGTCATGGAGGGTTTCTACCTTGGGTGCCATTAACCACCGAAATTCAGGTCCCCTCCCACTACTAGGATTCCCTCTGGCACCGTCAGCAGAATGGCGCCCAGGTCTTTAAAGGTGGGTCTCCAGAGGCCCGGCGGCACACATAGACCGAAATGAGGGTCAACATATTTCCTCCCCATTGCTCCCATGATGCCCACATATCTCTCCCCGTGTCCACCCATATGGACTTGACCGTCATGGGAAAGGAGTTCCTAAATAGTATAACTGTTCCTCTCGACCCCGAGGTAAAGCCTGAATGTGCCACAAGGTTGTATCCTCGCCTGTTGAGGGCTTTACACGTGTTTCCCACCAGATGCCTCTCCTGCAGTGGCACTACCTCAGGGGCATGTCTCTTGATATACTATAGCACCACTGTTCTCTTCACTTTGTCTCCCAAACCGTTAACATTTCAGCTCATCAATTTAAACCCTTTGTCCCATTGCGTACTCATAGACATTTACGTGTCACACTCCCCTCCCCCCCTCCCAATACACAACGTAAATGGATCCCCCTGAGTCAGTCGGCCTCGTATTTGTATGCAATGTCACACACCCCACATAGTTTGTTATTGAAAGACTGTGCAAGCTGGGGGAACAACCAGAACCCAAAAACACAGGTCAAATGGCTGGGCCCCCAAACCTGCTCGTCTCTCTGGGAGCTGTGTTCCGTTGGGTCTCTCCACCCATCTAGCCAATCGGCAGCGTCTTCAGGAGCCTCAAAGAATCTGGTCTCCCCCCCCCCGGCCTCCACCCGAAGACGAGCCGGGAACAACATGGCATATTTAAGGCCTTTGTCTCTCAATCTCTTTTTAGACCCCAAGAATGATCTGCGCTGCTTTTGAACCGCCTGAGTGAAGTCCGGAAAGAAGCTGACTTCCGAGTTTTCCAATCGTATGGGAGGTGCTACCCTGGCCGTCTGCAATATAATATCTCTATCATGATAGTACCCTGTGGCCTCCCTCGACGATGAAGATATTGGACTGGCCTTTAGGCTGAAGGTGACTGGTGATCAGGCTTTCCACAAATAGATCTGCCGCTTGCCCCTCTGCTTTTTCAGGAACGCCAAGGATACGTACATTGTTACGTCTATTGTGACCGTCGTAGTCATCCAGCTTTCCTTCGGTGAATTTTTGGAATGCCTGCAGCTCTCGGACCTCGATCTGTAACTGGTTAGTATCTTCTACAAGGCTTGTCGTGGTGACTTCAAGCTGTTTAACCTTCTCCCTGTTCGTGGCCAGATCTTCCTTAACATGACCTCTGAGGAAATCTTATCCATTCTATGCTCCAGGGATGTACGGATCGCACCGATTGCGTCCACCTACATTCGGTCCTTCCGCAGATTTATCTGTTTGTGGGTGCTGTTCGGCCACGGCTGCCTTCGGGCAGGAGTACCTGTCCAGTTTGTTGTTTTGGGTGTTCTTAAGGCCCCTCGCATTCGACATATCGACAGGGTTAGTGTGGGTCACAGTACTGCAAGTCTGATAACTGCTCCCAGGCGTTTGTATGTTGCTTGCGGATTCCCAGGCTCTGGTGGGTAGTGTCAGCCAGTCCCCTCCTGTCCAGTGTACCACTGCAGCACTGTCTTGGTTATCTACAGCGGGGTGTTATATGGTGAGAGATATTTCGAGCTGGTCTCCCGGGAACAGTTGACTGATGGCCGGGCCAAGATGGTGGGCTGGTTACAGCCTTCAGGTAATCCCCTTAGACTAGTACGTCTCCTCCCCGTTACGTCACCTCAGCCGCTGGCTGTATCGTGGTCTCACAGGGGGGTGCCGGTGCTGTGGGGCCCTTTCTTGTTCCTGCGGGTTCAACTGCTGGGCTTCCCCTGTCAGCTCTTGCACTCGTCACTCGCCCACCACCACCCAACCATGTGCTTGTCACCCCGCTGTGGCATTGAGTAGGGCTGGTGCTATTAATCCTTTTAGTGGGCCACTGAGGGCAGAGGTAACCCCAATAGCATCTCTGTGTGCGTTCCAAGGGCTGCAGCTCTCGGCGTGGGGGGCCTGCAGCGATCCCAGCGCTATTCTCACCTTCGTCTCGGAGCCCTGTCCACACTTCAGGTTCTCACGGCCTCCAGAATGCCACCGCAGCTACACAAATTCTTATGCAGGAAGATCACATGCAGGGCTCACCTCTCCTCATGGGGTCGAAAACCTGATAATGATGTGGCCTTCGTAGCTCACATTCTCTGCAGGCGAGCGGCCCTCCGGTATTTCCTTCTGACCTCAGACCCAACGGCTGATCGTGCCGTCTTAGGTCGGGAAGGCAGCTTTATTACGGTGCTCGCGACATGGAGTGTCTCCCACTTCATTCGTCCGAGCAGCCACTGCCTCCCCTCTGATATGCTGCAGGGTGAAGTCCGCCAGTCGAATGCGCCGATCTGGGGTACCCGATCACTCTAGGCCCTGGCTCTCCTCAGGCAGTAGGCCGCAATTGGAAGCGGCCGATTCTCATGATTTACCTGTCTCAGCGCCCCGATCCTGGGCTCGTTTCACTCCTCAGGTCTTCCGATAGCCAATTCCGACCTCGGGTCACGGATTCATTAGACGTTTGTATGCGGGAAGAAAGGGCTAGCCTCGGAGAGTTCTTACCCTGCGGCCGTCTTGCTTCGCCGCTAGGCCACGCCCCACTGTTTTATTTATTTAATTTATATTTATTTATGTAGGCGTCGCAGTCAACCATTTGGTGCTGTGTCCCTCGCTGTAAGACATCAGATGCTCGTCCCTGAAGCCCTTCTGCGTTTCTGCAATCTTTAGATTCCTTTTTTAGGTCGAGGACCGGAAATGCTGGCTTGCCAGCTTCCGGTAGGAGATCTTATGTGTCTTAGTACTGTGGTTTAACCCGCCTCTCTCCTCCATTGGCTGGCTTCCTAAACGGAGGCCAGCCATTGGAGGAGAGGGCCATCACTCCAATTTAGCCCCGTCTCTTTCGGATTCGGGGGGGTGTATTTTGCTGTTTTTTTAGCCGGTGACGTCATCTGTCACTCAGAACGCAAAACACGCCCCCAAATACGAACATTTTCGGAGCTTTGTGGCGCCATTTTTCTGCTCGGTAAACCAGGAGAGGACATGAGGTCAGTGTCCTGCCGTTTTTTTTCTTGATTTATGCCTTCTAATTGTGCTCGTTTTCTTGCCTTCTGCCCCCTGATTGCTCCTTCGTCCTGCTCCCCCACGGCATGGTTGCTGACCTCCCGTCCGCTACACCTTTAAGTGAGGCTTCCCCGCTCTATCCACCCCGGCTCTCCTTTCTTTCACCCAGCCTGCGCAGTTCCCCTCCTCAGCCACCCTTCTCCCCCAGCTCCACTCGTGCCCGCTCCCCCCCTTCTGGGAGTTGCAGCTGGGCCGGGCGGCACGCTTAGCGCGGGCCGCTGAGGCTGGTGGTGTGCAGGCCGTGTGTCCTGTCGTCCTCCTCGAGCCCGCTCCCCCCCAATCTGCGGTTGCTGCTGGGGTGGTTTGCGGGCGGCTGGCTCACATCTCGATCTTCGCCCGACGTTGTCCTGCATGGGGGTGGCGTCTGCAGTGCTAATGGAGGCCACCACAGGGCCTCAGCCCACCAGTGGACCTGGAGAGGAGGGGGTGGGGGCAGAGAGCCGCGTGGCTCCCACCTCCGTTGCACCACCATGCCAGCTGCGCTGATACCAGGCCAAAGGCCCGCACGGGCATGTTGTTGGGGGTAGGGGAGCAGCAAGCGATAGGGGCTCCCTCTTGATTCTGTCCGAGTGCCCCTCTGTAGCACTATTACTTTGGCAGGACCAGTGCCTCAGCCCGTGCAGGCATGTTGCCGGGAGGCGCTTGAGCTTGGCTCCTTCCCTTCAGAGACTCCGGTGCCCACCGCGGCCAGTTACTCCATCCAGCACGCCGCTGTGCCCCCTGGTCTTGCAATTTTGTGGGGTCGGTTTCAAGCAGGGGCATGTTCTTTCCCTCATTCCCCTGCGGTCCTGACTCTGGCCCACCTGCTGGGGATCCCGGTTTGCCCGGGTGGAACCGGGCGGGAGGGTGGAGGAGGGTGCCTCTCCCCCAGTGTGGCTTTGTGCTCGCACTCTCACAGCAGAGCAGTTTAGGATGATGTTAGGGGTTCCCTTTCCCCGCGGGTCCCAGATAAACTAGCCCCATCCCCTTTGCACCAGGTCCGCACAGAGGTAAGTCGCAGGAAGCAAGTTGCCATGCAGGCACCCATCCAGCTACCACGATCCCCGCCTGGAATGCCAAGGCTGAGGGGGATCAGAGGCGCGAGACACGGCCCCCAGCTCCAGGCAAACAGCAGAGGAGGCTCTCTTTTCCCGCGAAAAACAAGTGATAAGTGTCCGGCAGCTCCGGGGGCAGACCCTGATAATGCAAGAATAAAGCGTGTGCAGCAGTATCGAGTTATGCTGCTGTTCACGCGCAGGCCACAGCAAGAAAAAAAGATAGATTTACTGCTCCCCCCAGGCTTGACACCCGTCGGTAGTGCAGCAGGCACCCAGACAAATCGCTCTGGTTCCCTCGGGGACGGGTGAAGAGGCTGCAACAGGAAGCGGAGGAGGCTGAACCGAGTCCAGGCATGGAGGGCAGAACGGAAGAGGCACTGCTACCTGTGGAGAAGCGCAGGTCGGTGAAGGGGTGGAGAGCTGTGGGTGGAAGTGGGTGTGGAGTGGTTGTTACTAGAAGTTATTTGTCCAGGGCGGGGCATTATCCAGGGTTCCACCGTAGCCCCCTTAGGGTATGTTTTCAAGAAGCTCGCTCCGTTTACACCCTCGAGCTTTCTCAAAGCAGCTCTCATTGGTCGAAGAGTGGAGTTGATTGGCTTGTTACAGACCACATCTGCTCGTTGCATGCCACTTGTTTATATCCTGGTATTACAGCTCAGCGTGCTAGTTGCTGTTCCGGTGTGCTTGCATTCCTGCCCCCTGTTCCGGTGTGCTTGCATTCCGTCCCCCTGTTTGTGCTCACTTTTTCTTGCCTCTGCTCCCTGTTTGTGCCTGTTCCCTCGATGTGCTTGCTTTCCTGCCCCCTGTTCCCTCATTGTGCTTGCTGCCCCCTGTTCCCTCGTTGTGCTTGCATTCATGCCCCCTGTTCCAGTGTGCTTGCATTCCTGCCCCCTGTTCCAGTGTGCTTGCATTCCTGCCCCCTGTTCCAGTGTGCTTGCATTCCTGCCCCCTGTGCCTCTGACCCCTGTTTGTGCCTGTTCCCTTGATGTGCTTGCTTTCCTGCCCCCTGTTCCCTCGTTGTGCTTGCTGCCCCTTGTTCCGGTGTGCTTGCATTCCTGCCCCCTGTTGTGTGGGCTGTGAGAGCTGTGTGGGCTGTGTGGGCTGTGAGAGCTGTGAGGGCTGCGTGGGCTGCGAGGGCTGCGTGGGCTGTGAGGGCTGCGTGGGCTGTGAGGGCTGCGTGGGCTGTGAGGGCTGCGTGGGCTGCATGGGCTGCGAGGGCTGCGTGGGCTGCGAGAGCTGCGTGGGCTGCGTGGGCTGCGAGAGCTGCGTGGGCTGTGAGAGCTGCATGGGCTGTGAGAGCTGCGTGGGCTGTGAGAGCTGCGTGGGCTGTGAGAGCTGCGTGGGCTGTGAGGGCTGCGTGGGCTGCGTGGGCTGTGAGGGCTGCGTGGGCTGTGAGGGCTGCGTGGGCTGAGAGCTGCGTGGGCTGTGAGAGCTGCGTGGGCTGTGAGAGCTGCGTGGGCTGGGAAAGCTGCGTGGGCTGTGAGCTGCGTGGGCTGTGAAAGCTGCGTGGGCTGTGAAAGCTGCGTGGGCTGTGAGAGCTGCGTGGGCTGTGAGAGCTGCGTGGGCTGTGAGAGCTGCGTGGGCTGTGAGAGCTGCGTGGGCTGTGAGAGCTGCGTGGGCTGTGTGGGCTGCGAGAGCTGTGTGGGCTGTGAGAGCTGTGAGAGCTGTGTGGGCTGTGAGAGCTGTGTGGGCTGTGAGAGCTGTGTGGGCTGTGTGGGCTGTGTGCAAATTCTGTAATATTTGGGGACACTTCCTCTTAACTATTCACGACTCGGAAGAGGGAAACTGGCATGCATGCCTCCACCCCCACCACTCAACTATTTAGGATAGACACTTGCTTTTGTTTTAAGTGATATTACTCTTGGACAGAGAACACTGTGTGGGCCAGATTGAGGTTTGGAAAACACATGTTCAGGTAAGGTTCCTAACTGTTGGCTGCATACGAGTCCTTCACAGCAACCTATTTGATTCACAGTCTTGGGCTGTCTGTTTGCCGCAGGAGACTGGATTTGGTGAGGGAGACTCATCATGATGGACAATCACTTAAATATCTTAGTGAGATGACACTTGATACAACATTTCTCCTAATGTTCTCCATATTTTCTTTCAGCGCTTTGCTGCCTAGTTTCTTTCTGCGCCTAATGATCCACTCCCTATACTCCTTTCGTTCTCGCATTGTAACTGCGGTCCCATGAGGCGTGTTGACTTTCCGCTTGCTTTCCTCTGCAGAGTACAAGGACGCTTTCCTCCTCTTTGACCGCAGCGGCGATGGCCGGATCCAGTACAGCCAGTGTGGTAACGTCATGCGGGCCTTTGGCCAGAATACCACAAATGCAGAGGTCCTTAAGGTGCTGGGAAACCCCAAATCACAGGGTGAGTGTTTGCAGAACACAGTCACTGTTTTTTAGGTTGTAATGCCTTTGAGTTCAGATTTTACTTGTATGGATAGGTTTGTGATGGCTCTGACCCACTTTAGTCAGGGAGGAATTTGCAGTGTCCTGTGTTTCTATGTAATCTGGCTTTTCACACATTGAATTGGAGATCTCTGCCTCGTTCACAGTTGCTAGATGGACCATATCAGTAATATCCATTGGCAGTCTGGGATGGGACAAAAACTTAACTGGAGGTGGTGGGGTTTTTTTGGGGAACTTGGACGATCAAGTTGTTTAAAGTTTGTCACTGTTAATGTGTACTCGCCAGCCTGGCACGCTGCTGCAGCCGGTGACTGCTCCTCTGAACTCTTCTCTCCTCCCCAGAGCTTAACACCAAGATGCTTGGCTTTGACGAGTTCTTGCCCATGCTGCAGACAATTGCGAAGAACAAGGACCAGGGTACCTACGATGACTTTGTGGAGGGGCTGAGGGTCTTCGACCAAGAAGCCAATAGCTCTGTGATGGGCGCTGAGCTGCGACATGTACTAGTCACTCTGGGCAAGAGGCCATTTTGGCACAGTACTATTTTCAAGGCAGAGTATAATTGACTGCTGAATTCCCCAGCCCCCCTGCAGTGTTCAGGGCCCCCCTTTCTGATTCCGAGCTTAGGTTTCTACCCATGTCTGGATATTACAGTTAATGTGCCCTGTTTCAGCCTTACAAAGTGTCCTATTAATCTCATTTAACTGTACATTCTTTTGGGGCGAGGGAGGACGGGGACACGTTGGGTTACAAGTGGTTTTTGGATTGCCCCTTCTACAGGCTAGAGCTTTGACTGACTAATAGTTAGTCTTGGTGACCCATGTCCTGGAAATTGGTGGCTTCCTTGTCTTGTGGGTAGCGGCCACTTCAGAACATCTGCTCTGTCTGGTTTTACCCTGGTGGCTGGCTAGTCTCACCAGCCAGTGCTGCTTCTGTGGCGGAAGTGTATTTGGTGGGTAAGTGTTGGGTCTGAAGCTGTGCGTGCTGCTGCAGTCTGGGTAGTTAATCTGGAAGGTGTTTGATCGAAGCCTGTGTGCATTTTTGTCCTTTCCTTTGTGCAGGTGAGAAGATGTGTGTCTGTGTGTGGCTCTGTCTGTGTGTGGCTCTGTCTGTGTGTGGCGCTCTGTCTGCGTGTGTGTGTGTGGCGCTCTGCCTGTGTGTGTGTGTGGCGCTCTGCCTGTGTGTGTGTGTGTGACGCTCTGCCTGTGTGTGTGTGTGGCGCTCTGCCTGTGTGTGTGTGTGTGTGTGTGTGTGTGGCGCTCTGCCTGTATGTGTGTGTGTGGCGCTCTGCCTGTGTGTGTGTGTGGCGCTCTGCCTGTGTGTGTGTGTGTGGCGCTCTGCCTGTGTGTGTGTGGCGCTCTGCCTGTGTGTGTGTGGCGCTCTGCCTGTGTGTGTGTGTGTGTGGCACTCTGCCTGTGTGTGTGTGTGTGTGTGGCGCTCTGCCTGTGTGTGTGTGTGTGTGTGTGGCGCTCTGCCTGTGTGTGTGTGGCGCTCTGTGTGTGTGTGGCGCTCTGTCTGTGTGTGGCGCTCTGTCTGTGTGTGGCGCTCTGTCTGTGTGTGGCGCTGTGTGTGTAGCGCGTAGCGCTCTGTGTGTAGCGCTTTGTGTGTAGCTCTGTGTGGATAGCTTTTTTTGTCGGTGGCTCTATGTGTGGGTGGCTCTGTCTGTGTGAGAGTGGCTCTGTGTAGGTGGCTCTATATGAATGACTGTGTGGGTGTCTCTGAGTGTGCGTGTGGGTGGCTTTGTGTGTGTGGCTCTGTGTGGGCGTAAATGCAATAGGTCATGCATTTGCGAGCGATTAAGCTATTGGCATTGTAAATGAAAATGCCATTTATTTAACGATTAAGCTATTGGCAATGTAAATGACAATGCCATTTATTTATGATAAAAAAAAAAAAAGAAAGTCATGAGCAATGCCAATAGCTCTACCTTTAATAATGCCGAGACCATTGCATTGTAAATGCTTGTTTTTTTTGCGATCTTCTTTGCTTTCTTTCCATGATGCAACTCCTTCTCCCATCCCCTCTTGCAAACATCTCACCATCTTCTGGCGAGGATGAACAGTTTTATGTGAATCCAGAAAATGTATGAAGCTGCAAAACTGCTCCTACAGATAAGTAACCATTTTGTTTTGCAGAGTGAATCTTTTCTGGATTCACATTCTGTGCACTGACTTTGTAGCAGTTTTTATCTTCTGGGGAGGTCAGACTACGATGAGTTTTATTTACAAAATAGATGTGTTAGTACTCTCTGTCCCACCTGAGCTTCCTCGTTTGCTACGTTGTCTACATAGTAGTGTATGGTAAAGGTGTGTTTTGAAGACCAAGTGGCTGCCCTGCATATAGCCATAATGGAGATATTAGCGATGAGGGGGGGAACGTTGCTCCCGTCTTTCTTGTGGAGTGTGCTTGTGGTTTTGCTTCCAAGCTAATTTCTGATGCTCTGGAAAGGCCTTTCCACAGAAAGAAAGAATTGGTTTCCCTTTCTGATAATTTGTGTTTCCTGAAAGTAACCAGTGGCAGGTCTTCTGATTTCTAGTATGTCCAAAACTTGCTCTGCTCAATATTTTGATTGACGAAAAAATGTTTGTAACTGCTTAGTTTGATTGAAGTGAAAGGATGAGACTGCTCTGGAAGGAAGAGTGGGTTTGTTCGCATTGCAGCCCCAAGTGGGTTGATTTTCAGGTAGGGCTCTTGCAGGGCGTGCTTGTAACTCACTAACTCTTCAAAGGTAAAAAATGCATCAGCTCAAAGGGTGGTTGAGTAAGCAAATATGGCTGCAAAATGGACTTTTAGTGAAGCATAAGAGAGACTTTCATTATATGTGGTATTTTAGTATGGTTCAGTCATGTGCCTAGTTGATTTCAGGCACTGCCCTGGTGCATCACTGTCTGAATCATTCTATTTTGTAATGAAGCACCGCCTCGTGGACGGTCTTCCAGCTTCCCCTAAAATTCCCATTGTTCTTTCAAATAAAAGTATTGTATTTGCATTTATATAGCGCTTACTACCCCTGACGAGGCGTCAAAGCGATTTTTCGGCAATTAGCACGCCACTCTGAGACCTATAGAGGATTAGTGTTGAATTAGTATAGTAGAAACAAGCTTTATTTCGATATTTGCACATATCTTAAAAAGCATTACAATCACAAATATATAAGTTTAAAAAGATACAGTATAAAAACATTTCATTTCAAAAATTACATGCAACCGATATGGACAATAGGACAGGGTATGCAATTTACTAGTGGTGTACTGCTATTAACTTTAGAGATCTGATCCGCCAGGCCCAAGCCAGAAATTTAGCTAGACAAAAAGCAAACAAGGGGCGGGGGTCAGATCTTAAAATGCGTAGTGCCTCGAGATGAGATCGGGTTCCGAGACTCCTACACAAAGGCATTAGCCAGGTGCTGCGCGGGGCGATATATGCTGGGCACTCAAAAAGTAGATGGGGCACAGACTCTGGCCTGCTGGTGCAAAAAGGGCAATATAAAGATAAATGCGGTGATGACCCCCCAGCTGGCAATCAGTCTACCCACTGGCAATAAACCCAACCTGAATTTGATGTAGAGTGCCCTGTCCCAAGATTTGCTAAATTGATCCAGGTATGGTTCATAGGAAGGGACATCTTTGAACAAAAGGAATTCAACAGAGGTTCTACATAGGGTGGGATTGCAATTCCTGGTGTTCGTCACCCATGACCAATACAGCGTCTTGAGTGTCTGTTTAGGCGGGGCAGATCTATTTGCCCACGCATCCTCAAGGCCCAATTCTGTAAGAAGACGTTTGACTTCCTTAAGCCAGCGAATTTTGGACCAACCTGGGGTTAAGAGCAGTTCCTTTAAACCATCAGCATAACTAGACAATTCGGTTACCCTCCAGATGCGTGCCCAAAGGAGAAGGGGACGCAACCTCGCCTGGTCTCCTATTGGACGAGTACCTGCGTCTAGAAGGATTGGAAGAGCAGGGGTGCTGTGCGGCAATCCCATAAGGTCTCTGTGGAATTTATTTTCCACTCTAGTCAAAATGTCTGCTTTTTGAAAGCCCCATAGTTAGGATCCGTAAAGGGCTGCACTCACTCCCCTTGCCCTGTAAATGTCCAAAACAGGGCCAATGGGTTTGAGAACTGATGCCCGTTGTTCTTTCATGAGTGCCCCTACCACCCTCTTATGGGCCAGTGATGCCTTTTGTTGGTGAGGTTGCCAGCTCATTGAATCACTTAGCCGAATGCCCAGATAGTCAAATTCCTTTACCCTTTCGAGTGGAACAGAATCCAAAGATGGTGGAGTGACAGATTTCTTCCGGGAATTCATTACCAGGAACTTGGTTTTGGTAACGTTTATAGATAGACCCCTTGCGTCACAGAAGTCCTTAAAGCTGGTAAGGAGGCGTTGCAAACCTGCTGGTGTTTTTGAGATCAGGAGGGGGTCGTCTGCGTAGAGGAGAGTTGGAATTTTCCTACCAGCCAGGGAAGGTGCATCGGCAGGATGTTTAAGAAGGTGCTCCACCACTCCATTGACATATAAAGAGAATAGAGTGGGGGCAAGGACACAGCCCTGGCGGACTCCCCTATTCACAGGAATCCGAGATGTTTTTTGGCCCTGGTCTCCCCACCTGATCTGAGCAAAGTTTTCTTCATGTAATTGGATGAGCATGTGTAGTAAGTACGGAGGGATGCCCATTGCGTCCAATACACGCCACAGTTGGTCTCGTGGAACTAAGTCAAATGCAGTGCGTAGATCTATAAACGCAAGGTACAAACTGCTTTTACCCTGGACAACCACTTTCCATAGGATCATTAAGAGCCGAAATGTTTGCTCAATGGTGCCAGTGCCTGATCTAAACCCCGCTTGGTAGTCCGAGAGGATATTATTGTCCTCCATCCACTGCTGGATCCTTCCTAGGACTACTTTACCAGCTATCTTTTGCGTGGAGTCAAGCAAGCTGATTGGGCGATAGTTTGCGGGGTCGTCCCGAGACCCTTTTTTAGGGCTCGGACTCCTCCCCACTGTAAGTGGGGGAGGAGTTTCGAGATCCTAATGTTATAAGAAAAAAAAGAAGAAGTATCCTTAGGGCCTTGGCGAGAGGAATTCCACACATTCCTTAGCGTTTTCTGTCATCTGGCCAGTGATTCGTCTTCCTTGTGTTTTCGTTTTAATAGGCTTGAAGTGATAGGGTAAATGTAGTTTTGTTCCGCCATTTTGGGCATATTTCGTTCGTGCTCGCGCAAAGAAGTACATAAATTATAATTAGGAGCTGTCAGGGTGCCTCCGTTAGTGAATCCAGATGGCCGGGCGCGTTCACAATTCTGCAGCTCTCAGCTTCCTTGTTCTTTTTTTTTTTACAATTGGATCGCTTTCGCGATCTGTGGTCCGGCGTTGTGAAGCTTGTTTGTTCGGGGATTCTACGCGCGTTCAGTTTTTCATCGGAGGTACATGCCGAGTTGTTATGAAGTACATGGGAGCAGTTTAACAGCACTCGGATAACTCTATTGTGCGGACCAGGCATGTGAGTGAGCACGAGCTTATTGCCAGCGCGCCGGAGATGCACCTTAACCCTGCGTGTAAAGAGTGCAGATTAACCTAACAACCGGCACAGGGGAGGGGTCCTTCCCACACACCCCTCGAAGGAGGGCCCACTTACAACTTTACATCACAAGATCACTTCTGATTAGCCGGTGCCGAGATACCGCTGGCAAAGGACTGAATAACAGAGGCTTCGACTGCAGGAAAACACAAGACGTGAGGCACCCGACACCGCCCTACAAAGACATGCAAAAAGAAATACAGCAATCTACCCCCAAAGGAGCCTACGAAGGGCCTGGCTGGACGCCACCCGGAGTGCAGGGCAACAATCCATCCACTCAAAGACTGGTGGGCCATCTCGCATAGCGCACAGAGGACCTGCTGGTGGGCGCTTTAAGGCGTGGATCCAGCGCTCTTTAAAGTGTGATAAATATCACAAGAGCGATAGAATTCAACACCGAAGGAGAACCACATCCAACATATCTGTTGTAGGGGTGTATGTTTTTTTCATGGGCTGTGCGGGTCTGTCACTGGGACGAAGTACACTGCCGAACAGAATCAAGTGACGCCCTAGCAAGTGTGCCATAGCAACACAGACACTGAAGTGCGCCCCAACAGCTTCGCACAATGCCTGCAAACTTACAACAGAGGATGTTGGGATCGCAGCTGAGCCGTGCCTATGCGATCCCCGGCCTCTTTGCAGTCACTGCCACGTGGCTGGCTCATTCTTTGAAAAGGAGGTGCAGGTTAATGGAAAAGGCAGAGAGGTGTGGGCAGGAGGGGGCGTTTGAGAAATATCCAAGCGGCAGAATGAGATAGCTCAGTGTGATAATAGACACTAGCTGAAATGTTAATCATGTGTAACTTAACGTGTATTCAAGAAAACAAAGATAGAAGCAAAACTCAGGAGGGTGGACATGGCCCCGAGCCCCTGAACCTGTCAGAACCCGGTTACTCACACGCCTCAACTAACTACGCTGATTAGTTAGGGCGACCAGAATTTTAAAACAAAATACCGGGACTTTTCACAAAAATAGAAGGACGATAATTTTACGTCAAGCGAGCGCACAGAATGACAGGCCTCCTCAGCAGAGAATTACAAAACAGGCAGTAATAACATACATAAGATACAATTTTTAAACCCAGTAGCTTGCCTGGGAATTAAATTGTTTTCTTGGAACAACTGCTAACTATCCCTGCTTTGTAAAACATAAACCCCCCCCCCCCACGTTTTTAGTCGACCCTCTCCAAAAACCGGGACAGGAGCTACATTTCTCGAAAACTGCCCGGACAGCTGGTGAAAAACGGGGACCGTCCTGGCAAATCCGGGACGCCTGGTCACCCTATGATTAGTGCGGCATGCGAAAACAAACATTGCCAAAGCAAACATGTCTCACTCGGGTATGGTTTTTTTAACCATGTAGTACAACAACCCAACATGGCTGAATAGTATACATTTTTTTTAAAGCTATGAAGCAGTCAACAATGACCGAACCGAGGTGCAGTTATTTTCAGTCATGTTGCTGTGCAACATGGATCAAAACCAATAGTTCTCACATAGTTGCGACCTACTGGCTTGCCTCGACGTCGAGTATACTCTTTTGGGATTAAGGGGCATAACTGTGAGGCTGTTAGATCTGATATGGACTTGAAGCCAGCCCATTACTGCACAGCCTGGCAACGGATTACTTTCCGTAATTGATTAGATTGTACGTGGTTAACGATCACAGCCACACTGGTTTAGTTACAGGTTTGTGAACCGCATCCCCAGGCCTGCTGCACCCTAAAAAGATTAATGTTGGCTAACCTTTCCATTTTACAGTAAATATGTGGAAGAGAACTGTGAGTTTAAGAGCCTGATTTCTTCTTGGCACGCCGTGTTCACAGACAACCAGTACTACCACTACCAGTACCACCACCACCACCAGTACTACAGCCACCAGTACTACCTCTACCACCACCACCAGTACTACCAGTACCACGACCACCAGTACTACCACTACCAGTACTACCACTACCAGTACCACTACCACCACCAGTACTACCACCACCAGTACTACCAGTACCACCACCAGCAGTACTACCAGTACTACCACCATCAGTACTACCAGTACTACCACCACCAGTACTACCACTACCAGTACCACCACCAACAGTACTAACACTACCAGTACCACCACCACCACCAGTACTACCAGTACTACAGCCACCAGTACTGCCACTACCACCACCACCAGTACTACCAGTACCACGACCACCAGTACTACCACTACCAGTACTACCACTACCAGTACCACTACCACCACCAGTACTACCACCACCAGTACCACCACCACCAGTACTACCACCACCAGTACCACCACCACCACCAGTACTACCAGTACTACAGCCACCAGTACTACCACTACCACCACAACCAGTACTACCAGTACCACGACCACCAGTACTACCACTACCAGTACCACTACCACCACCAGTACTACCACCACCAGTACCACCACCACCAGTACTACCACTACCAGTACTACGGGCAGCAGTACCACCACCAGTAGCACTACCACTACCGGTACCACCACCAGTACTACCAGTACCACCACCACCAGTACTACCACTACCAGTACCACCACCAGTACCACCACCACCAGTACTACCACCACCAGTACCACCACCTCCAGTACTACCACTACTACCACTACCAGTTCCACCACCACCAGTACTACCAGTAACACCACCACCAGTACTACCACTACCAGTACCACCACCACCAGTACTACCACTACCAGTACCACCACCACCAGTACTACCACTACCAGTACCACCACCACCAGTACTACCACTACCAGTACCACCACCACCACCAGTACTACCAGTACTACCACCATCAGTACTACCAGTACTACCACCACCAGTACTACCACTACTACACCCACCAGTACTACCACTACTACAGCCACCAGTACTACTACTACCACCACCACCAGTACTACTACCACCACCAGTACTACCAGTACCACCACCATCAGTACTACCACAACCAGTACTACCAGTACCACTACCACCACCACCAGTACCACCACCACCAGTACTACCACCACCAGTACTACCAGTACCACCACCACCACCAGTACTACCACTACCACCACCACCACCACCACCAGTACTACCAGTACTACAGCCTCCAGTACTACCACTACCACCACCACCAGTACTACCAGTGCCACGACCACCAGTACTACCACTACCAGTACCACTACCACCACCAGTACTACCACCACCAGTACCACCACCACCAGTACTACCACTACCAGTACTACGGCCAGCAGTACCACCACCACTAGCACTACCACTACCGGTACCACCACCAGTACTACCACTACCATTACCATTACCACCACCAGCAGTACTACCACTACCAGTACCACCACCAGTACCACCACTACCAGTACCACCACTACCAGTACTACCACCACCAGTACTACCACCACCAGTACTACCATTACCAGTACCACCACCTCCAGTACTACCAGTAACACCACCACCAGTACTACCACTACCACCACCACCAGCACCACCACTACCAGTACTACCACTACCAGTACTACCAGTACCACTACCACCACCACCAGTACCACCATCACCAGTACTACCACCACCAGTACTACCAGTACCACCACCACCAGTACTACCAGTACCACCACCACCAGTACTACCACCACCAGTACCACCACCACCACCAGTACTACCAGTACTACAGGCACCAGTACTACCACTACCACCACCACCAGTACTACCAGTACCACGACCACCAGTACTACCACTACCAGTACTACCACTACCAATACCACTACCACCACCAGTACTACCACCACCAGTACCACCACCACCAGTACCACCACCACCAGTACTACCACTACCAGTACTACGGCCAGCAGTACCACCACCACCAATGCTACTGCTCACCACCAGCCATCAGTGCACAATTTCTACAGGCAGTCACGGCCATCAGTACATGCATCGATTGTTACACATCCACAATTAAGTATTGTAGCAATCTCAGTATGGTACACTTTGGTTTTAAACATATTCATGTAAAAACACAGCATGCCACCATTGCTACAATTATAATCTAACACACATAATTCCACTACACACCACATTAACACACTCCATAACACTTAGCAAAAATACATTACCATTTACAATGCCATTAGCTCAAACTCAAATAAATCCGAGCCCGATTGCATTTCTAATGCTTGTTTATAAATGGGGACGACCTCCGCTCCCTTCCATGAGTCCGGGAATGCTCCACCCTCCAGAACAGCATTCAGAAGTACGGCAATTAGGTGACTCCATTCTCGTGTGTTAGTCCTTAGTAAGTCGCCTGGGATTCCGCCGGGCCCCGCAGCCTTATTCGGAACCAAACATTTAATTGCCCCCTCAACTTCCTTAATTGAAAAAGGATCAGCCTCGGTGTGAACTGTGCTGTTGAGGTGGGAGCAAACACCAGGTCGTTGAGTTGTGAAATTGGACATAGGAACCCCAGTTTGGGAATAAAGTTTAAAGAAATTAGCAAACCACACCTCCCCAGTAATGTTACAGGTCAAGAGGGAGGCATCGGGTTTGGTCTTCAATCTCACCAAATCCCAAAAGCCCTTAGAGTCTTTCCTATAGCTCGCCTCTTTTAGGTCGATCCAAAATTGCGTTTCGTGGTCAACCCTAGCCGTAGATAATGCCTTCCGGTATCTTTTCCTGGCAATTTTTATGAGGTTAGCATCCTTGGATTTCACTGCTCTGATAAGTTCACATTTTGCAGTGCGACAAGCTGGAGTGAACCAGGATGCACCATTTTTTAGAGTAGTTTTTCCCTTCCGTCTCCCAGCTGTTGGAGTGACGATGAACAAGTCTCCCAGAGCTTTAGTTGTTTCAACGAAAAGTTGTAAAGCATCCATATTACCAGGACACGTAACGTCAAGCTTTGCTTTTACTTTGGACATTATTGTGTTAGCTAAGGACATTTTCCCTTCATCCGCAGCAACTTTACTCCATTTAAGCCTCCTACCACAGTTCGAAGGACATACTTCGTGAGAAGACTTCCATAAGTGTGGGGGAGGGTTTAACTTCGAACGCCTCCAAGGGGAAGATAGTGACAGAGCTAGAAGGTTGTGGTCACTATCTACTGTTGTCAAAACCTCCATATCAAGCAGGTAGTCCCAAAGCTTATAGTTGAGGAGGATGTAATCGATCCGAGAGGTGTGACCGACCCTATTGAAGGTGTGTGCCCCATTGGGGTCAGATTTGGATCTGCCATTAGTTGCCCTTAAACCAAATTCCATACAGAGGGCATTAAGGTCTATGGCCCCCTGTGACCATTTTTTGATGGGATTAAGTTTTAATAGGGGGATGCCTCTCCTAGTGTCATCCTCCCAAGTGTCTAGAATGTCCTCGCTAGAGAGAGGCTCGAATGAGCAATTGAAATCCCCTGCGAGTAGGACAAGAGAATTGGCATTGCAAGTTCCAAGTTCCTCTTCTAGGCCTGTCTGTGACAACATGGATAGACCACCCCTTGCCCCCCTTAGATAGACGTTAAATATTTCCATATTTATCCTTCCATGACCTTTAACTAATAGTCTCAGTAGATCAGGGGACTTTGTGGGTAGATGCCAGATGGAAAGGCCCAAGGAAATTCTAACCCAGATTAAGAGGCCGCCTGAGGGGCGCCCTTTAGATCCGGATGAATGAAGAGCAGGGACAAAGTATGTGATATAACCCACCTTATGGAAAGGTTCCGTGCACCAAGTTTCCTGCAATAAGCAGATCCCAAAAGATTCAACAACGAGGTTCCAGTCGGGGATATTAAAATTACGAGCAAGGCCTGCTACATTCCAACTCAAGATCCGGAGCGCAGTACCCGGAACAATATTCCCAGTAGCCCTCGATCCCGAAGGTGGATCAGTTACTAGGAGATTAAGCTCAAGATTCCTATCAGCAGGTAGTGGCATAACATCCGCTATATAATTATCCAGTTTAGGATATGACCCTGTACCAGCTATGAGTTTGTCTCCCCTGGAAGCCAATACAGGAACTACTCTATCACAATGAGTTTGGGTGAGTGGGAGTAGAGGAGGCCATGGTGGAGAGTTAAGCTGGGGCGAGATAATTAGTTGCTGTGCTGCCTCCTGGGTAGCATTACTCATAAGCCCAGTGTCAGCTTCTGCATATAGGTTAGAGTGGTCAGAGAGATAGCAAATAGGGAGGTGGAGAATTGGAATGGTGGGCAATGCTCCGTCAGGTATTACTGATTCACACAGGACAGGGCTACCCGCAACTAAAGTGCTCTCAGAATTGGTAAAGCCAGAGCTTCTGGTGATAATTTAGTCTTGGCGTCATGGGCTATAGAGGGAGGCAGAAAAAGTCAGTCTACCTCGTCTAGACAGCCAAATCTGTTTGCGATTGTTATTCCCTGACCCCTCCTGTTGGGATAATGCCAATCCCCACTCTCCCTTCCTCGGGCCGGGTAACGGGGATATGACCACTCACTGACATGATTTTGGGCAGGGCGCGGGGGGTAAAAGAAAGTTAAGGGTCTTGCAGCAATAGAAGAATTATCCTCTCCGATGTTCCACGAACAAATATGTTGTGCTGTCTGTGGATCTTCAAAGGAGACCACAATACAGTCGCCTTCGATAGATTTACGTGATGGTCCTATCCAGGGAACTCTGCGCACCATTAGGACTTTGCTTCTCAGATGGCTTGGGAGCTGTCTATTGGTATTCAACCAATGGATGACCTTATTTCTAAGGGACCCGTAGTTTTCTTGGATGGAGCTCCCCAGTACAGGAACACCCGTTAATACTATCACAAAGGGCCTTGCATCAGGGGGTAGATCTATATACCCCCCGCGAAAATTTTCAGCATTCCGTTGACCCTGCTTGGTAGACCGATTATAGTTAGTTGTGTTCACCCTATGAGCAACAGCCTCTTTGGTGGATTTAGTTGGCTGTTGTAGGGACTGTGGAGGTGACTTGACAGTGAAATTGGTGGATTTGAGATCAAAGCATTTAGTGCGT
Source organism: Lissotriton helveticus (assembly GCF_964261635.1). Classification (NCBI taxonomy): domain Eukaryota; kingdom Metazoa; phylum Chordata; class Amphibia; order Caudata; family Salamandridae; genus Lissotriton; species Lissotriton helveticus. The sequence continues at coordinate 1,423,682,837 of NC_136057.1, forward strand.
GGTTTAGGTATTGGCTTGCTAGAGGGCAATACAACAGGAATAGTGATGGGTATATCCTTTTCGGGTATTGAGGGCCCTTTAGTGCTTTGCAGACTAAGGCTTGCCAGATTTATAATACTTTTTTCCATCTCTAAAAGATGGTTTTCAATGCGGGTGAGTCTGAGGTCTAGCGGGGTAAGGAGTTTTTTTAATGAGTTCCAAACTGTTTCTAAGAACTCCTCATCACTTCCCCCATCTTCACTAGTTTCCCCCCCAGTTTTCATCTTTAAGGTGGCAATATCAGATGGGCACGAGCTTGAGCGGATCTCAGCAACACTTGGGAGGACCGAGTCTTGGACAACAGGAATTGATGCTACCCCCTGGTTGGATGGATTATCGTTGGATGGGCAATGTACCCTAGCAATTTTGGCCTTCTTCCGCGAGAAAGCAGACGTTGCATGGCGTTTCCTTTTGTAAACAGGACTCTTTTGATGGAGACCCTGGGAATTAATGCACTCCTCAATGGTGCTATGGGGAATAAAAATAGGGGCTGTGTCTGTGCCAGTAACAACACCCGGGATACTAGCATGCACAGAAGAAAGAATATTATTTCGTAGTTTAGGGAAGCTAGGGGTCAAAGTGAGACTAGGTGATAGGGAAGGAGTTTGGTGGACCTCTGCATAGGTTGTTATTAGACAGGGATTAGGTTGGTGTTCAGGACTCTTAGCTGATGCTATGTGGCCTAAGGAGGATTTCTTAGACGTAGCGAAAGTTTGGGACAGTCTTCTAGCAGCTTCAAGGTCCAAAGATACACGTTTTTGCATTTTTTAGATTTCGTGGTCGATGGCTGTGTTTGTTCTGGTGATGAAGTCATCCAGAGTTCCGTTAGCCAGCTTCCCACCCTTAGCGGCTTTACTCCGAGTCGTCCGTGTGCACATGCTGCTAGAGTAGATAGTGGCTTACTAAACACGGGAAAGATTTGAATGAAAAGAATGCTCACTAGAAGGATGAAGAACCAAGGGGATGAGGTCCAGTCCAGTCTCTCCGGTCCTCGAACGGCCTCAAACGGCCCGCTCTTTGCCCGGTCTTCACCCGAGCGCGCGCGTCCCGCGGGCCGATGGTGGTTATCCAGATATGTAGTCCTTGAGGAGTAACTACGCCTCAAGATACAATGGCCAGGGAGGAGTCGGCGGGAAGAGGACCAGCTGTGGCAGGTTAGCGCACTGCCCGCTGGTCCTCGCAGTCCCCCAACGAGCCTTGATGAAATACGGCTTCACTCCCTACGCCGGCGGTTAAGCAGATCCCCGCAGCTGGTGAGTCACAGGCTCACGAACGGCGCCCGCGAAGCGGGAGCCGGGAGGCGTGGGTTCAGGGTTCCAGGAATAAACAGCAGGGAGGACGATCTGTCCGTAGAGCAGCCCGTTTGGTAGAAGAAGGGACACATGCAAGTACATTTTAAGTGGTGGATAGGTTAGTCAGTTATTTGGAATTGGAATGATAACAGAAGGATAGAGGAGGAAAAAGGGTTGTATTTATATAGCGCTTGTTACCCCCTGATGGGGTGTTGACGCACCTATTCAGGAAGCCCATAAAGGATTAGTGGTGAATTAATATGGTGAAATATGAAGTAATTTCAGTGGTGGATATTAGTCAGTTATTTGAAGTGAGAAGGATAGCGGAGGGATAAAAGAGGAAGAAAGGTGTGTATTCATATAGCACTTGTTACCCCCGATGGGTGTTGAAGCGCTTTTCTGGCGAGTAGCACGCCACTCCGGAACCCATAAAGGATTATTGGTGAATTAGTATAGTTGAATATGGAATTTGAGAAGTGAACATGTTAGTGTTAATTTTGATCGAAAAGGATAGTGGAGGGATAAAAGAATGAAAGATTTTAGTTTTTTTTGTTTTTAGCAGTAGGAGGAGGCTTTTGGATGAGTAAAAAGGAGTTTTGGAGGGAAGGAGTCAGAGGGAAGAGTTTAGAAAGGTTTGTTTTCGGGGATCGTGTAGGAGAGTAGGGTCTGCTATCCTATGGTCACCCCAATTTTTGCTTTTTGCTTCACTGGTTTTCGACTTAATGTGGCTGTGGGCCTGCTAATCAGACCCACAGCCTGCTGTTCTCTCTCTAAATTCACAGACATGCACTATAGGTACATAACCAATTTGGTACAGGACACCTTGTCAGCCCCTATACAGTGCACTATAGGTGCCAAGGGCATAGGTGCATCCAAGGCCTACCAGGGGATGCAGCATATCTTTTGCCACCCCTGGCTGGTACTTAAATCGACACAACTGGCTGTTCACACAGCTGGGGCAAGGTGGTGAACTCACCCTTGCTTAGATATAGTATACCTATATCTAAACCTATATCTGGACACATATATACCTATCAGTCACTCCTATGGCAGGCCTTTACAATCCTGGAGGCAGAGTGCTTGGTTTTATGTGAGATGGTGCTCTAGCATGAGCTGAGCCTGTCTGCAGTGTTCGGAACCATTTCCTTACTGCTGTTCCAGTGATACTGCCATACCATATACTCTTAAGTGCATTATAATCCTCGCAGTTAATGCTAACTTTGGTTTGGCTTTATCAAAACATGTCGTGTTTGGTGTCATACACGTTGGAATACTACCCCCTCGCCAGTTCTGGCGACGGGTGTAGCATTCCACCCTTCTACAGGGAGAAGACATGTTACTTTACTGAAAACGCAGTTAATCCTAACCAGAGCCCCAGCATCACAAAATGGATGCTGCTGCCACAGACACATGTCTGACCTCCTGCTGCTGACCGAAACTTGGCAGAGGACGCCTGGACAAAGGGTTTCCTGTCACAGGGAGGTGTCACACCACCCCAGACAGGAGATAGTGGATTGTAGCAGGGAGGGTTGAAAGAAACTAGACACTGCCTGGGGCACACAAGGTGTCACTGGGCAGATTCCAGTTAAACCGGTTCCCCAGTCTTGGCGGCAAACTGGACAAAGGAAAGGGGTGTAACCACCCCCTTCCTGGGTCCCACCCATAGGAGGGACCTAGCAGGTAATCCAGCCCCCAGATTTGGAATATAGGTGGGAGCAGTGCCAATGCACATCAGATTATCCTGACTGAAACTTATGAAACGAAACTCTGGACCCTTCGACATCCCACTCGACGTGGAAGACTGAAGAATCTCCCTTGTGGTCAAGGAGTGACCACCCTGTGCAAACAGGCACCATCCAGCACCTCGACGTTTGCTTTGTTGCAGTTCCCACCGGAACTCGAGCGACAGAGACCGACAAGAGCCAGCTATCCTGCCTTCCAACAGCCCGATCCACAGTCCATGCAGAGCTGGGACCCGTGGAGGCGACCTGAAGCGTGGGAGCGGCCATCTTGAATAAACCACGAAGCACTGACCGTGCAGCACCCGAGGCTCCCTCGAAGCTGTGCATTGGAGTTTGAGAAGCTCCAGCCCCGAGCAGCTTTTGCACCGAAGCTCACCCCTCCACACTCGACGAGTGCTGCGTGGTGCCCTTTTGCATTTTCCTGCTCGACGCGTTGGTCCGGTCGCTTGCCCGTTGGCTAGTGGCCCCAGAACCGACGAACCTTCAAACTTGAACAGCTGGTCTGGTTGCTCCAGACTGGCACTCGCTCCCCTGAAAAGGAGCACCCGCTCAGACCTTGCTGGTCCGAGTATTAAGCCATCTTCGAATCCTGCGTGGGTTGCCTTTGCCAAGGCTTGTTGACTCCGATCGTGAAGCCGACACCGCCAACAGCGAGAGCCTTCGTGGGACTTCTCGTGATTCACTCCAGAACATCCTCGGTGCACCAGAGTCCACGTGGCAGCGGAGACATGGCACCCGACATCGACCTGATTGCGCCCGACATTGCCTGGTTCCTTCCTGGTTCCTTCCTGGTCACTGGCTAGTGACCCAGACTCTGTCCCCTCTGCCCCCTCTGCTTTCAGGTACCCTTCAGCTTCGATCCACCCTTGGATCGCACCGGACACTTCTCTTCTGGACGCCTGCAGCATCTTCATCTTCAGGCACCATCGAACTGCGTGACGAAACCCGACACACTTTGGCACCTATGCACCCGCTTCCTGTGGGTGAGGTAACTTACTAGCGCCGGTGTTCTTACACTGGTACACACCTCTAGTGCCTAAGTCTAAAGTTTGGTAGTCCTAGTCCAGTCGGAAGACTCCTTTTGCAATAACTTTGTAACTTTTACGCACCATTGACTTTACATTGGTGCAATCCGTGCTTCCCGCACTGCACCCGAATCCCGCGGGCTACTCCCATCCTAACTGTGGTTAGTCCAGTGTAGTCCCAGCGATTCCCAAGGCCCTAGGCCTTACCCCCGATTGATTAGTGATTGTTATACCACTTTTTTGATATATGGCTTGAGTGGCCACCGGCCTCATCCAAAAACGTGCAACTTGTCTATGTAATACTGTGCTTTTATTTAAACGCTTGTGCTTCATTGCTCATAAACAGTAGTGGGGATTATTCTAAGAATAAATACATATATTTTGATAATATAAAACTTGTGTGGTGTCCTTTCATTTGATATTACAGGATTGTATATGGTAAAACAGCTGGCTTCACATGTCCTTTGGAGTTAAGCCTTTAAGGCTGCTTAGTCCATGCTACCCCTAGGATAGCTTGTCTATAAGGTTGACTTACAACCACCACCATAAGGGATTGTTTGGACTGATTCAGGGTGCCCACAGAACTGTGGACATCATATACCAGGCCAACTTCTCACATTGGTGAGCAGCGGTACGGATTTGAGCTTGCTGTTGTTTTACCTTTGCAATCTTTTTATCAAATTGAAAGATCACATTACGTACCATAGGTACATATAAATAAAAGCTTAGCATATTTGAGTTCTACTGAACTTAGTGGTTGTAGGTAGAAGGGCTTAGCACACCCTGACTACAACTCACTAGTAAGGGACAGTAGGAAAACACTTGGTGTAGGTAGGTGCATCACTTACACCACACTAGAGTCATGTCTGGCACAGGTGAAGCTACAGGCCCTCTACCTGTGAAGGTTGACCCTCCACAGGCAACCTCCAGCTATGACAAATTCAGCTACAAAGACTTGAGTGCCTTGTGCACTGCAAGGAAGCTGAGAAAGGGTCACAACCCTACCATTCCTATCATGATAGCCATCCTAGAAAAGGATGACCTTGAGAAAGCTAGAGTAGCTCCCTCAGGATCAGGAGATGGAGTGAACCCCCTAGATACTGAGAACACCTCCCCAGAAGTAGAAAATGAGGAGGTAGACCCTGAATCAGAAGGTGAAGAGTCAGATCATGGTCAAGGGGATAACCAGGTACCAGTGGGAAGGCTTAGCCAAGCCAACTTGGACCTACATGGAAATGGAGAGGGCCAGCACCTCCCCAGAGTACATAACAGGATTCTCCCAGGCAATAGGAGAGAGAGAAGCCCTTCAAGGGATTCTCACATTTCTAGTGCCTCCAGAGAATCACAGAGAGGAATGACTTCCCCTCAAAGAAGAGAGCATAAGGCCAGGATGAGAGCAGTGAATCTCCAAATAGAGAGGAATTAGCCCTGGCCCAAGCTAGACTCGCTCTTGCAAGAGAGCAGAGATTGAGTGGGGAGACTCCCACTGGTGGCAGCATTATCCCAAAGGATAAAGACAGGTCCTATGATCATAGAAACCTGAGTAAGATTGTGCGCCCCCTACAGACATGGGGATGATATCCACAAATGGATAACTGCTCTTGAGAGGGCTTGCGTGGTACAGCAGGTCCCTGAAGATCAGTGGGCAGCAATCTTGTGGTTCTCCTTTTCTGAGAAAGGGAGAGGTAAGCTCCTCGCAGTTAGACCTGAGGATGCTAAAAACTACTCTGTCTTGAAGAGTGCTCTTATTGAAGGGTTTGACCTAACCACTGAGCAATACATGTTGTTGTTCAGAGACACCCAAAAAGCACAGACTCAAGACTGGACTGATTTTGTTGATTGTGCCACTAAGGCTCTGGAGGGTTGGTTGCAGGGAAGTAAAGTCTCAGACTATACAGGATTGTACAATCTTATAATGAGAGAGCAGATCCTTAATAACTGTCAAAACCAGCTATTGCATCAACACCTTGTAGACTCTGATCTGACCTCTTCCCAAGAATTGGGAAAGAAGGCAGACAAATGGGTCAGAACAATGGTTAAGCAGAAACCCCAGAACCAAGGAGGTGATCAGAAGAAAGCAGACCAAAAGGGTGGTAATCAGAAAGATAAAGACCAGAAGTCTTCTACAGGCCCCCAAACTAATAATAAGGAGGGTGGTTCCCAAAATGGAAAGAAGAAGAAGAATGATGGCCCAAAGAAACCTTGGTGCAACTTTTGCAAGTTCACTTCTCATTGGGGGAGTGAATGCACTAAGAGAAATCCAGTTGCTACTACTGCAGTCCCTAAGACACCTGCACCCCCTAGTACAGTTAGCAGTGGTAGTACACAACCCAAGGCTATAGTAGGGTTAACCCCGGGTACTGAGATGGAGACTGGCTTAGTCAGGATCCCTACTCAGGCAGTTCTGATCTGTGAGGGGGACCTAGCCATGTCCTCTACTATAAGTCCTAGTAACCTAGGCAAGTACAGGCAGACACCTTTAATTAATGAGAAATTGGCTCAGGCCTACAGGGACACTTGTGCCAGTGTCACTATGGTGACACCTAACGTTGTGGACCCTGAACAGATGATACTAGGTGAGAATTACCTAGTGACCAATGCTAGCAATGCCACTACTACACATAGTGTGGCTGTTGTTAATTTCTCCTGGGGAGGGGTAACTGGCCTCAAAAGAGTTGTTGTTAGTACAGACCTCCCAGTTGACTGTTTGTTGGGCAATGATCTGGAGGAATCAGTATGGTCAGAAGTGGAGTACAGGACTCATGCAGAAATAGGGATTTCAGCCCATGTCCTTGCTGTAACCAGGTCCCAGGCCAAGAAGTGCCTACCTGAACCTGTGGTGGATCTTGAAACAATAGACCAACCACAACCCAAGAGAAGGAGCAAGAGGGTGAAGGCAGAGCCTTCCCACTTGCCCCAGGTTGAGGATCAGACCTCACAGGAGGGTGATTCTGTGATCCAAGAGGAGACTGTCTCTGAAGAGCTTGAACCTGATCAGGTTGAGTTTCTGGGGACAGGGGGACCCTCAAGGGCAGACCTGGGGCAGGCTCAGTTGACTTGCCCTTCACTGGAACCCCTCAGACAGCAAGCTGCTGCTGAGGCTGCAGGGAATGCTCAAGGTACCCATTCAGTGTATTGGGATGATGGGCTCCTTTATGCAGAGGCTAGAGACTCCAAGGCTGGTGCAACCAGGAGGTTGACCATACCTTTGCAATTTAGGGGCTTCCTTCTAACCTTGGCCCATGATATTCCCCTAGCAGGACACTTAGGCCAGAACAAGACTTGGGACAGGCTTGTCCCTCACTTTCACTGGCCTCATATGTCAGAGGATACAAAGGAGTTTTGTCGCTCCTGTGTCACCTGCCAAGCCAGTGGCAAATCAGGTGGCACAACAAAGGCCCCCCTTATACCTCTACCTGTGGTGGGGGTGCCCTTTGAGAGAGTTGGGATTGACATTGTTGGACCAATGGATCCCCAAACAGCATCTGGGCACAGATTTATCCTGGTGGTAGTGGATCATGTCACCAGGTACCCAGAGGCAATTCCCCTGAGGACCACAACAGCTCCTGTTGTGGCAAGGGCCCTACTTGGAGTTTTCTCCAGAGTGGGCTTTCCAAAGGAGGTACTTTCAGACAGAGGTACAAACTTTATGTCTGGATACTTAAAGGCAATGTGGAAGGAGTGTGGAGTGAACTACAAGTTCACCACACCCTATCACCCACAGTGTAATGGGCTTGTTGAAAGGTTCATCAAGACCCTCAAGGGAATGATAAAAGGATTACCTGAAAAGCTCAGGCGTAGATGGGGACATCCTTTTACCCTGCTTACTCTTTGCTTACAGAGAGGTCCCAAGGAAAGGGGTTGGCTACAGCCCTTTTGAACTTTTGTTTGGCCACCCTGTGAGGGGTCCATTGTATCTTGTGAGGGAAGGATGGGAGTTACCTCTTAAAAAGCCCAAACTTGATATTGTGGACTATGTGCTTGGTCTCCGCTCCAGGATGGAGAAAGCATCCAAAAACCTGGAGGCCAGCCAAGAATTACAGAAAGCTTGGCATGACCAAAAGGCTGTGCTGACTGAGTACCAGGCAGGACAGAAGGTGTGGGTGTTGGAGCCAGTGGCCCCAGCAGCACTCCAGGACAAATGGTCTGGACCCTACACCATAATGGAAAAGAAGGGGGAAGTCACCTACATGGTGGACTTTGGAACCCCTAGGAACTCCCACAGGGTGATCCATGTGAACAGACTGAAAGCATTTGTTGACAGGGAAAGCATGGGCTTGCTCATGGCTACAGATGAGGAACAGGAGGAAGAGAGTGACCCTCTCCCAGACCTGCTTTCCCAAAACCCTGATGATGGCTCAGCTGATGGAGTAGCCTTGGCAGGCAGCCTCACTGACCAGCAACAGATGGACTGCAGACAAGTTTTGCAAGCCCATAGACACATGTTTTCACTCACACCCAATCAGACTACCTGGTGCACCCATGTGATGGACACTGGTGATAGTCCACCTGTGAAGAACAAAATTTACAGGCAACCTGACCATGTCAGAGATTGTATCAAGGCTGAGGTGCAGAAAATGTTAGAACTTGGAGTGATGGAACCATCAGAGAACCCCTGGGCCAGCCCAGTAGTCCTTGTACCAAAACCTCATACCCAAGATGGAAAGAGAGCATTGAGACCTCTATAGTCCACACAAAATCTCATTTCTGTCACTAGGACAGATGCTCATCCCATTCCAAGGGCAGATGAGCTGCTCATTGACAAATTGGCTTCTGCCAAGTTTCTGAGCACATTTGATCTGACAGCTGGCTATTGGCAAATCAGGTTAACTGAGAAGTCAAAGGCCAAGACAGCATTCTCTACCCCCAGTGAGCATTATCAGTTTGTGGTGATGCCCTTTGGTTTGAAGAATGCACCTGCCACCTTCCAAAGGTTGGTGAATCAAGTCCTTTCTGGGTTGGATGACTTTTGTGCAGCAGATCTAGATGATATTGCTGTCTTTAGCTCTACCTGGGAGGATCACCTGATCCACCTGAAGAAGGTTCTGGAGGCCCTGCAAAAGGCAGGCCTGACTATCAAGGCTACCAAGTGCCAGATAGGGCAGAGCAAGGTTGTGTACTTGGGCCACCTAGTAGGTGGGGGTCAAGTTCAACCATTGGAGAGCAAGATCCAGGCCATACAGGACTGGGCTCCTACAACTACCCAGACACACGTCAGAGCCTTCTTGGGCCTGACTGGGTATTATAGGAAGTTTGTAAAGAACTATGGGTCCATTGTGACACCATTAAATGATTTGACATCCAAGAAGATGCCCAAAAAGGTTCAGTGGACAGTTAGCTGTCAAAAGGCATTTGATGACCTGAAGAAGGCCATGTGCTCTGCACCTATCATGAAGAGTCCTGACTACTCCAAACAGTTCATTTTTCAAACAGATGCTTCTGAGTTGGGGATGGGAGCTGTGCTTTCACAACTCAATGTAGATGGTCAAGACCAGCCCATTGCTTTTATTAGCAGAAGGCTGACCCCTAGAGAGAAACGTTGGTCAGCTATTGAGAGGGAGGCCTTTGCTGTGGTTTGGGCCCTGAAGAAGTTGAGGCCATACTTGTTTGGCACTCACTTCCTAATTCAGACAGACCATAAGCCCCTCTTGTGGCTCAATCAGAAGAAGGGTGAAAACCCCAAACTGCTCAGGTGGTCCATTTCCCTACAGGGGATGGACTTTACAGTGGAGCACCGCCCAGGGACTGACCATGGTAATGCAGATGGTCTCTCCAGGTACTTCCACTTAGAACATGAAGACTTATCTGGTCAAGGTTAAGTTTAATGTCCCTGCGTTTGGGGGGGGGGTTATGTAGGAGAGTAGGGTCTGCTATCCTATGGTCACCCCAATTTTTGCTTTTTGCTTCACTGGTTTTCGACTTAATGTGGCTGTGGGCCTGCTAATCAGACCCACAGCCTGCTGTTCTCTCTCTAAATTCACAGACATGTACTATAGGTACATAACCAATTTGGTACTGGACACCTTGTCAGCCCCTATACAGTGCACTATAGGTGCCAAGGGCATAGGTGCATCCAAGGCCTACCAAGGGCTGCAGCATATCTTTTTTTAAATTTCCCCTTTTAGAGGGCAGACATTCAAGATAAAACTTTGTCACGAACATGGGTTAGATTAGTTAGGCATGTATTACCGGCCTGTCTCTACACTTATAACTCCCGGCCCATGTTACTTGTAATGCACACAGGGTGCTGATTGAACTTACTTTTTGCTATAGCAGGGATAGCTTATATTACATTGAGTACTTTTTTCTCTCTGTTTTTTCGGGTAGGGAGAGTCACCCTTTTAGGCTCAAGAGTATTGATCAGCATGTGAACCATACTACTTTTTAGCTCATTCTATACAGAATGGGACTTGCTTAAAAGTCAGACAGAAAATATATTGTGTCACAATACTTATAGGCTCTGCCTAGCGACATATTAATCTCACATGTTACTTGCCGTTTTTGGCTTTGCTGCCCAATTCCTGTCTCAGTCAGCTCATTTTTTTGTCTCCCCCCTAGGCCTACTGATGTCCAGTGCCCACAACTTCGTCTAAAGTGGTATATATATTATTATATCCATTGGACATTTGAATTTAACACAGGTAATAGCCTATGATGATAGGTGACATTTGTCTTCTCCGCAGGTTATGTATTCTACTCTTGTCTTTTGACAGTTGTTAATACCATTTAGGGACCCATTGGTATTATGACTCCACACATTATGTGAACAATGATGTCTCCACTTTTCTATTTCTTGAGGGTATTTTACACCCCTAGTTTACATTTTGACTTATGAAGCCTCTTTTGGATTTACATGTTTCAGATTTACAGGATCTATAAATATTTTTCTACTACGAGGCAACACTGATCCTAATGATTCTGCATCACCCACATCTGATAGCTTCCGAGACCTAACAAGTAAGTTTAATGCACCAAGAGACTTAGTTTTGCTAAGTTTTATACCTGTTCAGGCACCTCATTGTGTATTCTCCTTCTCCCTCCCTCCCCTCTTTTCATTTGATTTTTAACCCGAATCGGATCTGAAGACTCGGCAAATTTATACAACAAGCCTTTACAAAGATTTCCGACACTTGAAAAGGCACCTCATAGACTCTTAATGTGGACTATAGACTGAAAAGCATTACTTTTGAGTAAACAAGGTATTTTAGTTTTGATATTTTTAAGAATCTCGTTCCACCGTATCCATGGTTCTAGTCTTCCTGCTCTCTCCTCTTTCTTTCCCTTTTTGCTTACATCTTTGCTATATATCATCTAATCAAAATCAATAATAGATTCAAAACATGGTTTTTGATATTCCCATATGAGCCTCAATTGTTCTCCATTGTTTTCTTCTCCCAATTCATTTAGCTGAAATGCTTCTAGATTATTATATTGAAGACTTTAGGGAAATGCTCTCCAGGTGAACTTGAGAAACCACCTTTCAAGTTACTCTCCGTCCCTACAGTTGTCGGCTGATGGGCCGTGTATGAAGAAAGGCGAGCTTAATGGTACAAGCAAAAAGTAGAGTAAACAACCTGTATAGCCGGCCTGAGAAGGTTGTAGGCGGAGAACTGTAATTTACATATGTGACAAAGTGAAATAAATATCTTACACCAAAAAAAAAAAAAAAAGTTACTCTCCGTCTGTCTTTTCAGCATCCGTGGTTTTAATCAAATGAGTAAATTAGGCCTTTTGTTGTTTATGTTTGTATAGGTTGGTTTTTAGGGCTCGCCTGCTGGGCGCATGCGCCTAGCTGGCGAAGCTCTATAGGGGCTTAAACAGACTTTACCCAACTTGGCGATTTGGTGCTGTGCCCGTGGCTTTTAGGTCAATGCGCTTGCGCATTGACCTAAAATGCGCGTGCACATCACCAAATCGCAGTCTGTTCCCTCTGCCGCACTCCTCCCACACCTTTGAAGTGAAGCTTAGCTTCACTTCAAAGGCCCCTGCTGCTTAACACCCTCTCCCCACTCCGCCCCCTCCCCTGCCCGCCATGTCGCATTTCTCCTCCCCCCTCCCCACAGCAATGCCCTCCGTCTGCTTTTATTTTGTGATTATGAGTCACAATGACAGGCGCCCTGCCCGGCGGTGCGAGGTGTGATGCATCTGCCTATCACCACCCGAGCATCTTATCTGAATACATTCCATCGTGTTCTTGAGCTGTGAGTGTAAAGTAAAGCGCCTCGAGGGAGGCTCTAGTCGCTAGTCCTGCTTGAAGGGGGATGGGCGAACAGCTCGTGCTCTTTATGTTGCCCAGCAAGAGCCTGAAATGCTTCCCGTGTGCTTTGAGGAAGGTTTGGTGATTTGCTGCATTTATATAGCGCCTTCTACCAGATGGTCTGAACGTATGTAATCCTCGGTTGGAGAGTGGTGTGCCTCCCAGGTGATATCATTTTCTTAATTCTACATGGAGATGCATGTAAAAAAGGCGACGACCAGCCACGTTTACCCACGTCAATTACATACTATTGTCTGTCGATAGATCGACCCGTTGTCTGTCGTTGCAGTGAAATACATTTGGTTCCATAATACACATTTTTTGAAAGAGCGGAACTTAAAACGCGCTACCTTCACACATTTATGACTACAGTGTCAAAGTCCATTTTTTTACAACGGTACAGCAGAATTGACATGGGAAAAATAGTTTTCTGTCTCAGATTGCACATTGCAAGGACTGTTACACAGGGAAACGTGTCTCTAAAAGTCACATGGCCTCTGTAATGTGATTGTGCCGTTATGCACATTTAACACATTGCACCCTGGTCTTGGTTTAATCGTTTTTAAAAAAAAATAAAACATATATTAATGAAAAATTCAATGGGATGAACCATACATGCAGGTAGAGCAGACTAGAACGTGCTATTTATCACCATTCGCAGCAACATGTTGACCTATATGATGGGAGGTATGGCGCTTCTAGGCACACATCCACCATGACATCCACCGCCACATCCACCACCGCATCCACCACCACATCCACCATCACCACTACATCCACCATCACATCCACCACCACCACATCCACCATCACATCCACCATCACCTCCACATCCACCGCCACATCCACCACCACATCCACCACATCCACCACCACCACATCCACCACCACCACATTCACCACCACCGCATCCACCACCACCACCACACCCACCACCACTACATCCACACCCGCCACCACTACATCCACACCCGCCACCACTACATCCACCACCACATCCACTACAACCACCACCCCATCTACCACTACCACCACCACCGCATTCACCACCACCACCGCATCCACCATCACCACATCCACTGCATCCACCACCACCACATCCACCACCACCACATCCACCACCACCTCCCGCATGACATCCACCGCCACATCCACCACCACATCAACCACCGCCACATCCACCACCACTACCACATCCACCACCACCACCACATCCACCACCACCACCACCACATCCACCACCACCACCACATCCACCACCACCACCACATCCACCACCACATCCACCACCACCACCACATCCACCACCACTTCCACCACCACCGCATCCACCACCACCACATCCACCACCACATTCACCGCATCCACCACCACCACCACATCCACCACCACCACCTCATCCACCACCACCATATCCACCACCACCTCATCCACCACTACCACCACATCCACCACCACCACCACATCCACCACCACCACCACATCCACCACCACCACCACATCCACCACCACCACCACATCCACCACCACCACCACATCGACCACCACCACCACATCCACCACCACATCCACCACCACCACCACCACCACCACATCCACCACCACATCCACCACCACATCCACCACCGCACCCACCACCGCATCCACCACCACCACATCCACCACATCCACCATCACCTCCACATCCACCATGACATCCACCGCCACATCCACCACCACCACATCCACCACCACCACATCCACCACCACCGCATCCACCACCACCGCATCCACCACCACCGCATCCACCACCACCACCACACCCACCACCACCACACCCACCACCACTACATCCACCACCACATCCACTACAACCACCACTACCACCGCATCCACCGCATCCACCACCACCGCATCCACCACCACCGCATCCACCACCACCACATCCACCACCACCACATCCACCACCACCACATCCACCACCACCACATCCACCACCACCACATCCACCACCACCACATCCACCACCACCACCGCAACCACCACCACCACCACCACACCCACCACCACTACATCCACCACCACATCCACTACAACTACCACCACCACCGCATCCATCACCGCATCCACCATCACCACATCCACCGCATCCACCGCATCCACCGCATCCACCACCACCGCATCCACCGCATCCACCACCACCGCATCCACCGCATCCACCACCACCACCACAGCCACCATCCCATCCACCACCACCACCACATCCACCATGACATCCACCGCCACATCCACCACCACATCCACCACATCCACCACCACCACATCCACCACATCCACCACATACACCACCACCGCATCCACCACCACCGCATCCACCACCACCGCATCCACCACCACCACCACACCCACCACTACATCCACCACCACATTCACTACAACCACCACCCCATCCACCACTACCACCACCGCATCCACCACTACCACCACCACCGCATCCACCACCACCACCGCATCCACCATCATCACATCCACCGCATCCACCACCACCACATCCACCACCACATCCACCACCACATCCACCACCACCACATCCACCATCACCACCACATCCACCACCACATCCACCTCCACATCCACCACCACCGCATCCACCACCATCACCGCATCCACCACCATCACATCCACCGCATCCACCACCACCACATCCACCACCACCACATCCACCACCACCACATCCACCACCACCACCGCAACCACCACCACCACCACCACACCCACCACCACTACATCCACCACCACATCCACTACAACTACCACCGCATCCATCACCGCATCCACCATCACCACATCCACCGCATCCACCACATCCACCGCATCCACCACCACCGCATCCACCGCATCCACCACCACCGCATCCACCGCATCCACCACCACCACCACAGCCACCATCCCATCCACCACCACCACCACATCCACCATGACATCCACCGCCACATCCACCACCACATCCACCACATCCACCACCACCACCACCACCACATCCACCACATACACCACCACCGCATCCACCACCACCGCATCCACCACCACCACCACACCCACCACTACATCCACCACCACATTCACTACAACCACCACCGCATCCACCACTACCACCACCACCGCATCCACCACTACCACCACCACCGCATCCACCACCACCACCGCATCCACCATCATCACATCCACCGCATCCACCACCACCACATCCACCACCACATCCACCACCACATCCACCACCACCACATCCACCATCACCACCACATCCACATCCACCTCCACATCCACCACCACATCCACCTCCACATCCACCACCACCGCATCCACCACCATCACCGCATCCACCACCATCACATCCACCGCATCCACCACCACCACATCCACCACCACATCCACCATCACCTCCACATCCACCATCACCTCCACATCCACCATCACCTCCACATCCACCATCACCTCCACATCCACCATCACCTCCACATCCACCATCACCTCCACATCCACCATGACATCCACCACCGCCACATCCACCACCGCCACATCCACCACCGCCACATCCATCACCGCCACATCCACCACCGCCACATCCATCACCGCCACATCCATCACCGCCACATCCATCACCATCACATCCACCATCACATCCACCACCACATCCACCACCACATCCACCACCACCACATCCACCACCACATCCACCATGACATCCACCACAACCACCACCCCATCCACCACCACCACCGCATCCACCACCACCACCACCGCATCCACCACCACCACATCCACCGCATCCACCACCACCGCATCCACCACATCCACCATCACCACCACATCCACCATCACATCCACCACCACATCCACCATCACATCCACCATCACCTCCACATCCACCATGACATCCACCGCCACATCCACCACATCCACCACCACCGCATCCACCACCACTACATCCACCACCACATCCACCATCACCTCCACATCCACCATGACAACCACCACCCCATCCACCACCACCCCATCCACCACTACCACCACCACCGCATCCACCACCACCACGGCATCCACCATCACCACATCCACCGCATCCACCACCACCACATCCACCGCATCCACCACCACATCCACCGCATCCACCACCACATCCACCCTCACCACCACATCCACCCTCACCACCACATCCACCCTCACCACCACATCCACCCTCACCACCACATCCACCCTCACCACCACATCCACCCCCACATCCACCATGACCTCCACATCCACCACCACATCGACCACCACATCCACCACCACCACATCTACCACCACATCCACCACCACCACCACATCCACCACTTCCACCACCACCGCACCCACCACCACCACAGCCACCACCACATCCACCACCACATCCACCACCAACTCCACCACCTCATCCACCACCACATCCACCACCACCACATCCACCACCACCACATCCACCACCACATCCACCACCTCATCCACCACCGCATCCACCACCACCACATCCACCACACCCACCACCATCACTTCCACCACCACATCCACCACCACTTTCACAACCACCACATCCACAACCACCACATCCACCACATCACCACCACATACACCACCTCCACCACCACCACATCCACCACCACATCCACCCCCTCATCCACCACCATCACCACCACATCCACCATCACCACCACATCCACCACCACCATATCACCCAGATCCACCACTACCACATCTATATGTGTGTGTGTGTGTGTGGCTCTGTGTGTGTGTGTAGGTGCAAATGCAATGTTCTTGGATTTTCGTCACAATAAAATACACTGAACATAATCTTCACAAAAGTTATTTAAAAACGTTTAAGCTATTACCATTATAAATTACAATAACTTTTATTTAAGTATTAATTATTTACAAAATTAAAAGCCATTGTTATTTGTAATATCAAGACATCTAAGTCACGTAAATACAACACACATTGCATTACAAATGCTATAGGTGTCACATTTGCAAAAGTTAACACTATTGACATTGTAACTGACAAAGCTATTAATTTTGCTACTTTCAAAACCAACACATAAATAAAAAAAGTGTCATTTACAATACCAATAGCTCAAACTTTCCTAATGCGAGACCTATTGCATTTCCAATGCTTGTTTAAAAATACAGGCCTATTTTTTAATTAGGGATGTCGCATTTACCTTTTCTCAGGCTGAAAACTGAGTTTATGTAAGTGCTGTTAAAACCTTGTGTGTAATTTGTTGTTTTGTATGAATATTTATTGTAAATATAAGTAAAACAACCGCAAAGGTGCACCACAAAGAGCAAGAAATAGGTTCAAATGATATTAATGAAAACAAGAGTTTTTTCAAAGAGATGTTGATAATCTTCTAGTAATCTTTATTTTCAATTTTCAGTACAGCCGACGCGTTTCGTCCCTAGCTGGGACTTCTTCAGGGCTTTTGTAAACGTAGTCTGTCACTTTTAGAGCGAATGTATATAGAGAAGGTCCGGAGAACGTCTTCCCAGACTCAATATCCCATTGTGCAAGCTGGTATATATATTTTCATCCAGTTTGAAAAAATCAGGGTTGAACTGTGAAATTTTGATTTAATTAGGACAAAGATTTGCAGGACTCCTAAATACTAAAAAGGGTTGGTCTCACAACCTTACTGTGTGTATAACTCATTTCATGTTCTGTACTCTTTTACGGAATTCCAAAGGACAAGAGGTCCTGTATGTCCCTGGGAAGAGGATGTGGGCACTGTGTTCCAGTAGGCCGTTCGTATTAAAACAGCCGGCGCCCATCCACAAAGCCTTCGTCCCGCCGAAACACCCGCAAGGTCGCTGTGTTTACCTTTTCTCAGGCTGAAAACTGAGTTTATGTAAGTGCTGTTAAAACCTTGTGTGTAATTTGTTGTTTTGTATGAATATTTATTGTAAATATGTTTGTATTAACAGCCCTGAAGAAGTCCCAGTGGGACGAAACGCGTCGGCTGTACGGTGTTAATGGTTGAAAATAAAGACTTATTGAAAAAACAAGAAAAAGATCATCTTTCCGCGATTTATTAGCAATACTGTGTTTTGATGAAAATTGTGGTGCACCTTTGCGGTTGTTTTTCTGTATTTCATTCCCTAGGGAATAGGCACAGTAATGGTGGGTGCCATACAGTGTGCACACAAACCCCTAGTGTAATTTGAGGGGATCATATATTTGCTTGGGGAGAAAGAAAGTCAGGTGCTGTTAGCAGGAAGGGTCCATCGTTATGCTCTATTTTTTATTTCCATATCTTTTGCCACCCCTGGCTGGTACTTAAATCGACACAACTGGCTGTTCACACAGCTGGGGCAAGGTGGTGTACTCACCCCTTGCTTAGATATAGTATACCTATATCTAAACCTATATCTGGACACATATATACCTATCAGTCACTCCTATGGCAGGCCTTTACAATCCTGGAGGCAGAGTGCTTGGTTTTATGTGAGATGGTGCTCTAGCATGAGCTGAGCCTGTCTGCAGTGTTCGGAACCATTTCCTTACTGCTGTTCCAGTGATACTGCCATACCATATACTCTTAAGTGCATTATAATCCTCGCAGTTAATGCTAACTTTGGTTTGGCTTTATCAAAACATGTCGTGTTTGGTGTCATACACTTTGGAATACTACCCCCTCGCCAGTTCTGGCGACGGGGGTAGCATTCCACCCTTCTAGAGGGAGAAGACATGTTACTTTACTGAAAACGCGGTTAATCCTAACGAGAGCCCCAGCATCACAAAATGGATGCTGCTGCCACAGACACATGTCTGACCTCCTGCTGCTGACCGAAACTTGGCAGAGGACGCCTGGACAAAGGGTTTCCTGTCACAGGGAGGTGTCACACCACCCCAGACAGGAGATAGTGGATTGTAGCAGGGAGGGTTGAAAGAAACTAGACACTGCCTGGGGCACACAAGGTGTCACTGGGCAGATTCCAGTCAAACCGGTTCTGGGGCACTCCAGCCCCAGTCTTGGCGGCAAACTGGACAAAGGAAAGGGGTGTAACCACCCCCTTCCTGGGTCCCACCCATAGGAGGGACCTAGCAGGTAATCCAGCCCCCAGATTTGGAATATAGGTGGGAGCAGTGCCAATGCACATCAGATTATCCTGACTGAAACTTATGAAACGAAACTCTGGACCCTTCGACATCCCACTCGACGTGGAAGACTGAAGAATCTCCCTTGTGGTCAAGGAGTGACCACCCTGTGCAAACAGGCACCATCCAGCACCTCGACGTTTGCTTTGTTGCAGTTCCCGCCGGAACTCGAGTGACAGAGACTGACAAGAGCCAGCTATCCTGCCTTCCAACAGCCCGATCCACAGTCCATGCAGAGCTGGGACCCGTGGAGGCGACTTGAAGCGTGGGAGCGGCCATCTTGAATAAACCACGAAGCGCTGACCGTGCAGCACCCGAGGCTCCCTCGAAGCTGTGCATTGGAGTTTGAGAAGCTCCAGCCCCGAGCAGCTTTTGCACCGAAGCTCACCCCTCCACACTCGACGAGTGCTGCGTGGGGCCCTTTTGCATTTTCCTGCTTGACGCGTTGGTCCGGTCGCTTGCCCGTTGGCTAGTGGCCCCAGAACCGACGAACCTTCAAACTTGAACTTGACTTGAACAGCTGGTCTGGTTGCTCCAGACTGGCACTCGCTCCCCTAAAAAGGAGCACCCGCTCAGACCTTGCTGGTCCGAGTATTAAGCCATCTTCGAATCCTGCGTGGGTTGCCTTTGCCAAGGCTTGTTGACTCCGATCGTGAAGCCGACACCGCCAACAGCGAGAGCCTTCGTGGGACAGCTCGTGATTCACTCCAGGACATCCTCGGTGCCCCAGAGTCCACGTGGCAGCGGAGACAAGGCACCCGACATCGACCTGATTGCGCCCGACATTGCCTGGTTCCTTCCTGGTTCCTTCCTGTTTCCTTCCTGGTCACTGGCTAGTGACCCAGACTCTGTCTCCTCTGCTTTCAGGTACCCTTCAGCTTCGATCCACCCTTGGATCGCACCGGACACTTCTCTTCTGGACGCCTGCAGCATCTTCATCTTCAGGCACCATCGAACTGCGTGACGAAACCAGACACACTTTGGCACCTATGCACCCGCTTCCTGTGGGTGAGGTAACTTACTAGCGCCGGTGTTCTTACACTGGTACACACCTCTAGTGACTAAGTCTAAAGTTTGGTAGTCCTAGTCCAGTCGGAAGTCTCCTTTTGCAATAACTTTGTAACTTTTACGCACCATTGACTTTACATTGGTGCAAGCCGTGCTTCCCGCACTGCACCCGAATCCCGCGGGCTACTCCCGTCCTAACTGTGGTTAGTCCAGTGTAGTCCCAGCGATTCCCAAGGCCCTAGGCCTTACCCCCGATCGATTAGTGATTGTTATACCACTTTTTTTTTATATATGGTTTGAGTGGCCACCGGCCTCATCCAAAAACGTGCAACTTGTCTATGTAATACTGTGCTTTTATTTAAACGCTTGTGCTTCATTGCTCATAAAGAGAAGTGGGGATTATTCTAAGAATAAATACATATATTTTGATAATATATAACTTGTGTGGTGTCCTTTCATTTGATATTACAGGATTGTATATGGTAAAACAGCTGGCTTCACATGTCCTTTGGAGTTAAGCCTTTAAGGCTGCTTAGTCCATGCTACCCCTAGGATAGCTTGTCTATAAGGTTGACTTACAACCACCACCATAAGGGATTGATACAGGGTGCCCACAGAACTGTGGACATCATATACCAGGCCAACTTCTCACAGATCGGCATAGTAAAAGAGGTGTCAGAGGATCCAAGGAGGGGGTAGAGTAGGAGAGAGTCTAGAAAGGGTTATTTTGGGGATCATAGTAGTGGTATAGGGTTTGGGATAAATGAAAGTGGATGTAAGGGATATATTGAGAGAAGTATAGGCTGAGGAATAGGGTAGTGTACTGGAAATGCTAAATTAGAAGAAAGTGATAAATATATAAATCCATAAGTACCATAAGTTTGTGGATGTGGATGGTGTGGGCTGGGTATTGCTAAATGGGTTAATGGGCAGCATTTCTGGCCCTGGCCAGTATCAAACCAGCTCACACAGGCAACTGCCCTTGTCCTCTCTGCCCTTAGCCTCGACGCCCAGGCTGAGACGGCCTAATCCTGGCCTTTTATAGCCCTAGTAATCAGGTGAACCCTTAGGTCAATGGGAACCCTAGCCCTAACACTATCCAATCACAACACTAGCCCTAAAATCTAGAACCAATAGGAGACCAGGATTTTACAGCCAATCTTAGCCTGAGTCCAAGCACCCAATCAGTTCAAAAACCCTGAGCTCTACATCCAATAGAGGCCCTAGCCCTACTAGTAGTCCCAACCCAAGTCCAAGCAACCAATGGCACAGGAAGCCTTAGTCCCTACTTCCAATAGCAAGCCTAACCCTACGCCTAGTCCAACAACTAGTCCAGCAACCAATCACACCAGAAGCCCTAATCACTACTTCCAATTAAAGGTCTAGCCATAGTCCCACCCTATTCCCAACAACCAATAACATAGGAAGCCCCAGGCCCTACTTCCAATAGAAATCCTAACCCAGACCCTAGCACTAGTCCCAACCCTACATTGATTGAATCACAGACCCAGGAACCAATCAGAACCCTCAAATACCCAACCAATGAGGACACTAAAAAATCCAATAGAAACACCAGATACAACCACCAATCAGTGTACACATGTACCAACCACTAGCAGATCACATAAGGTTCTAGCGACCTCAGACAAGGTTTGCTGGCCAGGGTGTTGGAAGCTGATTCTCCTGTTCAGAATCTCCTAGGAGACAGGCTCAATCCACACTTTGGACTTCTGCAGGTAAAGGCCTCACTAACTTGAAATCTAACAATACTGTTTGAATAAAACTTTACTCCCTCTCCCGACCAAAAAACGCACAATCCCTAGTAAACAGTTTAAACAGCTCACAGAAGCATCCTCTGATGTAGAATATCCCTGTTGTTGGGGGGAGAGGCAGGGGGGCTGGTTTCACTGGCTTCTGAACACAAAATGGTGGCTGGGGGTGCACTGTTTTAACATACAGGTCTTAGCACAGAGCAAAGGAGAAATTTGGAGGGAAAACTGAATTGTCCACAACTTTTGTTTTGGGGAAGAGACAGCACTGGTCTGTCTCCTTACCACTTCCTGGACTCTGCTCACTGCAATCTGGGGCAGAGGTAGGCTGCAACTCACAAGATGGAGGAGAATGATTTGGGGTGCACCCAGCAAAGCCTTAAGGGGCCTGGGCAAGTGTGAGGGTAGGGCTCAGAGTTGCCTAGTAGCTGAATAGCCAATGGTCTGCTGGCTTGTTGGTGGGGGCTGGGGAGCTGCTTCTCCTGTTCAGGATCTCCTAGGAGACAGACAGGCTCAATCCACACTTTGGACTTCTGCAGGTAAAGGTCTCACTAACTTGAAATCTAACAATACTGTTTGAATAAAACTTTACTCCCTCGCCTGGCCAAAAAAAGGAGTGCACAGTCCCTAGTAAACACAGCTTAAACAGCTCACAGAAGCACCCTCTGATGTAGAATATCCCTGTTGCTGGGGGGGTGCTGGTTTTACTGACTTGTGAACACAAAATGGTGGTTGGGGGTGCACTGTTTTAACATACAGGTCTTAGCACAGAGCAAAGGAGAAATGGAGAAATTTGGACAGAAAACTGAATTGTCACCAGGAATGAGAGGGATAAACTACAGAGTTTGGACTGCAAATCCCACAATTAACATGTTAAATGGAAGCAATCATGGGCAGGGAAAACCACAAGTTTAAAACACAAAACAGGTGATAAAATATGCAATCACAAGCAGGTTAAAACTAACATTTTAAACTGTAACAACCACAGGCAAAGACAGTAATCACAGAAAGGGAACATCGTTTTTTTAACAACTTTTGTTTTGGGATAGAGACAGCACTAGTCTGTCTCCTACCACTTCCTGGACTGCAATCTGGGGCAGAGGTAGGCTACAACTCACAAGATGGAGGAGAATGATTTGGGGAGCACCCAGCAAAGTCTTAAGGGGCCTGGGCAAGTGTGAGGGGAGGGCTCAGAGTTGCCTGGCAGCTGAATAGCCAATGGTCTGCTAGCCTAGGGGTGGGGGCTGGGGAGCTGCTTCTCCTGTTCAGGAACTCCTAGGAGACAGACAGGATCGATCCACACTTTGGACTTCTGCAGGAAAAGGCCTTACTAACTTGAAATCTAACAATACTGTTTGAATAAAACTTTACTCCCTCTCCTGGTCAAAATACGAAGTGCACAGTCCCTAGTAAACACAGTTTAAAAAACTCAAAGAAGCACCCTCTGATGTAGAATATCCCTGTTGCTGGGGGGAGGGGGCAGGGGGGCTGTTTTCACTGACTTGTGAACACAAAATGATAGGTGCCCGATCTCTATATCCTCAGGGGCCATGATTCCAAGCTGAGTGTGTGTGGCTCTGGATGAAACACTTGTCCGTCCCCCCCCGCATGCACCTCAGCATTGTTAGTAGGTCCTTACACACTGGCAGTGGTACCACTCTGCCCTGTGCCATCTTTACTGGGTGGGAGAACCAAGTCTGTCCCCCCCTTGTGGGCAGATTAAGATTAGTTTCATGGCTGTCAAAGGTATTGAGAGGGGGAAAGGTGTATGCAGATTTTCCTGACCATTCTATCGACAGGGCATTGCCCAGTGACCTGAAGTTTGTGAATCTGGCTGCAAAGCTTTTGCATTTTGCCTTTTCCTGGGTCAAAAAGAGATCTGAACACGGTGTACTGCACTTCTGAATACATTATCTACCACTTGTTCTTTCAGCTCCCAATCGTGAGGTACTTGCTTGGCTGCTTAAGCTGTTCACCTCTTTATTTTGTATTCCTGCTATATGTATTGCCACCAGTGTCATGAGTCTCTGTATGGCCCATGTCCAAATTTCCTGTGCTAGCGTGGAAAGTCCATGTGACCTTGTCCTTCCTTGTTTGTTGAGGTAAAACATGGTGTTGAGTTGTCCATCTTGAATTGTACTAAACTTCTTGTTATCTGTGTTTAACACACTTGCAATGTTAGGAAGACCATCTTGAATTCCAACACATTTATGTGACTTAATGCAGCTTGTTGACTTCACAGGCCCCTGTTCTTTTGTTTGCCAATGTGGGCCCCACTACTGCGAATGAAAGGTGTAAATTGTGATGATGACCGCAGAAGATGGAAGTTTGAATGGCCTATCTATCATAATGTTGGTTTTGTTGCACCACTGAAGTTCTCTGTGGACTGTATCTGTTACAACCAATACATCCTCCCAACTCACTGTCGCCTATGACCACTAGCTCTGTAGCCACTCATATTATGGTCTCATGTGCCGTTTTTATTGGAATGCAGGAAGTCATTATACACATCAATTTCCCCACTATCTTCACTGTCAGAGCTTGCTATTTCTGGTAAAGGTGAATTTGTTCTGTTAATGCCAGGATTAGTTATGGGTATAAATGAATCCCCCTTGCTCTCAGGTGAGCCGCCACACATGCTAGACATTTTGTGAACACTCTGGTGAAGTGGCGGCTGGTGAAATGTTGAAAAGTTGGGGTAATAAAAACGGACAGGTATTGCGGGTGATGCCAGAACTCCTGAAGTGAGTTGGAAAGACCTTCAGGCAGCATTTTTAGAAAGCATTGTGGTGCGTTTAACTACATATTTCCCAATTAAAATAAATGAAACGTTATCGGTCTAAAAGTCAGTTCAAACCAGGCAGTCCAACCGAGGTATATTTAACTTTTAAAAAAGAGAGCATGTCTATTAGTGGGACATTGCGCGCTCTAATGTACTAGCCGCCCCATCTCTGGTGATAGGTTTTATCCCAAATGGCAAAACACTGGACTGGTAATGTACCTTGTCCATGTCTAAACAAAGGATTTTCTTGTGTCCGCTGTTCAGCATCTGTAGGTATGCATCCTTGAGGTCTATAGTTGCCAAGTAGTCTCCCTTCTTCAGTTGTTAAATGGCCTCTTGCAGAGTCATCATCTTCATTTTTTGGGTCTTGACGTGTTTGTGAAAGACTCTCCAGTCTAAGATGGTTCTCAAAGTCCTGTATGGCTTTGGTATGAGGATGTAAACGCAGTATACTCCCAACTCATCTCTTCTACTAGAACTCTTCTGCTTTCACCAGTTTGCGCAATAGATCCTTTAAATCCTCTTTGAGGCTACATTGTTCTTCGTTATTCATCATCTTTCATTTTGGGCCGACGTTTGGAGGATGTTTTAGTAGTTTGATATAGTCTCCATGTTGGATAATGTTTAGAATCCACTTGTTGGAAGTGATGGCGCTCCATTGTTAGAGGAATTCTCTGATTCTCCCCTCCACTCTGCTAGTGGACCCCCTGGTGTAGAGTCACTTACTGGAGGGTCCTGTCCGCCTTGAGATTGATCCTCTACCTCACACAAGATGCCTGCACTGCTACTGGTTGGACCCCTCCCCTTCTGGGAGGGCTTTTACTTAGAGTGTGTGCTCCTCTAAAGAGTCCCTTGGATTAAAAAGCTCTCACTGATCTTGCAGTCATTTGTTTCATATTCTGGAGAGCCTTATCCATTAGATTTTCAGTCAGGGTAACTGCAGTGAAAGGCATGTTGATGACTACCGCCTGTACTTCCTGCTTGAAACCAGGCACCTGCAAACAAGCAAGTCTCCTCAAGGGTTGCCTGAACAGAATAGTCTACTAAAAGCCTCTCCTGCATCCAAAGCTGATTTTAAACTGGTATTTCCCTCCAGTATCACACTCTTTGCTCTGGTTTACACTGGTCAGGAGGATGTTGTATCAAATCTTCAATTTCTTCCCTATACTGATCTCTGCCATCTCTGTACACTAGCGTTTCTTGTGGGGAAGTGGTCCCTTGGTTTGTCAGTGCATTTGCTCTTTTCTGAGCTGTGGTTACAATAATGGAGTCTACCTTCACACTACCCCTAATGTAGGCTAGGTCTTAAGAAGATAGATTATATTTTTCTTTAAACTCTGGTGATCACTATCTTATCAACAGCTGGCTCCTTAAAAGCTCCCCTTCCTTGGTCCAGAATGCTAGGTAGGATTGAAATGTATTAGTTCTTCCTTTCAGAGGGCATGAGAGCTCCCCTCGCCCCAACAGGATTTAGGCTGAACCTCCTCTAATTTTATTCCATACTGGTCTACAGCTCTCTTGATTACTGTGTTGTATGTGGACGTATTATCTGGTGGGGAGGCTCTTGAGGGATATGCATCTACTTCCTCTTCTGGGGAGTCTATTTCAACATTCTGCCACCCTTCATATATTGAGCCTTCCCCACCAAAGAACTCCTGTTCAACCGGACCTTCACTGGGTTGCCCTTTGTATTCATAGATCTCCAAGACTGGCTCCTCTGTAGGTTCAGGTGCAGCTGGAGCCTCCAGTTATGGTGGCTCTATATTTGGTTCTTTCGCTAAAAGAACTTTCCCTTGCGGAGGAATGCTAGGGATCTTGTATACCTTTACGGAATTATCAAGTCCTTTTTCCATGGAAGCAAAGCCAACTTTAAGCCTCTGTTTCTTTCACTCAACTTTTTTGTTTGATGTTCTTTTCTTTGGTGTTGAAGGTTCTGTTTTACTAACTTTCTTCTCCCTCCTGCCCCCTCGATTGCCCTTTGGAGTTGAGGCCAGATTTGAGGTTTTGCCATCAGCAGAATACTTAAACTTGCATCTGTGAGGCTCTCTGAGTTTTTGTGTACCCTCAAGTACCAAAACCTTTGGCGAACAGGTGGTTTTGGAGTGTTTCGACTCAGATTGTTTCTGCTCAGTGCCCAAGCCCTGTTGTGTAGTTTCCCCGACACTTGTGGCCCTTCACAGGTCGAATTCTCCAGCGCCTTTTCCTGTTTGCCGGAGATTTTATTTTCAATGTCTGTAGATTTTCAGTACACCAGTTCTGTTCCCTCCAGGTTTCCCTCCTTTCAGTTCATCCCTGGGGTGTGTTTCTGCGTCAGTGCTATCGTGTGGTGGGCCCTCGGTTGCTTCTCCCTCACGTTCGGCGTCCTAGATTGAAAGTCAAAACATGCTTTGCAGTCCTCTTGATTGATGGTCCCTCAGCAAATAGATTACAGATTGTGTGAAATAGTGATGGTAGCTAGGACAGGACCGAAAAGGGGTGTGCTCCATACCCTCTTTTCATTCTCTGCCCAAATCTGTTGATGTCCTTGTGGGCCCTTCAGTGTCTTTTTGTGTTTCCCCTTCATGTCTGTTGGTAGCTGAAGACTCTTCACCTTAATCTAGTGTTTTGCAGTATTTTTCCAATAAAAACTGCTTTCCTGCTTTTCTACCCAGAGCTCTCACTCGTGCTTCCAGACCCAATGGTGGAAATAAAGAATCTAAAGATGGTGACCATGCATTCAAGTAGGGACATAGCACTAAATGGTCAACGCGGACAACCACACAAAAAAAGAACAAAAAAAAGGTAGAAAAACACTATTGCGTACCCAGGCGCCATATAGTGGTATAACGTACAGCATGTGAATCCAAGAAAGATTAACGCTGCCAACTGGGGAGTTCTGCTGTTGGCCATGAGGCTGTTAAGAGATTCTACAGTGGTTACAGGTATGAGTTGCACAGATAGTTCTGAAAGTTGTGGCAAGAGTGATAGGTCCTTATCTACAGCTAGAAGATAAAATTCTGCTTCTGGTGCTTTTTAGTATGCGGGGTCTCACCTGTTGCTGAGCCTGCTGGTCCTCTACGTAACGGGAATTAGCGGAGATGAGCTCTTCATCCAAACGGCTGTACCGATCTGTATATGGCTTCGGAGCCACATTTCCACCAACAAGCATCTGCCCAAATTTAGAAACAGAAGCAAGAAAGAAGCAACAAATTTACAGAGAACATCAAAGAAAGGTTGAGCTAAAGAAAGTAGAGAAAACAAAGAATAAAACACGGAGGTTGTTAGAAAATTGGAATGGATGAAGAAAAATGTTTCATGAAGGACAGAGAACCTGGGAGGAAGGCCAGGGATAAAAAAAGAGGGAGGTGTAAACAAAATAATACAGTAGTGCTCTTTCTGGTGGACAGTCTAACAGAAGATTCCTCACCATCCTCCTTGAGTTATGGAGTGGACTTCTGGAGTCACAAGGTAGTTTCTGGATACTGCCACTGAGTCTTGTCAGCCTGGTCAATGTGAGGCAGCCACAGTTAGCTGGAGTATCCAACAGTAATAAGGCCTAACCACATATTCCTCACGTTAGAGAATCAACACCAAAGTAACGCCCCCTCTAAGGAGGTGGGTCTGAGAAGTGAAGTTACACCAGGAAGTCCTGCAGGAGCAAGCAGACTAAATGAAATCTCTGTTGACTTAAGACTGGAAGTAGTTATCTGGTGAAAGTATGGAAATATTCTTATGTGGGTGTCTGGCAAATAGCCAGAACCGGAAACATCACAAGCTAGGGCTCTGGTAGTGGCTTCCACCTTGGTAGAAGGAGCCCAAGCCCCTCATAAGGGATCTTCTTGTGCAAAGCATAACACAGTTTGAGGCAAAGGTTTATCCATCTTGATATGTCTGTTTCTGGACCAACTTTCCCTTCTTCACATTTGCAAACCCATTAAACTGTTCATTTTCAACACAATACTCCTTAATCCTATCAGTATAGAAACTAAGGGCATGGTGCGGATGTAACCAGTGCAGTCTCTCCATCTCTTTATATGGATGTGGTGGGAAAGAACAATAGGCTGCATATGTGGAAAAGTGGATGAGCGTACACGCTGAATGACTGAAGGAAAATTCCAGAGTATCATGGCTGGATGTGACTGAACATGACACAGGTTCGTGGGTTTTTTTTTGTCATTAATTTTGACTTTTGTTTGCATCTGGAGGTATTTTGGAACATATTTTTCATTATTACAGCCCTGACGAAGTTCTAATGGAACGAAACACGTTGGCTGATGTCCAATTCTGACTATTGTGTAGAATAAAAAAACTGTATGGACTTATTCTAGTGATTTTTACTTCCTCTCTGATGCACCCTCTACAACGAAAATATCTTTGCTCCGGATGCCAGTGGTGCTTAGCCGCGGCAAGCTCCAGGGGTGTATTGCACAGAACTTTTAATATCATTGAATAGGGATTGATGTGCGGAACTTATGGTCAGCCGCTCTTTGGTGTTCTTGTATACTTATATGTGGAAAAGTTACACCACTTTTTGAAGAAAGGATGCACAGCTCCTAAGCACAAGCTTGCTGGGGACAGGGTAGTGAACAGAATCTAAAATAACAATACCTGCAGCTCACTGACATGAAGTGCAGAGCTGTATGAAATACCGTTTTCAGGGTTATAAGTCTCAGACGTGCTTAAAGACCAAAGTTTAGTACCATACTCTACGATCAAAATGAGCTATGCTTGGTCCCGACTGACATTTTTCTTTTAGTACCCATGGTATCATAGTCGTACAAAGAGGCAATGACTCACCAAAGGTGGAACACATGCCCCAAGGCCCCTTGAGAGGGAAACTACAATGTGCAAAATGTAGGATTCTGAGCATTTTTGGAGGTTGCCTAAAAGGTATACCAGTGGTGCACCTGTCTCTGCAAAGACGCCCTGCACCATCTTTGGAAGCAGTTGCCACTTGTGGTCTGCAAGATGACACCTGCTGAGTTCATCTGGCCTGCTGCTCCAACGCAGGCCACACATTTCTATTGTCCACCTTGTCCAGGAAACCTTACCAGCTGAAATGTGATTCAGCCATCCCCAACATGACTTCCAGTGGAGTTTTGGAGTACAGTCTGCCGCGGGCCAGGTTGGGGTCAGTCATCTATCACTGGAGCTATCAAGCCATCACGTCGGACACACATATCTTGTCTGATAGGTTTCCCAGATGTTGGGACTATTGCACATGTAGGTTCCATTATAAAGCCTGCATGTGCCACACAGTGGAGGTTACAAGAAGAATACAAGACTCACTGTAGAGATGGAAAAGTTCTCAGAGATGTGCCCAATACGGTGCAGATAAAGGGTACCCTTGGAGAATGAAGAGGGGATGTGGACTTGTTAAAGGGAGCACTCAAAGACGGAAAACAAGAACATTATTATCTGTAGGTGTCAGAAAGTAGCTTCAGACAAGCTCACCTTTATCAGCCAGTCGTCGAGGTACCGGAATGCATATACCACCAGGTGGCAACCACTGACATGGCCTTCATAAAGAACAGAGGGGCTGATGAACAATTAAAGGCACAGGATGGATAACTAGAAGTTGTCTAATACTATCACAAAGTGAAATTACTTCCTGTGGGACTACATGTCTAGTACATGAATCGACTTGTCCTGCAATTTCAGAAGCATCATGCAATACTTGTGGTTCTGTTACGTTGGCTTAAATATTACATAACATGATGGATATTATATTCAAATGGCAACCAGAATGACTCCACAGAGTCTAGTATGCATGTAGAGCAATAAGAGACATCTATGCTCCACTAGTGATGGACAGTGAATCGGCCAAAAAAGTGGTCAACTACTCCTCAATATCGGCCGTTCGAAATGAGTGAGCTTGAAGAAGTCATACGCAATGCACAGCTTATATAATGGTCTGAGTTTGGCTGAAGAGCTGTGGCGCGCCAGATGGCTCATGTAAACAGTGCTGAATTTGTAACTGAAAATGCAAATGAAGATATATATATATTTTTAAGAGTGCAATACTCGTTGCCGGAACTGGTGGTCTGTGATAATCATCTCAAGGTGCAAGTCGTAGCTCTGCTACTTTTGAATCATTCTAGAGCTGCATCTGCATTTTCGCCGAAGTCTTTCCCCATAAAATGGCATATGCATCAATGATGCCCGGACGTCTCTGGAAAATCTAGTGGAGCACATCTATGCCTGTTGTCTGAGAATGACAATGGTGTAAATTGCACGAGTAACTGAGTCTGTAGTCTTCAGTGCAGAATGCATAATCTGCTTGGCTGTATCTTGTCCATTTTGGGTTATTTGCACAAAAGCAATACATAGGTTTTCAGGCAGTGCAGAAACCTCAATGCTGCATATGTAATACTTGCAGAGAGTGCGAGTGTAGCTATTGAACAGACAGACGGCATTTAAACAACTCCGTGCAAGAATGCCAGAAGAAAACACTTTCCTGTCCATTGCATCAGTTCTCTTAGAATTCCTGTCTGGATGAACTGTAGAAAAGCAGTTAGTATTAACCTTGAAGTGGAGGCCTGTACTAGAAGACTCAATGGAGTGGGAGACAGGGTCAAAAACGTAGGGCACAGGAGCTGGGTCTAGAATGAACAGCAATGGCACAAAAAGTCTTTAGCCAATGCAGACAGTCATGTAAAAGGGAGCCTACATAAAGTCACAAGAGGTTCTAAGTATAAGGCAGACTTTGCAAATCCTCTGTAAGAAGATTTACCATAGTTTTCTCAGACAGAGGGGAAGTCTGAGCATTTCTGCAACCTCCTAACTTCAACTGCGGAAGAATCACTGTCTTAAGTCGGAGGTTCCAAAGGTGAATCTAGAAGAGACTGAGGAGAGGTATCTACGTCCCTGGCATTTTTTCATTGAGATGACAGAGTATCAGTAGAACAAGGGAATCGTAAGTTGTCCAAACTCCTCATCATCATGTTAGCCGGGTGGGAGACCTTGTGCTGCATCAGAGTCTGACCCAAAAATACTCTCCGTGCTCCTGAGCTCTTACTACCAAGGTAGAGGAACTGAAGGGAAGCCATCCTCCACAACTGGCCGCTCCATATTCATTGTATAGCACAACCCAGGCTGAACCCTAACCACGGAAGGAACGACATTCGGGACCAGGGGTGAAACTAGATCCAGGACTGGCACCGATCGACGAACAAACTGCAAGGCCTGAGACACACAGGCGGACGCAAAGCCCAGACCTGGAAACAGAGTGCGCCGACTTCTCCCTGGGCCAATAGGTGGCAGCAATTTGAATGGAACCTCTATAGGGTTCCTTGGGCCAGAAGGCTTTACCAGAGGGAGCCAGAACCAGTTCGAATATCTTCAGTATGGCCTCTCTGAAGACCTCGGACTTTCAGTGGAGTTGACGATGCACCAGGAAATTTGGGCCACAATGACTCCAGATTAAGCATTGGGTCAGGAAAGGAAAAGGTGGAGTGAGCATCAGGTTTCTGGAATGGCAACTGTGAGACATCTAACAAGATCATTAGCGTTTGGATATCTGAGAACCTCATGTAATTTTCCTATGCTTCCTTTTAAACCAGTTCCTCAACTTCAGCATACCTAACACTGGCAAGATGGATCGAACCCTTCATTTGTGCTAAGTGAAGTAGTTCGGCTTCCTACTTCCTGGTGGCTTTCTTTTGCGTTAGGGATCTTTTGTCACTCAACAATTAAGTGATGTTTGTTGACGACGCACCTAAGGCACACATGTGTGTGCCGTAACTGACACCTGCTTCTGGCACACACAAAACCGTTTGAAATCTGCCATCTTCAGGGGTCGACATCTCTATATATGTGAAAAGAAAATCTGTTCCAAAATGTCTTTGGTAAAGTACTGAAATTGATGCAAACGGAACTCCTCATTTGCAGTAAAGGGCGCGGGAATAGACCTAATCCTACAATGATAGCCTTTATATGTGGCTCTGTATCATCATGTCTGGAGGTGGGACAGTCACGATTGAGGTCCGAGGTGTCGCCTGCCAGCACACAGAAGTTCTTGTGCGAATTATTTTGGGTCCAGTACGGCGCCTTACGAGATTTATAAGGTGATAAATCTGTGGTTAGAAGCATTCATGAGAAGTATAGAAATTGAGGAATGGGGAGATAAAAGTGAGACAGAGGTAGTAATAGGTGTGAGACAGCATGTGAGACAAGTAAAAACATGAATGATGCAAACTATTTCTCACCTCTCTGTTTTTCCGCTCTGCGAATGCAAGAGCCGATGGGCTGGAAATGTGATCCCTCATTTCCTGAAAACAAAAAAAGGGAGAGATTTTGTGATTGAAATCACTGTTTGAGCACATGTCCTGATCTGAGACCACACAAAGATATGGGTGACTGTGCAGATACACCTGACAGATACGCAATGTATGGGTTCTGTTTTTTGGGGGCCGGTCATCTAATAAGACAGGAAACAGCAGCACACTTAACATGTCTAATTTGTGGGTCACAAAACACTGGTAGATAACTGCGAGTGTCAGCAAGCATCTTTCAAAAGTTGGCCAATGCACCCAGACTTACTAAGAGTGCCTTTGCTCCTCTTCTTCATCTCGACTAAACAGCCTTCTAAAGTCAGTTGTCAGGACACAACTCCCACAGTCTGGTTG
This sequence comes from Lissotriton helveticus, assembly GCF_964261635.1. Classification (NCBI taxonomy): domain Eukaryota; kingdom Metazoa; phylum Chordata; class Amphibia; order Caudata; family Salamandridae; genus Lissotriton; species Lissotriton helveticus. The sequence continues at coordinate 1,423,716,507 of NC_136057.1, forward strand.
AGTTGTTGATCTGCCATAGCTGCCAAGGCAAGATCCTCAGCTTTATGGACTAAAAGAGTCCTGTCACTAACCTCAACTCCAAGTAACACACACTGTACACAAACCCAAGACTGATGACATCAACTGACCTCGCTTACAAAGTGAAGCCATTCATTTCAGAAACCATGGAGTCCAATAGCTATTACTGTATCAACTCAATGGAGGTAATGCACTACTAGCCAGCATCCGAGAGGCTCACCCAATTCCCCTGAAGAGTGTTCTGCATGCTGTGACAGCCCTCATGGAGGGTCATACAAAGGCTCGACAAAAATCACTCCAAATCTCTGATATTGACATTAGCTTCTTCAGCCCAGCGGTATTACCTTAAGTACATGTTGCACCACCAACAAAGCACTCAACAGTGACACTGCTCGATGCGAACTCTACAAAATAAAAGTATCTGCGGGGCTTGCTAAACGCCCTGCAAGATGGCTGGACAGTCAACACATTTTGGATGAAGACTAAAAGCCAGGCATTTTCCTACGTCGTGAAAGTGTGGCATACCTTCCTAGAGGAATCTGTCATGCTCACTTCTTCCTCAGTTTGTGTAAGAGCACAAGACTGTAACTCTTTGAGCAACAACTCACTGCTATTTAACCTTGTGACAACGAACTATCGGAAGAATGATGCCACTCCTGTCCATACTCCTTGCCCAGGTCTCAATTTCCCTCCTACACTTCTTTGCTTCCACATCTTAAGCAGTTTGCCGTCCAACTCTCTCTCCCTGCCCCAGCGGTGCCCGCAGTTGCAACTGTGCACTGCATACCTTCCTCCAACATACATCACTCTGTTTTGGAGCTCAATTTGAGCTACTCTGATCACACACACACACATACTGTCTTTTTGCACACAGTTCCAAGCAGGCAGGGCTTGCATGGTGGGAGGCTAAGTGTGTCTGTGTAGACCACATGTACTTGTGTTGAAGGCTGAGGAACAACAGAATGGAGAATTACTGGCCAAGTTTCTAGAAGGATTGCTGTGTGGTACAGCATGGGCTTCTGCCTGTTATTGTACAAGGTGAGACGGGTGAAATGCCCAATTTTTGTAAACACATATATTGTAACATGGTGGGGAAGCACATTGGGAGAGGTAGGGAAAAGGCTAACTTACCTTCACAGAATTCCGCATTTGCTCTACAAACGCCCTCCTCTCCGTCAGCTCCCCAGGCTCAATTTTGAACTTCCGCGGGTTAGACTCCACAATGCGTTCACTCGTGTTAAGGACAAAGTGCTCAGTTAGGTGAGTTTTGCAGACAATAAGTGTGGAGTGAGCACTGTCTCCACCAAAAACTCAGACACAAAATCATTTAGTAACAGAAAGGATGTGCATTCAGCGAGATAAAAACAAATGAGTGAAAAGTAGGGGCTAGAAGAGTACATTAGAGCAAGAGGCTTTAAGAGAAACTTATACAAGTGAGAAGGGCCATGGCCAGTCTAGGTCTTACATGGTTTACTTACTGCTCAAGTCACTCATTTGGATGGAGTCCACCACCTTGAACTTACTTCCACACCTCCAAAATGACAAATGCTTTCCACAGACTTGGGTAGGCGACCTTGCGCTGAAAACCTTCGCCTTTTATGCTCCAAACAACTGTTCAGCTTCTCTACAAACGCCAGCCTTCACCCCTCTACAGATTCAATATGCTGGTATTTAACACCACAGAGCTCAAAATAGGGAGGAAAAGCATTGCACTGGCGTGGTATGCGAGGCTCTACTTGTATACACTGCACAGTATGCAAGGAGAGAACCTCAGCCATGGGGATGACCGGTTTATGAAGGACACTGCTCAGCAGAGGGGATACTGTTCATGCGAAGCACTGAGCTCAGTATATAAAGCACACATGGAAGGTTATGTGCCCTGCATGAGAAGAATGATTCAGATCACAAGATAGTGTTCACCAAAAAGAGACACAGTGACCAAGCAGAAGGAAATAGATCCTTGTGAAGCAAACTAAGAGGTAGCAGAGGGTGGACTGCATGTGTGAGGCATGGCTCCTTGCACAGTGGGTGCAATGTCTTTGAAATACACGGTGCTCTGGATAATGTCGTCATTTAAAGCTCTGAGCTTGAGAGTCCACTATCTTGAAGAGGCTAAGTGCCCCGAACAAAGGTGCACTCATTACAATAAATACCATGCTTAGATAGGGGGTGCTGTTTAATGAAAGTCACAATTGCAAGCACCACTGTTGAGGGTTCGCAATGCAGCACGTGCACGCAATGCAGTTTTCCAGAGGAGCACAAGTGCTGGGGTCTCACAATGGAGCATAGCTTCCCAGTTGGGAAGGGTTGCTGGGGAAGCACATGCACGGGTGGCATGGTCTCGTAGTATCACACATTCATGGGGGGTGAGAATAGCCACTGGAGCAAATGCACAATTGGTCAGGCTTCCCACACTTGCACATGCACACATGACCGTGGTATCGCAGTACAACACATGCATGTATTGACAGCAAATCAACAAAAAAAAGAAGAAAAGCAAAAATGAAGAAAAAATAAAGAACATTAAGCAAATTGAAATTGAAATTAGGGCTAAGTTATGAGTCCAACTATGACTAGTGTTCAACTGGGTGAGATATGGGAAACGTAAAGGTCATATAGTGACATGGTTAATTTTTAGGGACAATATTCGTGTAAGGGTTAAGGGAAGCAAATGGGGTGTGAGTAAGGATTAACGTTAAAGTTAATGTTGGACACATTTTCAACATTATAGCATCCTCGATGAGGGATTCTTCATATTGTAAAATGAAAAGTATGGGGTTATGGTTGCTTGAGTGTGTGGTAGTTCGAGATCTTTGCTATAGCAAACTTTATTTTTTCGAAGATCTCGGAGCACATGAATAGGAAAGGAGATGTCATAGATTAGCATATTGTGAAGGGCTCTGAGGAGCACATGTAATTATTTTCCAGAGTGAAAGACTGGAGCCTGGGTAGTACCACAAGAGCTAGGGTCCACTGTTCATATACAAGTATGCTTTCCATCTCACCTTCCCTTTGTGAACCCTCCTGTGTGAGCTACCAGCCCCTGCGGAAGAACTAAAGGTACTCTCCAGTACGTTGGATAACGATGGCTCCCAGCATAATTTATAGCATACCAGTGATCATGAGATGAACTGTGACTTGTGACCAGTATTCTTCTCCAGGATACCAGGAGCGCGTCATAACCTCAGACATGGACATCACTTCACTGAACGCTAAGCCTTTGCTTCCAGTGCTCTTAACTAATGCCATCTCTGGTATATGGAGCGAACCTCTAGACCTTTCGAATAGATATATATCCAGCAATGCAGGACTACAGGGATTACCCCTATGGAGGAGGCACTAATCAGACTAAGTTATAGTCATTCCAGACACCACTGCTGGCGACTGAAGTCAAAGATTGAATAAGAGGGTCCCAGTAAAGTGGCTGTCTGGCCGAGAAGTATTCAGAGCCCTTCACGTAAACTTTGTTTCGGGCATGAGGACCCGTTAACTACTCTCTGCTTTGAAAGGCTTTTTTTTAGTACCACTGATAGCCGAACATCCTAGGGTAACGCCTGGTCTCTACCATCTAGGTTACATGTGAACATACTGTAAAAATTTCACGGCCGTGCCATCAAAAAGCGTATGGTAGAGCTTGTGGAAGGTTCCATAAAAGCATCTGCAGGGCTGCTGCTCCACTCGTATCAACAAAGGATCTAGATGTAGGTTTGGGTCCTTGGTGGGGTAGTTCACCACAAAATAGCCTTCTATTCACTCCCTGGATGAAACTACTCCTGAGTGAAAAGCACCTTCAAAATAGCGACGAGTCACTATCGTAACAGGCCTCCGATGGTCAATTATTTCGACCAATCAAAGCAACCCCCTCCCCAAAAAAGAATTAGATCACTTGATAGCCACTCACCCCATGATTAATAATGGACTCCCTTTAGAACTACAAGTAGGGTAGGTGATTCTACAAATATAGTTTCCTACCAGCTGTCAACGGATGCTAAGTGAAGCCGTACCATCCATCCCACTGGAGTAGAAGTGCCAACGATCCTTCTATAACCACATAAATAAGGGGCAATTCTCTCACCAAATCAATTTGCAAGAATTATTTAACTACAGTGACTTCTCCTAGTATTTTATCTGAGCATGGGTCTTTTTAATACATTTTTTTTGTGAGGTTAAATGCACTGCATTTTAACAGGAGTCTAACTTCCACCCTCTTGAAAAGAACCAAGGGTCTCGCTTTAAGGCACCCAAAGCTAGGAGGGCTTTTTGGGTATAAAAATCATCGTCAAAATCCAGAAATAGATACACTAGCACTATTGAGCACAGCTGGTCAACTGCGATAACTAAAGACAGAATAAAATTCAAAAGATTCCGTGACCTCCTGCACCGGTGGTCAGTGTCCCAGACGATTACATGCATTTAGGATATCAATGGTTTCTTCCAGATCCTCCAGGTCCCACTCAATGCTGCGAAGGCTGTTCCGCAGCTCGTTAGTTGTCCAGTCGAATTCTTCTTTACTGACGACATGAGTTTCCTGAAGCAACTCATACCAGCGCTGGTAAAGGCCCCTGGAAGTATTCACCGCTTTCTGCACCTCCCTGCATTAAAGAGACATAGGTTTGTTAGGCAAATCTACTAACAATGACTTTTCGATCTGAGGAGCGAAGATGGGAGAGCGGATACCTTTCCACTCTACTCTGCCATCAAATCACACTTGCTGCTGGTTTTTAAGAATTCTTAACATTCACATCCTATTTGCTTACATTACAAATTTTTTAGAATTGCTTACATGGGATTAAAAGAATCCAGTAATAAAAATAAAGTAGAACACTGAAAATACAACAACTCTAGATTTGTTTACAGAGGTCTTTGAAGCAAATGTGCTCATGCAAATTGAAAGACTTATTTAACAAAGTGCAGCAATTCACATACAATACACACTTCTGTAATATAAAGAATGTACCATAATTGGTTCAAATACAACAACAATCTACTCTAACACCCCACCCAACTATGTAGTAGGCAATCAGACTGGACAACAATATACAAGACAACAATAACACCAAACAGAAAAACATTTACTGATCAATCTGAGACCTTTTATGTAAGTCCTTGTTTGCCATATTGAAACTCTGAAAGCCTGTGACTAGAGAAAAGTCTCCTCAACAACCATACCCCTGTCACTTTTGTCACATAATCAGGATAGGCCTGGTACGAAACACCACAATTTCTTAAGTTACCTTCTCTTTTAAACATGGTGACTTTTAACATACATTTGCTTGCATGACAATGCAGGATAACATTCCCTGAAAAGGCACTGCTTACATTTCCACTTCGTAGGTACACTATCACGACACCTTAAACATTCAGTATTAGGGAGAAAGTTCACTGTGCAAATCTCATTATTGTTGTTATTGTGCGGTAGGCGATTAATCTATAAAACTAGAATTAACAATTTCAACCTGACTGGAGTTTTGACATGCCAACATGGGTAACCGTGGGCATAGCGGGGCTACGCAGAGGGCCACGGAGTTGAGAACAAGCTCCTTGGAGCTCTGCTACGTCACCCGCCTCCCACCCCACCCTATTAACAATTGATTAAAACTTCAATAAAAAGACTTTAAAGTAAATAAAACCCACTTACCTTGGCTGCGGCGTCCCTGGGGCGCCCTTCTCCTCTTCATCGCAGTCTCTGGGAAAACTGTGCATGCACAGTTTTCCCAGAGATGGCAATGAAGAGAAGGTGGCCGCAGCCAAGGTAGGTGGCTTTTATTTACTTTAAAGTCTTTTTATTGAAGTTTTAATCAATTGTTAATAGGGGGAGTAGGAGGCAGGGGCAGGCCAACTCTGCTCCGCTGCTGAGTGTGCAGAGATTTGCCTACTCCGCGTTCAGCTGACCCTGGGAGGTCACTGCATGCCGGAATTCCAGCTCAGCGGATTCCTGTTTACCAACACAAGGGATGTCCAGCTGTACACCAAGATGGACAGCCTGATGTCACCCACAGATAATGGGGAGTTAGACCTCCTGGCAGGGATTTGGCAGATCACCCACCATAGTACGGCTAGGTTAGGGAGCGCTAGGTAGAAGTAGACTATACACAGTATTTATATGTCAGAATGTATTCTCTGTTTTAGCACAAGGGTGGAATTGTTCATCTTTTTCACTACTCTCATAATGTTAATTACATTATTCGGTTTCCTTCTATTAATAAATGCAGCGCATATATTTTACTCAAGAATCACAATGCTTCACTAAACATTGAAACTGCAAGTTGTGTATTTCTTTGGGTGTGCATGAAAGTCCAAATGAAAGGGTTCTAGATCTGTTACCTCCATTTCCTTGAAGAGCCATAGTTGTCTTGTTCTGAGATTGCACACACATTTGTTACCCTGTAAGGTTAGGGGGTGCATATGGGGCACTATGGGCTAGCAGGATACCCTGAGGGTTTGCATGGAATCAATCTGGCACAATCCTGACGTGTATGTTGTCCAACAAACTCCCAGTATTTACTATGAAGTATAAAGCTGTACAACACTTTATAAGATGTGGAGATGGAATTGCCATCTTTCCACCATCCTAATGGCTGCCAAAAAGCGAACAAACCTTGTTTGACCCATTTTAGGACTTAAATGTTCATAGTCACTCACATTAATCATAAAAATCTTGGTGCACCTCTTTTATTAGATGTCATTCTAGAATAGATCTACTGACGGTCTATCTGCCCATTACAGTAAATATACACCTCACATTCAATCAAAATTGTTGTGGGAAAACATTCCAATTCAAACACCGTAATCATTAAATTAATGACACTTCCAGTCAAAGCATCAGTCATTTTTTTAACCCATGGCCAAGTGGAACAGGGATCATGTTAAACCATTGCATACGGTTTGTTGTGCCTAGCACCCCAAACGTGGCCCTAATGTTGTCCTAAAAATCCAAATGAACTAGAATCAGTGGCAGAGTTGTTTAGAAACCATTCACTTTAGAGACAATGCGTGTGCTCACAGAGAAGAGCTTTATCTCCAGTCTCAGTCATTAAACCCCATCATCATATTTTGTTTGGTATGTGGCTTTCTCAAATGTCCTATATGGACTATTTTTACTAACTTTTTTTAAAAGAAACTTGAGCTCTCCGTAACACGATGAAATATAATTGTTTCCACCACACATAGCTGATAGCTTACCATTTAATGTTATGTTAAAATTAATTTGTAAAGCGCACGTACACCGGGGAGGTTTCTTGGCGCTACTATGCTTAGAACCCAAGTCCAGATGAGCAATTAGAAGGCCTGACGAAATAGCCAGGTTTTAATACAACCTCTAAAACTGAGGAGAGTGGTACAGAGGTGTATTTCGGAGGGACGAGAATTCCAGAGCATGGGGGCCAGAAGGCAAACCTGGCACCACCAGTACGCTTTAATCGGAAAGAGGGGGTGGACAGAAGTAGCTTGTGTGCTGAGCGAAGATTTTGTGTAGGAACGTGCTTGTGGATCAAGATGTTCACAAATTTAGGACTTTTCCCATTGAGGGACTTAAAAATGAGGCACCAAACCCTGAAAGCGCAACACTGGATTACAGGAAGCCAATGAAGTTGCTTCAGGAGGGGAGTGACTTGAAGGTGTCTGGGGTGATGAACAAGCATACGAGCCGCTTGGTTTTGAACCAATTGTAAACGTTTTGAAAGATAAAGGGGAATACCAAAGTAAAGTGAATTGGCATAGTCAATGTGAGACATAACCATAGCAAGAATATCCTGAATCCGAGCTTCGTAGGTGAGAAACCTACAGCTCTTTTTTATTTTCCTGAGTTGGAAGAAACAGGTAGAAATCACTGACCCTATCTGAGGCTTCATCGTGAGATCCTGGTTGATGATTACCCCAAGGATCTTGGCTGAATTTGATAGAGGGAGGCTGGCCTAGTTCCCTGGGCCAAAAGTGAGGGCCCCAGGGATTCTTAGTAATGCGCCAGTAAGAACCAACTCCGTCTTGTCCGGATTGAGCTTAAGGTGGTTGCTGTTCATCCACTGACTAATGAACAGCATGGTGGACTGAAAGGTGTGGACCGACTCCGGGAAGTTACTGATAGGGAAAATGAGTTGAAAGTCATCAGCGTAGTTGAATGTACAGACTTGACACTCTTTCAGGGCTCAGACAAGAGGGAGAAGGTACAGATTAAATAACAGGGGAGAGAGCGAAGAGCCCTGAGGGACTCCGCAGGAGATGCTTATTCTGGGAGCGGTGAACGGCGCTGTACTAACTGCCTGCGACCGGTTTTCCAGAAAGGAGATGATCCAGCCAAGGGCAGGTCCCATGACTCCCCGCGTCTCTGACACGATCGACCAGAAGATTATGGTCGACCGTGTCAAAGGCCGCGGAGAGATCAAGCAGGACAAAAGCCTGCGGGGAGCCACCATCGACCTTGTCACGAAGAGTGTCTAATACTGTGAAGATCACCGCCTCAGTGGAGTGAGCAGAGCGGAACCGTGCTTGATGGGAATTAATATGCCTAGTCAACCACTACCTCCATCTAGGCCTCCACTGATTTGAACCAATGACCTCTTATTCTGCCATTTCAATAATTTTCAGAAACTGCCTTTCCTGGGAAAAAATCTAACCTCAGACTCTCTTGTTGCTCCTTTCTCGGTCTTGCAGACCTTCGTTGCAGCGTACATGCGCTGCTCGCTCTACGAGGCTTCTTGCAATCTAGCAGCTTTCAGAAGGGTGCTTTAAGCCTGCCCGTTCTTCCCATTGGCTTGCGTCATAGTTAATGCTAAACGCTGGCTTTCTATTGTGAACTAGGCTTTTTAGTCCCTCCTTGTTACCGCCTGGTGTCCTTTTGGCCCCGCCCACCCGGACTGGATAGTTTACTGACGGCGTTATCCAGCGCCCTTTAATTACTGGGTAGGCACTTTTTTTGCTTGTTACATTGGTGTCCCAGACAGCAGTGGCAGCAGGGAAGGGGCGTGTGAACCGCCGATTCCTCGGTTTTTCCAGCAGTCTGCAGTGGCTTCTTCTGTAGCCAGGCTGTCAGAGAAAAACAATCTTGGCATTTCTCTCGGGCACGTCCCCACGCACATTCATCACTTCAGGATACAGTGAGAATGTGCCAGAGCCCGTAGTCACGGACGACTCTTCTTTTAAGATTTTATTTTTTTTAATATTTTGCTCTTTCTGATTGGCTGGGGCTGCCCGACGAGCAATGGTTACACAACGCAAAACATCATGTTACTTAACAAAAAAGACAAGGGCGTGCGTCTCCGCGCAGCGCATATTGTGTTACAAGCATTGTTCTCACCGTGCAGCATTGTGTCTTAAAGAAGTCGAAAAACCCGCTTAACAATACACGTTGCAAACATTGCGAGCCACACAGCGAACGGCACACTTATGTTCGACTTTATTTTTTTGCAGTTTTACTTTATTTTTTGCAGTTTTACAAAGTGCGGCCTCGACTTGAAGATCGCTTTACAGGAGCTCAAGTTACATTACACAAGGTCACTTCATTTATTTGTTTCTTGAAGCTCGAGGGAATGGAGAACTTGAACCCCCAATCCTACAGAGGGCAGCTCTGGCTGTCTTGCTACATACTCTCACGTAATAATTTCGGGCTCAGTCACATGAAGCAGGCAGCAACTTTCTCAGACCTGTGGGAAAATAACACGCAGTATTGAATAAAAATAAAAAACAAGCATTTGCAATGCAATAGGTCTCGCATTTGCAAGACTTTGAGCTACTGGCTTTGTAAATGACAAACCTTTTCTCTATATGTTGGTTTTCAAAACATATAAATAAAAGGCATTGTCATTTTCAATGCCAATAGCTTAAAACTTTGCAAAGGCGAGACCTATTGCATTGCAAATGCTTGTTCTTGTCTGCACTTGGCAGCCTGGATAGACACGCCACTAAAACCGTGTAGACTCTGAGAATCAAGCACATCAAAAGCATAATCATTCTGAGCTGGTTTGCCCATCTAAAAATACTTCTGTTTTTGTGGGCACCACCTGAAGACACTTAAGATCTGTTTTGGTTTTTAACTTGGTATCCCCAACTCAAACAATATTCAACCAAGGATTGGAAATGCATCTAACGGAATACATATCCAATTGTATGTTTTAATTGCGGTCTCTTACCCGCACACTGGCAAATTCTCAAATACTTTCTGAGGCTCTTGCCCTAATTAACTGAGCAGCAGACCTTTACCTCTTCATAATGAAATGAAGTCAATGACCGTTCTTATGTTCTGCAGGGTCACCGTCCCCCCCGCCCACACACACACAAATACCACTACAACATGTAAACAGCAACATAATCAGCAAAACCCACGACATACAGGAAGTGACCAACTAGCAACTATACAATTCCACCAGTACAACCAACAGTACTATGGTGCAAAAATAATAGTATGCTTCAGAGAGCTGCTCCAGGCTCTCTATCCAACCACTATCTGTTAATGGCAACAGATGTTATGCTCTACAAAGCGAGATGAATTCATAAAAGACAAAAAGAAATAAGCTCTAGCAAAGCCAATAGGTCACGCATGTGCGAAAACTATTTGCTATGCCAATGTATTCTAGCCATGTTGCAGAGCAGCGTGGCTGTTGTGCAGCATGGCTAAAAGTTCAAAAACAAAAATGCCAGAACAAGAAGCTTAAGACGCTGCCAGCCTTGGGCGCATCAGTGTTTTTTTTTATTGGGGTGGGAGGGTATCCCCGACAATGGATGGGCAGGGGTTGGAGGAAAGAGGCAACATGGACAACAGGAGTGTGGTGTGTGTGGGAGTGAAGAAGTAACATGGATAACAGGAGGGTGAGGGGTGGAAGGGAAGAAGAAACAATGAAGACAAAGGTAGGGAAGGACAAATAGCAGCTATGTCACCACGCCATCAGCAGAAGGACCCTAATCAAGATGAAGCAATCAGTACTTGGTCCAAAACTCCCATGCTCCACATGAATAAAGAGGAACTGAAGCCGGCACGCACTGCCGACTTCGAAGGTAGCAAACAAGAGTGATAATGAAGCCCACAAATGGTAAGCAATGGACGGGCTCCAAGCCCATTGTTGAAAAATATCTCTCTCAAGTGACGCATGCACTTGCGCATGCAAGGACACAGGCGAGACCCAAACAGTATGCACCATTTCCGCTAAGAATGCAGAAGGCCACTAACATTATCAATAATAAAAATAGTAAACAAGCCAAAGCTAATGTTTTAATAATGCTTTATTGACAATAATATTGACAATGCAATGGTTTATGTTTTGATGAAGATTATTATAGGTAGGTACCATCCCTATTGAATTCAATTGTACTATATTGGTTTATTATGCTGCTTCCACGATAAAGAGCCTGAGCCCATAGGACTCCCTTCATTCCAGACCGTGAGTTTACGTAGCGGGTGACTCCGTTACCTATGATCAATCAAAGCAGAGTTTCCATATTTAAAAACACAAAACAAAGGTGGGCTACACTGGAGCTTTTTGTTGCTCAATTCAGTTTATTTATGGCAGAAAATACAATGTGTTTCGACCCATATGGCTTACGCTTGAAATTTAAATTACCAACAAAAAAATATTTTATTCTCATACTTATTATGAAAAATGATTTCTCAACTCAAAGACAATTCTTGGTTGAATTTTCTTTCGACTTACTAGTAATTAATTATGTGGCCTATCATTTTTGTTTTGAACGTGTGGAGTGTTTTCCACATGGAAGGGCCATGGCCCATTTTCTGTGTTGGATTTGTAGTGCATTCTGATCTTCACTGTATTATTAGCTCAAGATCCAGATAGGTCAAAACACATAACCTTGTCTGCCATAAGTAAAGTGAATTAAGCAATGAAAAGCTCCGGGTTGGTCTGCCTTTGTTCCATTTTTTTTAAATACATAAAATTTGCTTTGTTTTTTTTATGCCAATGCTTCGCTTTTATTAATGTGGTGACTCCCTGACAAAGCCAGCAGACCTGCCTTACTGGTAATGACACCGTCTTATATTGTAATATTGTATCTAGTAGGGAAGGGTGGAATTGTGATTTTAGGTTCAGAGCGTGCTAGGTATGTGAACTGTGCTGAGGGTATCACCAAAGATATCTTAAAATGTCGGATTGTAGGTATGTGTAATTAATGCACAGTATTTAGTAGTGTGTGTGTGTGTGAAAGTATTTTTCCTTTCTATAAGAAAATCGCTGACTAGACAATTTATTGAGGACTGTTGTTCCATAACAGCAAACTGGAGGTAGTAGCCCACACTCATTCCCACTAGAAGGATTTGGACTGCTCTGCTTCTCTTCCCAGAGACTCATGTGCTTGTTATTATAGATGACATTCTCACATCCTTGGCAACTAATTACCCACTTTCGTACACTTAACCTGAAGATTTCCTGCTGCAAAGTAATTTGGGCCTGATGTATGTACAAAATAGTGACTGAAAATCGTGTGCCAACTTGTTGCGACTTGTCGGTCATTTTGCTATGCCACCTGTGACAGGGGCGTAGGATTTCATGTAAAAATCAACTTGTTCATGTGAAGGGATACATTTTAAAGCTACAGTGGTCTGTAAAAAAAATGGCCTTGTCCTTTTGGTGCCATGCAGTAAGGTGACAAAGTTTTGCAGCCTTCTCACTGCATCAGAGCTCTGATAATATGTTCACTGATCATACCAGTAATCATATTATAACAGGATTAAGAGTTTAGCTATGCCTTGATTTTGCCACCTTTCTGCAAATCTAAATACTGTGGCTGGAAGTAGCAGGGAGATGCAGTTCCAGGGTTGAGTCTGTGCAAACCTACAAACCTGCATGTTCAAGTGTTCTCACCAACTCTACTCTAATCTTTTTCCACACTTGGAAAGATTGGAAATACTTCTGACTAGTGCAGAAGTGAAAGGTTTACCAGGGAAAGAGAACTCTCAGGAGATATTCACATGAACAAATATACACATGCATATTTGCTTATGCTAAAATACAGTTTACAACACGTTTCTAGGAGTAAGGTTTTCAGGCCTACTTCTGTAAATTCTTGTGAATTAATTAAAGTTTTAAATCTTCACTAATCAAAGGACACATACCATGGGTGCAAATGTGTGACTTTCTTTAAGATTTGGGTCATTAAATAGGTCTGGCGTCTAGCAATATCTTTTTCATAAGGGGTACATAAGCACACATAGAAGTTTCCCTCTGTGCCAGGAACTACTTTTGGCACTGTGTGCTTTTAGAGACCAAGAAAATATCTTTCCTTTTAGCCAATGTTTTTTGTTATATTGGTGAGGGAATGGCAGCTCCCACAAAAATAAAGTTTTACAAAAACTATTTCAAAACCAAACAGTGTCATACCAAAATGCCGACAACCAACACCAGAGTATTGTTTCGCCAGTGCTTGTTTATTTACAGGTTTCCTATAATCTTGCCCCAAATGACTTTATACTGATTTTCCTTCATTAATATTTTTGGAAATTACCAGCATGTATCAAATATGTTTTACTAGATGATGATGCTTTAAAGAAATGGCACCTAAAATTGCACTGTGGTTTAGCAAAACATGTTTTCTTGTTGTACATTTTTTTGTGTACATTGTATTTTGAAAGCAAAGAATTATCAATCATTCTATCAATCTTCTGCAAGTATTTGCATCCAATCAGAGAGCATTCTGGAAGTATTGTAGGCAGCCTCAAAACATTAAACTTTGCAAACGCATGTGGACATTTTATAATGGAACCACAGGCAGCATTGCAAGCCAACTTCACAGAATTTCCTTAGAGCCATGTTACCCAAACTGTGGGTTGCGTCACGAGCTGATTTTTGGAAGGTAGCGAAAGTACAAGCAACAAATAATGATGCCTCTAAATGCTGTATTTATCTGATCACAAAAGTTGTACTTCAAAGGTCAAATGTCAGGATGTCTTCTGACAAATTGCTGCTTATTCACTTTGCAGTTAGAGAAAGGAAGTTAAGTGAATTAAATGGCATATTGCTGGGGTGAGTGGAGTGTGAAAGAAAAGGCTATAGGATGTAATTTTTTGTAACACATACAAATGTAAATACCTGTAAATAAACTGTCCACATTCAGCAGTTAGGAAAGCAAAAACGAAGCACATTTTTTTGTAATTGTGAGGTAATGGAAATAAAGAATAATAGGATCAGAACAAATCAAGACACCTTACTAGGTGATGCAGAAATTATAAACTTTCACTGAAACCCATATTACACACATTATCATTTGCGTGCAGTAGTTTTATCCGTAAAACCTAAAACAGTATGTCTGTAATTTTAGAGGCCATTTCAATGAAAATTGTGCCCGCCTCATGTCCACTGAAGATAGGGGGGGGGGGACGCAAAAGTTTGTCTTTTGGAAACGTAGTCTTGGCTCTAAAATGTTTGGGAACAACTTCTTCAGAGCGCTCACCCTAGTAATAAAGGCTCTGCATCAATGAACCATAAATAATTTTAACAGCATGAATATATGAATACAAATGTTAATTTTCACTGCAGAACATGGTGTTTAATAGAGCCATAATGTGTGTGAAAATAAACTAGGCAATTGTGATTCCTAGTAATTGGCCTTGAACCGTGGGATGGTAGCGTGCACGGGACAGAAGACAGTCCATCCCTGCACTTGCATTTTCAAAGGAGAAACTTTGATCAATGTCTATTCTCCCCAAACTCCTGAGGCCACCCGACACAATCACCAAATGGGAAGCAGAGGACAGCTTCCTCAGAAACAATTCCAACTAGTGCAGTGGTCTTCAAACGGTTTAATGCTGTGCCCTGGCCACAACCCCAAGTTTTATAATAAAATTACAATACATTCACCGGATCCCTCAAAATGTTTTACAATTATATTTAATTGCTTTAATATGTCTAAATGTAATTATAGATTGCAGTTACGTTCTGTTACCGCCTTTAGTAATGCAATCAAATACATGACTAACACATTGCCTATTCTGGTCAGCCAGGCCTTACAAAAGTGTAAATGGGCTCACAGTGTGATTATCAGAAATGGGGGAGGGGAGATTTGAGGAATATTTGGAGTCTCTCCCCCTTAATCACCTACTCCCAAGCCAGGATATAAATGACTAAAGAGGTTAGCGATGGTCCATTACGTAGTGGTTTACTGACACTCTTTTATTCTGCTTAAGACAAAGCACTTATCAGCATGCTCCTAGAGCCTGGGGATGCCTCCTGGGTTTACTGAAGATCTCCCTGGGGGGCGAGGGGGCCTGCCCCCCAGTTTGAAGAACTCTGAACTAGGGTGTTGGTCAAATTCAATCACTCAAACATCCACAAAGAGCAGCAAATCACCTGTGAGGGTCTCAAGCCGCAGGAGAAGTTGGCTGCTGCATGGTGGTTTTCAATTGAACATCCAGGTCATGCATCCTTTCTTGAATTGCTTGAATGATGTGGCGGTCCAGAGGTGCAAGGGAAGGTTAATCCATGTCCTGGCCGTCAGGTGCGAAAAAGAGCGTCCTGCGCTGCGGGTTCGGCATATCCAAGGGGTGTCTGCAAGGAATAAGGAGGCAGGTCAGAAATGTGTCTAATCAGTTGGTGGAAGGTCAGGAATTTGTTGAGGTATGCTGCCCTTCGTAGTGTAGGGCTTTGTAAGCATGCGTCAGCATCTTGAACTGGCATCTCTTCTGTATCGAGAGTAAGTATAGTTACATGAGGTGGGGTGTGAGGTGGGTCCTTCTGGGGAGGTCGAGGATAAGTCTTGCCGCTCTGTTCTGTATTGTCTGAAGTCCCTTCAGGAGGCGTGCAGTGATACCTATGTAGAGTGTGTTACCATAGTCCAGTCTGCAGGTGACGAGGGCCTGCGTGACAGTCCTTCTGGTGTTGACTAGGAGCCATTCGAAGATCTTGCGGAACATGTGGATGGTTTGGAAGCAGGTGAATGAGACGGATTTTACCTGCTTTTTGATTAAAAACTTGCTGTCCAGGATGATGCGGAGGTTACGGGCATGGTCGGTTGGACCGGGGAGGGCAGAGTTCTGCAGGCCACCATGTGTCATTCCAGGACGAAGTGTTGTTCCTGAAGACGAGGACTTCTGTCAGGGCCGGACTGGAAACTTAAAACAGTCCTGGCAAAAATTAACATTTCAGCCCGCACATGCTAATGTATGCTGGAACAAGAGCAACTCTTTCAAGTTGCGGCTGCGATCGGTAATGAGCACGGTCATTCTTAGAGGCTGAAACCGGCCTCCAAGTGTAAATACCGGCCTCCGGGGGAATCGCCCACTTGCCCGGCTGGCCAGTGCGGCCTTGACTTCTGTCTTGTCTGTGTTGAGCTTGAAGCAGTTGTCTTTAATACATTCGAAAAGGTTTAGCATGCAAGTGCGGAAGTTGGTTCTAGTAGTGGTAGGCTCTACGGTTCACGAGATGATGAGCTGGGTGTCATCGGCATAGGAGATGATGTCGAGTATGTGTGATCCGACCGTGTTTTCCAAGAGAGTCAAGTAGGTGTTGAAGAGGGTGGGACTGAGGGACAATCCTTGGGGAACTCCGCAGATGATGGTCTTGGGCTTAGATGTGAACAGTAGGAGAAGAGTACTCTGGGTTCTTCTGGAGAGGAATTATGCGATCCATTCAAGGGCATGTCCTGGGATTGTGATGTGGTGGAGTCTTTTGATGAGGGTGTGATGTGAGTCGATGTCAAACACTGCTAACTGGTACAGAAGGATGAGGGCTGCCTTTTTGCTGCGGTCCAGGAAGGCCCTGATGTCGTCGGTGCCTGCGATCTGGGCTGTCTTGGTATTGCGTTTGGGTCCAAATCTGGATTGGGAGGGGTCCAGGAGGTTGCAGTACTCCAGGAGGTGGGCAAGTTGCCAGTTGATCACTTTCTTGACGACTTTTGCTGTAAATGGGAGCAGAGACAAGGGCCTGTAGTTCTTTGGTTCTGATGGGTCAGCGGGTAGTTTTATCAGGAGGGGCCTAACCTCTGCCTGTTTCCAGTCCTCGGGGCAAGGAGGCTGATGTGATGGAAGTGTTCCAGACTTTTCTGAGTTTGTCGCCATTGGTCTTGCTTCCAAAGTTGAAGACATGATGGAGGCTGGGGTTCATGGGTGTTCCCGAATGCATAAAGTTCGCGATGGAGTGGGTTTCTAGCGTGGTGAGGATGGCCAATTGGGTGCGGGGGTGTTTGGTGTTCATGTCAATGGGTGTAGGCTGGTTGATACGGTCGACGGCACTCGATTGGGGTTCGACTTTTTCGGGGCTGACCGAGACCTTGTTGTGGAAGAAGTCTTCAAGGTGTTGCATAGTTCTTGTAATGTCGTTCTCAGTGGCATTTGAGAATTCCTTCACGATGGCGAAGAGTTACTTGCTGCAGTTTGCGCAGGATTCACTGCGGTCTGCTAAGGCTTTCTTCTTGCTTTCTTTCAGATGGTGGTGGTACTGTTTGAGTGCTGTCTTGAAGGCAGTGTGGTCTTCCGTTTTCTGATGCACCACTTTATTTCTAGTTGCTGGCTTATGCTGTTGGTGGGTTTTAGCTTCTTCGTGAACCAGCTGGCTCGTTTGGGTGGTCCTTTGGTGTTGGCTGTCTCTGTGGGGGCCATTGTGTTGGCGCATTCTGTGATCACCAGAAGAAGCCCCGCCACTCCAACTCAGTCCCAAACCACTGATACTTTTCATTATGAATGGCTATTAGGATGTGGCACCCATGTCATGCCAAATCCTATTTGTGATTCGGAATAATTTGCAAAACCCCTTTAGCGAGCCAGAAAGGATTTTTAGATTTGCAAAAGTGATTTAGTAACTAGTAATAAAAAGAATAATAAAACCTTTCGTGGTTGCAAACCTGTGATTTTGATAATTGCAGAGTTTGCACCACAAAATGATTTGTACATATGTTCTTCAAATAGCCAACTCTTTAGTAGTTCCATCAACTTATCAAGCATGGGAGACCAAGAGAGCAAGCAGCCACCAGAACTACTCGTTACAATAAGACTAAATGAACCTCTTTTTCCTAGGCTCTGAAACCCAACTAACTGTTTTGTCCGTTTCGTCACTATTCCAGTATTGGAAATACAGTAGCCGGGGTCTCGTGGTAACTGAAAGAAAAACCAGAATCGGGCATTCTACGAGATCATCTTGACAGATTCCAAACATCCATGCCAGGTACAGTCTGAGAGTTCTATAGACGGTCTTTCCTCCCACCAACCCTTCAGGCCAAGAGTACATGCACCAGTGGAATCTCAAATCAAAGCTCCATAGATGCTGCACATCAACAGTCTTGTGCCTGTCAAAGTTAACATAATTTCCAGTAGAAATTGTCCTGGGTTTACGTTACCTCCCTCCAACAGATCCTCGAAAGTGTGCAGTCTTTCCTCCACCACCATATTCCCCCATTTCATATACTGAGCTATAGTTCAGGCATCCATCTGGTAAATTGCTGTCATACACCTACAGAGCGGTGGTCCCATAACAGTAGACTTGGTGAATATGGTACTCTCCTCTTGCCTGGATGTATATACCTCCTCAAGGACCAAACTGCTACATTCAATAGCATGTTCTGTATGGCACGGAAGGAAGGGTATTCCAAGAACCAGTCAAATAGTGGGATGCCCCCAAAATCGAAGCCCAGTGTAGGAAAGTAGGATCTACTTCTATGGTTACCCCCACTTTTTGCTTGATGTGATGATGTTTTTGACTAATCTGACTGGGATTCTGCTAATCAGGACCCCGGTCTATCTGCTTTCTCCCTAAATTGATTTGTCCAGTACTTAGGTACACCCCAGATTTGAATCTGTGGTAACCATATAAGCCCCTAGCATATGGTACCCATGTATCCAGGGCATAGGTACCCCAGAGGTCTCCCATGGGTTGAGGCATGTATTATGCCACCCTTGAGACCATTAAAAATGGAACTACAGGCCTGCCATTGCAGCCTGTGTAAGTTGGTGCTTACACCACATACTAAAGATATAGGTTTCCTGTATCTAGGGTCACTGCACCTGAAACCTATAAGTCAACCCTATAGCAGGCCTTTGCAATCCTGAAGGCAGGGTGCTTGGTTCTAAGTGCGAGGGTGCCCATGTATGAGAAGGACACCCCTGCAGCCTACAGAGTCCATTCTCCCGGGTTGTCAGTGAAGCAGCCATATACCATATAGAGGGCCACCTCCCAGACAAGATTTAGTGTATTGAGACCGGGAGGGTCATATTTGGTGTCCCTGTGCATAGTCCAGTTCAAACTAGTTCAGAGAGCCGTTGGCTCCCACTCTGGCACAAAACTGGACAAAGGACATGGGAGTAACCTCCCCCCTGTCCAGTCCCTCCCCTGGGAGGGTCCGCTAATTCTTCCCAAACCTTTCCCTAGGGTACTTAAGGGCTTACCTGGGTGTTGATCCCGAGATTCGTCGTGGGATAACATTCAGATCAGACACCACTGCACTTCTACGGTCTGGGCACACTGGACTTCGTTTAAGCCTGACTTAGTCTCCCTTCCAGTCTGCTGCATCATTTGTGCCTGTACATCATACAGGAACCTTCAAGGCATGTGAAGCATCAAAGACAGCTGAAGAAAATCTCCCTTGAAGTGAAGGAGTCCCTCCCCTGCATTCACAGGGACTGCAACTAAGTCGACCTGTCTGCAGATCCTGAGCTCCTCCGGACTCCGTGGGCTCTGCAACACAGGTGGTGGTTTTCTACAGCTCCTGAGGCCTGCCCTGCCCTCTCACCAAGTTTGAGGCCAGTATCCCTTGTGGGGGTTGCAATAACAAAACCCCTGTGCATTGTGTCCAACTTGCAAAGGCTTGTTTACTTCTTTGCAAGAATCTCTTCGGGCTCCAAGCAGCCCCCACCTCGAGCATCTTCTGGGGCCAGAATCTTCAGCCACACTGCATCGTGGTCTGCATCTTTTGGTGAGCTGCTTGAGGTCTTCTCGCGACTCCAGTGCCTCTGGCCTGTGGGTCACTTGAGGGCCACACTTGTTTCTTTTGAGCTCCCCTGATTGCTCGGGCCTGCCCGGACTCCTGTGCCTTTGGTGAGTCCCATGGACCTGGCTGATCCAGACGTTGCTCCTTCTTTGATTCCTGTGTGAGTTGCCTTTGCCAAGGCTTGTTGGAGCTCCCGCCGGACACCGACCCCTCAGCACTCGACATCCTTCGTGGGACAGCTTGTGCATGGCTCCTGGTCTTCCTCAGCGTCGCCTGGTCCTCACAGCTGCAGAGTCAAGGTCCTCGTCATCCATCCTGAAGCACCCGTCATCGGAGGGCATTCGTCTTCCAAGTCTCCTGGTCACCCCTGATTGACATAGACTGTCCCCTCTGCTTTCAGGTACTCCTCTTCAAGAATCCACATTTGGATTCCCAATGACACTTTCTCCTGTTCCAGCAGCGGCACTATCCTGAAGTCCTCCATTGGGTCCGACGGCGGTTTCCGACACCACTTCACACATATGCACCCGGTTACCCTGGTGTAGGTAACGTGGGTACTAGGGCATTCACAGGTGGAGTGGCTCCCCAACCTTCTGTTTTCCACTGGGTTTCTTCAGGGTTCACTGGCAAGGGCCCTTAATCCTTAAAAACCCAACCGCGACTTGCACATAGACTTGTACAGAGTATGTGGTCATGTTCCCACACGGCACTCACTCTCTGTGGGGTCCCTATCTGCTTACCTTGAGTGGTTCTGTGGGTCTTCAGCAATTCTACGTCCTCTTGACATCATTCTGACCCGAGTCGTGATTCTTATAGCACTTTCTTAGTATAAGGTTTGGTCCCCCTGGGGCCACTGTGTATTACGTGCATTTTACTGTGTTCCTTTGCGAACATATTGGGTGCATTGTGTTTATCTCTGTGTTGGAGAGATTTTGGAATGTACTAGAGAGTATTATATAATAAATACATATTTTTATAAATACTTGATGTGGTTCTTTTCACTCAATCTATACTATAAGATTGCATTCTGCTACAACAAGCTGCTTTACACTCCTTCTGGACAAAGCCTGAAGGCTGCTTTCGACAGCTACCACTTAGAGAGCTTTCTAAGGTTGTCTAAGACCTCTTAAATCACCATATGGGTTGTCTGGACTGGTGCAAGGTGCCCACTTACATTAGTGGACATCATATACCAGGCCAGCATCTCACACCCAGCATATCCAGCTCGGGATTCAAAGTATTGCGTAGCCTTTGCAACAGCCACTGGAGTTTGGCTGCGGCATAGTAGAGCTCGTAATTGGGTGCTCCTAGGCCCCCAATGTCTATTGCAGCATATAAAGTATTAATTACTACCCTGTCTCTCTTATTGCCCCAGATCAAGGAGGCGAGCAGTCACAGACACTCCATGAAAAAGGATTCCTTTAGTATTACCAACAGTGCTGCAAAAAAATGTAAAGGAGTCGGTTGAGTATTATCATTTTCTGCAATGGACACTCTACCCAAAGGTGACAGGGGTAACTGTGTCTAAAAGGGCAGCGACTGTTGTAACAAGATTAGTGCTTTATGCAGATTATCTTCTACTAGGTCATGTTCTGAGTGGTAAATCTGGACTCCTAAGTATTTAATGTTGTCATATTTCCACTGTAGGTTTGTAGTCTTGTCTGTGTGGCGTAGTGGTTTGGGAGTCTAGAATAGAAGGAAAAAGCATGATTTTCCCCAGTTGACCCGGAGTCCGCAATGTGGCCAAAGTCATACAGAGCAGTCGATTCTCTGCATTGTAACTGTTGTAAAGCGTTCCGATACCCTAGGGTCAGATCGGGGACTATTGCCCCCAGGCCCAAAAACTTTGGAGGGAGCAAAGGCCCTTGCCCAAGGGGCCGCTCCCCCCTCCATGGTGTCTAGTGGTGGATCCCTGCTTAAGGAGAGGGGGTTCACCCTCCTGCGGCGAACCCCAAGCAGGGATCCACTAGGTAGGGGACTGGAAAGGATCACCCTTTTCCTATGATACCTCTCCCGTCTGCCTACGTGCTCGCGGGGCTGAGATAGCCCCACGAGCACGTAGGCAGTGAAACAAACCCATCAGCACACTTCACTTTCGTTTTCAGTTAAATGACGTCCGCTTGTCGGGATAGACATTTCACCGAAAACCCATAACATCCTCGGGAGCTATGGAGGCTTTTCCCCAGTTCCCGAGGCTGTTTTGGAAGAAAGGAAATCCCTCTGGTGTCCACACCACAGGGATTTCTAGTGCCATGTGCGTGAGAGCCGGCTGACGCACACAAGCACCACTGCGTCAGACTGTTTCAGTGCGTCGGCGAACGGAAGGGGTTAACACAACTGAGACACACATAAAACCATGCCGAACTATTGGCTTTCTAAATGGTTGTTAGCTGTTTAAATGACTTTTACACCTCATATCTTATTTTCAGCACCGTCTGTTCATTCTCTCCTTAATGCACTTCCTCGCATCTCCTTCACTTCCCCCAAACACGGAACACATCCACTCACCTGTACACACTGCATTATCTTTTACTTTCACATTGTCAATATTCTGACGACTGTGTCCCTCGTTCATACAAATTTACACAAAATCATAAATGCAACTGGAATATGTGACAACTGGTTTGTGTGCGCTGCCGAGAGGCCAAGGATTTTGACCATGAATTCTGAATACCTTTTTGATCCAATGACAGGCACAGTGAGAAACTCACACTGCCTTCAGCCCCAACTCCAGAGCTCTCAAATAGTGTCCTGTTATAGTCACCTGGAGGTGACTCAGTTCTGTATATGTACTATACAATAGTAATAAGTTACATTGAAAAAAATATAATAAAAGAACATTGAGGAAATAGTAAACACTTTTAGGAAATTACAAGATTAGGTAACACCTGGGAAATATAATCAAAAACTAAATTGTTGACATAGATTGCCTGAACCTTGTTTACATTCATTATTCAGAAACTGGGTCATTGTTTTTCTCAGTAAAGTAAAGGAGATGGGTCAGTTCCGGAATACCAAATAGGCAACGTAGGCACCATCCAACCACTCCTTTTAGGGGCCCGGGACAACGGATAAAAATAATATTGATTTGATCTCGAAAGAAAATTACAATCGAGCTTTCTTAAATTGTTTCCAACAGGTAGAAAAAAAAAATCAACTCAAAGAAACAAAAACTTTACCTTAAAGACTATAAACGGAAAATAATGTGTATTAATGCAATGTAACCATTAACAACTTAAACTACATAAACGAGAGACATCAGCTTCACTAAACAGTTTGTCTCTTAAAAGCTCATCTTCTGACAGCTGTCAGTTTATCAAAAAAAATCTGGTGCAAACTATGTACTTGTTATGTACAGTAGTGATGGTTATCTCCATCTATCACGCGACGTGGACACTACTTAGTTCAGTGTTATCTCACTAGAGCGCGCGCACAAGAAACTTCCAGATACAAAGCTTTCTGTGAATTAGTGCATCACAAGTTCCTGCCGACTCCAGACGCCAGTAGAATATTCACGAGTAAAAGTTTCGAGAACAGCGACGAGCATATATACCTGACGTCTGTTTTCCTGAATTATAATGAAGTTTGATTAACTTCACTGGTAACCAAGAGATGTACAAAGTTCCCCTAGGGGTTAGTATGGTTGGAGGGTCTCTCTCTCTCTCTTGAGTGAAGGTGTATATAAGCGTCAGGGAAGAATAGTCCCTTGTCGGAACTAGGGATGCCTCACACAACTTACTAGCTTCATGACCGCTGTCATTTTGCCAGAAGGTTGTCTCGTCTCATCATCGGCCTCCTGCTCCGTCGTCAGGCCGGCGCTGCAATGCCTGATGGGTAGCACAGAGTGCTCGCTTTTGTGGAGTTCTTTTGTTCCTGGCCGTTGATCGAGTGTGTGTGAGGGGCCTAAGTGCTGGAGTAGTGAGCGTGAGGGGGTGTGTGTGTGTTTTTTAAAAAAGGTTAGTATAGTCTACTAAGACACCTTTATTCATGTAGCTAACTACCTTATTAAAATAAGTAAAGGGAGGGGTACCGGGACTCAAAAACCATTGAAGTTGGTCTCATTCCACCCTCGCCTTTGATCAGGTCAACATGTTTCATGCCCTATCGGCAATTCTTCAGGACCTTAGTCGTGCTCATAAACTCGTATTGAGCCCGCAAGGGGCTAGGGAGTGCGTAGTATACAACCTGGGGGGTCACAGACCGGAGCAGGTAGGTG
Source organism: Lissotriton helveticus (assembly GCF_964261635.1). Lineage (NCBI taxonomy): Eukaryota > Metazoa > Chordata > Amphibia > Caudata > Salamandridae > Lissotriton > Lissotriton helveticus. The sequence continues at coordinate 1,423,740,592 of NC_136057.1, forward strand.
TCCTGCGCAGGAATCCACCCTAAAAATGGAGAAAAAATAAATAAATAGATATCCTCCATAGACACATACATGCTGAAGGTCAATGTTGTATATAAAGAGAGCGAAACACAAGGCCCCTTAAGTGAGACGTTAATTTTCGTCCAATGGGGTCATGTGAATCAGATGTGAGAGAGAGTGTGTCGAGAGATTATCCACACCTTTAGTATTTAAAGGCGGTCAGTTATGTCCACATTGGGCGTCTAACAGATATTCCGTAACTCATGCGTATGTCAGATAATAAATGTTAGTATTAAGAGGAATGTGGTGCCAAATGAGCTCAAAGAATCGGCAGTGGGCGGCAGCAGGAAAGTACAGGCAGAGCGGACATAGGAAGGGTATTCGTTGTCGATCTTACCCTCAATATCTAATGCTGGTCCACACAGTCTGTTCTCGTGGGACCTGCGCTGTAAGGTAAGTATCTGCCAAAGGGAGTATAAGGGAGGATTAACTTCACTGTCTAATTTCTACCGTAGCAGAATAAATCTATCTTGTGTCAGACACTTACTAATTTTTGGCTGAGGCTTAAGAATTCTTTCCTTTTCATGAACAAAGCGTAAATATTGTATGTCGTCGCTCTTAACCCTTTGGATGCTGGTGACGGAACCACTCTGCCACCAGCCACGGGTGGGCTGTGCTAATGACGGAGTGGTTCCGTCATGGCCCGGCCGCCACGCCTGCGTGGCATTAATTTCGCACCTGCGCGGCGCGTTCGATTAGGCGGGCGGGGCCGTGACGGAACCACTCCGTCACAAGCACAGTGCGCCCGTGGCTGGTGACGGAGTGGTTCCGTCACCAGCATGGCAGCACCGCACGGCCTTCCCTCCCCCCAGCGCCGTGGCGGAATTACCGCCGCGGCCAAGAGGTTACATTTTTAAAAAATTGTTTATTAACAATAATGGTTATTTTTTAGTTTTTGGGTAATAAAATTGGTTTATTAAAATTGTTGGTTGGTAAAATGTAAAACTTATGTGAAGATAATTTGCAAGGGGGGGGCAGAAATGTTGACTGCCTTGGGGCTTCCACAGGGTTTAATCCAGCACTGACATGAGTATATGGCCATTTGGGATCAGTTTCAATGTTTGCTTTGATTTACTACTGGGTCCGAGACCCGGCCCACTTCAAGCCCTGCATCCGAGACGGTCCTCTGGCTAGGAGAGCACTCCAGAGGAGTACGGGCGCCAGCCTTTGAGGGGGAACTGTCCGCCTGTCAACAAGATCCACAGACCATGGCCAGCAGGCCTGGCCCTCTTTGAAGGGGGTGGTGGTTAGGGAACATTGGTAATTAAGGAAATAAGAGAATTAGCAGTCCATCATATTAGAACCCTAGGAAACAGTTGCTCCAGAGGGCTTAGGAAAACCGACAGACCGCTGGGAATCTTGAGACTCAAGGATAAACTTAGGCCATACCACACACCCCAACTGCCCCCTCTCACCAGGCAGGCAATGGGAAATGCTTTGCCCCAAAGGCCTTTCGAAGTCTAAGGCAATTAAAGAGCAGCAAACGCTGGTACAGAATTCCCTAACTACTCCTGTAAATAGCAATGATGCACATGCATAATGTGGTAGAACAGAGGTATTCAAAATTAGCAACAAAACCACCTATTTAAGTATGGTTTCCTACATGGAGGACAGCAGGAGCAAGAGATGTAGGGGGAGCCCTGCAGAAGTGGCTCTTCTGAAGCACACCAGGAGCCAGCAATAAAAAAAGACCTGCAGGTGGTGATAGACAAGAATTCAGCACTGGAATATGAAATGGACTACATGAACTAAACCTCCTGAGAACTGATTTCTGTTAAATCAACGACTGAGTGGAGTAAATGGAACACTACCTAACTAATATTACTGCTTAGGCAAAGATCTTCAGAGTAACGTTTGAGAAACTGAGTGCAAAGTGTAACCGCATATAAGCCCCTCTGGAGGTCGCTGAAGGGTGATCAAGAGCGAAGATTTTTTTTTAATTGTGGGAATACCAGAGAGGGCAAAGGGACAGCACACAGGACAATTAATGGAGGAATGCATCACAACAGTATTGAATCTGAAAGGTCTGTCAAATTCTTCGCAACAGAAGGAGCCTACAGGTCACTGGGATCTCCACCAAAGCTGGGAGCACCACCCGGTAATCACTGCAAGACTTTTAACCTTCCGGGACATAGACGCCATATTCACAGACAAACAACAAGAGACAGCTATTTAGGTAAATCCAACTGTCAATCTGTGCCCTTACTTCACCATGGTGGTGCAGAAATGGGCCTTTGATAACATTAAGCAGATACTCTAGGACCAGTACATGATACTGTTCTCTGCCTGCTTGAGAATGATAATGTAAGGGATATTGCAATATTTTATTAGTATATGTAAAAAAGTGCCCCTTTTTGACATGGTCACCCCCACTTTTTGCCTGGTATTTGATGCAATTTCACTGGAAGCAAAAAGTGGGGGTGACCATGTCAAAAAGGGGCACCTGCTAACCAGGTCCCCAGTGCCAGATCCCTTTTCCAAAACTATACAATTGTTTCCCCAATTGGCAATACCATTACACTCTCAAAAGCCCTTAGTAAATGGTACTCCCGGTACCTAGGGCCTGAGGCACTAAAGTGGACAATGAAGAGCAGTAGCACAAATTGTGCCACACTAAAAAATCCCTCACCAAATGCATGCAGGGCTGACACTGCATGCTGCGTGTTTTAGTGCAGACCAAAAGTGAAAACATGACATGGCACTCACCACTGTGTGCCATGTCCCCTAAAACTGCATGTAATATTTGTAAGTCACCCCTACAGCAGGCCTTGCAGCCCGAAGGCAGGGTACCTTGTATTATATGTGAGGACCGAGAACATATCTGCCTGAGCAGATATGCCCCTGTGCAGGTCAGTTCTATTAATGCCAGTGCAAGTGAGCAGGGAAGCAATTTTAAAACATGTACTGGACACTGGTGAAAATGAGTTCCCCAGTTACGTGATGGATTCACTGAAAATAGGGGAGCTGGCATCAAACATCTTTATTAATAAACCCACATTGATTCCAGTGTTGGATTTATGGATACAGGTTTTCAGGGGGCACCTCTAAGGTGCACTCTAGGTGCCTACAAGCCCCTCGTGTGTTGGCTGACTGGTTTCTGTCAGCCTCCCACCAGAGACTAGTGTCTGACGCCCAAGGGCAAGAGGGTGTTCACACTCCCTCCCACAGGATGACCAGTAGAGAAGCATTCCAAGGCAGGCGAGCTTCAAAGAAGCCATGGCCTTTGAAATGCGAATCTGGCTTCCCTCGCAGGAGAGAAGTCGACCCACTTTGTCCAGAGTCCTTTGGCACAAGGACAGGTGGAAAAATTAGCTAGTCGGGTAAGCGTGCCCGCCTCCGGGCTAGTACCACCCCTAAGGTGGCTTAACCAAAATAGACACAACTTTTCAGAGTTGGACATCTTTGTGATGGCCAACGTAGGAACTCTGGGATAGAGTTATGCACACTTCCCATAGAAGGGTCAGAGGCCCATTGGCTACTACCCTACATCCCTCTAAATTCAGAATTTAGGGGAGCCCCTGGCAACAGAAAAGCAAATCCTGACGACCTGAATGAAGAAGACGGATGTGAAGAGTCGCACAGAGCAAGAACAGAATACCAAGCAACTGACTTGGTGCCAACCCTGTCGGCCTGCCTACTGACTTCAACAAGTGCACCAAAAGTCGAATTGTCCTGCAGCTGCTGAGTCCAAAAAGTCTGGGAGACCTACCAGCACTTCACCTAGGAACCAAGAACTCCAGTGAATCAGCGGACCTACTTCCCTGCATCCTGCGGGCACCCAAAGAGAACTGAGAGGACTGCAAGACCGCAAAAACCCAATGCCTGCAAGACCACAAAAACCCAATGCCTAATGACACCACTGCACCAGACGCTCCAAGCGCAGAGTTGAAGTGGGCCAATGGTGCTAAAGTGGTCCTCCAGAGACCAAGTCCGCCGTGGTTTAACCTCTTGTGAACTCCCTGACATCTGTGTCACCTGCAGCCTCTGTTTGCAGGCCCCCTCTACTGCGAATTCTCCTGGTAAAAAAAACCTGATGCCTAAGGACCACTCTGCACTGTTCGTGCCTGGCCCGTGGAAAAGAGGACCTAAGGTGTCCCTACATACCTAAGCATCGTGAGGCCTGAGTCCCCCGGTTTGTTCAGCCCGAACGGCCTCCCAGTCATATCCAGCAGCCTGTTTATGTGCAGACCGATTCCCACAGACTAACATTGGGCACCCCTGCACCAGGCCCCCTAAGTGCCGCTGGTGGTGTATTGCTGGTGCGGCCTTGGACACTGCCCACCACTCACCTGAAGTCCAGGAGAGTGGTCCAGTAATTATTTGTACTCTATCTGAATGCCGTACTTGTTCTTCCTCCCATAGCATAACATTGTAGCTTCTGTAAAATGCACATAGTGTCGACTGTTTAAATGCACATGTATTTCTATTGAAAAAACTTAGTTATCTGATCGAATTGATTCTGGTGCTTAAACATATATAAAGATACCAGTTATTTTTATAAATTGGTGTGGATCTTCTTATTGAGTTGTGTGCAACATTTATATGACTTTTGTGTGTATTTACAGATGGTTAACACTCCTCTCTAATAACACGTCAACCCGGAGGCAGCAGGAGACTGGGAATTGAAGTGGTCAGGTGACAGGCAACATTCAGGACAGGGAATGTCCAGGAATAATGGTCCCGCTACGGATGATGATGAGAGGACTGAACAGGAGGCCAAAAAGAATTAGCAAATAATATTAGTCTCCCACGTGCCCTGAAGGGCGGAAAGGTTAAGATAACTTATAACTGGGTCCTGAGACTTCCAGGCCACCAAACACTAAAATTAGGGCACAAATTATAAAAGAAGAGGTGGCACCACCTTAAGGAAACTCCAAGCAGGGAAAACCTTAGGACCAATGGCCAGCTGGGTGAATTTCATAAATGAATGGCAGCTAAAGTAGCCATCCCAATATTAAACATGTTGAAGTAAGCGAGAGACAAGGGAATACTACTGCATGATATACGAACAGCATCAGTGACCCTAATTTACAAGGCAAGAAAGATGAGAAAAGAGTGTAGGTCTTATCTCCATATATCTCTATTAAACTGCAATTCCAAGATATTTGCCGAAGTAAAAGTCAATAGATTACAACCAACATTAGAGCAGCTGATTCACCAGGACTAATCAGGGTTCAGGCCGCAACGATCAACAAGAACCAACTTGCGCAGACTGTATAACCACCAGGCAGTAGTAACTCACAACAGGGTCTCAATTGGCGAAATTGTAACGATTCATGGTACCACTCCACTATATAATTCTCACAAAAGGTAACCTAATGGTAAAGTGCTGAAATATAAATCAGTGTGTACAGAGTAACTAAATTATATTATAAGGAATTGGGCATTTGCTTCTTAAAGACGAGAACCCTCATTCACCACTCGGGTGACATGCTTCATCATTGGGTTCCCTCTTGCACACAGTGCCCGCAAGGTGCACTGTGTGGGCCACAACTCTCCCTCAGGAGAGGAGCGTGAGGTGTTTTTCACTCCAATGTCATAAGTGAGTGTGGGGCAGAGTACAAAAATTATAACAAAAAGTGTATTAAAATCATCTCATCTAGGGAAATTCTCTTTAATCAGTATCCCCAATGGATGAAATAATAGCCAGTGTAACAATAAGGATATAGATGTTCCCTATCAGACTAGGTCAACATGTTTCTGCCAGATAAAAAGTTTTGCGGCATTCTTCAGGACCATTGTCATGTCACTCTGCTGTAAATTGTGATAAACAAAAAAACATTTTATGTGAATTCTATCTGGACCACCTTCCGTCTGGTCTAGTCTCTGTAACAACAAAACATTCCTAAATTAATAATGTATTCATACATATGCCCACATGGTTAATTCCCAAGTGTACGTGACAAGTGCCAACACACCACCATTGTGACAAAACAATGAGAAAATCAATATTCTCACCCATAAGCAGAAAAAATTCCGCCTCTACCTTACATAGGTCCTTTGTCTATGTGTGGGTACTTACAGGGAAATTAAAACACATCAGAGGTAATCTCACGGTTGTACTAAAAAATATATAATAGACAAAAAGGATAAAACAAGGAAGAGTATCCCTGCCTCATATAGAGAGTTCATGTCCTTTCACAGGCACTGTCTGTGCAATGTGCAATCTAAAACCCCCCTTATCTTTTCTTCATTAAGACTTATAGGATATCTAAACAGTATCCTACTTAATCAATCATTCTGGTCTTCAAATAGCGTTCTCTTAACATAATCTTCAACAGACAAACACAACCGGGTGTCTATCATAACTAACAACCAAGTCCATTATAAGACTCATAACCACCAAATCAAGAAATCGTTTAGTTAAAGAACATCGAATTTTCGAGCATCTCTCACTATACAGCAAGCGCTATTTACAAGCTTTAGGGACTAATCTCACAGAATATTATTGGTGCACACACTCACCAGGAACCCCCGTCATCACATCTTACTTGACAAAGGCCGAAGGGAGACCATCAGTCCACCGGTTCCGCTTCAAATGCAGTACTCGCGTCTCCTGCACCAGAAGTCAATCAATCAATCAATCAGTCATCTGTTAAGCGCACTACATACACGTGAGGGTCTCAAGGCGCAGGGGGGGGCGGTGGGGGCCGCTACTGACCGAACAGCCAGATCTTTAGTGTCCTCCTGAAGGTCAGCAGGTCTTGGGTCTGTCGTAGGCTCAGTGGGAGGGTGTTCCATGTCTTGGCGGCGAGGTGGGAGAAGGATCTATCGCCGGTGGTTATTTTTCGGATGCGCGGGACGGCAGCGAGTGAGAGGTCAGCAGAGCGTAGCTGGCGGTTGGGGGTGTAGAAGGAGAGCCGTCTGTTGAGGTAGGCTGGGCCGGTCTTGTGGAGTGCCTTGTGTGCGTGGATGAGGAGCTTGAAGGATATCCTCTTGTTGACGGGGAGCCAGTGCAGGTTTCTCAGGTGGGGGGGTGATGTGGCCGTGTCGTGGTACATCGAGGATCAGTCGTGCCGAGGCGTTTTGGATGCGTTGTAGTCGATTGATGAGCTTGGTCGGGGCTCCCGCGTAGAGGGCGTTTCCGTAGTCGAGTCTGCTGCTGACGAGGGCCTGGGTGACTGTCTTTCTTGTATCTGTCGGGATCCATCTCTAGATCTTGTGGAGCATGCGGCGGGTGTTGAAGCAGGAGGAGACGGCGTTGACTTGCTTGGTCATTGAGAGAGTTGAGTCGAGGATGATTCCCAGGTTGCGTGCGTGGTCGGTGGGGGTCGGGGCTGCCCCCAGTGCTGTTGGCCACCAGGAGTTGTCCCAGGCTGAAGGGTTGGAGCCGAGGATGAGGACCTCCGTCTTGTCCGACCTCCGTCTTGTCCGAGTTCAGCTTCAGGTGGCTGATCTTCATCCAGTCGGCGACGGCCTTCATTCCTTCATGGAGGTTGGCTTTGGCGGTGATGGGGTCCTTGGTGAGGGAGAGGATCAGTTGAGTGTCGTCGGCTTAGGAGATTATGTTGAGGTTGTGCTGTCGGGCGACGTGTGCAAGCGGGGCCATGTAAATGTTGAACAGTGTAGGGCTGAGGGAGGATCCTTTGGGTACGCCGCAGATTATCTCGGAGACTTCGGGACGGAACGGGGGGAGGCGGACGCTCTGGGTTCTGCCGGAGAGGAAGGAGGTGGTCCATTCCAGAGCCTTGTCTCGGATCCCTGCGGCGTGGAGGTGTGCGCGTAGTGTGCGGTGGCAGACGGTGTCGAAGGCGGCAGAGAGGTCTAGGAGGATGAGTGCTGCAGTCTCCCCGTTGTCTAGCAGGGTCCTGAGGACGTCGGTGGCGGCGATGAGGGCGGTCGCGGTGCTGTGGTTGCTGCGGAACCCCGACTGGGAACGGTCCAGGATTCTTTCGGTTCATGGTACGCAAGTCCGCATTGGATTTCCGATATCTAAATAAAAATCAACATCGCCCGGTATATTTGTGAACGCGCTAGATAATCAGCGCTGTGGTGCCAACATTAATCGCAACTGCGAAGAAAATATTTATCGCAGTACTACCCTTGAATTGTATATTTCGGTGCACTGACTTGTAGGACAAGTAGTCCATAAAACGAAAAGAAACACCTCAAAGGGCACACACAAGAAAGGCGGCGCCCTCAATAAAGGCAACATGGATAGGCTATATGTACTTTTATGTCTGGGTGGCAGATTATGACGCCCACATATTTTGAGACCTGTATCTTAATTTACCTCATATTGGGATTATAAATACAGGTTAACAAAACTCCCAAACGGGCATATAAATCCCACATAAATAGTCGTAATGCGTGTGTATATATGTGGAAACTACCACTTAATCAAAGTCGCAGTTAGACCTATAATGCACACATGCCATACAGGAATCCCTAGTAAATATTATCCCTGGCAAAGTATGTTTTTCTTAAAATGGGACAACGGAGATATAATACAGGTTGTCACATAACTATAGTGCATTCCACGGTATTTCTTCATTCAATCCTAAGATATGGATCTTCATGCTGAACACCCATCTTTGCTCCCTGCGAAAAATAACTTTGTCTAAGGGCCCCATATTGATATCATATCTTGGTTTATCAATGACAACCCATGTTATCCTCTGTATGAGATTTTTCTACAAAATGACGTGGTGTTCATTTTTTTACATCGAAACGCACTTCGATGTTCCACCATCCTCTGTTTCACCTTTCGTGTTGTCATTCTATTATAGTCCAATAGGCAAGGACACTTAATCATATAAATAACACCACTCGTGTTACAATTAGTGTGTGAGTTAAGTACCCATGGTGTTTTCAAACCTAGGTCTACCTGTGTGACATTTCTGGTAAACGGGCATACAGAACAAGATCCACACTGATAGTGCCCCAACACTGGGACAGTCCCCCATAATGTGGTTTGCCTGCTCTCATGTTCTGTACATCTAGGTCTTGTGTGCACTAATAAATCACGTAGATTATTGCTTCTCTTCTCAGCTCCACGTACTAGTCTTTTTGGATAGTTCCTAACTAGTATTTCCTCACTCAAATTTTTTGCATGTACCTTATACCTTGCCACTTCACTACAGTTCCTACGTAGCCTTAGAAACTGTCCTATCGGTAGGTTATTCAATAAGGCTAGAGGGTGGAAACTGTAGTAATTAAGCAATGAATTCCTGGCCATGGGTTTCTGGTATAATTCAGTGTTGATCTTCCCTTCCTTATGGTACAATCGTAGATCTAAATACAATACCATACTATTACTAGATTCACCAGTGAATCTCAAATTGGGATCCTGGCAATTAAGCCATTGGGAAAATAGATCTAAAGACGCCTGATCACCTTCCCAGACTTAGTTACTACAGTTTCCACCCTCGAGCCTTATTGAATAACCTACCGATAGGACAGTTTCTAAGGCTACGTAGGAACTGTAGTGAAGTGGCAAGGTATAAGGTACATGCAAAAAATTTGAGTGAGGAAATACTAGTTAGGAACTATCCAAAAAGACTAGTACGTGGAGCTGAGAAGAGAGCCCGGCATAATCATAGAGAGGCCCTGTTAGAAACAAATGAAAAACCTGAGAACAACAGGATGGTTTGTGTTACAACCTACAGTAATTTGACAGAGAATGTTAAGAAGGCTGTTAATAAATCATAGCATATCTTTAATACAGGAGCTTTGACATTGGAAAGACCTCTTTTTGCATTAAAACGAAGCAATAATCTACGTGATTTATTAGTGCACACAAGACCTAGATGTACAGAACAGGAGAGCAGGCAAACCACATTATGGGGGACTGTCCCAGTGTTGGGGCACTATCAGTGTGGATCTTGTTCTGTATGCCCGTTTACCAGAAATGTCACACAGGTAGACCTAGGTTTGCAAACACCATGGGTACTTAACTCACACACTAATTGTAACACGAGTGGTGTTATTTATATGATTAAGTGCCCTTGCCTATTGGTCTATAATGGAATGACAACACGAAAGGTGAAACGGAGGATGGTGGAACATCGAAGTGCGTTTTGATGTAAAAAACTAACACCTGCATGACACGTAATTTTGTAGAAAAATCTCATACAGAGGATGACTTTACATGGGTTGTCATTGATAAACCAAGATATGATATCAGTATGGGGCCCCTAGACAAAGTTCTTTTTCGCAGAGAGCAAAGATGGGTGTTCAGCATGAAGAGCCATATCCTAGGATTGAATGAAGAAATACCGTGGAATGCACTATAGTTATGAGACACCCTGTATTATATCTCCATTGTCCCATTTTAAGAAAAACATACTTTGCCAGGGATAATATGTACTAAGGATTCCTGTATGTCATGTGTGCATTATAGGTCTAACTGTGACTTTGATTGAGTGGTAGTTTCCACATATATAAAAACATTATGACTATTTATGTGGGATTTATATGCCCGTTTGGGAGTTTTTTTAACCTGTATTTATAATCCTAATATGCAGTATATTAAGATACATGTCTCAAAATATGCGGGCGTCATAATCTGCCACCCAGACATACAAGAACATATAGCCTATCCATGTTGCCTTTATTGTGGGCACCGCCATTCTTGTGTGTGCCCTTTGAGGTCTTTCTTTTCGTTCAAACATGAAACCCACCACCGACTCTCCAGATGGCCCTTAAGTTTAAAAAAATACATTTCAAACACCTGGTGATCTGGATATCGAATGATCCAAACAAACTGTGCGTGGCTATTTTGGCCTAATAGATAGTCTAGCGACTGAGGTATCACACTAGAAAAGACTCCCTCTTTCACAGCTAGTACGGGCATTTGATTGTTCTACTGACATTTTTGTATGTCCTATAAAATACACCATACTAGATCCCAAACAGAATTTCTGAAATACTAGATGAGCTACTGGGATATGTAACAAGGATGGATAGGCCCTCCCCAAATGACACTAGCAACACTGCAGAAGAGTAGAGTACAGAGGAGTGTGGCGTAGCATTGCCTAATCTAGGAAATACTATGAAGTAGGTCACCTAGTGGTGGTGAACAAGTGGGCTTTCGTCCCCCAAATGGAGGCAGCTCTGAGAGGAAATTGACATGCCCTCAGTAAAAAGGGTGGTATGCATGTAGTATATGGGAAAAGCAACAAAATGCAACACCATTGGAGACACACTTTTGGCATAAACTCAGAAAAAAAAAAAAAGAGGTGAAATGCAGACAGAGAGAGAGAGGCTGATGCCTAGGGCACCACTATGGGTCAGAAAGCAGATACCGTGGTTGAATAATTTAAAAAGGTTCAAAGGCTTGGATAAAATAGGTATCTCGACATTGGGATACATTTGAACTAGAACAGAAGTGATCCCTTGCATGCAACTTAAAACCAAATGCTCGATGGACAACTCAAATATATAAAAGTTAGACATGCTAAATACTTGAATGCGTAAGAGAAGCTGATGAAAACAGAAAATTTCACTCCTGGAAAGCAGGCAGGATCTTGTAAGTACACCACACTCATGACCATTACAGAGATAGACTGATAAGATGGAAATTAAGAATATAGGATAAATCAGAGAATGGGAGAAAGCCTTAATGTACTGTGATGTTTTGCTAAAGTAAGGCTTTATATTAATCCAATGCAATACCCTACGGAGGATTTATAACACAAGATTTTGAAAGAGGAGGTTTGGTTTACAGCAAATGATAAATGTCTGTGGGTGTAAAAATGTGGGTTATTAGTTGAGGGCGGAGTACCCATCTCAAGTAATAATCACTGTACTGGTCGGGGTAAGCCTCTAAAGTCACTAAATAAACCTGCACTCAACCTCCTAGTACCTATGGCACATAGGAAATAAGGCTTCACTTGGAGATTATGTGTTAAGAATGTATGCAGTGCTAAACAGTAATACAGATGAAACGTAAAACAAAAATCCCAAAACAAAAGTTGAAAATATAGTAAAATGTTATAGTTAAAAAAAAGACACCAAAATGGCAAAAATTAACCGAGAGAAACCAAAGATATTGTTTAGAGTTTAAAGTAGGAATTGCAAGAAGCAAAAAGTGCCAATGATAGTCTACGGTCCTCTTAGAAAGAGACCTAGGCACATTCTGATGCAGACTGTGATGAAGCATTGGTTAGAAACACTAATTAGGTTTGTCATGGTCAAAAATTTTGCCATCTGACTTCAGTGCTTTAAGTCCCAATCCACCACGGAAGTACACTTCTAAAGCCCCCTAGGACCTCAGGGGCAGCACTTCGAGAGTCACAGGGTGGAAGGCAGAGGCCAAAAGGCCAATCCAGTCCAGGTCCAATTGCCACTAGTCAGTTATAGGAAACTGCCTCTTGTAGTTTGTTATGTCCCTACAGCTTTAACAGGAAGTCTGTCTTATAACCCTGAGAGCCCACTTATGTGTCCTGTGTACAAGAGGCAGAGCAGGCCCAGTCTTCTAGGCTTTTCTCAGATCTCAAACAACAGGTATGTCCTCTTGGGATCTTCCATACGTCCAGGAGTGTTCTGAAGTTGTTGCCTAGAGATGCACCATTTATGCCTGGCACGGGTGAGTGTGTAGGATTAACCCCCTGGGGGCACCCTAACCAATGAGTAAAGGTTCCGGAAGCAAGCATTACCTGCTTTGAGCATTTAAGAAGGCAGAAGTCTTCCGCCACACTAAACTCCACTTTGGGGTAGGTCCTGTAATCACACAACCCCAGAGACAGACGTCTGGTAGAACAAAATCGGAGTTTTCAGTGGCCTGACAATGAATACACAAATTTTTTTTTGCCATTTGGTTTTTCTCTGTTGAAATGCACCCCAAGTGTCAAATGAATCACCCCAGCAGATCTACTGTTTAACACTGTGATGTCAACAAGAGGCCCACTGTGAAGTGTTCTTGTCGGGCTGGGAGGAGCAAATGAAAGGTGCACACCTAGGTGTTAGCTACATCTGCCTGTGACCAGGGCAGCCTCTTTGGAGTTATGCCAGTTCCAGGGATCAGCCCACAGACTACACTTTCAAGGGCACTACACCACCTCCCCACACCCAAGGGCTTTTACTGTGTACTAGGAAAAAGTTCACACCTATTCAAATGCCAATCACTGGCTGGTAGAAATGGGAGAGCAAAACGCAGTTTAGCCACCTGGTACTTCAGGTATGAAAAAGGTAACTTTCTAAATGTACCTTTTCCTTAACAGTAGACAACATTCTAGAACGATCACTGGTATGGTTTCTTATTGTCCTTCTGGCCCTTCTTCAAATTTTGTGCAATCCTTGCCTGATTTGTGAACCCTCCAACTGTACTGCATTCAGCCAAAACTAAGAAGGCACAACCACCTACTCTTACCTTCTTAAACTTAGGTACACTTAAAACACTGACTGTGGCAGAGTGTAAGGCTCTCTGAGGCACATAGAGCTTGAATTTCCGTGAAGAAAGCGAGGGCCCAACCGGTGCTGAATCCTATGAGTGATACCCAGAGATTTTAAAAGGATTCTTTTCATCACTTGAAAATAATAATTTAGACAGCACAGCAGAAGTAGTGAAAGGTCTAGGAAGAGATAACGTTACTTTAATTGCGGCATCCTTAATCTGGTGGAGGTGGTTACATATGTAGGCTGGTGCCCACAAAAATAAGGCATTCCAATAGTCAAGGCAACTCATTTTAGAACTCTGCAACATCAACAGACGAGCATGCCATGGTAGAAAAGGAAGGAAACACATTTTTAACAGTTTTGTCATTGCTTATTGTACTGTTTTCATCAGACTGTGCTTATGTTTTATCTCACTGACACTCTGCAATTTTCTTAAGATCGGACTGACAGTGTACCTGTCAGCCCAACACCATGATTGTTGGCGCTCTAGTCGCACCCTATGCATGCCTATTTAAGACGGTCTGCTGTGTGGGTGCACCAAAGGCAAGCCCATCAGTGCCCCTTCATGCACCAACCGCTCACCGCGCCAGCCATACTGCCTGTTTGCTTGGCGAAGCAGCTTGCACCGGATCCGAGCAGCTGATAAGTCCAACTAGATATTCAAGCAACAGCCTAATGCATATCGGCAAAAAGTTTTCCAAGGGAAGTCTGCTGGCTAACAAGGGATGCTTTGACTCAGTGTTGTTTGGGCCTGAGAAAGGCACACACCCCTCTCCAAGCCCCAAACAGGGGTTTTGGCTTGTAGTCTTATCAATGCACTATTATTGGTAAAACACACAAGTAAAGTCAATCTCCTCCTTTTGGTGGAGAAGTTAGATTTGTTATGTATTACAGGAACCCGGTCTACTGTGGAGTAGCACCTTGATTCCAGCATCGCTTTCCCAGAAATTTATAACATGATTAATGTACCTTGTCTGGTCGCAGAGGTGGCATTGTGGCAATGTTTAAAGCTATATTGGCGTCTCAAATGCATATAATTAAGTACCTTTGACCAAGCAGAACTATTAGGTTTTTCTCCAAATTTGTCAGCTTCTAGAACGATCACTGGTATTGTTTGTTATCGTCCTTCTGATCCTTCTTCAAATTTGGTGCTGTCCTTGCCTGATTTGTTAACACTCCAACTGTATTGCAGTAAGCATTTTGTGTAGGGTGATGTTAGTATTTAGGGTAAAGTAGCAAGATACTCCTCTGCTTCCGATGTTATGCCCTCTTTAAATGCTCCTGGCTCCAGCAATTGGTTTCAGGACCTACTCATGATCATAGGCATACTGTGGATTAAAGTTTTGCTCCTGAGGGTTTATGTAACTAAAACTATTCCTATAGCTTGGACAGATCATGCTTTAAAAGCTTTGCGGGTCATGGTTCAAGGAAACTCTCCTTTCTCGTAGCTCAGGACAATTTATTCTAGAGTGGTGAGAGCATGGTCCACGATATTCCATCAGGCCTGTGTAAAATGTTTCTCGTACCCCGCCTTCAGATAGTTTAGTGGATGACAACTATGATAACTATCTGCACTGGGTCAAAAGTGTTGTACTCAGCTCTGCAACTTAAAAACAAAATCAAGGTCACCGACCTTCCGCACCCTGGTACGATGACACTGCGAGAGAGATAAATCACGAGTGCAAAAAATGTGCGAGATTATGGTGCGTAAATTACTCTTTAGCAGGGAAACAGCTAATGACAGCACTAAAGGGGTGCAGAAAGTGCACCCAAACCACCAAAGTGGATTCTTAAGATAAAGGGATCCTGGAAGCTCCGAATGTAACAAAAAATATATTTGATACTGCACAAAACCTAACTTATCCCTGGTGTACTAGTCAATCTGCTTTTCCCCTCAAATATTATGTGATAATTGAGGTGAGTTTTTTTGACAAAGGAAAGATCATCTCTGCCATCAGTCAACAATCAACTTCACATATCCATTTGCTTAGAAACACATATTGCTCAGCCACTGACAATAGGACTCGAGTAGTCCTAGATAACCTTGACCAGACGACTGAGGGGAGCTTTCGGACTATAGCCTTTTCGATATTCGCTGGCTCTTATCTGGACCCTCTATCCCCCAGGATCTGGAAGGTACTGGTTGATTTTCTCGCTTCACTTCTAGCAACCTGTAACAAGTAGCTAAATTCAACTACTGTGCTGAGGGAGTGGAATAAGTCATTAAAACTTCTTTTGCTAAAGAAATCGACAGTATACACTATAGGATTTAGTAAATAATGGCCTGTGTCTCAGCGTCCCTTTCCAGTTAAGATTATTGAGAGGTATGTTAACAATAATCTGTCAGATTACTTGGAAACTCATTCCCTCTTAGAAGAGGCATAAGAATATGGGCAGTCTGCACAGACGTATATAGATATTAGACAAGACAGCCACAACCAACACTCAATCAATTGTACTGAAAATATATGTGGATGTGTGTACATCAATAGGCTTAGATATCATTTCAGTCCAAGGGAAGCTCATAACCGTGTACTGGATGGTATAAGTTACTTTCAAGTAAAAATAAAAATAAACAATACAATCTGGTTTATTAAAAAACAAAAAGTATGAAATTGACACAAGTAGTCGTGGTTGCTAACTGAAACAAGTGCCTGGTCACAAGTGTACCATTCTATATACAGACTCAAAACAGGCAAAGTTGGGGTCGGTGTTCTGCATAAAAGACAGAAAGAGAAAGCACTGCTTAGCCACAAAAGCAGGCAATACCAGTGGCCACCCCAGCACCTCGTTCGACTGGTGCCAACATCTGGTTTGCACAGGCAACAAAAAACATTAAATAACAGTGGCAGTCTGACCTTCGCGTAAACTCGGAAAAAAATAGATTTGTAATATTTTTTACCCTTTCTAAAGTGGTAAACAATAATACTAAATTGTCTTGATTTGATTTCAGAGGCTGGGCACTTTGATGATCATTCTCAGCATTGTATCCTTTGTATCACTCACTGCCCATGCTGGGGTTTACCAGAAGCCATGCAGAAAACGTGCCTTTAAAAAGAACAAGCCGTTACTCCTGTAGATGCAAGGTGGTTGGAAAGTTGGTGGGGGAAAAGAAAAATTAGACGTCAAGAAGATTTCATTTGTCCTAATAGTCCATCGGAAAACGAGCAATCAATAGAAAAAAAACGGGTTTGTTATATATTCAAAGTTACCCTTATTCAGTCTGGGTCTGCGTACTACATTGCAAGGAGATGCTGAACCCCGACAGGCACCTAAGGTGTTCAGCGCCCACACCTGGAAGCAGTCAGTTACTAAAGAGGGGCAAACCGGTGACGTACAGGTTGCAAAAGGATGTACGGTGGTTTTGATGTGTCCATCCCTCATTTCTTTGTCTCCAAAAAGTCACAACAATCTGCAAGAAGCTTGCAAAACAAAGATACAGAAAAATGTGACGTCATCTGTAGACTGGTGGGGTGATACCAAGAAGGCTTCCAGCTGACAGCCCGATTACTTGAAATTCTTCTTCAAAACCCTTAACCTTTGATAAACGGAGCTTTAAATTACAGCACCATACATATGTACTGGATGCAGGATAACGGGGAAACATCCTTTACAACGGAACCGTTACAACGCAGGATTTACAACGACTTTCGCTGGAGGGCGCTTTAGGATAGGGGATAGTTTAATTTATTATCCAACACCTTCCCTACTATCCACGGGACTGGAGTTGGAATAGTAAATTAAACTATTCACTATCCAGCGCCCCCCAACGCAAGTCGTTGTTAAACCTACGTCGTAAAGGTACGTGTTGTAATGGTACGCGTTGTACCGTCATACATCCGGATAACGCAGCGCCCAAAAGATATCTTGTACTCCACATTACCCTCCACTTTTTTCGAGTGCTATATCAAATATGGTCTGTTTCTCCTGAAGTTACCTGCATGTTCCTCATCCAGCATAGGAAATGAAGAGTGTTCCGTGCTCCGCAAAACTGAATCTAGAATGATGAAAGGTTCCGTGGGGAAACGCCTCAAATGGTTGCATCTTCAGATTTAAGGGTATTGACATACGGAAAAAAAATACGGAAAGACACAAGCCCAAAACAAAAAATATGTACAAAATACAAAACAATCAAAAATATAGGGCCCGATATAGCGTAAACAATCAAACATTTATATTTAAATCCATATTATGTAAATTCTGAAAATTACTTCCAAATAGTGCAAATGACACAGTACGCCATGATTCGTGCAAAAACAAACATATACATCACACAGATGCCAACAATAAAACTAGACCTGCAATAATTTAAAGAAGCTAATCTTCTGTTATTTAAGTATGTATCTATCTTTACACAAGCTTTTCGAGAATAACAATGTCGACGTTTCGACTCAACTATGCTCGTGTCTAAAGATTCAACAGGCAAAACCGCCCCTGTCCATGAGCATTAGAATGCACTTTTGTGGATGGTTTTGATGCAACCCACATTGATCAACTCTGCATGGTTCATTAATACTATTAAGTACCCAGAATCATATTCTTCTGGCCGCACTTGACCCTTTAGCACTTTCGAAGGAATTATGACGAGACTTGGGATTTAGTCATGCGGCCATTGTGTCCTGATGAAAACCTTAGATAGTTAGGGGGTCGGTAAAATACTAGGTAAGAGGAGAGGTAGAACAGTAAACAGGTAAAAGAATAGTAAACTATTTGGAGACAGTGGAAGATCCAGGAGGAATATTTAGGGAAGCGAGCAGTACACTGGGGAGGGGTGTCAGGGACATAGCTATTATTAACGCAGAAGGTGTAGGCCATCGGGGTCCATTGGGTCTCCTTGTAACCCAATAATGGAAAATGTTTACTATCAATTTCGAGGTAGGTGAAGTCATCTTCTGTGTTTGCAGTAGGATCCATGACACGTTGGTTTACCAATGGGGGGGGGGGGGGGGGGGGGGTTAAGGGTGGGGGGTGCGTGCGTGTGGGGTGAGAAACGTATACAGGAAAATTCAAAATGAACTAGTGAGAGACAGTGGGGGGTCGATGTATGGAGGTTGACAGAGTACTGGGGGAGGGTTAAAGCTTAGATACAAGTAGGATATATTAGGGAAGGCCCTATACCAAAGTAAGAGATCTCGACTTTACTCACCCTTTGACCACAAAGAAAGGGTCTTCCAAAGACATGTTGTTCCTACTTCCAGGAATCCAGCAGCTGAAGTCAACACCAAGCTAACCGGAAGTCCAAATGCAACCTTCCCATGTGAATAGGGTAAAAGCAATAAAAAGAGGATATCGCTAGTGCTGCCCGGCTGACATATCGAAAGGGTATGCTTTATCGGCCTCTGCCTTCCAAACGATGGAAATAACCCCAGAAACTGCGGAAACGCAAAGTTAGCGGATAGTCAGCATATACATGGCGTAATAAACTAAATGCACAGTATTCCTGGAAATATGACTACACGTTGTGCTGCTCTTTGTACACTAATTTAAATCATTGTAAATATACTACTCCGACAGAGTAGAGGCGAATATATCTAAATATCCATTCGACGTGACTATGATCATAAGATCTATTTCTACTGGACATTTAAATTGTACTCTGACTGACCAGTTGCCTCGAAGATAGCACCGTGGTCCTTTCTTTATGTTCTTTGTCCTTTGAAGCCTGCTCTGAGAACAACCATCGCGGCGGCCATCTTGGAGTTAAAAATGTTCTAGGAATTAATGAATACAAACCAACCAGTAGTAGCCAAACAAGTCACGGAACTGATTCCTGTTTGCCTTTTGATGGCTGGTGCCTGTCGGTCATTATAGAAGATTTAGAATCGCGTTGAGGACATAGCAAAAAGGAAAATCTGAGTAGAGCAATTGGCTACAAGTCCTGCCAAAACAGACGCCACGTTACATCCATAAACTTGAAATATAAAAGAAAGACTTGCTTTCCAATTCCGTGCACTACAAATACATAATTTATTACTGTGTGTGCTGATAAAGTATGGCCTGGAAAAAGAGAAAGTTGGCAATCAAAATAGAAGAAACAATAGATCTTCATGTCAGCATCACACAAACTATGCAAGTTTTCCTAGGTCAATGTCATGTCTGGTGTGTTACAGAGCTTTCAACATCTGAGGTCCATGCGTGAGTAGCTCATTCAGTGTGAGATTTTTATCTGTATTCTGGGGTTTATAGTCTTAGTTTTATGATTGAGAAACAAGACTACAAACCCCAGGGTACAAAGAGAAAAAAACCTGGCCTGGATAAGCTTGGGCATATAAATATCTGAGACTCTTGATACCTCTACACCACCAACTCCTGTATGGCTTAATTACTCAACAGTAATTTTCATTATTCTTAGTCCCACTGGTGTTCATCCCAAACATTATTTATTCAGTGAATCCCACCTCGGAAACAAGAACCCTCATGAGTGTTCGAAAATACAAGCCCTCAGCAGAGTTCCATAAACGAGCTGGGATTCCCCTTGTCGTCCACTAACTTTCCAAGCCCTGTAAAAGCGGAGGGCGTGGAGACTGATAATGACTGGGGCGAGTAGGAGTAAGAGCAATGAAGACTGCTGATGCGTAATGGATGATTACCTCTGTAGCCCTCGTCTCAGTCTGTCGAAATGAGTATGAACATTTCTGGTAAATAATCAGGTCATTGCACCCAGTATGGTTCTCTCTTGTGTGCTTCTTCACAGCCTTCTGTTTTGCTCAAACCCCCCCCCCCCCCCCCCCCCCCGGCCTTCCTCAGCGTTCCTTCCCTTTCCAACCGCTTTCATGACCTACCCATCAATTGAAGATTAAAAAAATAAATAAAAAAAATAAACGCTTTTGCATTACTTTTTATTTTTTATTTCTCAATCCCTCTCGGATCAGTAAATAAAAAGGAAAAAAAAGGGCAATCACATAACTTTGGAGGTGCATGGATAGGTATGTCTATTGCTTTGTTCGCCCTAAGTTGACAGGGTATGCCCAGACGTGGGTCCCTTGCTCACTTTGCCACAGGATTCAAGCTAGCCTGGGTGATGACGGCTGATTAGCCAGAAACCGGTCCCAGGATGCTTGTTTCCGGTCCAGGGAAGACATGGCTTGGCAGTTGGGGCTGGACTGTTCCCATGAGGCACAGGGTCAGACTGATTTGCATATGGCCATGTCTGAACTGGGGTGGTGGAGTGAGCTAAAGAAGGATGATGGATTAAACCCAGATCAGTTGACTGGGGGTGAGTGTTTGATTTGCTCCAACGCTTTGTCCATCATCCCCTTTGGTATCGCTTTGTTCGCCCTACGTTTGCAGGGTATGCCCAGACGTAGGTTCCTTGCTCACTTTGCCATTGGATTCAAGCTAGCCTGGCTGATGACAGTTGATTAGCCAGTCCCAGGATGCTTGTTTCCGGTCCAGGGAAACATGGCTTGGCAGTTCGGGCTGGACTATTCCCATGAGGCACAGGGTCAAACTGATTTGCATATGGCCATGTCTGAACTGGGGTGGTGGAGTGAGCTAAAGAATGATGATGGATTAAACCCAGATCAGTTGACTGGGGGTGAGTGTTCGATTTGCTCCAACGCTCTGTACATCACCCCCTTTGGTATCGCTTTAAGAAATAATGCAATCATGGTGGAAGCATCATTACAAATTTTTAAATTTGTATTTTTAGCCATGCTGCACAGCTTTTATGATTCTGTTAGATTTCCCCTGTCGTTTCCGCAGGAGCAATATGCAAGGTCTGAGGAAAAGGTCCCAACTTCCCATAACCATCTAACCTGCCCAACAAGGTAAAAGCAAGAATGGTAAGAATGGGGGAAGGGAGCAGGAAAACAAGGGAAGAGAAAGACAAATGTCCCTTGGCGTATTTCCGTAAGGAAGGCACGTTTCAGAATGATCCTATGTGTTCCTTGCATGTAAAGAACAGAATTAGAACATTAGGAATGTGTACCAGTATTCTATTAACACACACAACTAACGTCTAGGTATCTAAGTAGTAATTGCATTCACTACCTGTTAAATTCCCCTCTTACACATATAATTCAGTGACTGTATGTATAGGAGCAGTGTGCAATCTATAAAATAGAAAGGAGAAACACTGTGTGTACCCAACTCAGCAGATTAAATAGAGGTATGGAAATACTTGTAGCAGTGCAAACGCCCACCTAAAATCAGGATCTAGCAGGGAAACAAGAATAGCCCAAAAAGGTCAACAAATCCATAAGAGGAACAGAAGACAGTAAAAAGTCCTATAGTTAATCCTCTTATATTAAACAAAAGAAAACATGCAAAAATATGCAGGGCTATGTGACATATAACCAATATAAGTGTCCACGGGTCTGAACATAGAGAAAGAAAGAGACTACATCAGTGACATCTGTCTCTAACAATATTTCTTACAAATATAAGACATCAGTAACATCCTTAACATTTAAGGAAGCCCATCAGTCACCACTCGATACCGCCCTTCATTATCTGGGAATCCTTATGATATTACCATAGTGTGGCATACATGATGATACAGTGGACCTGATGACAGTGTCCTACACCAACTCATGTCACACTAGATATACCTCCAGATGTACTGCTGGTGGGGAGGAGTGATGGGAAACAAAATTGCAATGCACAAAAAAGAAATTATAAGCAAACAGTGGTTTAAAATTGGGTAGATGAGTGAGACTGTATTTAATTATTTCGCTCAAATGCCCAAGATTAAAAACAGAGCAACTTAAGGCAGTTCTAACAAATATCTGCCCAGATTAGTGTTCTTAGGTCGACATGTTTCAGCAATAATAGTGGACCTCTTTGTCCTTGCCTTCCTCAGGACCTTGTGAAATATAATTGCTACTGCAATGTGTAATGAACACAAAGATGTGAATAAAATGAAAAAATATCACACGAATGTGAAAGGTGTATATCAATATCCTTCTGCCTGTGGATTATTAGACCACTAGAATAGATAAAAACGTATATATGTTACTCATTCATAGATAATCTGTCAGAGAGGTAGAAACTTAGAATATGGGTGTCTCAACAAGTCAACATCACACAAGAGGCAATAATGCGTTGTATAGACATATCTCGTCACTAATTATTATATCAAATCCATTGTGTCACGTATTTGACATCAATGTATTGATACCCCTGCTTACCTGTTATGCAGGGGGATCAGGCCTCACCTCACCTGGCAGCGGCTCAGGGGGAGGAAGCACCGCTCTATAAAAATCAGGGAAAAACAGAACATAAGACAGCATCAAATGTCCTGCTGTCCCTGGTAGGCTAAAACAGGTCCAGACTTACAATTCTCACCAGTAGTTATGTCAGAAATTGTAAGGGATAGCTCCAACCATATCCCTTTGTTGGATTTACTACAGTTACTTCCTCCTGTATGTTCAACAGAAGCTGCATGTTCAGACAACAGCTCACACATGTTAGATGGCAGCCCCTTCGAATGATTAGATAGGTTGTTACAGCTCGGGTTGCCAAATTCTCCATACTATGCGAACACACGTTTTTTTCAATTAAAGTTGTGACTCCAGACTTTTAAGAAAGCGTTCGAGTCTGTCCATAACACATTGTATCTGGTGTGCTGATTTGTGGTAATGGGTATTTAAAAGGGAACAGAGCTAGCAGCATAACAAAGTGCTGCTAAATGCGGTATCAAGTTGTAAACAGCACGGACCCGCACCCGTGACTCTTCGCAATAAGGAATAGAATAGCTAGAACTATCACCCTAAATCGGAAAGTTTGAGAAAGCCCATGTCCCTACTCCTCACATCTCTGTCGGTACATCTGGACGGCTACCGAGCCGACTGGGGAGGTATCGGACAGAGCAAGGGAGCGCGTTTTTTTTCGCCGCCATTACCTGGGCACCAGTTCTGTATCACGTGTAGTGAACACATGATGCCCTATGGTGTTCTGGGTAATGTAGTCGAATCATTTCGCGTTCTGGAATAACATGATGTGATATCAAATTTAATAGCGCCTGTACTTAGGATAATTTAGCGCAACTTTGTTTTATCAAGCAACCGCTTTGTCATTTAATAAAAATGATGATGTGTTTAAGGAGATTTACAATGTTTACACATGCTCAAGTGAGTGGTGAAAAAGAGAACTAATAATACCACTGGAGCTATACAAAAGTGTGTATAAAGGTCCGCCAATGTATTTTAAGGAGAAACCACGAGGCACGTGTATTATGCAATTCTATTGAGCCCACTTGATTCTTTTCGCTCCGAAACCAAAAAACTTTATTGTTCACAGTTCGACGAACAAGTCCTAAATGTAGGTCGGCCTGATTCATTCGTAAATGGATAGTGTTTGTATAAACACTGAATAGTAAACTTCAGATAGGGGTAAACACGCACTCTGTATAGTGTTTAGGAAGAACTCAACCTCATATGTGGGAATGGTATAGAACAAACAAAAATATATATATATATAGGTCAAATCCCATGATGTTGTGGATGTTGGAGAGTGCCGTAGGACAAACTCAGTGTGTCACCTAGTTATAATGTCGTCCACGGAATTTCATCGTTTAAACCGGTCTTGTTACAACCCAGCCTGAACACCCACTTCTGTTGTCTTAGCAGGAGATATTTAAAGATGTCAGTCACGTGGTCAGGGATATATGGCTGTTCTAAGACTGTCCATTTAAAGTCAGTTGGATTGTGTTTGGCATCTAAAAAGTGACTAGTCAGCCTTGTTGCTTGTTTTCTGCAACGTATGGTGCTTTTGTGTTCAGAGATTCGGAGTTTGACCTTCCGAGTCGTAATACCAACGTATCCTAGTTGGCAGGGACAGGTAATCATACAAATCAATTTTTCATTTTTGCAGTTTGTAAATCTTTTCTGTTGCCATGGTCGATCGGTACCAATATCGATGGTGAGTGATCTACTTGTTTGTAGACATGCTGCACAGGTGCCACAAGGATGGTGGCCCTGTACTGCGGGCATATCCCATGGAGTTCCAACCTGGTGTTGTATTGCATTTTTTGGCCTTGTGTGTACCAATTGATCCCTTAAGCTTGGTCCTAGTTTGAATGCAAATAATGGAGGTTGTAAAGACTCTTCTCCTGAATTCAGTTTGGACCAATGTTTTCTTATTATTTTCTGTGTACCCAGCATTAATGATGTTCATCACTCTCATATGTTAGCCACTCTTTATGATGAGGAACAAATTGGCAATGTTGTTGAATTTACCAACATGTTGGGAATCTATGAGGACTGCAGCACTGATAGTGGTTTACGTACTGCATCTAAATTTATGCCTCCACGATCTAAGGACTCCGTTATTGATGAGTTCTTTAATAGAGTGACATTAGATCTTTACAAGGTAGAGGATGACCATCTGAAAACTCGCAGATGTAAACATCAGACAAATATATCTAAAACCGATTGGGCTCTACTCAATGCCCTCAAGAATGATGAGGATTTAGTAATTAAGGAGGCTGATAAGGGAGGGAGTATTGTTCTCATGAACAAGAAAGATTATCATGAGGAAATCAATAGACAATTATCTGATCTAGACTGCTATGAAAAATTTAACCTTAACCCCACATCTAAAATAGAGACCCTAATCAATAGGAAATTCTATGAATGGCATGAATCATGCTTACTATCTGATCATGAATATCGTTATCTGCAAGCCCACCATTCCAGATTTCCGTGCCTGTACATTTTACCCCAAATCCACAAGGGGGGTGTTTTTCCCCCCGGTAGACCCATCATTTCTGGGAATGGTGGACATACGGAACACCTCTCTGAATTTGTGGATTTATATATCAAACCTTATGTACACAATCTTCCATCTTATCTACGTGACAATGGTGATCTGCTCTGTAAATTAGAGGATTTCATCTGGCAGGACACCCAGCTATTATTTGTCACGATGGATGTTGAAAGTTTATTTACATGCATCCAACAAAAACAAGGCATACGTGCTTTGAAACATTTCTTGTTTAAACGTGACTCTAATAAACTGGAACATACTTTTATGTTATTAGAAATGGCTGAGTTAATCCTAATGAATAATGCCTTTCTGAGTAATGGTGACTGGTACATACAAAAACGTGGCACGGCGATAGGCTCCAGGTTTGCTCCATCCTACGCAAACCTCTTTATGGGGCTGTTCGAGGTGGAGCACGCCTGGGGCCCAAGAGCCAAAACTTGGTGTGATCAAATAATATTCTATGCCCGTTATATTGACGACATCATTCTAATATGGAATGGCCCATTGAGGGCTCTTATGGCTTATTTTGAATATCTACATGAGAATGATTTTAATGTCAAATTGACTATCAAATACTCTGCTAAAGAAATAGAATGATTGGACTTAAAACCATATGTCCATGATGAAAGAATTCACAGCGATGTGTTTAAAAAACCTACGGCATGCAATAGTGTGTTGCCAGTGCGCATCCTCAATCTACCATAAAAGCGATCCCCTATGGGGAAATGGTGCGCGCAAGACGCAACTGTAGCAGAGACTGTGATTCCTCCAAAAATTTGAGCCAAATCAAACAGAATTTTAAACACAGGGGTTATAATTCTGACTGTTTGGACAAAGCAGAAATACGGGCACGTGTTCTGGACAGAGCACGCATTTTGAGCTCTTACAAAGCCAAATAAGATAGTCGAACATATTGGACACAGGTGCCTTTTATAACCAAATACAACTCTTATAGCAGTCATGTATATAATGCACTTCGTAAGAGCTGGCATCCTCTTAAGTCAGAAAGCATTCCAAATGACATTGTATCTGCTAGACCGAAGATAGTCTATAAGAGAGCGACCACCTTGAAAGACTCATTATGTCCAAGCTATGTCGGGTCAACCCATCAAAAACCAACATGGCTTCCAGAGAAACCTAAAGGATTTTATGTGTGTGGTGGGTGTTCAATCTGTAAATTTGGGAAGAACAAAACTACTCAATTTTCATATAATGGCTCTAAACATTTTGAGATTAAGGAGTTCATCAACTGTAACATGACGTTTACCATATATGTACTTCTATGTTCATGTGGGAAGACATATGTTGGTAGCAGCATTCGATGTCTGAAAACACGTGTACAAGAACATATAAGAGCCATAAAAAATGGTGATTTGAAATATCCCATGGCGAGTCACATTTGTACTGTACACCCTGAAGAAAGATCGGTAGAATTTCATGCAATTGATCATTTGAAAGCAAGTGTTAGAGGTGGCAACAGAGAGCTTGACCTTAGACAATTGGAATCAATATGGATTTGTCGCTTGAGGAGTGTACAGTATGGGATAAACCAAAACAATGAATTTCATCATTTCTTGTGAATTGCTAGACAACAAAGGCCTTCATAAGTGTATGCAGCTTTAGTATTACCAGACATTGAAATTCATTCTGCTCTGTGGTTTAAGACAAATAGTGATTTTGGCTTGATTATGTGAACCATTGATCTGGATTTACTGTTCTTTATACATGTTGTTAAGTCTTCAATGATGTTGACAGTGTTGCTCATAACTCATGTAATCTGCGAGGACACTACAATGCCATCTGTTAAAAGTGGACACAAATTGATTTCCCATGTCTGCTTATCCACATGTATCAATATTATTTGCTAAAATATATGTGACGATTTTGGCTTGGTTGTGCGAGCAATTGATCTGGATCTATTGTTTTTTATACATGCTTTTAAGTCTTCAATGATGTTGACAGTGTGTAATCTGTGAGGACACCACAACATCACCTGTTAAATGTGGATATAACTGACTTCCTATGTCTTCTTACCGATATGCATCAATATCATTTGTTAAAATATCATCTGTCTATAAACTGACTCTCTATGTCTTCTTACCCATGTGCATCAATATATACTATGATCGATATATTATAAGATGGTCGTTACAATTTATGGCCGTTACGATCCTTCGGTACTGAAATTGTTGGAAATTAACTGATTTTAATGACGTGTTCTGTTTGACACAAATGTAAGATATAACATTTTTATTTTGTGAGCTTACGTATGACACAATCCTAAAACATATTTCTTATGTTTCCACTTAAAATCTAAACAGTCCAAGATGGCCGGCACAATTTTTCGGCTAGTTGGTACGATAATATTAAATATTCTGGGTTTACGAACGCGAATGTAAATGCAGCGTTAGATGCTTCCAAATTATCTTATTTCTTTAAAAAAAATATGGTGCGGTTCTTTCAATCTATAGTATTTCAAAATACATCTCGTGGTATAAGATTTATCAACTCAAGTTTACACAGTCTAATATGGCCGACATAGTTTCTTAGCTAGTTGGCATGGCAACATTAAACATTCATGCCTACGATCGCGGACTGAATCGCGGCATTAGGTGTGTCTAAAGTATCAAATCATCGTGAATACAACAGGAAGGGGTCTTTCAGCCCACACTACTAACAAGGTTTATTCAACATGCAATTTTAGAAAAACATATTACTTGGTTTACGAGATTCAGATATGTTCATGTACATACTTTAAGATGGCCGATTTGGTTGCCGGGATTGTTGCCATAACAACGATATACTTCCGGGTTCATGAACGCGGACTCAGAAGTTTGAGTTTGGCGCGTTCAATTATTCAATTATCTTTAGTACAAAAGCTGGCGGTTTCACAGCCCACATTCTGGTGCTGCTCAACCACTGATGCGCGTCACGTTCCTGGCTACCATGCCTTCTTTGTGCCAGTTTGGCCGAAGGCTCTGCTCTTTATGGGAGTTTATTTGGAATGTTTTTTATGTCTATTTCTTCCCAGCCAATATTTTATCTTACATTTTTGCTTATGGTTTTGCCTCTTTTTAAGGCTTTGGTTCTGATATTGGCACAATACTTACTGCTTGCAATGAGGTCTCTATATTCCACGCGTGTATCAAGAGAGAGAGAGAGGACTAGAAAGCTAGTCCGAGTCCCCGTAGTTTATATGTGTTATCAAAAGAGACTAGCTTAAATATGACCAATATTGTTAGGACTCTGATTAGATTTGTCATGGGCACCTCGTTGGTGAGATCATGAAGCCCTCACCCACCAACCTGGTTGGTGGCATGCTTCATCATCGGGCCCACCCAGTGTGTTACGATCGCAGAAGCACCGTGAACTACAATTCCCGGCATCCTCCGGGAAAGAACTACCGCTCCCGGCATCCTTTGTGGCGCATCGCGCTTCCGCGATGCTGTACAAAAGGGAGAATGGCGGCCAGGGAGAGTTGTCGGTGATTCCGGACCTGTAGCTGTGATCGACCTCGGTGTTCTGTATCACGGTGTGGTAAGAGTATTGTTACCGCGACGCTGTGAGCCTTGTACTCAGCGGCGGTTGGGATTCTTGCCCACCTCTGACTATGGTGACATATTTAGGAGACCTTTTCTAGTTCTGGTTTTGTTTCTGCTTTGGGAATTTCATTTGGATTTGTCCCGGTTGGTATTTTCGGCCAACGGCGGTGTTACTGTTGTAACTATCGAACTTTGGATGGTTACTCCTTTTGGGTGCTTCTTTTGTTGTTGTACATATGACTATTCCTGGAACCCAGCTAAGAGGTATTAGTTGGGGATTACATCTTGGGATCTCCAGAGGAGCTTTGTGTGACAAGGACAACACTGTGTGTAGAAAGGGTGTCACGGATTATATATGTATATATGTGTAACTTGATATTGACTTTTGTATTTAACAGGGGTTTAGGAGGTGTGGACACACTCTACCCCTGTGAGGTTTAACCGAGTCTTATCTAGGTAGGTGCATAGAGCAGGAACAGTTGGGTTGTAGCCAGCTCTGTGTTATATGTTCTTCTAGATTACTTATGTTTCTGTATGTTCTGTATCCTTATAGTTACATCATATCCAACCCTACGTTGCCTCTACACATCCACAAGGCTTTGTCTTTTCTTTTACAGGTATGAACCCTCATAGCAACAGTTGTAGAATCTAACCAATTACAGTGAAGGGATTTAGTCTTATGCCTGTGTTCTGTTTATGTCTTTCAGATCTCCCTCCCTGCTGTCCCCATCCTTTCCTTCCTTGCTTTTTTCATATTTTCCCCTCACTTAATCCTGTCAACACTCTGTGCCATAAAGGCTATCCAGGTGTTGGCTAGATTTAGAGGTGGGCTTACCTTTCTACAAACCGATCCTAAGGACTATTCGTAACAGAATCACCGACCCACGAATTCTTGACCTCCCGATCAGGTTGTGCTGGTATGGCCACGTTAGAGGATGTGATAGAGGCTCTGGGCGCATTACAGTTGGAGGTGGCAGCCTCTAGGTTAGAAACAGCAGATTTGAGGGCACATGTTGATGTGGTCCAACGCAATCCCTTTGATGCAGGGGGTACGCCTCCGCCTCAACCAGTTGTGGTAGAGATGCCAGTATCGGTCCCATTGGCTTCACCTGAAAGGTTTTGTGGGGATTCGGATAAGGTGCAGGTGTTTCTCACACAGATAGCGTTGCACTATTCCTGTAAGCCTAGATCTTTTCCCACAAATCAGGCGAAGGTGGCTTTTCTGATTTCTTATTTAGCGGGCAATGCTGCACAGTGGGCTGTCCCCCTGGTAAATCGTAACGATCCTTTGTTGCACGATTGGGAGGCCTTCAAAACGGAATTCTTGAGGGTGTGCGACAGAAGGGCAGATTCCGATACTGCCGACAGAGAATTATTAGAACTAAGGCAAGGAAAAAAGGATCTTGTAACGTATTTGAATGCCTTCAGACCCTTGGTAACGGAAACCACATGGCCCGAAAACAAACAGGCATCTTTGTTTCATCAGGGTTTGAATGATGAACTCAAAGATGTGATCGCACAAATTGACCCTCAGCCTACCACTTGTGAGGGTTTGATTAATTTGGCCCTACGTTTAGATCATAGACTGGGAGAGAGGAAAGGGGAGAACCGAAGAAAACCAGTAGCAGAGACACATATCTCTAAGGAAGCTAGTGCCGGTCCTTCATCCGAGCCTATGGAAATAGGGGCTGTGCGAACAGCCTTGACACCAGCCGAAAGGGAATCAAGGCGTAAACAGGGCCTTTGTTTATATTGTGGCAAGAAGGGCCACTATGTAAGGGAATGCCCTGTGAAGCCTAAATCTAACCGATTCAGGGGTAACCGAGTGGCTGCTGCTGATGCAGAAAAGGCATCGGAAAACTAGTAGACTTCAGGAAACAGGAAGGGGTTTCTTGGAGTCCTCAATATGTCCCTTCATTGAGTAACAAAGAACAGTATGTGACAAATCATCTATACATGTCCATTGTACTAATGTTGGCTGGGAAAGCGATAGAAACCTCAGCTATGGTGGATTCTGGGGCAACGGGCATGTTTATTGATTATCAAGACCCACCTGTAAGCTGTTGAGGGTGGTTGCTGGACCTGCGCTTTCCCTACTGAACTGCTGTTGGGCTGTGCTCCCTGTGCCAGCCTGCCAGCCCAATACTGCTCTGATGTTCCTACACTCGACCCACAACCTCCGCCTAAGATTCGATCTACCCAGGGGCTTATGAAAAGGAAAGGGAAAAGGGCGACAAACATTCGAAAGGGCTGTCCATCCACGCTTACTAAGCATGCCAGGCATCCGCCCCAGAGGGGCCCCACACCCCCGGGTGCTGGTGGATCTGTACTTACAGGGATTCCTATCACCTCTCCAATTGTAGCTGACACAGTGCTACCTTCCCTGGTGGTCCCAACAGCGCCTGATCTAGCCAATGAGGGTCCCTCTCTGGAGTCGATCGAGAAGCTGGTCAGGTCTCTTTTGGTACCACTTACTGACCAAGTCAAGAGGTTGGGGGATAGGCTTGATCGTTTTGAACAGGTCACCAGAGATAACTTCTTTTCCCTGAAAACCCTGTTCAAACTTCAGCCAAAGCTCAGCGAGGATAGGACAGACAGGATAGATAGGAACACTGGGAAAGAGGTTTTAGTGAGACACCCTTCAGGAGAACAGTTGACGCAGCCGCCCAAGCGTCCAGTTTCTGGGAATACTACCTTGGTTGTCCCCCAGGATGGCCCTAGGCAGACAAGGTCAAATGTCTCCACTCATGCTGCCCAAGTGCATGCTATCCCTCCCACAGTAGTAACAACCTCTGTGCCTAATCAAGGCCAAAGGAAACATCAGAAGGGAGGGACGGGTCCAACTTCGCAACCTGGGGCCGCTTCACACGCCATAACCGGTGGCACAGCATCAACTCCTAAGGCTATACCCACCCCTGTCCCGCCCATAAACCCTCCTCCTTCAGCTTTTCCTCAGAAAACCACACGAAAGTGTCCCCCAGTTAACCTCCCCCCTGAGTGCCACCCGTTTGTTGTCGTTCTCACCAAAGTCCCCCCTATTAGGAGTACTCAGCAGGAAAACCACCAGGCACTTAAGAATAAGGTCATCCACTGGCTGAAAGCCAACAGGCCCCTGCCGCCGGGAGTGGATGGCATAATTCTTGGCGTACGCAGGGTGGGATGGATTGGAAACGGGAAAAAATCTCTTGAAGGGGACTGCGTGGTGGTAAATTTCCAAGACGCCAGGGTCGCCCATCTAATATGCTCTCAAGGACGATCCATGGCTGGAACGGGTATCGACGTAGTCGACTTAACATTCTTCTACCCACGGTCCATTACGACCATTTCCACCTTCCACCTTGGACAACCCACCTACATTAGCAGTCCTGGGGGCCAATTTCCTGTGGAGAATACCGTCCACGGCCACTCTTCCCCGGGAGTTTTCTCACAGCGGCTATTCCCAGCTCCAGTGATACCGAACTGGGGACCCTGGGGTTGCTGACTCTGTGATGTTCCCGGGGAGGTCCTTGTGGCTTCGAGTCCTGCTGTTGAGCCCACACCTTGCCTTAAAACCTATAGCTCCTTGATTACATCGCAAACTCAGGCTACTGCCGAGCTTGCAAAAGAGCAAGGGGAGACCGGGGCATCTCTTGACCTTCTGGCTAGCCTCCCTGGTGTGGGTGTCGTGGACACATCGCTCCCTGTCGAGGACTGTTGCATTACGGCTGTGACGGACCCCCCGATTAGGGTTTTCAGCTGGAATGTGGCAGGCCTCGAGAGGAAGCTAGCGCTGCCGGACTGGAACGCGCTAGTGGAGCAATACTCCATATGCCTGTTCCAGGAAACCTGGAGTCGGGTGCCCCTGCATAAGGCAGGTTATTCCACCCACTTCTTGCCGGCAGTACATAGTGCAACTGGTAGGGGCCGCCCTTCGGGTGGCCTATTAATCTGGGTGGCCTCAGAACTCAATTGCAGGGTGGTGGAGCGGGACACCAATTGCCCGGATCTCCATAATATATTGCTGAGAAATTCCCAGGGCCGAGTCATCTTAAACATTTTTAACATCTACGCCCGAGGCACAAAGGGGGGTAGAGAATCCCCAGTAATAGCCTGTCTGGAAGCCCAGCTCCGCTCGTCTCCTCATAGGTCTTGTACCTTGCTGGCGGGCGACTTGAATTGCACCTTTGAGCCCCTGGACCTTGAAATCCTAACAGACCAAGAGGAATATGACAGTAGGTGGGGGATTCCGCCCCTCGATCTTAGTCCTATCAAAAAGTGGACAGAAGTGGCCCTTCAGATCAACTCATTAGCTATGGAGTTTGGTCTAAGGGCTGCCAATGGCAGGACTAGGTCCGACAAAGTAGGGGCCTATACCTACAACAGGCCAGGGCATATGTCACGGATTGATTATTTTCTCCTTGACATACACCTGTGGAGCATGGTGGAGGACATGGTGATTGTACCATCGGTTGAGAGTGATCACAATCTCCTCTCCCTCACCTTGTCCTACAGGTGGCTTACTAGCCCTGCGAGCAGATTTTCTCGTAACCCCGCCCCGGACCTGTCAGTAGTTACAAACTGTGGACGGCGGCTAAAGTGGGCGAAGTTGGCACTTTCAGAGGAGAAAACTTCTGCCATTAGGCAGCTCCTTGCCTCAGCCCTAGTCAATCTTGACCCCCAAGAGGAAGGGTTGATGGAGGTGGCTCCTAGGTTTTGTATTATAACTCAGGCTATTAGTGACCTCTTTGTAGTTCCAGCTAATTCGAGTAGAAGGAAACCAAGCTCACGATCTGGACAGGGCTGGTACAATCAGAAGTGTAGGGAGGCGAAGTCACTTCTCATTGAAGCAGTCAAGTCCAAATTACCATCCAGGACTAGGGAGGCCAGGAGATACTATGCACTCTGCCAAAAAAATGCTAGGATGGAGTGGGAGGATAATTTCTGGCAGGACCTCCTGGCTGCCAGTCGTGGGAAAGACGCCAAAGGTTTTTGGGACATGGTGGGTAAAAGGAACCGTCCTGATGACACTCTGAGGACCTGTACCATCAATGCCCAGACATGGTTCTCCCACTTCCAAAAACTTTATTCTGCCGCTGAAGGCCCACTAAACGACTCTTTTAACCTCCCGCCCTTTACCCTAGTTCATGACCTGGAACTTTTTTCTGTTTTGGATGTTACAAAGCAGATTAAAACCTTGGTTCCATTGAAAGCAGCTGGTCCGGATGGCCTACCAGGCGATATCCTCCGCGCTTATCCGGAAGAATGGGGGGTACTAATCTCTGCACTCCTCAACGCTATTATTGTGGGAGGCCCCGTGCCAGACTCCTGGAGAGGTGCGGAGGTGGTCCCCATATATAAAAAGGGCAGTCGGGATCTACCCGGGAATTATAGGCCTATAAGCCTAATAGACTCGAGCCAGAAACTGGCGGGGAAAGCCATTTTGGGGAGGATCTCCCAATGGGTGGACGATAATCACATCCTGTCCGATATGCAAGCTGGGTTCCGTTCAGGTACAGGAACTATCGAACAGGTCTTTAGGCTCTTGTTACTATACTGGAAGGTGGTGGTACTGGGCAAAGGCAGTCTTTATTTGGCCTTCATTGACCTGAAGACTGCCTTTGACCTGGTACCTAGGGAGGAACTTTGGAGGGTGCTTCACGGTTTAGGGATGCCCCCGTACATACTCAACCTACTTATCAACCTGCACACCAACACCTATGCCCAGGTCAGATGGGGGCTGAACGGGGAAAAGACCGATAAGATCAGGGTCGAGAGGGGAGTAAGGCAGGGCTGTGTTCTGGCCCCTACCCTATTCTCCCTCTACATTAACGGGGTGGTAGATCATCTACTCGGCGAACCAGCAGACGCTCCCACTCTGGGAGGAGTAAAAATTCCAACTTTGCTGTTCGCCGATGACACCCTCCTCATCTCTAAAACCCCCCAAGGTCTCCAGACACTTTTGAACCGCTTTCAGGACTTCTGTACCACTAAGGGCCTTGTTATCAACGTGGATAAGACTAAGTACCTAGTTATGCATCCACCTCGTAAACTTGGCCGCCCTCCCATTCTGAACTCCATACCCCTAGAAAGAGTGGCAGAATTTGATTACCTGGGAATCCGACTTAACGACGCGATGAGCTGGACTGCCCACATCAAGAAAATGACAATGGCCCACAAAAGGGTGGGGGGGGCCCTTCTCAAGGAGTTCAACAACTCATCAAAACATTGTGTTGCCCCTCTACTAGATATATACAAAGCACGTGCGGTCCCTGCGTCACTTTATGGAGCCGAACTGTGGGGCTTGGGCAAAGTTGACTCTCTGAGCAAGGCCGAAAATAAATTCATTAAAGATCTCCTTGCCATTCCATCGAGTAGCCCGACCATCCCAGTGCTCATGGACACCGGCTGCAAAGCCATAAGGGACCAGGCTCGGCTTCGACCCCTCTTGCTTTGGGCACGTTTGTGGAGGGTCCCGGAGCTAAAATCTTATGCCAATGGTCTAGCTGAGGTGATGCACTCCGACGGTTGGCATAGCATTAAATGGCTGAAGGACATTAAACATCTTCTAGGGGACTTAGGCCTGGACTCCTGTTGGCATAGCCACTCCGCTCCTCCGAAGGAGACCTTAAAAAAACTTTTTTGGGAGTGGGTTTGTGTGAAGCGCACGAGAAGCCAGCAGCACTGCAAAACCACCGCAGCTTTTCTGCTGGTAAAAGACGTTGTCAACTACGAGCCGTACATGGACATAATATCAGTTGCCATGGATAGGTCCTTGTACATTAAATTTCGGTTAGGAACCCTACCCTTGGCCGACTTTTGCTCCAGGTGGAATAAATTCCAGCCCACATCACGCTTCTGTGCTCTTTGTCGTGATAAGCCAGAGACGGTGCCACACTTTCTTTTTGAATGCCCGGACTATGGTCGCCCCAGATCACGTTGGCTTGGTCCTATCTGCAGAGAACTTGGTACCCGTCAGCACTCCGTTGCACTCCGGATTCTTTTAACTAACACAGCCTCTCCTATTGTTTGTGCTGTTGCTAAGTTTTTAAAATGGGCTTGGTTGATTAGACTTAGAAGACTGTCCATATCAATTTAATTTTTTTTTTAATTAATTTATGCTGACCAAATGTGTTTTATTCTTATACTAAATGTACAGTCATACTTTTTTTCGACATGCTGTTTTTATCTTTTGTATTGCTTTTATGATATGTGCATATCGAAATAAAGCATCAATCAATCAATCAATCGATTATCAAGAAGCTAAACGCCTAGGAATAGTTTTGGTTCCTAGAGCAAGGCCAGAAGAGGTATATGCTGTGGATGGAAGGAAGCTGAGCATGGGTCCTATCAGTTACGAAACTGAAGCAATTGAGGTGAGGTTGGAGGACAAGCATGCGGAGATGCTTACGTTTGGTGTGATCAGGGCTCCTCAATATGGCATCATTTTTGGCCTGCCCTGGTTGGAGAAACATAACCCCAAGATAGACTGGGACTCGAGAAAGGTGCATATGAGTTCTGAGTATTGCTTGCTTCATTGTTTCCAGGGTACTATGAGACCGGCTCAGGGTTTGCTAGGAGGGTCCTGTATCGCCACCGCAGCCGAAAAATGTGTGCAACTCCCTGTTGCATATCAGTCGTTTAGTCAGGTATTTAATGAGGAACAAGCTGAGGGGTTACCGCCACATAGACAGTATGACTGTCAAATCGATCTGGTTCCAGGTGCCTCAATTCCGTGTGGTAGGATTTATGCTCTAACAGAACCCGAAAACCTGCATCTTCAAGAATATCTGGACACGTTGTTAGCCTTGGGTTTTATACGCCCATCCAAATCCCCTGCCGCATCGCCTCTCTTTTTCATTCCTAAAGCCAATGGAGAGCTGCGCGCATGTGTGGACTTTCGCGCGTTAAACGCCATTACTATCAAGAACAGGTACCCTTTGCCCTTGATCAGTGTGTTATTGGAACAAGTGAAGAAGGCTACGATATTCACAAAACTAGATCTAAAGGGGGCGTATCATCTGGTCCGCATGCGTAGCGGGGATGAATGGAAGACGGCATTCAAAACCAGATATGGTTTGTTTGAGTACAGAGTAATGCCATTCGGGCTCTGTAACGCCCCTGCGGCCTTCCAATACTTCTTAAATGATGTGTTCCGTGACATATTGGACCGCTATGTAATCGTCTATATTGATGACATACTGGTGTATTCAGAATCGGAGGAACTACATTTCCAACATGTCGCCAGCGTACTCGCTATCTTGCAGGCTAACCATCTATACTGCAAGATCAGCAAGTGCGATTTCCATGTTCATGTGGTGGAATTCTTGGGAGTAATGTTGAGTCCGGAGGGTCAGGAAATGGCGGAAAGGAAGGTGGCTGCGGTACGGGACTGGCCTGTTCCAACTAGTGTGCGGGACGTACAATGCTTCATGGGTTTCGCCAACTTCTATAGGCGTTTCATCAATCAGTTCTCGCGGTTGGTGGCGCCTATCACTCATCTGTTGAAGAAAGGAAAAGGGTTTGTGTGGACGGTTGAGGCACAATCTGCCTTTTCGTCCCTTAAAGAAGCATTTGTAACAGCCCCTGTGTTATCGCATCCTGATCCGGGCAAGCCCTATATCGTGGAGGCGGACGCTTCGGAGGTGGCGATAGGGGCGGTCTTGTCTCAACGCAATTCTGATACGGGTCAGTTACACCCCGTGGCATACATGTCACGTAAGTTGACTCCAGCAGAATTAAATTACCACATAGCTGAAAAGGAGTTGCTGGCCATACGTGACTCTTTTCAGGAATGGCGTCACTTTCTCATGGGTGCTCGTCATGTGGTCACTGTGTATTCCGACCATCGGAATCTGCAGTTTATGTCTGCTGCGCGGCATCTATCTCCCAGACAGCTCCGGTGGATGATGTTCTTCTCCGGATTCAATTTCATCATAACTTTCCGCCCGGGTGCAGACAATAGGAAGGCGGACGCTCTCACTCGCCAGTCAACATGCAATCCGAATGAGGAAAAGGCTGAGGCGAGCATCGTGGCTCCAGAGAAAGTGGTGTGTGTGTTGCAGCCGGATACTTTCTTGAGAGATGTTCGGCAGGGAGTGGACTCCTTTAGCTGGAAGACGTGGTAGGGTTGTCATCGGGAATGGAGAATGCATGGGGGCCTGCCGATGTTCCACGATCGGTTGCTGGTGCCTACACGGGCTCTGAGAAGGCAGGTATACGTCTGGTGCCATGAATCTCCTAGTGCAGGACATCTTGGGGTGGCAAAGACATTGGAGCGTGTATTGAGACAGTTCTGGTGGCCCTCAGTGAGACCTGATGTGGGGCGCTGGGTGGCAGCCTGTGCTCAATGTGCTAGGATGAAATCGGACCATGGCTGTCCGCAGGGGTTGTTGCAGCCTCTCCCTACTCCGACGATTCCTTGGGATCGGATCTCAGTGGACTTCATCGTCGGCCTTCCCGCTGACAAAGGTTGTACGGCCATTATGGTGGTGGTCGATTACCTGTCCAAGATGGGACACTTTGTGGCTTGTAAACAAGTACCTTCGGCGGGTCAGCTGGCAATCCTGCTGATGGTCAACGTGGTGAGGTTGCATGGATTGCCGAGCGTCATTGTATCCGACAGAGGGTCACAGTTCACAGCCCAGTTTTGGAAGACGTGGTGTTCTTCGTTGCATATGGAGTCCGCCCTTTCCACCAGTTTCCACCCGCAAACTAATGGACAGACTGAGCGGTTGAACCAGACCCTTAAGCAGTATCTACGGTGTTACGTGGACAGTGACAAGGAGAATTGGGTGGACTACTTGTGGTTGGCGGAGGTGGCTTACAATAATGCCACACATGGTTCCACCAACATCTCTCCGTTCTATTGTTTGTATGGCAGACACCCGCGATTCCTTCCATTCGTGCAACCTAAAACTGACTCCTTGCTTCCTGGTGTGGTTAATAGGGTGGCACATATTAAGGAGACGTTGGTCAAGGCACAGGAACATCTGCGAGCTGTGAAGAGCAAGTATAAGGTCGCGGCGGACAAACACCGGAGGCAGGGACCTTTATACTGTGTAGGGGACGAGGTGTGGTTGTCCACCAGGAATTTGCGCTTCAGGAAGCACAGTGTGTTCAACCCTAGATACATTGGACCTTATAAGGTGCTGAAACGGGTCAATCCGGTGGCTGTGAAGCTTAAACTCCCTTCTCACCTCCACATCCATCCGGTGTTTCACGTTTCTTTGCTGAAACCATCATTGTCGAAGGGTCGGTCCCGTCCTCCTCCTGTATTGGTGCATGGCGAGGAGGAGTATGTGGTTCGTCGTATTCTGGACTCCCGTTTCAGGAGGAGTAAGTTGTGGTATCTGGTGTCCTGGAAAGGATACGGGCCGGAAGAGAACTCATGGGAACCTGCTCGGGGTGTCCATGCCCCGCGGTTGGTGTCTGCTTTCCATATGAGATGTCCGTTGAAGCCGGGCCCCAGTCCCCGCGGTTGAGAGAGGGATGTATTGTTACGATCGCGGAAGCACCGCGAACTACAATTCCCGGCATCCTCCGGGAAAGAACTACCGCTCCCGGCATCCTTTGCGGCGCATCGCGCTTCCGCGATGCTGTACAAAAGGGAGAATGGCGGCCAGGGAGAGTTGTCGGTGATTCCGGACCTGTAGCTGTGATCGACCGTGGTGTTCTGTATCACGGTGTGGTAAGAGTATTGTTACCGCGACGCTGTGAGCCTTGTACTCAGCGGCGGTTGGGATTCTTGCCTACCTCTGACTATGGTGACATATTTAAGAGACCTTTTCTAGTTCTGGTTTTGTTTCTGTTTTGGGAATTTCATTTGGATTTGTCCCGGTTGGTATTTTCGGCCAACGGCGGTGTTACTGTTGTAACTATCGAACTTTGGATGGTTACTCCTTTTGGGTGCTTCTTTTGTTGTTGTACATATGACTATTCCTGGAACCCAGCTAAGAGGTATTAGTTGGGGATTACATCTTGGGATCTCCAGAGGAGCTTTGTGTGACAAGGACAACACTGTGTGTTGAAAGGGTGTCACGGATTATATATGTATATAGGTGTAACTTGATATTGACTTTTGTATTTAACAGGGCTTTAGGAGGTGTGGACACACTCTACCCCTGTGAGGTTTAACCGAGTCTTATCTAGGTAGGTGCATAGAGCAGGAACAGTTGGGTTGTAGCCAGCTCTGTGTTATATGTTCTTCTAGATTACTTATGTTTCTGTATGTTCTGTATCCTTATAGTTACATCATATCCAACCCTACGTTGCCTCTACACATCCACAAGGCTTTGTCTTTTCTTTTACAGGTATGAACCCTCATAGCAACAGTTGTAGAATCTAACCAATTACAGTGAAGGGATTTAGTCTTATGCCTGTGTTCTGTTTATGTCTTTCAGATCTCCCTCCCTGCTGTCCCCATCGTTTCCTTCCTTGCTTTTTTTAATATTTTCCCCTCACTTAATCCTGTCAACACTCTGTGCCATAAAGGCTATCCAGGTGTTGGCTAGATTTAGAGGTGGGCTTACCTTTCTACAAACCGATCCTGAGGACTATTCGTAACACAGTGACACCTAATGTGTCCCGGGTGTGCTACGACGCCTGATTACATTGGAGCTGGTATTTTACTGAGAGTGCAGTGTGAGGTGTAAAATGAAGTGTGAGTTAAAACGGCTTGGCGAGGGTCCCAGTACCCGAGGGTAAATTAAATTTTAATAACTGGGCCCCCGTCAGCGGTTAAAATAAGGCTTGCGGATGTTTAAGGGAGGTGAGTTACTACCTCCTACATCCATCAGTTGGTCGACATGTTTCAGCCAGTGCCTTAAACTAAATCTGGCTTTCCTCAGGACCTTTTTAAAATAGAGTGTAGTGCAGGTTAAAAAGGAGTGTAATCCAGGCTATGTGTTACACTCACTAAGGTGTTTCTCTAAGTGTGAGAGGGGGGATTCCCTTCTCATATATGTGCTTAGATTTTGCAGCCAATGCTTCCAGGAGTGAAGCAGTAAGGGGTTGACCAGCTTTTCTGGTCAGAGCCTGCCTTGTACCTGTTGCACCGTCCTCGTACTCCGGTAGGCTACCGGAGTACGAGGACGGTGCAACAGGTACAAGGCATTGGCTGCAAAATCTAAGCGCATATATGAGAAGGGAATCCCCACTCTCACACATGCCATGATAAATTGACCGGGGTGATGGAATCAAGGTCCTGATATAATTGGGCGTCCTGGAGGTGATCTCTGTATTTTATGCACCTTAGGAAGGATGTAAAAATAGGGCATAAGAGGATGTTCGGTGCAGAGAAACTGTGCCTCACTCCCAGTGATCCATCCTTCTGCCAATGCTTCCTCTACCATATTGGCGATAGTTGTTTTGATTCTGGCCGTAGGGTCCATTTGCAGTGGACGGTAGGCTTTTTTGTCGTTAAGTTGTCTGAGGCATTCTGCACGATATGTACATGTGTCTCGAAAGACTATGGCCCGCCTTTATCGGCTGGCTTAATGGTAAGATCTTCATCAGATGTCAAGTTCCGGAGAACTTGTTGTTCGATCTTGGGTAAATTACAAAAGGCAATATACTCTTTCTGACATAATGTAGTGATGTCTCTCTCCACCGCTTGTTCAAATGTAAGAACCCTCAACGGCATTTCATGAGTCGGTGGGGTAAAAGAGGATGTTTTTTTTAAACCTGTGTTCATATCCCTTGGATCATGGTCATCTCTAGTACTTTTCGCGAAGAAGAAGTGCAATCTTATTTTTCTGAAAAAATTCGCCATCTCCATGTGAGTCTGAAAGGGATCACCTTTGAAAGTTGGTACGAAACCCAGCCCTCTATTGAGAGCTGACTCTCCTGTAGATGTAAGAGATTTAGAGCTCAGGTTCATCACAAGCCTGTCTCTGCACTCGTTCCTGGGCCTTCTTCGTGTCGCTCCTCATACTCCTCTGTGGTGGCGGAAGGCTCCAGTGTCCTTGAGCCTGACGATTTCGTCTCCTGCCTCTGGAGCGTCCCTGGCCAAACCCTAAAAAAGGTTGGTTGTTGAAATTCCCTGGGAACTGTGGTGGAGGAAATGGACCCATTTGTGGAGGAAAGTTAGGGCCACCAAAGTTCCATGGATCGGGTGCCCACCAATGTTGGAATTGGCTCTGGTTGCCCCCTTTCCACTTTTGTTGGTTACTGCCTCTTCCTCGTCCTCTGTTTCCTGTACCACTTCTTGTTGAAGAGTAAGAATCACTGGACGCTCAGAACTGGAGGTACCGTATGTTGAAATAAATTTGCAACCCTTCCTAGTCACTTCTAGTGGCACATAGGAGTCACTCGTATAGGGGTAAATTCTGTCATGGGAAGACTTAGATAAATCCTTTTTGAATTTCTCTATTTTCGTGAGTAGAATGGATTCTTTGAACTCTTTATTATTTTTATTGGTCTCTTCTTGGCTCTTTCTAAATAGAGTAGCAGTGATGGTCGTTTTCATTTGAGATTCAAGCATTTCAATTTCAATGAGGATGGTATCTGCTACTCTCTTGGCAGTTTTCATGATTAATATCAGTCAATCCCTAGTTCACCGCCAAGCTATTAGAGACCAATCTTTGAGAAATTGTTTGTCTGTGAGAAATAGTCTAGGTGTATTTGTGACTATTAGTCCAGTAGGGGCGCAATTGCCCCGAAGGTATTCGGCCATAATGGCACCATGGATAGCTGTTCTCGAGTGTGATTTTTCAATCCCATGACCTTGCCCCACTCATCTTCACTGCAGCTAATAACCGTCGGTATCATTTCTAATATGGTGGGATGGATGGAGAGTATGGACTGTAAATCATCATCAGCAAACGCTAACCCTCGGTTCTCTGCCATTATCAAAGGTCAGGAGGAATCTATCAACAATATCCGATTTGGATAGGAGAATGCACATCTGGAAACTGCAAAACCACTCAATTTGAGCTCGACCTAACTATTAGTGAGGTCAATAACCACTGGTTGGTAGTGGTCCATGAAACATGGACCCGCATCCACAGCTGCACAAGAACAAAGAACAATACAATAGAGAAGGGTCCTAGGGGATAGTTTAAGACCTGGCGCGGACACAACCCCCAATCACTTAACTTATAACCAACATAAGTGTCCACGGGTCTGAACATAGAGAAAGAAAGAGACTACCCCAGTGACATCTGTCTCTAACAATATTTCTTACAAATATAAGACATCCGTAACATCCTTAGGATTTAAGGAAGCCCATCAGTCACCACTCGATACCGCCCTTCATCATCTGGGAATCCTTATGATATTACCATAGTGTGGCATACATGATGATACAGTGGACCTGATGACAGTGTCCTACATCAACTCATGTCACACTAGATATACCTCCAGATGTACTGCTGGTAGATATGAGTGATGGGAAACCAAATTGCGGTGCACAAAAAAGAAATTATAAGCAAACAGTGGTTTAAAATTGGGTAGATGGGTGAGACTGTATTTAATTATTTCATTCAAATGCCCAAGATTAAAAACAGAGCAACTTAAGGCAGTTCTAACAAATATCTGCCCAGATTAGTGTTCTTAGGTCGACATGTTTCAGCAATAATAGTGGACCTCTTTGTCCTTGCCTTCCTCAGGACCTTGTGAAATATAATTCAAAAAGGATTTATCTAAGTTTTCCCATGACAGAATTTACCCCTATATGAGTGACTCCTATGTGCTACTAGAAGTGACTAGGAAGGGTCGCAAATTTGGTTCAACATATGGTACCTCCAGTTCTGACGAAGCGTCCAGTTATTCTGACTCTTCAACAAGAAGTGGTACAGGAAACAGAGGACGAGGAAGAGGCAGTAACCAACAAAAGTGGAAAGGGGGCAACCAGAGCCAATTCCAACATTGGTGGGCACACAATCCATGGAACTTTGGTGGCCCTAACTTTCCTCCACAAATGGGTCCATTTCCTCCACCACAGTTCCCATGGAATTTCAACAACCAACCTTTTTTAGGGTTTGGCCGGGGACGCTGCAGAGGGAGGAGACGAAATCGTCAGGCTCAAGTACACTGGAGCCTTTCGCCACCACAGAGGAGTATGAGGAGCGACAAGAAGAAGGCCCAGGATCAAGCGGGAACGAGTGCAGAGACAGGCTTGTGATGAACCTGAGCTCTAAATCTCTTACATCTACAGGAGAGTCAGCTCTCAATAGAGGGCTGGGTTTCATACCAACTTTCAAAGGTGATCCCTTTCAGACTCACATGGAGATGGCGAAATTTTTCAGAAAAATAAGATTGCGCTTCTTCTTCGCGAAAAGTACTAGAGATGACCATGATCCAAGGGATATGAATACAGGTTTAAAAAAAGCATCCTCTTTTAACCCACCGACTCATGAAATGCCGGTGAAGGTTCTTACATTTGAACAAGCGGTGGAGAGAGACATCACTACATTATGTCAGAAAGAGCATATTGCCTTTTGTAATTTACTCAAGATCGAACAACAAGCTCTCCGGAACTTGACATCTGATGAAGATCTTACCATTAAGCCAGCCGATAAAGGTGGGGCCATAGTCTTGCTAGACACATGTACATATCGTGCAGAATACCTCAGACAACTTAACGACAAAAAAGCCTACCGTCCACTGCAAATGGACCCTACGGCCTGAAGGATGGACCACTGGGAGTGAGGCACAGTTTCTCTGCAACAAACATCCTGTTATGCCCTATTTTTACATCCTTCCTCAGGTGCATAAAATACAGAGACCACCTCCAGGACACCCAATTATATCAGGTATAGGATCCGTCTTGGAACTG
This sequence comes from Lissotriton helveticus, assembly GCF_964261635.1. Classification (NCBI taxonomy): domain Eukaryota; kingdom Metazoa; phylum Chordata; class Amphibia; order Caudata; family Salamandridae; genus Lissotriton; species Lissotriton helveticus. Next base: position 1,423,784,992 of record NC_136057.1, read on the forward strand.
TTGTCGACATTTGTGGACAACCTTTTACGCCCAATGGTTAAAGAGATGCCCATTTTTTGCAAGACACGGGGGACGTCTTACGTCTTCTACCAGAGATTGATTTCAATGTTACAACAGACTATCTGGTTTCATTTGATGTTGAATCTCTATACACATCGATCACTCAAGATGATACCCGGGAAACCATCAGCACTCTGCTGATGGAGAGGGACCTTGATTCCATCACCCGGTCAATTTTATCATGGCATGTGCCACCCTTGCCATGAAAGAAAACTTCTTCAGATTCGAAGACACCATATTTTTACAAACTTCCGGTACAAGCATGGGAAGGGTTTTTGCTCCTAGTCTAGCAAATCTTTATGTTCATAGCTTTGAGCAGGAACACTTCCTGACAACATCAAATCCCTTTCGCGACTCTGTTCGCGTATGGAAACGCTATATCGACGACATCTTTGGCATATGGCGTGGGAACACAGAAGATCTGTAGAATTTCCTCGAATGGCTTAATAGTAGGAATAACTTCCTGTGTTTCACCATAGAGTTCAATAAGAAGCAGTTAGCTTTTTTGGATCTATTGATTTTAGCAACACCTACATGTCTTCAGTCTGAACTCTATAAGAAACCCATGTCCCATAACTAACTGCTACGCTATGATAGCTATCATCCCAAGTCCCTAAGGGATAATCTTCCTTATGGGCAATTTTTGAGGGTCCAAAGGAATTGTTTTACAACAGATGGATTCAAAACACATTCTGCTCTTCTCTCCAACCAACTGAGTGGTAGGAAGTATTCTGGGAAACTAATACCTCGCTCTCTCAAACGTGCAGTTAATAACAATCGGGAAGCACTTCTTGAGCCACCCATACCCAAAGAAAGGCTGCAAAGATTGACGTTTGTTAACACCTACAGTACCCTGTCAAACAGTATTCAGAAAATAATAAGAAAACATTGGTCCATACTGAATACAGGAGAAGAATCTTTACAACCTCCATTATTTGCATTCAAACGAGGACCAAACTTAAGGGATCAATTGGTACACACAAGGCCAAAAAATGCAATACAACACCAGGTAGGAACTCTGTGGGATATGCCCGCAGTACAGGACCACCATCCTTGTGGCACCTGTGCAGCATGTCCACAAACAAGTAGATCACTCACCATCGATATTGGTACCGATCGACCATGGCAACAGAAAAGATTTACAAACTGCAAAAGTGAGAAATTGATTTATATGATTACCTGTCCCTGCCAAGATACGTTGGTATGACGACTCGGAAGGTCAAACTCCGAATCTCTGAACACAAAAGCACCATATGTTGCAGAAAACAAGCAACACGGCTGACTAGTCACTTTTTAGAGGCCAAACACAATCCAACTGACTTTAAATGGACAGTCTTAGACCAGCCATATATCCCTGACCACGTGACTGACATCTTTATATATCTCCTGCTAAGAGAACAGAAGTGGATGTTCAGGCTGGGTTGTCACAAGATCGGTTTAAACAATGAAATTCCGTGGATGACATTATAAATAGGTGACACACTGAGTTTGTCCTACTGCACTCTCCAACATTCACAGCATCATGGGATTTGACCTATAAATATATATATATATATATTTTTTGTTTGTTCTATACCGTTCCCACATATAAGGTCAAGTCTTTCCTGAACACTATACAGAGTGGGTGTTTACCCCTATCTGCAGTTTACTATTCAGTGTTTACACAAACACTATCCATTTACGAATGAATCAGGCCGACTTACATTTAGGACTTGTTTGTCGAACTGTGAACAATAAAGTTTTTTGGTTTGGGAGTGAAAGGAATCAAGATGGCTCAATATAATTGCATAATACACGTGCCTTGTGGTTTCTCCTTAAAATACATTGACGGACCTTTATACACACGTTTGTTTAGCTCCAGTGGTATTATTAGTTCTCTTTTTCACCACTCACTTGAGCATGTGTAAACATTGTAAATCTCCTTAAACACATCATCATTTTTATTAAATTACAAAACGGTTGCTTGATAAAACAACGTTGCGCTAAATTATCCTAAGTACAGGCGCTATTAACTTTGATAACACATCGTGTTATTCACGAACGCGAAATGATTCGACTACATTACCCAGAACACCATAGGGCATCATGTGTTCACTACACATGATACTGAACTGGTGCCCAGGTAATGGCGGCGATAAAAACGTACTCCCTTGCTCTGTCCCATATCTCCCCAGCCGGCTCGGTAGCCAGCCAGAAGTACCGACGGAGAGGTGAGGAGTAGGGACATGGGATTTCTCAAACTTTCCGATTAACGGTGATAGTTCTAGCTATTTTATTCCGTATTTTGAAGGGTCACGGGTGCGGGTCCGTGCTGTTTACAACTAGATGCCGCATTTAGCAGCACTTTGTTATGCCGCTAGCTCTGTTCCCTTTTAAATACCCATTACCACAAATCAGCACACCAGATACTCTGTGTTATGGACAGACTCGAACGCTTTCTTAAATGTCTGGAGTCAACTTTGATTGGAAAAAAACGTGTGTTCGCATAGTATGGAGAATTTGGCAACCCGAGCTCTAACAACCTATCTAATCATTCAAAGGGGCTGCAATCTAACGTGTGTGAGCTGTTGTCTGAACATGCAGCTTCTGTTGAACATACAGGATGAAGTAACTGTAGTAAATCCAACAAAGGGATATAGTTGTAGCTATTCCTTACAGTTTCTGACATAACTACTAGTGAGAATTGTACGTCTGGACCTGTTTTAGCCTACCAGGGACAGCAGGACATTTGATGCTGTCTTATGTGCTGTTTTTCACTGATTTTTATAGAGCGGTACTTCCTCCCCCTGAGCCACAGCCAGGTGAGGTGAGGCCTGAGTCCCCTGCATAACAGGTAAGCGGGGGTGTCAATACATTGATGTTAAATACGTGACACGATGGTTTTGACATAATAATTAGTGACGAGATATGTCTAAACAAGGCATTATTGCCTCTTGTGTGATGTTGACTTGCTGAGACACCCATATTCTAAGTTTCTACCTCTCTGACATATTATCTATGAATGAGTAACATATACGTTTTTATCTATTCTAGTGGTCTAATAATCCACAGGCAGAAGGATATTGATAGACACCTTTCACATTCAGGTGATATTTATTCATTTTATTCACATCTTTGTGTTCTTCACACATTGCAGTAGCAATTATATTTCACAAGGTCCTGAGGAAGGCAAGGACAAAGAGGTCCACTATTATTGCTGAAACCATGTCGACCTAAGAAGACTAATCTGGGCAGAAATTTGTTAGAACTGCCTTAAGTTGCTCTGTTTCTAATCTTGGGCATTTGAGCGAAATAATTAAATACAGTCTCATTCATCTACCCAATTTTAAACCACTGGTTGCTTATAATTTCTTTTTTGTGCACTGCAATTTTGTTTCCCATCACTCCTTTCCACCAGCAGTACATCTGGAGGTATATCTAGTGTGACATGAGTTGGTGTAGGACACTGTCATCAAGTCCACTGTATCATCATGTATGCCACTCTATGGTAATATCATAAGGATACCCAGATGATGAAGGGCGGTATCGAGTGGTGACTGATGGGCTTCCTTAAATCCTAAGGATGTTACTGATTTCTTATATTTGTAAGAAATATTGTTAGAGACAGATGTCACTGAGGTAGTCTCTTTCTTTCTCTATGTTCAGACCCGTGGACACTTATGTTGGTTATAAGTTAAGTGATTAGGGGTTGTGTCCATGCCAGGTCTCAAAATATCCCCTAGGACCCTTCTCTATCGTGTTGTTCTTTGGGCTATGTTACATACATCTCCTTAAATCCTCAGGAAACATCAATAAGCAGCTTTCTGTATTATAGCTTCTTCTACAATGCACACAAAGAATATAGGATCTCTAAAGCCGTGAGGACTATGATCAGATAAGTAAAACTCAGAATATATTACTGCTAGATAATACTTTAATTGTTGTCAATCTTTTGAGGTATGCCTTCTGACGAGTAGGAGCAGACAAATGGAGGTCATCCGTAAAAACCAAAGCACAGGACCCAGATGTAGCAGCCGAGCAAGAAGCCCAACGAGGAAAGTTGACTGCGGTGTGTTGTTACCCGGCAGGAGAAGGTAAGTGAACTGGAAGCGGAAGATACGCAAGTGTTCACTAGAACGCAAAGTGCTCTTCCGGTGGAATGGCACAGCTTCATGCCTACACTGCTCCGCCTCCAACACAAAACCTGCCGGAGGTGTAGCAAACCCGACAGATTCTATGCAAAATTGTCAAAAAACATTTTTTAAGGAAATGTGTACCAAAGGCAAGACCTATTGACTTTGCCCATCCTTGTTTCTGATTGTGTCCAGTGCCACTGCAAGAAATTGGGTTTTTATGTGTGAAGGATATGAGTCCTTTATAAGTAATAGTTCAGCAATAGCCTTATTATTAGGAAGCAAGTATCTCATTGTAGCACTTCTCTCTCTCTCAGTGTTGCAAAGAAGAGCTGTCTAAGGTCTACTCAGGGGGGGTGGTGTGGGCTAACAATCCCAATTTGCTGTCATGTACCAGCAATACACAATAAGTCACTGTCACATCAGTGCCTTTTCTTTTAAAAAGGAAAAGACCGCTCAGCCCTCCACAGGGCTTGGTCGCCCCACTCACTGCTGCCGCTTCTGCCTGCCTTTGCCGCCTCCTGCCTGCAGATTCCTTCGCTCGCTGCCCGCTGCTCCTGGGAATTTCCCGCTGCTCCTGGGAATTTCCCGCTGCTCCTGGGAATTTCCCGCTGCCCGCTGCTTCTTGGAATTTCCCGCCGCTGCCTCCCTGCGGCCCAGCCCCCCTGTGATTCCATTCGCCGCCCCGCTCCCGCCACCCAGCTGCTCCTCCCTCCCGGCTCCTTACTTAAGGGGACCGTAGGGGACCACAGAGTGTGACCGCTCAGCCCTCCACAGGGCTTGGTCGCCCCACTCACTGCTGCCGCTCCTGCCTGCCTTTGCCGCCTCCTGCCTGCAGATTCCTTCGCTCGCTGCCCGCTGCTCCTGGGAATTTCCCGCTGCTCCTGGGAATTTCCCGCTGCCCGCTGCTTCTTAGAATTTCCCGCCGCTGCCTCCCCGCGGCCCCGCCCCCCTGTGATTCCATTCGCCGCCCCGCTCCCGCCACCCAGCTGCTCCTCCCTCCCGGCTCCTTACTTATGACGCCCCCAGAGCGACCGCGCAGCGGGAGCGCCGATTGAGCGCCAAAGGTAAGCCCGTCTGCGCCCGTCCGCGCCTGGCCCGCGCCCAGCGCCAGGACCCCTGGCCCTCCCCGCCGAGGCAAGACGACCCGACTGACCTACGACGCCGCCACTCTCAACGCACTCAATGCCGGCCGGACCCATGCCTGCTGCCGAGCCACCCCGAGACGCACCCACGGACCCTTCACCTGCTGCACCTGCAAGTTCACCTGCCTCCGAACCTGCCCCGCACCCGCCAAGACAAACACCAGCAACCACCTCAAGTGCATCCTGATCAACACCCGCTCCGTCCACAGACACGCCGTGGAACTCTGGAACCTCCTCAACGCTATATCACCGGACGTCGCCTTCCTCACGGAAACCTGGATGAACGCCTCCTCTGCACCCGACATCGCCATCGCCATCCCGGACGGGTACAAGATCATCAGGAAGGACCGCATCAACCAGACCGGAGGTGGCATCGCCATCGTCCACAGGAACACCATCCGCATCACGACCGACGCCAACGACTCCTTCGCCGCAGCCGAACATCTCCACTTCCAGATTCACACCGACCGTAAGACGACCCTCAGAGGCACCCTCGTCTACAGACCCCCGGGACCACGCACACAATTCAGCGAAGACATCACAGACTTCATCAGCCCGCACGCCCTCCCCTCCACCGACTACATCCTCCTCCGGGACCTCAACTTCCACCTGGAGAACAACAAGGACCGCAACACCACCGCCCTGCTGGAAAACCTCGCCAACCTCGGACTGAAGCAACTGGTCAACACCCCCACCCACTACGCCGGCCACACGCTTGATCCCGTCTTCTCTTCCAGCAAGTACATCACCTTCAGCCACGCCACCGGACTCCACTGGACCGACCACAGCTGCGTCCACTTCAGCTTCAAAAGATCCACGACCCACCACCACCCGCAACAGGTACCTCACAGGAATTGGAGCAAGATCACCGCAGACCAGCTCACCACCTCCCTCAGCCAGAGCCCACCCGCCAACACAACGGACCCCAACGAAGCAGCCCGCAACTTCACACAGTGGCTGACCGCCTGCGCCGACGACCTCGCGCCACTAAAGAACCCTCCCAGCAGACCCAGAAGCAAGAAGGCATCCTGGTTCACAGACGACCTCAAGGACTCCAAGAAGACCTGCCGCACCCTCGAGAAAGCCTGGCTCCTCGACCGGACCACCGACAACATGACCACCCTCAAACACGCCACCCGCAAGCACCACCAGCTCATTCGCACCACCAAGAAGAAATCCCTGAAGGAACGACTGGACAACAACGCCCACGACAGCAAAGAGCTCTTCACTATCGTCAAGGAGTTCTCCAACCCCAGCACCGGCACCAACGACATCACTCCGTCACAAGACCTCTGCGACTCCCTCGCCTCGTTCTTCCACCGCAAGATCGCCGACATCCACAACAGCTTCGGCGCCCCACCCACGCACCCAACCGTCGAACCAACGCCCCCCACCGTCACCCTTCGCACCTGGACCACGGTGACCACCGAAGACACAGCCCACACGATGAACACCATCCACTCCGGATCACCGACCGACCCCTGCCCACACCACGTCTTCAACAAGGCCTACTCCACCATCGCACCCCAACTCCGGAACATCATCAACGCCTCCTTCAACAATGCCACCTTCCCGGAGAGCTGGAAGCACGCCGAGATCAGCGCCCTCCTGAAGAAACCTACAGCGGACCCCACCGATCTCAAAAACTTCCGCCCCATCTCGCTCCTCCCTTTTCCTGCTAAAGTCATCGAGAAGATCGTCAACAGACAGCTGACCGCCTTCACAGAGACGAACGGATCCCTCGACCCCTCGCAGTCCGGCTTCAGAGCCAACCACAGCACCGAGACCACCCTCATCGCAGCCACTGACGACATCCGGACCCTGCTCGACAAGGGGGAAACAGTGGCCCTCATCCTCCTGGACCTCTCCGCTGCGTTCGACACGGTCTGCCACCGCACCCTAGTCCAGCGCCTCAGCAACATCGGTATCCAAGAGAAGGCACTGGAGTGGATCATCTCTTTCCTCACCGGAAGAACACAAAGAGTCCGCCTCCCCCTGTTTCGCTCCGAGCCCACCGAAGTCATCTGCGGCGTCCCGCAAGGATCTTCACTCAGCCCCACCCTCTTCAACATCTACATGAAACCTCTCGCAGCCATCGCACGCCAGCACAACCTCAACATCATCTCTTACGCCGACGACACCCAGCTGATCCTCTCCCTCACCAGAGACCCCGACACCGCCAGAACCTGCCTACACGAAGGGATGAAAGACGTCGCCGAGTGGATGAAGGACAGCCGCCTGAAACTGAACTCGGACAAGACTGAAGTCCTCATCCTGGGATCTTCGCCCTCCGCCTGGGACTACTCCTGGTGGCCCCCAGCCCTGGGCACCGCACCCAAGCCAACCGACCATGCACGCAACCTGGGCTTCATCCTGGACCCCTCCCTCTCGATGACCAGACAAGTCAACACCGTCTCCTCATCGTGCTTCAACACCCTGCGTATGGTCCGCAAGATCTTCCGCTGGATCCCGACCGAGACCAGGAAGACTGTCACCCAGGCACTCGTCACCAGCCGACTGGACTACGGAAACGCCCTCTACGCCGGAACCAGAGCCAAGCTACAGAAAAGACTCCAGCGCATCCAGAACGCCTCCGCCCGACTCATCCTGGATGTCCCCCGACGCAGCCACATCTCCAGCCACCTGAGGAACCTGCACTGGCTCCCCGTCGACAAGAGGATCACGTTCCGGCTCCTCACCCACGCACACAAGTCTCTCCACGACCTGGGCCCCAAGTACCTCAACGACCGCCTGACCTTCTACACGCCCACCCGCCAGCTACGGTCCACCAGCCTCGCCCTCGCAGCCGTACCACGCATCCGAAGAGCCACCGCCGGAGGAAGATCCTTCTCTTACCTGCCTGCCAAGACTTGGATCTCCCTCCCCATCCACCTTCGGCTGACCCAGGACCATCTCGCCTTCAGGAAACAACTCAAGACCTGGTTGTTCGAGCAGTAGCATACCCCTCCCCCCAAGCGCCTTGAGACCCTCCCGGGTGAGTAGTGCGCTATACAAATGGCATGATTGATTGATTGATTTTATAACATACACATTATTAAATACTACATAATTTGTTACTATATATATATATATATATATATATATATATATAATCCAACAAATTGATTAAATGAACGGCGCACTCCTTGCCTTGAACAGGATTCTTTATTTCGACCTTTCCTCTCCTCCTCCTACGCGTTTTGAACACTAAGGGCCCGATGTAGGTAGCCAAATACCGGTCGGTAACGGCCGAAATTTGGTAATTTCGGCCCTTACCGACCGGAATAAGTGTTTTGAGATGTATGTGGAAAAAAAGTTATCGAATCGGTAAAAACCAGTCGGTAAAATACCGATTCGGTATTTCACGAATCGGAATATACCGAATTCTTATTTACCGAATCGGTAAATAAGAAATGGTAAAAATGGCATATCGAGATGTAGGAAACCCAAAAAATACAGAATACCATGAAAATCGGTATTTAAGAGTCGGTATTTACCATGGATTGAAAGCAGGTGGAAACCAGCTGCAGGATATAAAAGAAGGCCCCAAAATGCAACAGTGCAACCACAATGGCGGCTTTCTACATAATGACAAGGCGGCTACGGATACAGGCAGCAGGAGAGAGGGTCTGGCTAAGGGAAGAGCAGGTGTATAGGCAGAGGATCACCCTCTTCCAAATGACTGAAGCTGACATCCTGCAAAGGTACAGACTACACCCCAGAACCATCCTGGACTTGATCAGGGACCTCCACCCATATCTGGAACACCCAACCCGAAGAGCACACGCCATCCCACCCCATGTGCAGGTGCTGTGCTGCCTACACCTTTTTGCTTCTGGGAGCTACCAGAATGTGATAGCTGTGGTAGGTGGGGTGTCCCAGAGCTGCCTTTCACGTTTTTTCAGGAAATTCCTGGACGCCATGATGCAGAGAATGGGACACTACATTGAGTTCCCTGACACACCTGCTGAACTAGCAAAGACCAAGACCGATTTCTACCAACTCGCACACTTCCCGCACATCATAGGCTGTATCGATGGTACACACATCCCACTATGCCCTCCTGCAGCAACAGAACACATTTATAGAAACCGGAAGTCTACGCATTCAATCAATATGCAGGTGATCTGCAACGCTGCCAACATAATTACAGACATTGTTGTCAAATTTCCAGGGAGTACCCACGACTCCTACATCTTCCAGAATAGTGGGATATACAGACGCCTTATTGCTGGTGATTTTGGGGATGGATACCTGCTAGGTAAATAACTGTGAGACACCCTGATAGTCAATGCAGAAGGAGCAATCATGAGTATGTGACTAATCATTATTTCATTTTCCACCCAGGTGACAGTGCATATGCCCTGCGTTCATTTGTCCTCACCCCCTACCTGAATCCATCCACCAGGAGTGAAAGGCGTTACAACGTGGCACACAGAAGAACACGTTGCGCGGTGGAACGCACTTTTGGACTGCTAAAAAGCAGATTTAGGTGCCTCCATAAGAGTGGAGGTGCACGGCAGTACACGCCAATGATCTGTTGCAAGATTATTGCGACCTGCGCCATGCTGCACAATCTTGCCACCAAGGAGGGCACAGAGGTAGAAATCACATATCATGAGGACATAGATGATGGGACAGAACAAGCCAATCACAATGCAGCAGGAGCAGCGCCAGCAACAGATGGGAGACTGAGACGCGCCGAAATCACCACCAGATATTTCTAATAGAGTGAGGAGACACAGGCATGATTAGTTCCTGAAGCACTCAGTTCAATATGCACTACTGGACTTCACATATACCAGAACACATGAACCAAATAAAATCCACTTTTCACACTGGGTGGCCAAAGTTCAAAGCTAATTTTAACATCGTAGGTGACCTCAATATCCATTTTGATCAGAGCTCATCAGCACCTATTAACACCTTGCTAGCGGACCTTGAAGCTATGCAAATGAACCAATTAGTTACCTCCCCTACCCACATAGGAGGTCATATTCTTGACCCCTTCTTTACCACACTGGAGCGGGCTAGTGTTTCTGACCCGATGATGGTAGGCTGGACTGATCATATGCTGGTTAAGGTTTCATGTCCTATAGATGACCCACAATTTAAACCTGTGGACAGACTGATCCTTAAAAGAAATTGGCATAAGCTCAAGCTGGAGGAGTTTTGTAAGATCTTGGAGGCTCAGCCTCTGGGCAAACTGCTGAATGTGGAACAAGGATATGAGCAGTTTTGTAACTGGGTCCTGGCCGCCCTTGACTCTCTTATACCGATGCGCTGGTCGAAATGCCATGCTAAAGTTCCCAGCCCATGGTATAATGATACCCTTGCCGAGCTTAAGAGAACATGCCGGCAAGCTGAGAGGGCGTGGAGGAAATCCTTTGACCCCACTTTGAAATCTTTGTATTTTGCCCAGCTTAAGATCTATCACCGGGCAATCTGTCAAACCCGGGCCGCTCACTATGCTTTTGAGTTTCAGAATAGCCCCAATCCATCTAAATTAATCTTTAAGGTTCTCAAAGACCTTATGGGGAAACTGGCCACCTCGGTGGAAATCTGTACGGACTCACATTGTGAAAGTCTGGCATCCTTTTTTGTGGAGAAAGTGCAGGCAATCTACCGAGGATTTACGTCATCTGTGCCCGGGGCTGAAGAAACTGGTATAACGGCTACGGTTTATGAAACCCTGTCCTCCCTGCCAGTAATGTCTGAGGAGGTTTTCGATACTCTGAGCCTCAAAATTAAATCCGGCTCTCCCTTAGATCCACTGAAGCCAGAGTTACTCAGACTTCTTCCTCCCCTATGTCGTGAGCCTATCCTGGATATGATCAATCTATCGCTCACATCGGGTGTGGTCCCTTATACCTGGAAGCAGGCAGTGGTTAGCCCAGTTTTAAAGAAGCCTAACCTTGACCCCTTACTACTAGAAAACTATCGTCCCATCTCCCTCCTGCCCTGGACCGCGAAAGTTACTGAGGCACACGTGAATTCCATCCTGTCCGCCCACCTTTCTCGTAACAACATTCTGGACGAGAGTCAGAATGGTTTTCGTGCACAACACAGCACCGAAACCGCACTGCTCTTTATGACCGAGCACTTGCGAACGTTGCTTGATGCTGGGCAGACAGCGGCGCTCCTTTTGTTAGATCTGAGCGCCGCGTTCGACACGGTGTCTCATGACATTCTGATCCGGCGCTTGGAGGAAGTGGGAATTGAGGGGACCGCTCTCCAATGGCTTCGCTCTTTCCTTTCGGACCGGTTTTTTAAAGTGGCTATTCCACCTGGTCAGTCCTCTTTCCATCCACTGGGGCTTGGGGTTCCGCAGGGCTCTGCGTTGAGCCCCACTCTGTTCAACCTATATGTGAAACCGCTGGCTGCAGTCGTCAGACAATGTGGCCTTACCATGACATTGTATGCCGACGACACGCAGCTGGCGGTGACACTCAGCGGTGATCCCGAGGTGAACGCTCCCAGATTCCGTGCAGGACTCATAGCCGTGGCAAATTGGATGCGAACCAATTGTCTGCAGTTAAATGCTAAAAAAAACTGAAGTCCTGATTTTAGGAAAGCAGGCGGAGCTTTGGGGAGACCAGTGGTGGCCTCCAGAACTGGGGGTGACTCCCATCCCAGCTGCCGAAGTTAAGAACTTGGGGGTCTGGCTGGATCCTACACTCTCCTTTACCAGCCATATGAAGAAGGTCTCAGCTACATGCTATGGCATTCTGCGTGGGCTGAGACCGGTCCTCAAATTCTTCGACCCCCCCTACTCGGCAACTGGTGGTCCAAGCCTCCATTCTTTCTCGTCTGGACTATGGGAGTGCGCTGCTGCTCAGAGTGAATCAGGCGGAGGCTACTAGACTGCAAAGGGTGCAGAATGCCGCGGCGCGTGCTATCGTGGGCCTCCCTAGACAGTGTTCTGTCTCTGCAGTCCTGAACTCGCTCCACTGGCTGCCGGTCAGACAGAGAATTAAATTTAAAGCTCTCTGCCTGACATTTAAAATCTTGAAGCTCTCTTCTCCCCCAGCCCTTGCTAAGCTCGTTGCCTCATATGTTCCTACGCGGTCTCTTAGATCAGAATCTCTCCATCTGGCGGTTGGTACACGGTTTAGACTAAGTAGGATGGGAGGTCGCTCCTTTCGAGTATTAGGGGCTGGATTATGGAATTCTCTTCCTGTCCATATCCGAGCCTTGAACAGCCTTACTTCCTTATAGGCGCGCCGTAAAAACCTTTTTGTTCCCCATTGTTGACTGAGTTCTCTTCCTTTCCCAGTATCGACTTGTTGTGTTGTGGTACTTGATCAGGCGCCGGGACGCCCCTTGGCTGGGGCAGCTGCGCGCCATATAAATACTACTAACATAACATAACATCACTGTGACCTATCCTGTGTTCAGGATTATTTGTTAATGTTTGCGTTTACGCAATATGTTGTGGGAGCTACGGGGCAGGTGGTCAACTTGCGCAGTGGTGCCAAGGTCATCTGCATGGAGCCTGCTGCTCCGACGAACGTCCTGTACAGGCGTGTTGGATCCACTCCTGCTTGTGGACTCCTCTGTGTCCCCGACACACGTGTTACCAGCAGTGGCTGTCTGCTGTGTCAGCAGTACCTCCATAGCAGAGGTCACTCTCCCCATGCCCCTGGACAAGTCACTGCAGCAGTGCACAATGTCAGTCTGTATGTTAACTGACCGGCGGCATAGCAGGGTGGTTGCAGTTGCCAGACGGTTGATGGACTTATGCAGCTGCTTGAGTTCGTGCCTATTCCTGCGCCTTTCTGTCTATTCACGCTCCAGCATGTCACATAGGGAACCAATGCACACACCCATTTCCCTCACCCCCTCTGCCATGGACTCCATTCCTTTTCCCATGGACTTCATTCCTAGGGCCATGGAGCATATCCCCCGATCAATGTTTGACATCCTGCTGTTCAGGATGCGCACCTGTCTGTGCACAGCCATGATCCCTTTGGCCTGCATGCGCTGGATCTTCACCATGGTGGTTTCCAAACCAGCAAAGACCCCCTGCATATTCTGCCCCTCATCTCGCTCACGTGCCCTACGACCTCGGGCACTTGCACGCACAGATCCTGATGACCCCTGTTGCCCTGCGTTGCCAGCCAGTGGTGGAGTGCTAGGTGTGTGAACCTCCACCTCTCCTTCAACAGAGTTTTCTAGGATCCTGAGTGGTGGAACATCCTGCCTCCTTGGCCTCACATGCACAGGGGACCCTGAGGTTGGTGTTTCCGGAGGCTGTGTCCCAAACAGCAGGAGTGACAGTGGCTGTGCTGTGGTGTCTTCCTCCAATGCTGTGGGTGCCTGCGCTGTGGGAGTGTCCTCAGGGACAGTGCTGGGTCCTGATGTGTCAGAAGGCTTCTCCCTCGCAGCCGTTGCTGGTGCACTCGCCTCCACTCCCTGCGCTGCACTGCGCGATGACTCTCCTGTGGGCAGACATGGACAATGGTCACCTGTGTGTCTTCATTACACTCATTCCTATCACACAATTTCCTAAGCCTCAACTGCTTGTGTATGGGGAGTGTGGCATGGCATGCTGAATTCTGTGTTGGCTGCTTTGATGTATGTTCCTATGACTACGACTACCATGATGCATTGCAGGTGAGTACTGACATGTGTTCTGGATTGTGATACAGTCACCCACATTGGGGAAGGGGCCAGGGAATGGGTGGGGATTCATGTCCATGCATCTTACCTTTCTTTCTTGCAGCTCTGGCTGAGCTGTCAGCATCCCCAATCCCGTGTATGCATTCCGGCTCCATGGTGGATTCCACCAGCTGCTCCAGTTCAGTGAGGCTTGGTGCACGGCTCTTCCCTCCACCTGTGACTGAGGATTCTTTCCTCTGGGTTGCAATCTTCTTTTTGGTGGTGATCCTCAGATCATACCACCATTTTTTGATGTCTTCAATTTCACGATGTGTGACCCCTAGGGCATTACTTTACTCTGGATCGCCAGCCAGGTGTTTCTTGTGACAGACTCTGCTACTTGCAGGGACGGTCTCCCAAAAAGCTGGCTGTAATGCTGCACTACCTCCTCCACCAGCACCTGGAGCTCAGTTGTGCTGAATTTTAGCTTCCTTTTTCTGGGCTTCCTGGGACTCCATGGCGATGCTCTGCTGGGCTCAGTGCAGCCTGATCCTCTGTCTCCCCTCCAGCTCTCTCAACAGTTCTGTAGCTCTGCACCTGCATGGGTGTGGCCACCTCCAGGTACTGGGGTGTGGTACTTGCATCTGATTGGTTGATTTCTCAGTTGCTTTGTTGTGGGGTGTGGTGGGTGTCCCTGATTGGTTCACTGGCTCACATGTCTTCTATTAGAATTTTCAAGATCGGATTTTACCGATTCGGTAAATACCGATTCGGTAATCTCCGATTCGGTATCTCCCATTCATTCCTAAGGGCCTGGAGGTCCATAGGGTTGAATGGGTGATACCGATTCGGAGATTACCGATTCGGTATTTACCGAGTGTGGATTCCGATTGTTACCGAATTTGATATTTTTTACCGATTTTATTTATTTATTTATTTATTTTTTTGCTACATACGGTTTTCCGACTCATAAATACCGATTCGGTATGAATCGGTATTTAAGAACCGGTAAAATTAAATTACCTACATCGGGCCCTAAGTTTTTTATCACCGTAGTACACTGAGTCCCTCTACACTTTTTACTATTTATACTAAGTCACCCTTGGTGCCCATAATGAGGCATTGCGGGACTGGTAGTTCCTGATGTAAGCCACTTGTCTAATACAGTCTTACTAAATCAAATAGTTGCAAATTCATCATAAATGCAAAACCACACAGTTCAGGCAACATTGTATCAACCACAAGTGTACATTTGATATCGTCCCGGCACCGTTTCAGTACTGTCCGAATGTCGGTTTCTATAAAGTCCTGTACTGTACGCTGAGTGCGCTATGTACGAGCACACCATGAAACATACATTCAAGATAATGGGCGGGGTCCCATATTAGGTGACGGAGACTTACGTCTTAGGTCATCCGACCTACTAATACAGACTGAGTGTCATTTTCTAATACTTGGGCTGAGTGCCCCAATGTCACTATGTCTGTTGCCTGACACAAGATTTTCTTACACATGACAATGTTCCCAACAACAAAACTACTAGATGATAAACTTTCTATTTTTTGATTCTTTTCTCAGGCTAAGTTCGTGGTTTCAATGGAGTATGAGCTAAAGATGATTAATTTGTATAAGCTGACTATAATGTTTTTCTATCGATAGGTAACCATGTTCTCAACAATAGTTCTTTAGGTAGATATATATATATATATATATATATATATATATATATATATATATATATATATATATATTATCTATATCAAAACAACGAGTTGCCTGCTGTGAGAAGGCCCAACACAGGTAAGTTGAGTTTACGCCCAATTTTTATTGCAGGAAAACAATATTCAAGCAGCAACAGCAGTGCCTCACGAAGAGAAGTGTCCTGCCCAATGGGCGTTTTGTGATAAACACTTCCTATGGGGCTACGGGCATTCTGCAAGAAAGAATCACAGCAGTTTGATTGCACTTAGTATTAAAACATTTCTTCTGTCCTTGTGGGCGTGGGCACCCCGTGGCCAGCTAGTCTTTTAAGTGCAATTTTATTCCTTACAGTGAGTCGCTGTGTACATCCTTCATCTGCATTCTTTCAATCCCAAGTGGGTTGCGGTGCATTGCCGGCGCTTCTCATGCCCATACATTCCTCCAATGGCATACCTGTCCTTGGAACCACAGCCTCAGTTGGCGCTGCGGAAGGACTGCACCAAGTGCAGCGGGGTACCTCTCGGGGCTCAGGCGGGCCGCAAAACATCAAAACAACGAGTTGCCGGCTGTGAGAAGGCCCGACACAGGTAAATTGAGTTTAAGCCCAATTTGTTTTTGCAGGAAAACAATATTCAAGCAGCAGCAGCAGTGCCTCATGAAGATAAGTGTCCTGTCCAACGCGTTTCGTGATAAACACTTCCTCAGGGGCTACGGGCATTCTGCGAAGAAAGGATCACAGCAGTTTGATTGCACTTAGTATTAAAGCATTTCTTCCGCCCATGAGGGCGTGGCCACCCCGTGGCCTGCTGCTCTTTGAAGTGCAATGTTATTCCTGACAGTGAGTCGCTGTGTACTTCCTTCATCTGCATTCTTTCAGTTAGGCTTTATTTCGATATGATGCATATCTTAAAAAGCAATACATATACATAAAAACAGTAAAAAGAGCCAGTGCATAGATAAAAAGCATACAGTTCATATTACAAATGGCGCGAATAATTTACATAAAAACAGTCTAAAATACATATTAAACAAGATACAAAAGCCTAATAGATCTAATGCGCCATGCCCAACCTAGGAATTTCGCCAATCTACATGCAAACAGGGGCCGCGGGTCCGTTTTCAAAATTCGTAGGGCCTCCTTGTGGGATCTGGTCCCAAGCTCTCTACAGAGTGGTTTCAACCATCTGCGGCGAGGAACTACATAGGCCAAGCATTCAAACAACAGGTGGGGAACTGACTCAGTCCTAGTCTCACAAAAGGGGCAGAAGGGGGTAGTCTGTGCCGGGACCTTCCACCTGGAAGTCAGAATCCCAGCTGGAAGTAGGCCTACCCTAAATTTGAAGTATAGAGCCCTGTCCCAGGGTTTTAAAATAATGTCCAGATACGGCTCACAGAAGTGCACCTCCTTAACCAAGAGGAAATCCACAGTGGTCCTACACAAGTTAGCATTACTGTTTCTGCCATCAGTCACCCAGCTCCAGTATAACTTCTTCAAAGCTGACTTGGGCGGGGCAGTTCTGTTATTCCAAGCGTCTTCGAGGCCCAGGTCTGCAAGAAGGCGCTTAACTTCCCTTAACCAGCGGACTTTAGACCAGCCAGGCGTTGATAGAACCTCTTTTAAACCTTCTGCATAACTGGACATTTCAGGGACTCTCCAAATACGCGCCCACAAGAAAAGAGGACGCAGCCGCGCCTGGTCACTAATAGACCGAGTACCCATATCTAGGAGGAGTGGTAGAGTTGGCGTACTGTAGGGGAGCCCCATTAAGTCCTTGTGAAATTTGTTTTCTGAACGGGACAACTGGTCCACATTCTGTACACCCCAGAGTTCTGCCCCATAAAGAGCTGCACTGACACCTCTTGCCCTATACATGTCAAGTACCGGTGCAATGGGTTTGAGGGTTGAGGCACGCTGTTCGTTAAGGAGGGCCCCCACCACCCTCTTGTGGGACAGCAGCATCTTTTGGTGGTGACATTTCCAACTCATGGAGTCGCAGAGACGAATACCAAGGTAATCGAACTCCTTGACCCTCTCGAGTGGAACTGAATCAAGGGTAGGTGGTTTGGCGGTCTTCTTTGGGGGGTTTAGGACCAGGTACTTTGTCTTCCCTGTGTTAATAACTAGTCCCCTTGAATCACAGAAGGACTTAAAGCTAGTTAAAAGACTCTGCAGGCCTGCTGGGGTTTTGGAGATCAGGAGGGTATCATCTGCAAATAAGAGGGTAGGTATTCTCCTGCCAGCCAGGGATGGTGCGTCTGCAGGATGTTGTAGCAGGTGCTCCACCACTCCGTTGACATACAATGAAAACAGAGTGGGGGCTAGAACACATCCCTGGCGGACACCTCTATTTACAGGAATTCGTGATGTTTTTTGTCCCTGGTTACCCCACCTGATCTGTGCGAAGTTATCAGCATGCAGCTTTATCAGCAAGCTAATAAGTAAGGGGGAATTCCCAGTGCATCGAGCACACTCCAAAGTTGGCTACGTGGGACCAGGTCAAAGGCAGTGCGTAGATCTATATATGCAAGGTACAGACTGCCTTTGCCCAGTAAAACCACTTTCCAATAAAGCATCATAAGCCGGAATGATTGCTCTATAGTCCCCATACCTGATCTAAAGCCGGCCTGGTAGTCAGAAAGAATATTCTTCTCCTCTACCCACTGCAAGACCCTTCCTAAAACCACTTTACCTGCTACCTTCTGCGTAGAATCCAAAAGGCTTATAGGGCGGTAGTTGGCTGGGTCGTCCCGGCTCCCTTTCTTAAACATCGGGACGACCTCTGCGCCCTTCCATGAGTCCGGGAGAGCTGCACCTGCCAAGCCAGCATTCAGTAAGGAAGCAATAAGTCTCCCCCACTCATCTGGATTAATGCGGAGCAAGTCCCCCGGGACACCGTCAGGGCCTGCCGCCTTGTTGGGGACAAGACACTTAATCGCCTTCACCACTTCCTTGGATGTAAACAGGAGTTCCTCATTAAGCTCAATGCAATCTATAGGGTACTGTTCAATCGGGGTTACCTCAATGCCCGGAGCCATTGTGTAGAGCTGGGAGAAGTGATCAAACCACGCTCCTTCCGTTATATTGCATGTTATAAGCGAATCCACAGGTTTGTCCCTAGCTCTTATTAAGTTCCAAAATCCCTTTGAGTCCTTCCTTGAGCTTGCCACCTTTAGGTCATGCCAAAACTGATTCTCATGCTCAGCCTTGGCCTTAACGATTCAGAAAAGGGGGTGGTGATGGACAGAGCATCTGAATTAAGCAGAACACTCATACCCAGTCAAAAGATCAGGGCTTGATCCAGCACCGTTTTTTAGCTCACTGCACCATCCCAGTTCAGAACCTGGCTACATGCAAATTAGTCTGTCCCTGGCCCAGTGCATCATGGGAACAGGGCAGACCAAACTACCAAGCCAATTCTTTACTGGAAAGGAAACAGCCTTGGCCTTAGATATTGCCCTTCTATAATTACTCCTTGCAATGCTAATCAGGCCACCATCCTTAGTTTTCACTGCCTTGATTAGATCACCTTTGGCAGCACGACAGGCAGGGGAAAACCAACCCGCATTGCCCTTGGGTCCACCTCTTACGTTGCCCCTTGTGCCTACAGCATGAACTAAGAACAGTTCGCCTAAGGCGTTGATGGTCTGGGCAAACAAAGCGGGAACCTCATGCTCGCTAAGTGCGGGGGAGACTAAGCGGGGCATGATGTTAGACATTATAGATTTTACTTCCAGTCTCTTCCCCTTATTGGCAGCAATGGTGTTCCATTTCAGGCGTCTACCACAGTTGGAGGGGCATACTTCATGTGTTGTTTTCCATACATGTGGGAGTGGAGCTGTGTTCGCCCCTGCCCACAATGGGGACAGGGACACAGTGCATTGCCGGTGCTTGTCATGCCCATACATTCTTCCAACGGCATACCTGTCCTTGGAACCATTGCGTCGGTTGGCGCTGCGGAAGGACTGCATCAAGTGCTGCAGGGCACCTCTCGTGGCTCAGGCGGGACCCCAAAACATCAAAACAACGAGATGCCTGCTGTAAGAAGGACCGACACAGGTAAGTTGAATTTACGCCCAATTTTTATTGCAGGAAAACAATATCCAAGCAGGAACAGCAGTGCCTCACGAAGATAAGTGTCCTGCCCAACGCGTTTCGTGATAAACACTTCCTCAGGGGCTACGGGCATTCTGCAAAGAAAGGATCACAGCAGTTTGATTGCACTTAGTAATAAAGCATTTCTTCCGCCCATGTGGGCGTGGCCACCCCGAGGCCCGCTGGTCTTTGAAGTGCAATTTTATTCCTTACAGTTTGTCGCCGTGTACTTCCTTCATCTGCATTCTTTCAATCCCAAGTGGGTTGCGTGCATTGCCGGTTCAGAGAGTCAGTTAAAATCCTTAGTAGGATCTGGATGTGATAGGAACAGGCACTTTTCATCAAGACCCACTGTGCATTTGAACCTACTATAGGTGTTTAATGAACGCTGGATGTGACAACACATCCCAGCATGCTGTCTGAAGCAATCAAGTATGCAGTTGAACCCATGAGGGGTTTCAACTGATCAGCGTGCAGTATAAAGAGCGCTCCAATGAGTATAGGAGGAATGCCTCTGATGAAGTGGGCTGTTGGCCACAGAAACGCGTCAGGCAATATAACGAACTTGGATGGCTGAACCGTGATGCCAGATGGCAGACACACTGTCGAGTGCATCTTGAGAAGCTTTGGCCTTTGTTGGATAATATTATGACAAGGGTGCCATCCTGTGCAGGATGCACCATCTCAAAGGAATGAGAGGCTGAGGGAGAGGAACCTTCCTGCTCTGGTTTCCAGCACAGTGCGTCCAGATCCTACTAAGGATTTTAACTGACTCCCTGAACTCTGTATGCATTGGAATCTGCTATAAGTGTTTAATGAAAGCTCGATGTGACTGCACATCCCAGCATGCTGTATCAAGCAATCAAGTACGTAGTTCAACCCATGAGGGGTTTCAACTAATCAGCATGCAGTATCAAGAGCGCTCCAATGCGTACAGGAGAAATGCCTCTGATGAAGTGGTACATTGGCCACAGAAATGCGTCAGGCAATACAACAAACTTGGATGGCTGGGGCGGGCTGAAGAGTGATGCCGGATGGCAGACTCACTGTCGAGTGCATCTTGAGAAGCTTCAACCTCTGTTGGATAATATTATGACACAGGCGCCATCCCGTGCAGGATGCACCATCTCAAAGAAATGAGAGGCTGAGGGAGAGGAACCTTCCTGCTCCGGTTTCCAGCACAGTGCGTCTTGATGAAAAGTTCCTGCGCCCATTACATCCAGATCCTACTAAGGATTTTAACTGACTCTCTGAACTCTGTACGCATTGGAACCTACTATAGGTGTTTAATGAAAGCTCAATGTGACTACACATCCCAGCATGCTGTTTGAAGCAATCAACTACGTAGTTGAACCCATGAGGGGTTTCAACTAATCAGCATGCAGTATAAAGAGCGCTCCAATGCGTACAGGAGAAATGCCTCTGAAGAAGTGGTACATTGGCCACAGAAACGCGTCAGGCAATACAACAAACTTGCATTGCTGGGGTGGGCTGAACAGTGATGCCGGATGGCAGACATACTGTCGAGTGCATCTTGAGAAGCTTCGGCCTTGGTTGGATAATATATACAGCATGGGGGGACAGCAGAGTGGGGAACAATTGCATTACAATGACGCTTTGGCATCTCCACGCAACGTTTTCCAGTGACAAAGCAGATTGCATTCTGGGAAAGGTAGTCACTACACAAGATGTGACTTGCCAATAGACATTTGCGTTGCCATTTGGGCTGAAGGGGGGGGAGCAAAGCTGGTTAAATCAGGAGGGGCGTGACATTGTGTTAGATATATTTGCCGCTACCTGACTAACCGCAAAACTCCCGTGGCGCTGAAGAAGGCTAATCAGAAGCCGAAATGCATTCGCCTTGACAGCGGGTGTGCAATGTATCCTTACCTGCTGCGGATGGAATAAAGGCTGTTCTCACTCGTTCTCCTGTGTTGGCCTCTTCACTCTCGGCGGCGGCTGTTGGTGATGGATCTTATATATATATATATATATATATATATATATATATATATATATATATATATATATATATATATATATATATACAGATATGTGTGTGTGTATATATATATATGTATATATGTATGTGTATATATATATATATATATATATATATATATATATATATATATATATATATACTCCTTGAAAAGTGGCGTGCTTCTGCCGCTTGCACGGCGGGCGTTCGAACGGGTCGCCAAACCATTAAATTGAAAAGTACCTGGTGTAGTTTCTTAGAGAAAATACCAGAGTCGAAGCCCAATTTGCTTGTTCAGTGCTCAAGGTTTATTTAGCGAAAATAAACAGCCCCTACGCGTTTCGAGGTAATCCTACCTCTTGGACCCGTGATCAAGAGGTAGGATTACCTCGAAACGCGTAGGGGCTGTTTATTTTCGCTAAATAAACCTTGAGCACTGAACAAGCAAATTGGGCTTCGACTCTGGTATTTTCTCTAAGAAACTACACCAGGTACTTTTCAATATATATATATATATATATATATATATATATATAGATATATAAATATATATATATATTATCCAACAAAGGCCGAAGCTTCTCAAGATGCACTCGACACATGGCAGTTCACGGAAAATAATTCAAAAATAAATACCTGCTTTGAGGAAACAAGCAAGTGCCAGTTTCTCTGTCGTTCGCGAACACGAAAATAACGGAGTGTTTGATTGATATATATATATTTGAAAAAAAGAGTTTGCCTCAAGTTGGGATGCACTCGCTGGAGATAAGCTGCCAGTAGAGAGTTGCCGCTTTAGAAACACTCGACAGTCCATTTGCGACGCGTTTCAGGCAATCCGCCCTTCATCATGGCAAACTGTCTCTGTAACCACAGAACACGACTACCAGGCTGCTCCCTTTATGTAACCACGCCAATGTGGGCTGGAACCTTTCCATAGCCGTAATCATGCATCTTGGGACTGGTAGTTCATTTCATTCCCCAGGTGGGTGTGTTCCGCTGAAACAGAATTAAAATGTTCTTTGCAGGTGCTTTCAAAACCTGGGGCATTAAATGAACTACCAGTCCCAAGATGCATGATTTCGGCAATGGAAAGGTGCCAGCCCACATGTGCGTGGTTACATAAAGGGAGCAGCCTGGTAGTCGTGTTCTGTGGTTACAGAGACAGTTTGCCATGATGAAGGGCGGAATGCCTGAAACGCATCGCAAATGAACTGTCGAGTGTTTCTAAAGTGGCAACTCTCTACTGGCAGCTGATCTCCAGCGAGTGCATCCCAACTTGAGGCAAACTCTTTTTTTCAAATATTTATGGCCTGCCTGGTCGTGGTGAAGCACCACCGCTAAACCCACTGCGGGTCCGCTGCTGTTCACCTGGACGGACAAAGCATGAGCAGGAGTAGCGCCTTACAATGGGGAGCTGTATGGTTTTAAAAGCACCTTCAAAGAAAATTTTAATTCTGTTACAGCGGAACACACCCACCTGGGGAATTAAATGAACTACCAGTCTCAAGATGCATGATTACAGCGATGGAAAGGTGCCGGCCCACATGGGCGTGGTTACATAAAGGGAGAAGCCTGGTAGTCGTGTTCTGTGTTTACAGAGACAAATTGCCATGATGAAGGGCGGAATGCCTGAAACGCATCGCAAATGAACTTTCGAGTGTTTCTAAAGTGGCAACTCTCTACTGGCAGCTGATCTCCAGCGAGTGCATCCCAACTTGAGGCAAACTCTTTTTTTCAAATATTTATGGCCTGCCTGGTCGTGGTGAAGCACCACCGCTAAACCCACTGCGGGTCCGCTGTTCACTTGGACGGCCAAAGCGTGAGCAGGAGTTGCGCCTTACAATGGGGAGCTGTATGGGTTTAAAAGCACCTGCAATGACAATTTTAATTCTGTTTCAGCGGAACACACCCACCTGGGGCATTAAATGAACTACCAGTCCCAAGATGCATGATTTCGGCAATGGAAAGGTGCCAGCCCACATGTGCGTGGTTACATAAAGGGAGCAGCCTGGTAGTCGTGTTCTGTGGTTACAGAGACAGTTTGCCATGATGATGGGGGGAATGCCTGAAACACGTCGCAAATAAACTGTTGAGTTTTTCTAAAGCGGCAACTCTCTACTGGCAGCTTATCTCCAGCGAGTACATCCCAACTTGAGGTGAACTCTTTTTTTCAAATATATATATTTTATATATATATAACTATATATATTACCGCTCCTCTGCACCTTTAACCTCGAATCACTCGTATGGCGGGTGCTGTCTACACGGTGGTGCCCCGTGTCAAATATACGCTCCGAAACTCCTCTCCCATCCGGAAAAAAGTAATAGCTCTCACGGGTTTGGGTTTTGCAACCTGTTTTAATTCTATGTCAGGACGGAGGCTCCGATTATGCTTATCTCAATTTCTTTACTGGAACACAGCAGCCAATCAAAACTCAGTAAAGAAAACACAAAAAACTACATTTCCCATAAACCCTGGGTAACCATAGAGCACATAGATAGTATATAAGCAGTCATAGAGGTCCCAACTTCCTCTTTCTTTGCTGCTCCGCAGCCAGTTAAGTGCTTTTTCCTCTACTATTGCTATTGTGCCTTTATAATTGTTGTTATTCAAGCGCGCTTAATTACTTGCCTTTTGCGCTATCGTTGTATGTTAATTGAGCCATTCCGGTTCCTGTGTTGCGCTGTTGCTATACGTGCCTTGCCTAATTGCCGTTTTTTCCTTCGCCGCTTCTCGGCGCGGCCTCGGGGGCGTGTGTTCACCCCCCGGTTACAGGCTTGCTTGCTGCGCCTGTTATTCTTTTGTGGAGCGGGAGCGGGGCTGAGAGACGCGTGTCCTTCTCGCGCGTCTCCCATTTTCGGCAGGCAAGCTCCGCGCATGCGCAGTGACACCGTTTGTTTGCCTTAAGCGGCCGACGATGGAACTGCGCTTGCAGTCCTTGTGAGAAGATTTCTGAGAGGACTTTGAGCGCTTCGAGCAGTTCTTCGACTGGAAGACACGTTATTTGGCTGTCAGCCTTTGCCCTCCTGCCTGTCGATAGGCCCCTCACGCCCTTGTTTATATTAAAACTGGGGTTGTAATATTGTGGCATAGGCCCTGCCTAGAGTGTGACAGCAAGCCCTCCCTCCACATTTTTTTTTTTTTTTTTTTTTTTTTTTAAAAACCTTTATTTGAGCAAGCAAAAAGGTACAAGGATGGGCCTACAACCACACGGGCCAGCCGCTAAAAAGGAGTAGACACATATCATATATGCCCGCAGAGGTAACCGTCAATCAACAATGCAATACTCCACAGTATATACAGGACAAAAACAGGTTTTATATATATGAAAGAACAAACATACAGAAAGGCGAGAGTGTATCACTGAAGGTCAGCCCAAGGGACGCAAGGGGGGGACAGCAGCGGAAGTGCAGTAGCAATATCCTAAGCACTAAGGAGTGCGGAGTGGGGGGGGGGTGAGGGGGGCAGAGATCAGGAAGAAGAAGGGGGGAGAGCCGGAGACACCAGCTCAGTCCCTATATGAAGATTCCGGGAACGCTAGCCTAAGGAGATAGGGTAATCTCGATAGTGTCCACAAGGGGAGGAGTACAAATGTCGCCACGGTATTCGTTCCATTGACCCCACACCTTCACCCATGCCCTGGGTCTGCCCCTGGCCACATAGACAGTTTTCTCACGGAACATGGACCAATCCATGTTATCCTCCCATTGCGAGAGGGCAGGGGGCCTGGAGGCCCCCCAGAGTTGCGCAATATCTCGCTTCGCAATCATATAGCCCAGGGTGGCCCATCTAGTCTGTGCCACCGAATAGTCCGTGGGCTCCCAAACATTCAAAAGACAGCGACGAGGTTCCGGACGCAAGGATATCCCTGTCACCACTGTCATCAGATCAAGCACAGCCATCCAATAAGCAGCCACCATCGGGCACTCCCAAAGAATATGCAGGAAAGTAGCACGCAAACCACATCCACGCTTACACAGTCCATCGGAGGAAAAGCCCATCACCATCAGTCGCGGTCCCGTCACGTACACCCGATGAAGGATCTTCAATTGGACCAAACGGAGTCGAGCCGGTATAGCCACCTCCTTCGGAGAGGAGAGGGCCGATTGCCAATCCTCATCATCAAGTTCCAACCCATCTCCCATCCACTGTTCCCGAAGTCGGGCCAATAAGTCAGTCCGATTGTTAATCAACTTTTTATAGATCAGGGAGATAGTGCTATCAGGAAGATGTTCGTCAAGGATACGGTCTTCAAGTGGGGAAGAGTCAGGCGGAATCTCACCAGGAGCAAACACCGAAACCAAAGCGTGCCTGATCTGTAAATAACGAAAGAATTCCCGACTACTCAGGCCGTAGTCAGCCTGGAGGGCCTGAAACGGGCGCACAGAACCCTTAGAATATACATCCCCCACTTTAGAGATCCCAATCAAGTCCCAACGGTCAAAACCCTTGGAAGACCAAAGACCGCCCAGACGTTCTGAAGCATAAAGCGGCGTCGCCAACGTCAAGCGATCCTCCCAGCCCAGGCTCACATTCGCAGCACGCCACACCGTCAAAGCAGTCAAAGTAGGTCCCACAAGATGGCGCCCAGCGGAGCGAGAATAGAGCACTCTATTAAAGTCACCTCCCGGAAGCTGAAGTTTATCCATCTCAAACGCCGGATTACGACCCGGAGAGAACATAGCGTGATTAATAGCGGACAGATGGGAAGCCCAGTAGTATCTCTTAATATCGGGGAGCGCCATGCCCCCATCGTACCACGGGATGGAAAGTTTCGCGAGAGCAATGCGCGGTCGCCCATCCCAAATAAGTTGCCTCTGAAGGCTCTCAATCTCCCGAAAATAGGTCTTGGGGATAGGATCATAATAATTCTGGAGAGCGTAGAGAAACCGCGGTAGTGACATCATCTTAAACAGGGCCGCCCTACCCAGTGGAGACAGGGGAAGTTTGCGCCAGCGGGCAACGTCCAAACGGAGCCTAAGCAACGGGGGAAGGAGATTACGATCATAACGAAGGGACGGATCCAAGGTAACAAAAACCCCCAAGTATTTGAAACCATCCCGGACCACCTGAAGAGGAAGTCTACTCGGCAACGGAGGCAAGATACCAGATAAAACGTATACACAGGATTTAGACCAGTTGATGACGAGGCCTGAGTTAGCGCCAAAGGACGCAAGAACGTCAAATAAAACAGATAAAGACTTGCGAGGAGAAGTAAGATACAAGAGGATGTCGTCCGCATAAAGCGAGACGCGGTCTTCGAAATCCGGGGCCCAACGAATACCTTTAAGGGACGGTTCCCAACGGAGCCAGGCCGCCAACGGTTCAAGAGCGAGCGCGAACAACAGAGGGGACAAGGGGCAACCCTGACGGGTACCCCTGCCCAAGGAGAAGGGGGCCGACACTCTACCGTTCACTACAACTTGCGCCAGAGGTTCCGCGTACAACAGCCTAACCCAGCTAATAAACTCGCACCCGAATCCAAATTTCTCAAGTGTCGCCCATAAATAGGGCCACTCCACAGTATCAAAGGCCATGGAGGCATCCAGGGACGCCAAAATGGCCGGTTCAGTCAAAAGCCCCGCCCTCGCCAGCGCGCCGTGGAGGCGACGTAAATTCAGAGCAGTGTTGCGATGCGGGATAAAGCCAGATTGATCCGGATGGACCAACTCCCCAAGAACCGAAAGGAGACGGGTCGCCAAAGGTTTAGCCAACACCTTAGGTTCAACATTTAATAGGGATATGGGCCTATACGAGGAACAGAGGTCACGCGGTTTACCCTCTTTGGGAATGACGACGATTGTCGCCAGACGCTGATCATAAGGAAGTATGTTCCGCTCACGAGATTCTAGAAACATGGCGCGGAGATACGGCGCCACCTTATCGGGGCGTAATTTGTACAACTCAATAGGCAAACCGTTCGGGCCCAGTGCCTTGCCCGAACGGAGCGATCGAACTGCATTGGCTATCTCATCATTCGTAAAAGGGGAGTCCAAAGCAATACGGTCCAAGTCGGTGACACAGGGCAAAGTGATATCACGCAGAAGAAGGCGGGAGTCGGCAACATCCCTCACAGACACGGGAGCATATACCACACGGAAATATTCCGCAAAACGATCAACAATGGCGGTCGGATCAATCACATTCTCACCACTCGCAGACTGAATCACGGGCACCACACGATTAACTCTTTCTTTCTTGTCCAACCACGCTAGGAGTTTGCCCGCCTTGTCACCCACATCGTACAATCTGCCCTGCTGCTCACGAAACATCACCTTTGCAGCGTCAGTGACCAGAGATTTATATGCAAACTGTTTTAGACCCAGGGCATGGAGTTTCTCAGGCGTGACACCAGATTCCAACTCGTCCTCCAAAGCAGAGATCTCCCCCTCAAGGTCCACCACCTCCTTCCTCCCTGCCCTCTTAGCTTCAACAATCAAGGAAAGGGCCTGTCCACGAATCACAGTTTTAAAGGCTTCCCACAGGGACACAGCCGAAGAGACCGACCCCTCGTTTTCCAGGAAATATGCATCCATGGACTTGAGCAAGAGGGTACGAGTCTCAGGGGAGGAAAGATACCAAGGGTTAATGGGAGCCACTCGGCCCGCCGCCTCTACCCCAACCTCGAAACGAAGCCAGAGCGGCGAGTGATCAGAAATACCCCTCGGCAAATGTAAAATCTCGCGAACCGCCGATGATTGGGCTGCGGGCATCAGGAAATAATCCAGCCGAGACAGACTGCCATGGGCCCCAGAATGGAAGGTGTATTGGAGCTGAGTAGGATGCAACAGTCGCCAGCAGTCCACAAGGCCAAAGGTATCTAAAAACCCACCCAACCACTGCTGAGCCTGCGGGGTATCTCTAGGGGGATGGCGATCGTGAAGGCCGGAAAGCACCGAATTAAAATCACCGGCCAGAAAGAGAGTGCTATCAGGGAGATCTAACAAAACACGGCCCAAGTCAGTAAAAGTAGAGGCCTGCAAACCCGGGGGAACATAAACATTGAAGAGAGATAGGGTGCGGCCTTCATACCTACCCACCAGGACAGTATATCTCCCACGGTCATCATGAATCACCTCATCGATCGCCAGGGGGAGGGAGGTTCGAACAAGAATACCCACACCCCTAGATCCGGAGGTAAACCCCGAGTGCGCCACAAGGCGGTAGCCCCATCTATTCATGGCATAACAAACATTACCAATCAAATGGGTTTCTTGCATGAAAACAATGTCCGGTGACAAACGTCGTATACATTTTAAGACCACACTGCGCTTAATACGATCTCCCAGGCCATTAACGTTCCAGGAAAGAAATTTCAACCCTCTACCCCCCATCCCAACCGCCCGAGCCAAGACCCCTCGTCCATGAGCTAGACATCAGAAACAGCAGCAAACACAGGAGCAACTCGCCTTGAAAACAACACACAGAAAAGAAAAAACTTCCCAACCCCCCTCCCCCAAACTGAAGAGAAACACCCCCCACCCTGCACCCCTGCAAAAAGCTAAAGAGCCACCCCAACCTGCAGTGTGCCTGTCGCCCAAGAACCCCTATTCTACACAAAGACCCCGGAGGAGGAAAGGACTCCGTTCCATCCACCCCCCGACCTCAGCAAGAACAAAAATAACAAACGAAAGACAGAATGATCACAATGTAGAGGGACGCCGGCCAACACTCCTGAGAATGTATTCAAAATAAGACATAAGAGCCGAACAGTTAGATCTCCACACCACCTTCGGCACCACCAGGGTGAGCGGCGGAGTCCGTCTCAGGAGGACGGTCAGGCAATGAGTCCAGCCAGTCATTAACAGCATCTGGCCGATCAAAGAAAAGGGTACGCTCATTGTATTCGACCCGGAGTCTGGTGGGAAAGAGCATGGCGTAACGTAGGCCCCGATCCCGGAGACGTTTCTTGGCACCACGAAACTCCATACGTTGTCTCTGAACCTGTTGGGAAAAGTCCGGGTAAAAGTTCACCGTAGCATTCTCAAAGGCCACCGGGCCCTTCACCCGCGAGGCCTGCAGGATAGCGTCCCGGTCTCTATAATGAAAAAGCTTCGCTACAATGGGTCTCGGCGGGGCTCCCGGCTTGACTTTGCCCCCTGGAACACGATGTGCGCGTTCCACCGTGAAAAATTTTGTGAGACCAGAAAGGGCCAGATGGTTCAAGACCAGATCCTCAACCAGGAGATCCACCGAGTGGGGTTCAGGGTTTTCCGGTACACCAACCAGGCGAACATTGCAGCGACGCGCCCTATTTTCAAAGTCCTCCAGGCGACGGGTCATGAAGTCGTTCCCCCGACGGAGATTTCCAATCTCTGTTTGGAGCTCAGAGACGTCATTCGTAAGGCTAGAGGATTTAATATCCAGTGATTGTACCCTCTCATTCGTCTTGCCGAGATCAGCACGAATCAGATTCACCTCAATAGCCACGGTGTCAAGTTTGTGGGCCAAGGCCTCGTACTGTAGGCCGATGGATTCCCTCACACCCGAGATGGCGCCCATAATATCCTGTAGGGAGGGCTCCGCCGACTCTTCCAAAATTCGTTCGGACGCTATACTAGAACCAGGCAGGGCAGCTCCGGGGGACCCCTTAGAATGGGTATAACGGTCCATGACATTTGATTGAACTGGAGCTCCGCGCAGAGGTGTTTTCGTCTTGCGCGTCTCTCTGTCCCCTCTGCCCGCCATTTTGAAGATGCGTCACAGGACAAGCCACCAGGTTCGACGGGCCCGACACCCAAAGTACAGGATCAAAAGTACATAAAAAGGGGGCACAACTCGGGTAGAGGTCGCCAAGCCAGCAAATAGGTCACATGAAAGCCCAACAGCCGATCTGCCTCCAAGTCTCAGTCGCAACACGACATCCACAACCGTGGCCCAAGTCGGAACAGAATCGAAACCGAAACTTAGGAAGGGGGGACCAACAAGGCCAGATCTCCTGCCGTTGTTGTTCAATTGCAGGACGGCTACAGTACCGCACCCCGTCCCGGGCGCACCTCAAGGGCGGAGCCCAAAAGTTCAGAGCACCATATCTCAGGAATACGAGATCCAAATCGATTTCTGAAAAGTGCCAGGGTAATCAGCCAAACGTCCCCTACACGAATTCTTGCAAGAAATCAGGATTCAGCCAGGATAAAATGCCGGGAGCGGCGAGGGTCCGGAGAGCGCTGTGCTCAAGCGGCCATCTCGGATGCCCGCCAAGCTCCTCCCCCCTCCCTCCACATTTTAAACTGTTTTTTCAGGTTGGTTCCTGCTGCATTTTGGCTTGCTTTGGGGTGTACACTCCCCCTGTATTGCCCTTTGGGTGTCAATATTTTACTTCTCCTCCATTGGGCCAATTACCTTTACTAAAGGTCGAAATGACTGATTATTATGAGGATGAAGAAGATTATTATTACGCTGAGGAGCCCACAGGCTCTGAGGGTGCTGAGTATATGGATCAAGCCATGTATCAGGCTATAGCCCCTCTCAAAAGGCATCTGTCTGATTATGCCACTCAGCAAGGCTGGCTACCTAAGTCAGGACGTTCAACGAAGTCACCTAAGACTCCTCATATGGCGGATTTTGTTAAATTGGCTAAGAATCTGTCCTCTAACACGACTTCTAAAAAATCTTCTACGTCTGTTAAGACACAACAAGTTTCTCCCATGACTGATGATTCTTCTTCCACTGACACTTCTTCAGACCCTGTGATTCCGCCTTCTAAGAAGAAGGCTCGCAAGGAACATTTCGTAGATGCCCCTTCCATTCCTCAAGTGTTAACCTTTGACCCGGGTGACATTATCCATCCCAATTCTTTGGCCTGGCTTCCCTCTCTTGAGGTAGCAGAATATGTGCAATCACATATTCGTCGGCCTTTTGATAAAGATGTTCGCGCACGCTTGCGCTCTGAGTGTCCCAGACCGGATCTTTCACAAGGGTTTCTCTTTGGTCTTCTTTTTCTAAAAGAATTAACTAACTTTGAGGCGACGTTCAGTGGCCTTGACAAGGCGCAATCCAATCTGCGTCGTGCCTTCCGTCCGGTTTTCGGGCGGGCCGGACGAAGGGGACGTTCGTCCGGCCGAGGAGGTAATCAGCCTACCCAAAGAGGTGGTCAGTCCCAGAGAGGAGGCGGACAAGACAACTATGGCTCTGGCAAAACCAGATTCTATCCTTCACGCAAAGGCAGAAACAACTACAGCAAGGGCAGCTACGGAGGTGCCCAAGCAGGACGTCAAGATTCCTCCAACTCAGGTGAGCTTGATTCTGGCTTCCGAGGTTGTTTTGGGGGGCAGACTGAAATATTTTCTCTGCAATTGGCAGCTAATCTCCAGCGATGCCTGGGTGTTGGAGACGGTGCAAGGCTTCAAACTAGAGTTTTACGAACGCCCTCTCTAACATCGCCTTCCGTTACCCCTTGTTTTTTCCCAACTAGATCAGGACTTCATCTCCGAAGAAGTCGAATCTCTTCTGGCGAAAGAGGCCATTATTCCTTCTTCCCGTCATCCCGACGGCTTTGTCAGCAACATTTTTCTAGTGGAGAAAAAAGGGGGAGGTTCCCGTCTGGTCCTCAACCTCAAAGATTTCAACGGCGGAGTTGTATACCGTCATTTCAAGATGGAGGGTATCCATCTTCTTCGAGATCTTCTTCAAGAAGGGGACTGGATGGGCCGCCTGGACCTGAAAGACGCCTACCTGTCGGTGCCGATCTATGTTCCTCACCGTCGCTTCCTTCAATTTCAGTGGCTGGGGAAATGGTTCGAATACACTGTCCTCCCTTTCGGTCTTTCTTCCGCTCCGTGGTGCTTTACGAAGCTCATGCGTCCAGTGATGGAATCTTTGAGGGCCCGTGGAGTCCGTTTGTTTGTCTATCTCTACGACATTCTTTTGATGGCTCATTGCCCTCTTCTTCTACAACTTCATTTACAATGGTCCATAGATCTCTTACAATCTCTGGGTTTTCTGATCAATCCTCTAAAGTCAGACTTTCTACCATCGCAGAAGATGGACTTTCTCGGGTTCCGCATCGATTCGGTAGCCTGTCAACTGCTTCTTCCCGGTCAGAAGATCAGAGCGATCAAACGGGAGTTGCGCATGGTCTTGTCCAAACAGGTGATCTCTTTGCGGTCCGTGGCTCGGATAGTGGGTCTGTTGTCCTCCTCAATCCAAGCCATTTTTCCGGGTCCCTTACACTATCGCGCTCTTCAGCGCCTCAAGATCAAGCATCTTCAGAAGGGCCTTCGTTACTCCAATCTCATCCCTCTTTCGGAGGATGCTCGTTGGAAAATGTTGTGGTGGTTGGACCACATGGAGTCTTGGAACGGTCGTGCGCTGTTCGGGAAGACTCCAGACGTGGTTATCAAGTCAGATGCGAGTCTTTGGGGATGGGAAGCCCGGTGCGGTTCTCTGACGACGGGGGGTCGTTGGTCCCAGGAGGAATTATCCCTCCACATCAATTGTCTAGAGCTTCTTGCAGGCTCGTTCGCGATCCGTTGTCTATCCCCTCAGGCGACGAACTGTTGCATTCTCCTCCGCATGGACAACATCTCAGCGGTGAGGTATGTCAACAAGCTCGGGGGCACGAAGTCCAAACTCCTGTCGGAGATCGCGAAGGACTTTTGGCATCTATGTTTGCATCGCCAGATCACGATTATTGCCGAGTACCTTCCTGGTCGCGACAATCGTATTGCGGATTGGAACTCTCGCCATCTGCGGGATTACAGCGACTGGCGTCTTCACCTGCGGGTGTTTCGGACTTTGTCCCGGACTTGTGGACGATGCCACATGGATCTCTTTGCCTCTCGCATGAACAGACAGCTTCCCCTGTTTTACAGCTTGCGTCCGGATCCGGAGGCTCTCGCCACGGATGCCTTTCTCCAGTCTTGACCGACTTTCCTGTGCTATGCGTTTCCACCCTTCATGTTGATCCCCAGGGTTCTGGCCTGCACGAGGCGTTTTCTCTCGGAGATCATTCTCATCACTCCTCTTTGGAGGGCTCAGGCGTGGGTTCCAGTTCTTCTGGAGATGAGTTGCTCCCCGCCACTCCTTCTCCCCAACAGGTGGAACCTGTTGCTGGACCCTCTTCTGCAGCCCCACCCCCTCATTCTTTCGGGACATCTCCGTCTTGTGGCGTGGCGGATTTCGGGGGACGCTGGCACGTCTAAGGCCTTTCTTCCGACGCTGCCCGATTTATCGGTGAAGCTTGAGCCCCCAACACACACAAACGTTATGCGTCAGCTTGGAAACGGTGGTGTGATTGGTGTCCACAATGGTAGGTGGATCCCTCTTCTGCAGATGTCACTTTAGTTCTGAATTTTCTTGCTTTTCTTGCTTCTTCTGGTTTGGCATACAGAACGGTAAATAACTTTCGTTCTGCTATTTCTGCTGGTCATGTTCCTGTGGATAGTAAACCTATTGGGGAGCATCCTTTGGTTTCCAAACTGCTCAGAGGCATTCGGATGGTAAAACCTCCTTGCTCTAAGTATGTCGCATTATGGGATGTCTACGTGGTTCTGAGTTTCTTGAATTCCTGGCCTGCTAATTCCTTGCTTTCTCGTAAGCAATTGTAGGCCAAATTGACTATGTTGCTATGCCTGTTATCTTGCAAGCGCGTGTTAGATGTTCGTGCTCTGGATCTTGCAGGGCGCATTTTTTCCCCGGAAGGTGTTTCATTTACCATTTCTCGCCGTACTCAATGTAACACGTCTTCTGTGTCTTATCCTTCTTTTCCACACAATCCGAAGCTGTGTGTGGTGCAATGCATTAAAGATTACGAGGTGAGTACTGCACCTTTTCGACATGATTTGCAGGGTCAACTGCTTATAGCTTTGCAAAAGCCTTTTAAGCCTGTCTCTCCCGCTACCTTGGCACGTTGGGTGTGCTGGCTCATGTCAGAAGAGGGCATTGACGTTTCCGTCTTTGGGGCCCATTCTGCTCGGGGAGCCATGGCTTCTAAGGCTTTTTCCTTGGGGGTTGGCCTCCATGATATCATGAAGGCCGCAGATTGGTCTTCGGAGTCTGTATTTAAAATGTTTTATTTCAAACCTATTGTTGATGTTGCTTCTGTTGTGGTGGCTGAGCTTTAAACAAGCATAATCGGAGCCTCCGTCCTGACATAGAATTTAAAATTTGCTAACATTCGTGCCAAGAATTTTCAATTCTATTAAGGACAGGAGGTGAGGATTATCCCACCCTTATTTACAGTCTTTGTATTGTATTGATGTATGCTTTATTGCTATTCCATTGTGTTAATTATTCTATGACTTTTCTCCCGGCCTGTTTGAACTTTGTACTTCTTCCTTTTGGAATGGCCTTTACGGCTCTGTTTTTTATTTCCTCCAGGCTCCGACCTTAAATGAGATGTGTTGCGAGTTTCTCCTTTTCGTTGGTCTACTGTTGTTCCTGTGGCTATGGGAGGTTCCTTCGTCCCTTCATCCGGATGATGACTTCTCTGTGGGACGTCCTTAATGGATTACTGGACTTACCGTTGTTCTTCCTGTGTGGTTCTGGACACAGAAAGAGGAAGTTGGGACCTCTATGACTGCTTATATACTATCTATGTGCTCTATGGTTACCCAGGGTTTATGGGAAATGTAGTTTTTTGTGTTTTCTTTACTGAGGTTTGATTGGCTGCTGTGTTCCAGTAAAGAAATTGAGATAAGCATAATCCTCGCCTCCTGTCCTTAATAGAATTGAAAATTCTTGGCACGAATGTTAACAAATTTTACATTCTCAGCGCTTCAAAACAAACGCGTTTCGTGAAGTACCTTCCTCGGTGTTTACGTTTCACACTGTGAGGCGCCATAGAAACAAAGAAAAACATCATAGCCACAATGTTAGGCGCCATCTTGGAGTGTGCATGATTCAAATGAACTCACATCAGTAAATACCTATTTACAATATTAACAATATTCTCTGCGTTTCATTCTCTTACCGCAAATCGGTAATCACTATATGGTAATTCTCGAGTAAATTACATCTCGCTGAACCCCATGTAGATCTTATCATGTATCACCACTCCCGTTCTAATCTTGCCGTGTATCCGCTAATGGCAGTCCCTTCTTCGAGACTCCCCATTGTCCTTCTATAGTGTCTCCATATCATATTCATACCATTTATCAATCAAGCAGTGTATTGGCTAATTCATGATACCCATTTGCCCATGCATGTTTCAGGAAAAAGAGCCCATAAGATACAAAGCAGTTATTCATTATACAATTCATACAGATATTCATCTAAAAACACTTGTATACACATCCTAGGTCCCTAGGTGTGCTGTTAACTCTTCCCCACTGTTCAATCCATTTAAAGTTGCAAATCAATAATATATATCGCGACTCCAATCTTCTTAATTTTAACACTCTGTCTCCTCCTCTTATATTTGGGGACACATGATCCAAACTAAAGTACTGTAACAAGTTTCTATTGCTTTGATGTTTAACAGCAAAATGTCTAGCGACTGGATAACTTAAATCCTTATTCGCTATTGCGCGCATGTGCTCCAATACCCTTATCTTCACACTGTGTATGGTGCTGCCTATATACCTTAGGCCACAAGGGCACATCAGGCAGTAGACAGCATGGGTGGTTTGGCATGTCATGAATTTGTTGAGGGTTTTACGTTTTCTCATCCCCTTGATCTCATAGGTCAATACTCTTTTACTGAAAGCGCAGGCCTTGCACTTTCCACAGGGATAAATCTCTCTCATCTCGCTCAGTGTCCCTTGTTTTGATGAAATCGTGTCTAGATGGCTATGAACCAATCTATCTCTCAGTGATCTAGCTTTTCTGAAAGTTATCTGTGGAACTGGTGGGATGTCCATCCGAATAATCATGTCTGTTCTTAAAACATGCCAGTTTCTGTGGAAGATATTTCTTAAAGAATCAGCATCTTTTGAATAGGAGGTAATTAAACAAAACTTTCCCTCATCACTCTTCTTTTTTCTATTGCTGACTTGTGTGTTTCTTATTAGCCTGTCTCTTTGTATGTTGCTCACTTTTCTTAGTGTGTTTTCCAACAGGTCTGCACAAATAAAGCACCTTGCTTAAACATCTTTCCTTGGTCACGTTATGGCGTACCTGGTTGTTTGAATATTGGCGGCTCACCACTGCTGGAGTGAGCACCCAGGACGGAGACGTAGCGGCGGCGGTGACGTGCTGTTGAAGAATATATATATATATATATATATATATATACAAATAAGGAGAGAACTCTGGGTAGTTCCCAAGTTTAGGTGGAAGGCAGCTCCTGTATAGAGCACCCTCAACACCAGTGACACTCTAAATTTGCTCACCTCAAATGTCTGCTTTTCTATCAAAGTTTTTAAGCATAGGATTAGCATAGTGCTATCCGCGCCGAGATAGAAATGGACCAAGTCTTCTGCCATTTGTACAGCAAAGTCTTTAAGCATAGGATTAGCACATTGCTATCTGAGCCGAGCTGTAAAATGACAAAAGCCATTTACCACTCCAGGCACAATATTACAGCTTTGGATTGGTACCAATCCAAAGCTGTGATATTGTGCCTGGAGTGGTAAATGGCTTTTGTCATTTTACAGCTCGGCTCAGATAGCAATGTGCTTATCCTATGCTTAAAAACTTTGATAGAAAAGCAGACATTTGAAGTGAGCAAATTTAGAGTGTCGCTGGTGTTGAGGGTGCTCAATACAGGAGCTGCCTTCCACCTAAACTTGGGAACTACCCAGAGTTCTCTCCTTCTTTTTTGCATAATTTATGCGCCACTCTATGCCTGCAAGGGAATTGTTTTGACTTATACTGGGTTCTCCCTAGGTGTCTGGACAAAGCTAAACCGCTCTGAAGAGCTGTAATGACAGCGAAACACGTGTCAGGGGTTGCTTTTATTCATTTCAGGTTGGCTTGGATGGTATTTTACCAATCCAAAGCTGTAATATTGTGCCTAGAGTGGTAAATGGCTTTTGTCATTTTACAGCTCGGCGTGGATAGCAATGTGCTAATCCTATGCTTAAAGACTTTGCTGTACAAATGGCAGAAGACTTTGTCCATTTCTATCTCGGCGTGGATAGCACTGTGCTAAAAAAAACTTTGATAGAAAAGCAGACATTTGAGGTGAGCAAATTTAGAGTGTCGCTGGTGTTGAGGGTGCTCTATACAGGAGCTGCCTTCCACCTAAACTTGGGAACTACCCAGAGTTCTCTCCTTCTTTTTTGAATAATTTATGCGTCACTCTATGCCTGCAAGGGAATTGGTTTTATATATATATATATATATATATATATTCAAAAAAGTTCTCTGCCAGTTTTGAGAGATGGGGAGACGCACACGAAACACAGATTGCAGCAGCAATATTTATTGGCAGTAAGAGGCACCTGACGCGTTTCGTTTGTCTTCAAACTTCTTCAGAGTTGTGGCCTCAGTGTGTGGGAGTTCTTCGTGGGACACAGGTGTGATTTTGTACAGTGATGCCGGCCTCCTGGTGGACACGCCCATTAACCGGCACGGCATTCTGGTACCTGCAGTCCCGCCGGTGTTTTGCACTATGTAACTCTCCTTCTACTGGTTTGCCAAAGGGAGATGTTTTATTCTCTCACTTCCGCGGAGTGCCTTGTGGATTGCAGTAGTTTGCTGTCAAGCGGCACTGCTAGTTTCCAACTCGCGTGGTTAACTCTGCATGCTGTTTCCTGCACACCCATTGTGCTTTCGGCTCTCTGCACGGTCGTAGGTGAGTTCATCACTGTCTTTCCTGGATTGTTCCATTCACGAGTGTCCAGGTCTGTGTAGCTCCCTGTTGCTTCCCAGTCATTATATATATATATATATCCACCACTCTGCTTTCACATCAAGAAAGGATTGTCCGGGCCTCAATTTAGTCGAAAGCGTGTTTATTTAGGACAGCTTCGCTCGACGCGTTTCGAAGGTCAAGCCTTCTTTATCTCGAGTACGAGACGGCTGTTTACAACGATTTAAATAAAGGTCACATGGTATTCACATCATGCCTGTAGACATTAACAACAGACTCGCTGAAGTCTTCACGGAGCTAAGTCATGGTGTCACAGATTCAACAGCACATAATTCAAACATCAATTAATTCATGGATGTCAAAAATAAATTAAGCACTACAGTGATTGCATAATTCATCAAGGTGAATTCAAAATGAAATTCAACAACATAATCAAACTGGCAGTAATGGAAAATACATTTGTCATTTTGTATATCTGCCAGGGATGGAACAATAAAGCATCACATTTCATGGTTGAGTGCATAAAGCAAAACAGCCAATTCTTCCGTACTTGCATCTAAACTTAAAGCTTTGAATATTGCACAAGTGGGCAAGCTTCCAACAATTGAAGATGGGCCTCAAAAAGCCCCAACAAAAATTCAAAAGAATATATAATAAAGGAACTCAGATTGCTATTAGATGCAACTATTGGTCAAATGAAGAATGGAAAATAGCCCAAGTGGGCAACCAGTACTGTTAAGCAGAGTCCTGCCCCAGTGGGCATAAATCGACGGCATCACCCGAAGCCACAGCTTAATCTGTCACCACAGGCAGTGCTGAGCTTCCTCACACTCAAGTTCAACTGTCATACGTGCTTTCAATGTGCTGTTTCCATGGTCATGTGAATAAACTCTCCTATTGAGACTTCCCAGAGATCTGTAAACATAAGAGAACGATAAAAACCAATGAGCATGTGACTTGAAACATGTAAAACAGCATCTCACATACAATATTAAAAAACAATCATGAGAACGGATACAGTTCCAAATATAATTGTCTAACCCAGATGCACAGCAAGTTCTTCATCAAGATTGTGGCCTTCAGGTTGCATGGTTCTGTACTTGATAATGAGTTTGGATTCTAGTCTCCTAAGTTCCTGAATTCTGTCACCCCCTCTTTCCCTGACAGGGACAGTTTCCAGAACACAGAAGGAGAGTAGAAAGACATTACTCTTGTGATGTGTAGAAAATTGTCTCGCTATGGGGTATTGGTTATCCCCTTTAGTGCTGGCCCGCATATGTTCCAATACCCTCTTCTTACTTTGGTGTACCGTACTGCCAATATAGTAGAGTTGGCAGGGGCATTTGAGGGCATAAACTGCATAATCGGTGAGACAAGTGACATGTTTCAAGATTTTAAAATTGTCACACTCACTAGACAGTTTCACTTCTTTAAGATTATATATATATTCGGGTAGATGGAAATACCTTTTTCTGACACACCTAGTGGGCCCTGAATCCCATAGCCACAATCCTCTCCCACTACTGGATGCAGCATTACAATATAAGGGTTTTTTATTAGACATAAGGCAGGCCTCCTGGGTTTGTCAAGAGATCTCCACATAAATAAAAATTACCATATGTTATCCTTTGTTTATGTAACACGTTATAAGGGCTATCAATCTATAAGGCCGGCTATCAGCTTTGTCAGGGTGTCACCACATTAACAAAATCGGTCATACGTTATGATTGTATCTTATAACACCATTTAAATCAGTAGAAACGGGCGTGGCTAAGATGGTGGAGGTGCAGCAGTGCCTCCTCGGAGCTCCGCTCGCCAAGGCCATATAAAGCTCTCTATTAGGCACCACGGGACCCCCAAAACGTTCTGTGGACCCCTCATACCTCTATCCGGTAAAGAAAGGGCTCAGGAGGGGAGAGGCGCTCCCCCGACGGCGGGAGAGACGCAGCGGGATGTTGGCACGTCACAGTCGGGAGGCCTCGCCGGTGCCCGTGAGGTGGTGCCCAGCGGCAGAAGGGGGGCTTGGGGGGGCAGGAAGGTCACCCCCCAGGCAATTTGGGAGGGGCAGGGGGAGGGGGTTTGCAGCATTCAAGGTGGGTTTTTAATCTAGGCTTGTTTTCTTGTAGCCCAAAAGGAGCCCAAGCATAAATGCTTTGGGCTCCTTTTCCCAGCCACCATTTTAGGTTCGGGGACCTGGTGGCTGGGAGTTCTTAGCAGTACATTTTTGTGTAGTTCATTCAGAGGCAGTGTTGGTATTGCGTTTGTTTTTGATGGCGGCTGAAGATTACCACATACTTGAAGCCGTCAGGCTTTTGAGTGAGGCAGGAAGACTCGACTTGGTTATGGGCCGTCGCGGGAAAGGCCTCCGACGGAGTCGCAGCAGTCGTGGCTGTGTGCATGTCCCCCAAGCGACCCAGGATTGAGGCGGTGAGTGAACGGGGCCGCCCGCGCTTTAAAAAGGCGGCCCCGGGGGGTAAGGCACGTCCGGCTGGGGTGCCTGATGCGGGCGCTGTGTCCGCGTTGCAGCGGGAAGATGGTAGGGGCCCCTTGGAGGAGGGCGCAGTGTTTGTGGAACCGCCGGAGCTACTTCCTGCTCCGGTGGTTCGTGTCAGGGCAGTTTCGTCTCCCGCGCCTCGAGGGATGCGCAGAGGGGGGCGGGTCAGCAAGAGGCGCTCTGCCTCGTTAGCCACTGCCCCGGTTGTGGAGTCAGCGCCGGGAGGAGGGAGGGGGATTAGAGAGCTTCTTCTCCCGCTGTGGAGCGGGATAAGGATATCGTGCCTGCAAGGGAGGAGCGGTGCATGGATTGCATTCTGCCCTCCGGTGGGTTAGGCCACGGTGTTTGCGTGGTCCGGGAGGGGAGGGGGGCCGGGATCAATACTCCTGTACGGGCCCCTTCTGTAATGGGGCCACACATCATGACAGGTAGTGGCAGGGCAATACAGGATGTAGTGTTGTGTGAGGCGGGGGGAGATGGTTCCATTGAGCCCCCTCCTTTTTTTTCCTCAGTATTCTACTAGGGGTGATGTGGTATCGGTGGCTAGTGGCTCAGTAGGGGAGGGGGAGTAGGCTCAGGTGGGCGGGTGGGTTATTTCTTCCACACAAGGGGTTGGGAATGATTCAGGGCTGTTGACATCCCTCCCCATAATTGGGTTTCAGGAGGGCCTTTTTCTGGGTGCGCAGGTAGGGTGCAGGGGGTGAATACAGCACGGGTGGGGGAGAAGGGGCATGAGGGGGAGGGCAGATCTTGGAAGGGTTTGGATATTTTTCCATCGTGGTCTTCATCGGCGCGTTGCGGACACGGATGCCTTGCCAGGTCATATGGCGGGTAGGGCAGGTAGGGTTCAGGCAGCAAAGGAATTTTCGAGTGCAGGTGGCAAAGGTTATGGAGGCCAAGTCCTTGGTCCGTCGGCTGCGACGGTTCAAGCAATGTTGGAATGGAGTAGTGAAGCGGAGGTGGGGGAATCCCCCCCTCTGACGCTCGCGGAGTAAGTATGAAGGGTGTAGGTCATGTGGTGCAGGGTCAAGGTGTGTGGTCAGGTGAGGTTCCTTCAGGTAGGCGGGAGGACTGGGGGGTTGTTAACCGTGAGGGACCCAGCACATCAGTTCGAACTTTTTCTCCACAGGGCAGGGAGTGTTACGGAGCAGCAGACTCGGTAGGGCGAAGTGCGGCCCAATGGCGCCGAGGAGAAGGGAGGGTGGAGCCTGACGTGGCACATTCCGTACCATCGGGGGACCCCGGCGCAGCCACCAGACGAAGGTCCGGCGCGACCTCGCTGGCCCCAACTATAGTTCAGTCACCACGGACAGAATGGACGGCGGACGGAGATTCTAGGTGTGGTCAACGTTTGGGGGAGTATCGGCGAGTACAGGCGGCTTCCCCACCAGGTGTACAGAAAGGGGCAGTGAGGGCCGTTACAGGTTATGAATGGTCCGGTAAAGCCCGTGGTATGGTGTTAGTGCCTGGCCCTTCACAGATGGAGGAGCCGTTGGTCCTGGATTATAATGAGGATAGCCCCGAGGAAGGGGAACTGTGTGATAATGATGATGGGGGGGCTTTCTCATGTTTCTCATAGTTTTTTCAGGCACCAGAGGTGGTGCAGCCAAGGAGGGCAGTCGTGTTTGGACCCAGAAGAGAGCTCGGCCCCTCGGTGAGGTGTCCTCGGATGGTGGACAATGTGGAACAAGTGTCATGGCGGTCGAGCCAAGTGAGATTTGTGAACCACGGGCCAAACCAAAAATGGTGTCTGTGGGGACTGGGGGTGAAGAAGTTGGGGGGGTGGGTAAGGGGAAGCTTTACAAAGGTTACTATGTTAAAGATCAAGGTGTGGGCACTAGTGAAGGGGAAGGAGCATTGGGCACTAAGGTGGAGAGTGGGACGAACACTGAGGCCGTCGACACAGGTAAAGAACCCATACATAGCAAGGAGTTAAAGATTAAGAAGCTCCCCTATATCGGCGTGACAAAGCCTTTAGGTGCACAATTGATGTTAGCGACCAAGGAGCGGATTTGGAAAGGGGAGTATGTTGAAATTCTGAAACTATTGCACAGGGAAGTACGTTCAAAAGAGGGTTCCAAAGAGGAGGAGTACAAGTTAGCTAAGCGACCAAAGGTACCTTTAACTATTGAAAATTGGACAGCGGCATTTCTAATTTATAGCAGCGTTTACTGCGAAAAGTTTCTGGAGCGCTGCGTTGCCGTTTTCAAATACATGGACGTCATCAGGAAGGCTCAGATCATTGGTAGTGGTTTTGCGTGGGCTCAATACGATGAGGAGTTCCGGGCCCATATGGGTTGGGATCCGGAGGCAAAGTGGGGAGAGTTGGATACTGATTTGTGGCAATACACGATGGGGGCTCCGGCTGGGGGTAAGACTAAATTCACAGCTAGTGGTTTACCGTTGGTATACCGGACCATTCAAGGGAAGCCAACCCGGCTAGGGGTGGGGAGCGCTACAACAACACAAACTGGGTCTGGGGCATACTGGGACTTTAACAAGGGCATGTGCACAAGAGAATACTGTAGGTTCCGACATGCGTGTTCACAATGTGGTAAAAAGCATCCCTTGGTCAAGTGTTGGGGGCTAAGAATACAGGCAGTCAGCAGTGGCAACAGCCGAGTACCAGCACGCCAGACCCCTCTCAGCAATTCCAAGGTACCAGAGAGGGTAAAGGTCCACAAGGGACTGGGCCCAAAGGCTCCTACTCCGGTTAAGTTAGTGCAATTAGCAGAAGGTCTTAAGGGGTATGGGGATGTGAGGGCGAGAAGGGTGCTACTGGAGGGATTTCAGGATGGGTTTCGGCTCGGTTACAATGGGCCGCAGCTGCGGCTCTGGTCAAAGAATTTGAAATCGGCTGATGAACAGAAGGCAGTTGTGCAAGAAAAATTTAACAAGGAGGTGCGGGAAGGGAGGATGGCAGGGCGATTTCATGATTGGCCTTTGGAGGACTTGATTATTTCCCCGATTCAGGTAGTCCCCAAGAAGGAGGCAGGTCAGTACAGATTAATTCAACACCTATCATGGCCAGAGGGATCTTCAGTCAATGATTTTATTGATGAGGAGGCGGCCTCTGTTTCATATTCCTCAGTTGATGTTGCTATGTCACTGGTAGTGACCGCGGTAGCAACTGCAGAGATGGCAAAATGCGATATAAAATCTGCATTTAGATTGCTTCCAGTCCATCCAGATGATTGGAATCTTCTGGGGATCCATTTTGCTGGTAATTGGTACGTGGACAAAGCATTTCCGATGGGTTGTTCAATGTCCTGTGCTCTGTTTGAATGTTTAAGCACTTTCTTGCAATGGTATTTTACACAACACACTGGGCATGAGTTAGTAACACACTATTTGGACAATTTCTTTTTTGTTGGCAAAATTGTTGTTGTTCATTTGCGTAGTTTTGTCATCGACAGGATAAGTTGGGCAGGCTAAGTTGTTGGGGTGGTTCCATAGATTGGGGGACCAAGAGTTGTCAAGGGGCAGGCAGGGGAGTTTGTGTAATGGATTGTTTGAATTGTTAGGTTTAGACAATTATGCAGGGATCTGCATTGTTTGTATTTTGTAATGATGTAATGTATGGGTGAGGGGCGGGGTCAAAGAAATGTTAGGGGCGAGGGCGGTGATTGGGGGTTAAGGAAGTGTTTTATTTAGTAAGGCGTTGGCCGAGGTTTTATAA
The DNA here is from genome assembly GCF_964261635.1 of Lissotriton helveticus. Classification (NCBI taxonomy): domain Eukaryota; kingdom Metazoa; phylum Chordata; class Amphibia; order Caudata; family Salamandridae; genus Lissotriton; species Lissotriton helveticus. Next base: position 1,423,829,555 of record NC_136057.1, read on the forward strand.
TTGTTAATGTGCACCTGTTTCAATAAAGCGGCCTTTTACACACAAAAGCTGGTTTGTGGTCTGCTCCCCACCACCCCTCCCTCCCAAGAGGGCTTGCTGCAGCATTGAGAGGCCCCCAGCCACGGCCCGTACTTGATCACAGCCTTGGGACCCAAGGGCTCGGTCCATCTCGAGGCCGGAGCTCCGGGGCGGACTTGAAGTGTTGCGGGACCCCCGAGTGCGGCTGCTGTTAGACGGCGGCCGCGGAGTGCGTGCCATAGGTGGAGGTGGTGGCGGCCCGGTTATTCCCAGGCGCAGCCTGCATCCCTTCTAAAGGCCCCACTTGCTGGAGTCCCTGACGCCAGGGCATTGCCCCAGGAGACAGGATTGAGCCGCCGTTGCTGCCGGTGGTGAGCTGGCAGGCCCTGGGAGGCCTGGATACCAGGAGGGAGCGTGAGGCCTGATTGGAGCCCAGATACACCACACCAGGCTGTGGAGCATCGAAGGAGAGATAGGCCTGCCACACCAGCAGATAAGTAAGGTGTTGGAGGCGGCGGGAAGCAGAATAAGGATCCCAAATTCCGGGGGCAGGAGAGTTTGGGCCCAACGCCGCAGGATTTGACCCACAGCAGAGCTACCCACTGGAAGAAGGGCAGTGACTTGTGGTGGACCCCACCCCGTGAAACAAAATCGGTCCAACCGTTGGGTTCTACATGGCACCTGGGGGGTGAGGGACAAGCTCTTCCCCAGGTTACAGACCCACTTAGAGACTTTGAGAAGGAAGGGTGATTGTCGGCGCAACCATTTGAGATTGCAACGGGCCGGATAGGCACTGCTGACAAGAAAGAGCCGCAATTTTCTTTTTTTATAAAGATGATTTTATTGGTTTCAAAACTTCAAATCACATACATTAGTGGTCATACATCTCAGCCTTGTTACATCAGGTACATAAATACAGGACATGGTATAGTTATTCAGTCACTTGTTTCAAGAGAATACGTATTATGCTTTAACATTTCCATTTCTTTAGTCGGGGAGACACACAAGTTTCCTCTGTGTGCTTTCCATTTACTCCCTTTTTTATCACACTTCTCAAGACAACCTCTAGATTTAAACACCTCTTTCTCTGCAATCATACATTTATCTAGGTCGCGTGCCCAAATGCCTATCGATGTCCTTCTGCCACTCCCCACTTCATTGTTATTGCACGAGAGCCGCCATTTTAGAATCTCCTGACGGTCGAGGACAGGTGGGCCTGGGATTCGCAGAGGCCTCACTCGGCTGGGGCATATCTGGTGTGGGGACCTGATCGGAAGCTAGACTGGCGGAGTCGGATCTGCAGTAGGAACCGCAGGTAAGGAGGCCATTGGCATTGTCGGTCTGCACAGACCTGAGACTGTGTTGGGCGCTGGGACCGGTCTCGGCCCTGCCCGACAAAAGTAGGTTGGGGTTCGCAACATGTCGTCAAACCGTGCCAAGAAGGAGGCTAACATTAAAGACCTCGTACAGAAACCCGGGGGCAAATGAACGGACGGTCAGGCCATAGAGGTACCATTGTCACAGCACCGGTAAGGGGAACTGGGCCAGGTTTAACTTGGATCAGAGGAACAGCTCGCAAGGAGCTTCAAGGTGCAACTCATCACTACACTGCAGGACGACTTTGCAGCACTGAGACAGGAGGTCTCCAAGGATCTGGAGCTGATCAAGAAAGACATAGGCGAGCTGGGAGACCGGGTGAACACCTTAGAAAAGGCAGGTGATAGCAGGGAGGAAGAGCTTCACTGTGCATACGACTTGAGGACTTGGAAAATAGGTTGCGACCCTCGAATATACATATTAAGGGGGTCCCTCTCTGAGCAGATGCGGGATGGCTGGAAGAGTTTGTGACCCGGCTCTTCCGACATGTGGCTCTGTCGTTAGAAGGTCAAGAGATCGTTCTGGACCACACAAATCAGGCGGGCCGCGGGCGAAGACCCCAGAACAACCTCAAGATATCCTCACATGCCTGCACTCCTATAGCCAGAAAGAAGTCATCATGGCGGCTACCAGGGACAAGACAACTATCCCGTTCGAGGTCCTCCATGTGGGCATCTATCAAGATCTCTCCCCGCTCACACTTCAATGCCGCTGGTCCCTGCATCTCGTCACCACCTTCCTACGGAATCATGAGATATGCTATAGGTGGGGACATCCGTTCAGGCTACTCTTTGTATGGGACAGAGAAAAGCACGCTGTTAGAACACTTCAAGAAGCACAGAAGACCCTGGGAGTGGACTTTGTGGACGGGTACTCGGAAGGCCTGCACCCAGACGAGGAAGAATCTGAATGGGCCACGAAGAAGAGACGAGGACGCCGCATTGGGAAAGACACACATGCACGAGCCACCGAAAAAGAAAGTCAGAAGGAACGAGAGGCACTTCTATAGCAGTTGCAAGCCCGAGACGGAGGCGGTGACCACATGACGGAATAAGGAAGCCCAGTGAACTGTTACTAGCTTCTAAGATCAGTTTGGTTACCGGCGGAACCGGGACAAGTTTCGAAAGCGGCCAAGGCGGGCGTGGCATATATTCCACCCACTGAAGGACCAGATGGGGATGCATGACTGTTCGCCAAATGGACCCATGCGCCAAGGCATTCAAGGTGTCCACAGGAGGGCAGTTCTTTTGTTAATACCATGTTACACAGTCTTCTCTTCTATATGTTTCCTAATTCTGTCTTTCCTTTCGCGTCTCTACGTCGCACCCCTTCACCGGTCATGACTTACATTGAATGGGTACTTCACGAGCAAGATCTGCTGCAGGGGCTCCGGGGAAAGGGATCAGAAGTTAAGTGAGGTCATCGGGCACATCGCATATATGGATGGCCGATACACCTGACTGAACACAGACCTGGGTGGAGGGCCACAAGGGAGGGCTAACTCACTAGGCCTGGACTACCACAATCGCGGACCTGGCCTTCTAACACTCCTTACGCCGAGATGGGAGGGTCAACTGCCCCCTTTGTACACAACTGGGGTTTTGCCGGGTTGGGGGCCCTAGGCTAGACACAACACCCATCGGGGGACAAGAGCTGGGGCCACAGACAATTGAGAGGGAAGGGACGTGTCCGATGCACGTACAACCACTCTGCTTCCATGGCGCCCCATAGCATTTCGATAGTGAGCCTCAATGTGTGGGGCCTCAATTCTCCAGTGAAAAGAAGGGCTCTCTTGTCTTACCTTAAATAAAATCAAATGCAAAATTTGCCTTTTTCAGGAAACTCATTTGAAATGCATGGACTGGACACGTTTACGGTCCTGTTGGTTTGAGCGCGAATTTTTTTTGTCCTTGAAGAAGGCAGGAGTGGCAGTGCTCTTTGCAACACACTTCCCTGGGAGGATACTAGGGGTGCCGCTGGAAATACCGGGCAGGTTGTTGTCCTTGAGGGTGTTAATGGAAGGTCATTCCTACACCTTGTCATCTCTCTATGGGCCTCACAAAGGACAGGAGGTGTTTCTTAAGGATGCCATAAGTTGATATTGGAATCCTTGGGGGAAAACCTTATAACAGGGGGAGACATTATAGTAGTGCAAGACCCTGTTCTTGAAAGAACCACACGCCGGACGGGACATGCGGGGGCGTTATCCACATCCATGCAGCAGTGGCTGGGGGAAGTGGGTCTCGTGGATGCCTGGAGACAATATGCCTAAACCACCCTTATTTTTGTACAACACAATTTTTTTGTAAGTCAAAAAGCTATTTATTGAATTTCGACCAGGTATTATTATTTTATACCATTGATTTGTTTTTTTGTAAGTCAAAAAGCTATTTATTGAATTTCGACCAGGTATTATTATTTTATACCATTGATTTGTTTTTTTTCTTTGAAAACTTTTTACACATTAGTTAGCAAAAGAAGGACCAACTGTACATTTATATATTTACACAATTATACATGAAAATTTACGAGCACAAATAGAAAAACTTGGAGGAATAAATGGTTGATATAAAAAAAAGAAAAATGAGCACCATTTAGTTTAGAGAGTATTAATTAGTCTCATTAATTTGATTGTATTCCTCATCTTTTGATTTGGTCATTCATTTCTTGATATCAAATATACATGAATATATTATGTGTTGTTTTTAGGTCTCGCGACCTATCGATGCGCGCATGCGCATCGAGCGGAGCGAGAATTCAAGTGGCGAAAACATCATGAAACCACCAGCTTTTTGCTGGCGTTTTCATGCAGTTCATGTGAACCACGTGAGCAAACATGCACGCGCATTCACGGCCAGGGCTTCTCCTCCCCTAATTATTCATGGCCGGCCGCAGGCCGGCCGTACTTTCAGTTTCCCGCTTCTCCTCCCCTAATCATTCATTCTCGGCCGCTCACAGCACATCAAAGGGCTTCGCCCAGCGTGCGCTCTGCATTCTCTCCCCAGCCAGCTTCCCCCAGGCCGTGTTCCCTCATCCCTCGCACCCCCTCCTCCTTCAGGCTCCCACCATTTGCTTCCATTTGCTTTTGCTTGTTTTTAAATGAGGCCCTTCCTCTTCCTCTACTCATTCTTCCCCTCCCTCAGTTTATAGCCTTAATTTCTTCTCCGTTCAATTCTTTCCCATTCCTCAAGTCTTCCGTCCCCTTTCTTGCCTTCCTTCCTATTCCAAACATTATTCCCTCTGTTCCCGCGTTTCTTTTTCTTTCTTCCGTCGTCCCCTCCCATCCATCCGTACTCCCTAGCTTGCTTGCTCTCAGCCTTACTTCCCCGACTCCCTCCTATCATCCCTCCCGCTCTGCTTCTTCCTTTCCTGCATCCACTTCTTCGCTTTCATGAATTGTTACTTCCCTCCTGTATCCTCGTCGGGCATCGGGGTGGGAGCTCCTATCAGGCAGGTGATAGGTTCACGCAGCGCGAGCCTGCATTTGAATCTTCCAGGGCCCTCATACATTCAGCTCGATAAATTATTCTGAAGAGTGGACCGTTCACTTTTAAACTTCTTGATGACAAACAGTCGAGGTGGAAAAAAACTGGTGGGGGCACACTCTAGGACTTGAGAGCTTGAGTCCTGAGGCAGGAGCTCGGTGCACTCTAGCAGGAGCCAGTCTAACCCTCCCCTTCTTCAGGAGGGGGCTGCAGGTCTCAGCGCCCCCCGACCTATCCTCCCCGTGCAGGGGGTCATGTGGAGCCCCGTAGAGAGAGCCCTATGCGGGGACTGGGTGTGCCCCCAGGCGGGGCATGTCTGGGGCCTTGGAGGTAGCAGGGACCTGCAAGTTTACTATCGTGCTTTGCTTCGTTCACTTGGTTTCTCTCGACATTCATGCCTGCATTTACTACCTTTCGCTTATATCTTCTCTCCTGTAATTTCCTTCTGTCCGTTCTCGGAGCCGGTTCTTCTTTCTTTCCTCGCTCCCTTCTCCTTTCCAGGCACATGTGTCCCCTTCCTACTTCCGTCCTTGGTTTTCTCTCCCTGCTTCCACTCTCCTTCCCTACCTTCGAACTACCTTCACCTACCAACATGTTTAACGTTTGGTGTTTTACCGCTCACTTCTTCCTTGCAGTGCTTTCTTGCGTCTCCCCTTACCTCGCTCCTCACTCAACCCCTTTTTTGTTACCCCTCCTCTCTTTTCTTCTCACCCTCTCTCCTTCTTTCCTTACCTCAGTTTTCCGTCCTCCAGTCCCTCTTCTGTATTCACAAGCCCCTTCAGATCCTTTCATCGCCCCCTCGTTTGTCTCCTCAGCCCTTACCGCTTTTCTCTCGCCTACCCTTTCCTTCCTCTTCCCTCCTCTCTTCTACTATCCTCTCTACCTTCCCCCTCTTCTTGCATTTTCTCTCCTCTGCTATACCCCTTCCCCATTCTAATCCCCAATCACCTTTTTCCTCTCTCCATGTCATCCACCCTCTTCTGCTTTCTGTTCGCCTGCCCCATCTCCTCCTCTACCTTGTCTCCCCACTTTTCCTCCTCGCGCTCACCTATACCCTCCGCTCTCGAGACCCTACTCCTTTACACTCCTTTCTCATCTCCCCCTCTCCTGCTTTTTCATTTTCTGTACCCCACTATGCTCCCCCATACCGCCTGTTCTGTGGGATCGAAACCCATCACCAGTCTCAACCCCCCCCCAAAACAATACACTAGTTAATGAAAAAAACTAAGAACCTACGTTTTTAGAAAAATTACAGTTTTTTATATTCAAAATTTAAAAAGTCACAAAACAAACAAGCATTGGCATTGCCAATAGGTCTTGCTTGTGGGACCTTATAAGTATTTAGTTTTGCAGCACAATATCCGATTATGCAACAAGGATATTGTGCGGCAAAACTAAATACTTATAAGGTCCCACAAGCGAGACCTATTGGCAATGCCAATGCTTGTTTGTGAAAATTGTTTGTTGATATGGATGATGTTGCAAATTAATTTTGTGTTTATATGTATTTCTATTTGTGCTTGTAAATGTTCATGTATAATTGTGTAAATATATAAATGTACAGTTGGTCCTTCTTTTGCTAACTAATGTGTAAAACGTTTTCAAAGGAAAAAACAAATCAATGGTATAAAATAATAATACCTGGTCGAAATTCAATAAATAGCTTTTTGACTTACACAAAACTGGTGTTGTACAAAAATAAGGGTGGTTTAGGCATATTGTGTGTTTTGTATTTAAAAAAGGGTCCAGCCTATTCCATGCCCAGATGGGCCTAACTCCTTAGGGTTACAGAGATCCACAATGACGGCATGGGACAGAGTCGCACAGGGCGCACAGGGCCTATCAACCCCTATGTCCCCATTGACTCCTTTCATTGGCCACCCTGAGTTCCCGCCGGCATGTCAGGGACAGAGCTTTCTTACTTGGCAGGAAGCTAAGTGCAAGAGGGTGGGGGATCTCTTTGACGAGAATGGAATAATGGAATTCCACCAACTAGTAGACGGGTATGGGCTACCTAAAACCATGTACTGGCAGTACCTGGCCCTAAGACAATAGGTGACACAACCAACAGTTGGTATACATGCAGGGCAGCCTCTAATAAAATTTGAGAAATGGTTTATAACCAGATCCTCTGACAAAAAGCTTATGCTAGACATATTCCTCTGACAAAAAGCTTATGCCAGACATTTATGCCTTTTTAATTACGCCCACACAGCAATGTAAAACATCAGCGCAGCACAGATGGAAGACAGAGTGTGCATGATAATTCTTCCCTAAGGATTGGCACGACATTGTACACAGGGCCGGGCATCTTCTTGTAGCATGGCCGGCAAGGAGATGTTCCTTAAAATAGCGCATTACTAGTACTACACTCCAGAAAGGGTGGCACGCTGGAAACGGGGGTGGACGCGCTTTGCTGGCGTAAGTGCTGTCAGATAGGTACATTGACCCACCTACTGTGGGAATGCCCCATGATGCAGCCCTCCTGGGACTCTATACTGCCTGACATAAATAACACCTACGATACTGACCTACCACTATTTCCAAGTTGCATTTTACTAGGTCTCCCGAACGCCTTAACGTACCCCTTGAACTCCTGTAGGGGGAGAGCCATTACACTAGCGTTAGGAGCATCCAAACAGGTGATACTGATTAGGTGGGGCAAGGAAAGGGTTCCCACCGGGTTGGATTGATTGCATAAATTATGGGAGGTGGTAGGAATGGAGAAGATCACAGCCTGCATATCTCATAGTCTTCCTTGCGTCGATAAAACTTGGAAATCCACACTGGAGTTTTTATCTACTGAATTTAACAAGCATACCTGCCCGATGTACCTACGTGTGTTTGAACTCACTAGAGATCCCCCCGGAGACCAGACGACAACCCTACAGCAGGATCACAGGATGGATGATGGAGCCCACTAGTCAAGCTTGATAACACCAAGGACTGATCCTCACACAACCCTTTTGTGTTTCTCTTCATCTACACTTCTAGCCTCTATTCTTTCTCTCTTTTCTAAAAATCTGACATCTTCCCACCGGTCAATTGGTTGTAGGTGCTGAATTTGTTTCTTCTTTTTGAAAACTAACAAAGAGATATAAACCATAAACCAGTAGGCACAGTGTTAATTATCAATAGCATTCAATAAAATGGTAAACATTCATTGTTCAATATCAATTTTGTAAACAAAGCATACACATGTACATGAGTCTTTCTTCACTATGTGCTTGCCAAATAATGTAGCTATAGGACCAACAACAAGTGACCCTTATGTTCCAGAGCCCAAAAGCGGATGCTCAAAAGTCAAGGCAAAGCTCTCACAGATTCAGGGATCCAATCCCCCATGACAAGTAGTTACTCTTTTAAACATTCTGTGGAGGGAAGGGGGCAGGAGTCAGGGAGGCCGTGGCACTATTTGCGGCCCCGCAAACACTCCTTAAGATACTTTGGTGGTGCCCCTGTTATTGTGTGGCCATCACAAGAAGAAGAGAACATTCAGATTAGTCCTCACTGGGCATTATGGGGCACTGCCAGTCCAATACCTTGAAAAAGTATTGAGCGGATTCACCCGCTGTTTCCACTGCTTGGTGTGTTCTCTTGCTGAAGTCTTTATTTTTGCTTTGGGTGTACTGGGCCACCCACTGACTCAAGTAATAATTGGAGGCCGCAGCGATAGGTCCAAGGTACCCTTAACCCTGACAACTCCCCATGCACTGGTGGGCGGAAGCAGCCTTTCTTCCTGCCCCCCCACCCCCACCACCCGCCGTGGGAGAGGCACAATTTTCCCTACCAGAGCTGCCGGGCAGGGAAGCAGGCCGGCATGCCCAGATATGCCCTCCCAAAGGGATTACTGAAGTAAAGATGTGCTGACCCCCTGGCCCTGCCCCACCCAGGGGTAATAGCTAAAACAGCATTGGAGCACTTTTTGATAATTTTCGTCCTTTTCTCTTATTGCCTTCATCCTTGGCTCATTTTGCTCCCAATGGCCAGGACTAGCCATCAGGAATATTCTAATCAGGCCTCCTGGCCTATAAAGGGGCGAATTTTGTGGAGAGCTGGATTTTCTGGCTCCCTGTGGCAGTCTTGTCCTTTTGCTGGCTCCTGGTGCTCCTCTCCTGCCAGTGGACACATCTGGCTCAGCTCCTCCAAAAACAACTAGAACACCCTCCTTATTGCCCTCCCTAAGCTACTGAACCTCCTGACTTATTAAAGGGCACCCCGATGGTAGTGAAGTCTAGGTAATTTTCCTCCAATTGGCTCGCAGGGCAGTGCTTAATTTGAGACAGTGGTTTTCAGTGCTAGACACCAGCACTTAATCCTCAACACTGGTGCTTGTGATAGTCGGCTACAAGGTGGCACTGTCTGGCAAATTTAGGGATGATCACAACAAAAGTTAGTTATTATTTGAATATAAATTAAAAATGACTATTACCTGACGTCCAAACCATTCTTATAGCTTTGGGGGCCTGAAATAGTTTGAATTATCACACTTGTTGGAGTGTGACGGTTAGTAGTTGTGTGGGTACTATTATTGGCAGGACAGAAGGAGCAATGTGTGGTAAAAGCTGCAGTGTCCTCCTGACGATAACCCTGGTACTTATTCTTTTACAAATTAAGCACTATCCCAGGGGGCATAACAGGGCCAGCACCATTGGCTGTGGAAATATCCATCCTAGTCCTGGGGGTCAGCTGGAGTCAAAGTCCTTAGTCCATTTTTCCAGGGCATCAGGTGTAATCTCCTTCCAACTGGGGCCTTCTATCCACTTTTATTGCCTCCAGGTCCAGTGTCTTCTCAATTCCCTCTTCCTTGTGCAGGTTTTTAAAAAAAATAGGGGTGTAAAGTTTTAGGGTTCAGATACCCCTGGCCAATCCTAGGATACCACACCATCCCTCCTCCCTTGTGCCAACCCTCCAGAAGAACTTTCTGGTACAATCCAAAATGGCAACTTCAAGTTTTCTTTGGAGAGAGCTCCTCTGAGGGCATCAACTCTGCCCCTAGCTGACACCACTACCTGATCCCTTTCTGCTAAAACATCAAAGGTGAGCCCCTCCAGTGTTGACTTCGTATTTGTGTGCTCCCTACCTTGCTAGAGTGGGCTTGGACTGTCCCAGTCCAGGTGCAGTGTGACAAGTTAAATATCAAATATAGGTTTTCTCCCCTTTCTTTCCCAGGATCTGAGTCAATCACTGTTGATTCCCCATTTGTGTGGTGAGGCCTTTGAACCTTCTTCTGGGAAGCATACTAATTAACTTGATGCATTAGCGGGGACATAGGCCTAAAGCAAATTAGTAGCTGAGCCAGATATATATAGGTAATCCTGAAGTCTCAAAAGATGAGTATTTAGAATGTTAGGGACTGCAAAATTCAAGCTCTGCGTGCATGTTTTACCCCAGTTTGATACCTTGCTGGACTCTGAAGGCCTAAGTGGATCGAAATTTTACTTTAGGGTAGATTTCGCCTATATGTATGATAACATGAAAACACTAGAGAATTTCCAGTAAGCACTACAGACCTACACTCTGAAATTCCACTCATAAGGCCTACCCAAAGTCAGTACCAATTCTTGCAGAATCCCTTCTGCGACAAGCTACCTATGTGCAGATACCAGGCTGCGCACAATGGTAGCTGCACACACGCAGCCTGCAGACATGCACGCATGTGTGCTAACATGTTCGCATGTAACCAGCCCGGTGCCTCTTATGATAGCTGTGCAGTAGCAACTTATCATAAAAGGCAGACATTGGCAGTTGTCATGCTCAGACCAATTACTGTTTAGAAAAAACAAGGGAACCCAGGGTGCAATAAGCTAAGGACCTTGGGTAGATACTTAATTTATAAAGACAACGGTCCTTAGACAGTAGGGGGATTTTTAGAGAAATAAATATAGACCAAATGGAACTATATTATTTACAAGAGTTGCCCAGCCGGACAATTTATTATTCTGGTAGAAACAGTCATGAAACAATAAAACACGAAGTGTGATAGAAGCAGGACACCAGCCGATGTCTGACTGCCACACTGGGGAACCACAAACAAGGGATAAACAGTTGAACAGGCAACAAAATGGTCATCTGAATATTGCAAATCATACAACAGACAATCCAAGTAATACACATATGCATGTGAAATTAGTGTTAGTTATGCATTTAGTGCATTTCAGGTCGATGACGTTTCGAACCACAAACAATATAGGTTCATCCTCAGGACAAGGAATAATTGCCTAAAGAATTATGCAATCAAGGTTTTTTCACGGGTGAAATTGGTCCAGTTCTGCATGCCACAGATTCGAGAGGAAAATGCCTTCGTTTCGATATCGGGGGATTTCTTAAGCAGGTCCGCGATGGGGTTCCTTGCTGGCGTGAAAATTAACCGCCTGAGGATGAACCTATATTGTTTGTGGTTCGAAACGTCGTCGACCTGAAATGTACTAAATGCATAACTAACACTAATTTCACATGCATATGTGTATTACTTGGATTGTCTGTTGTATGATTTGCAATATTCAGATGACCATTTTTGTTGCCTGTTCAACTGTTTCTCCCTTGTTTGTGGTTCCCCAGTGTGGCAGTCAGACATCGGCTGGTGTCCTGCTTCTATCACACTTCGTGTTTTATTGTTTCATGACTGTTTCTACCAGAATAATAAATTGTCCGGCTGGGCAACTCTTGTAAATAATATAGTTCCATTTGGTCTATATTTATTTCTCTAAAAATCCCCCTACTGTCTAAGGACCGTTGTCTTTATAAATTAAGTATCAGACCAATTACTGAGCATTTACAGTGAGTGAGACTCGTGTAGTGAGACTCACTCACAGTAAAAGTCTACAAACTGTGTAATTCTTTCTCAAAAAATTCTGGTGGACTATATGGGTGTAACCTATTTGCTTACACCACTCTTAGAGAGGTTTCGCTTTAGATGTACTAAATGTATCCAGTTTTATCATGTTTTGGGTCTCTCACACGCAGCCAGTGTTTTTTGGGCAAACTGAATTTGGCTGAACTCAAATCACACACATTTTTAGGTGATTCGAGATTAGTCAAAACTTTTTTGTGGGTTGATTTTAAGGTGGTTCACACCCCTTAAACTGCGTTCTCAAGTTTTCTTGCAAGCAAAAAATGCCTTTTGATACATCCATAGTTGGAAGGACAGATTTAGAGGTCAGATTATCCATATACGTGATGATTCAACCTTGGAGGATCTTTTGAATCTCTTGCGATTCCCTGCAAACATTAAGAATGGCAATAGGTTTGTCCTCGGCAAGCGTGCATTTTTAAATTGTTAGAAATGGGATTTCTGGTTGGCTAAGGCTTGCGCCAAAGCCAGGCAGAAACCACCACTCTAGTCAGGGCACAGGAGTTACACGTTGAAGATAACCCCTGTTCACCCTCTTGGTAGCTTGGCACGAGCAGACAGGCTTATCCCAGAGGTAATGTGTAAAGCGTTTGCGCAACACACACACAGCAGCAACACACTAGGCACACCACAAAAGGAACTCCACACAAGGTTATATGAAAAATAGCCTTTGTATTATCATAAACACCTTAGAAACGTAATCACACATATACACTGTGCCAACTGGCACTGTGCAATATTAACAGGGGATTACATACAGGACCAGGCCAATCAGGCCACAGTCAGAACAGGTAAGAAAATACAAAACACAACCAGTAACTACTGGTACCATAATGTCCTAAGCATTATCACATTAGCATTAGACACCATCCTAAAATATCATAGCATGACATTAGGCAATAAATCACACTAGGCCCAAACCTCATTAGCATAAACACATTATGCACTAGGCCTCACCAGGATAAACACATTATGCATAAATCAGGGTGCATAAATCACATTTCCTGCGCACCACATAAATCACATTTGGGCCTGGCGCTCTATCAAGCTAATACTGTCCCCCTGGCCAACTGGCCTTCTCAGAGGGCTCAAATGCCCTATGTCCACAATGTCAGGGCTGGCTGCCAAATGCAGCAGAATCCCAAAGTGCGCAATTGCGCAGGCCTAAACGTTGTAGCTGCCACTAATTGCTGTGCTGCTGTGATGAACTGTAGGCATGGGCATTTACTGTGCCCTCTGGGTGGGTCCCCACTGGGACTCTCTAAAACCAATGTGCAAAAGGTTGCAGCTGCCCGCGCCGGTGCGGCACAGCGCAGCGCAGCACAGCTGGGGATAACAAAGAGACCCTGCTCTGGGGCGCGCTAAACAAATTTGCGCAACCGTGCAGCTGTCCTCTATCAGGCGGGGCAGCTGTGGAAAATGGCCTGAGCCCCACTGTGGGGCTCGTAACCCAAGAATTGCCCAATCATTGTAGCTACCTTCTATCAGGCGGGGCAGCTGTGAGAAAAACCTCAAGGAGAAGGCACGGGCACCACTGTGCCCTTTGGACCCCCGCCGGGGCTCTGAAACCAAATTTGGCCAGGTAGGGTGGGCACCGACAATGTGCCCCGACATGCCCCCCCCATCAGGGTTATAACTGAGCCCCTACTCACTGGCTCCTGGGGCAGGACTCTGTGGCATCAACCGTCCGCCACTCACCAACACTGCTTACCGGGGCTGCTCAGGGACTTCAGAATGGAGCCTGCGGCTTCACGCGGGCCCTCTCCTGGGGCTCGGGATTCTCTGCTCAGACGCGCCGGGCTCTCCCATGATCACGGGAGCCCGCGCAGACTTCCGGCAGCCCATAGTAGGCCCCGCCCACAACCAGGCGGCTGGCCTGGCTTTCGGGTCACTGCGCTCAATTGCTACGGCTCCTTTGGGGATTTCCAAATGCGGTGTGGGCACCCGCTAGGCAAAATAAACTCATCAATGCGGGATGGGCACCCGCAAGGCATCAAGCGTCCATCCTCCATGATGGGCAGCTTAGCGCTGCAAAGTCCCAGCACTACCTTCTCCTGGGGAAAGTAAAGCACAGCGCTTATGAGGTGCTAGATATCCAGAAATCCATGGCAAAGTTCAGGGGTGCAGCTGGGCCCGGGGAGGCCAGCACAGGGCCCTCCACCACTCCAAATGCAGATGTCCCATTCAGCCTAGCACTGACTCACCCTGCCCCTCCTGGGGCCACACACACTTCACCAGCCCTGTCACTCAAAAGCCAGACATGCAATTCACATCAGGCAGGCAGACACATAGCACACAGAAAAGCCAGCTTCTAAAAGTGGCATTTCTAAAATAGTTATAATAAATCTACGCACACTATTGCGTAGCATTTATTATTACTATTTCATACATACCAAACTTGACCCCGCTGCTCCTCTCATAGCAGGAATTACCACTGAAACACTTATCAGGGAAGCCCCAATGCATTCATATGGGAGGGCAGCCCCACAGCAGTGAGAAACCAAAATGGCTGTTTGTCACTACCAGGACATGTCACACACTTAAGGTACATGTCCTATCTTTTACCTACAATGCACCCTGCCCATAGGGCTAGCTAGGGCCTACCTTAGGGGTGACTGACATGCAGTAAAAGGGGGGTCACAGACATGGCACACACTTTAGGTGCCACGTCACAGCGGCAGTAACACTGCGCACTCAGGCCCTGCAATGCCAGAGGCCTGAGATAGGTTTGATAGGCTACTTCGGTGGGTGGCGCAATCAGCTCTGCAAGCCCACCAGTAGCATTTATTTCACCAGCCCTGGGTATCTGAGATACAACTTTACAAGGCACTGACAGGTAAATTAAATAGGCCAAACAGGTGTAGACCAATCTTACCATATTTATCACAGAGATCACACGCACTTTACACTGGACAGCAGCGCTAAAGTGCCTGGAGTCCTAAAACCACCAACACCATGTAAGAAAAAAGGTTAGGAGAAAGGCAAAAAGTTTAGGGATGACCCTGCTAAAAGGGCCGAGTCCAACATAAATCATTTATTTATGCAATCATATGCAACAGAAAATAAAAGATTCTAAAAGAAAAAATAGCACATTAACCTCTTCCATGCTCATGACGGCTCCCGGCCGTCATGAGTCATGGTGGGCGTGTGCTGATGACGGCTGGGAGCCGTCATGACCACGCCCGCGATAGGAATGTTCAGCGTTGCGGCAGAATTCGCGCCGCAGCGATGAGGTTAAGAAATTAAAGGAGGGATTGCATGAACAGGAAAAATGCATTCAATCACATTGCAAGAGAGCTAATGTCTGGGGTTGGCTTATATATTGCTCTATGCTTTATGTAGTAGTCAGAAAAAGGAGAATGTAAATAACAATTTAACAGACAAATGGATGAACAGGTCTCAAAAAAAGCCCATCTATCGATGTATATAATCTGATAGAGACACCTAGCCGCAGATTCCTTAGCTTAGATTCCTCCCCAAGCGCCAGACTGGATCCAGACATTTTTTCAGCAGTACCTCTGACTCTGGACTGACGTCTTCTCCTAAATGTGATATCAACGGAGTCCATTAATGCCTCACGCTAACGGGCAGATGTCAGTTCCTCCATTTTCTGCGCTAGCAATGCGGATCTGCACACAGCAGTGTCCCTTTTTCTACCCTTTTTCTACCCTTCTTCAATGTCCTCTGGGTTGAAGCCTTGTGATTCGTATAGATGACAAATGTCCACCACGGACCCTCGCTGGGTTTGTATGGGGGGCCTGGATGAGTACCATGACTCCGAAGAGTGCGACTCCTGAAGCCAGGTCTGAACAAAGCGCGCAGGGAACGTCGCACGAAGCTCCTTGTGGAGCGGATGTCACCATCATTGAACTCTTCTCTGTCAGAGTGGAACTCGCCTCCGTAACCAAACCTGGAGGAGACAGGAGGCTGAAGAAGATTCTAAGCCACGTGTGTCACTCTAGTCAATTAACCAACCAGACTGCATAGGGGTGGAACCTAGTCTGAAATGGGAGGGAACACATCACACTGTCTGTAATACGTCCACATCCACGGTCCCCTCAGAAGGAAAATTCAGAGGATTGGAGTCTGAGACGCTCAACTCCATCGGCACCACATCCAACACTGTACCTGAAGCTGGTCGAGGTCCAGAAGGCGACGCCTCAATGTCATAAGGAGCGTTAATTGTCTTCAACTGCACCACTATGGGAGCCAGCAGACAAGAGCCCGACGCTGACATTGGAGTCAGCAGATCAGAAGCAGAAGCCGAAAGTGGTAGCCACGATGGGCTGTGCACCGATGTTACTATGGTGTCAGAAACCTGAAGCCGACGGAGAACCTGCCAGCAGGAACACAGGCACAACCTAATACACCTCCGTGGGGCCAAGGGGCGCTCAGGAGGAAGGTGATGACCCAAAAATAGAACAAAGAGATTGAGAATATTGTCTCATTTGGGTCAAAGACCTCCAGGCCCCAGGATAGGTGGGGACTCATGCCCCGACACTTCAACAGTAGATGTGGGCGACAATGGTAGGCAACAAAGGCGGGAGGTGCAGGAACTTCGACCGCAGATGCCAAGACTTACCCCCGGACGTCAAAGGAGAATGACGCCCATGGGAACAGCTCCTAGCGCGGACATGCAATTGGTCTGTAGACCACGTCCCCTAAAACCCCGACCTCTTGGGGCCTCACCTTTCTGCAATAACTCGGAACACTCATTCCGCCAATGTCCCTCCTGCTTACAATACACATATTGGTTGAGCCCAACCGACGCACCCGAAGCACTACCCCTGATAGACCAAGGTAACCGCTGGGTCGTACCCGAACCTCTGCCTCTTTCACTTCCCCTTGTGACTTGCTGCATCAACACCCTCGTCTTCAACTCCTTCGACTTTTTCTCCACCTTCTCTTTCTCCTCATTCTCCTTATGCTCATAGTACTGTGCCATACTCAATATTACTGACAGGGAGAAGGTGCTCCAAGTACTTTCCGAAACCTGCAACCTAGTCACAATCTCGGGAAGCAAGTTGTTAACAATCCTGATGACAAACAATCGGACACCACCCCCCAATGACAGATCCTGGCCACTAAAGTCTAGAAACACCCCTTCAAACCTAGTAAAGAAATCAGACACGCTCCCGTCCTTCTTCTGATGCCATGCAGTCAACTTGGCCCAATCCACTCGTCTCGGTGAGATAAGGGAATGCATATAATTGATAATGCGACCCGGCAAGGCTAATAACTCCGCCTTCGGCTTCTCGTCGGGCTTGCGTTCCTTGTCCCACGTTCTAATCTGATCCCAAGTTGCACCCAATTCCACTACATGAGCCTGTGTATGCACTTGCCTCCATATGTCTACAGGTACCAACAGGCCAAAAAACAACGCAAAATCAGCTAACGTCATCACCGTGGAGGAGCCCGTCTCTGTCAACTCTCTCTTCCTTCCCGCCCTGGTCCGACGCGGTGACAAGCACCGTTGCGCGGAGGGCGAGGAAGGTCAGAGGCAGCCACTTCCAGTGCGCGGGGGGCCGGTCAGCGGTCTAGTGATCAGGAGATCTAGACGCTGGGAGGGTTAAAAGGCACAGGAATCCGGGCAGTGAGGTGGTGAGTGGGCAGTGGCAGTGTCCCAGCCGCTGTGTACGGCGCTATTAGAAAGTTTTACCTGGCTGCATTTTTAAAAAACGTTTCTTTTGGCATTGTGAGGATAGCGATTTAGGCTTCCTCTTTTAACACTGTATTTCGTTTATCTCTGTACGGAGTTGAGCACTTAGGGGCTTACCTGAAGGGACGCTACACCATTCCGGGGGCTGCTCTCGTCTCACTTCCTTTCTGCCCTGGTCCGACGCGGTGACAAGCACCGTTGCGCGGAGGGCGAGGAAGGTCAGAGGCAGCCACTTCCGGTGCGCGGGGTGGCTGGTCAGCGGTCTAGTGATCAGGAGATCTAGACGCTGGGAGGGTTAAAAGGCAGATGTCCACTTGGCAGCGCAGCGGACGAGCGCAACGGGCGCGCCAAAGGCAAGCCCGTCTGCACCCGTCCGCGGCCGTTCGGGGACCGGAGCCATAACCCCTGGACAAAATGGGGTGAGAACACAGTGGAGTGTGGACCAACTCATGGAACTCCGTCCTAAAACCCCTAACTTATGCAACCATAGCATGAAGGTGGAGGAGAATGTATATTGCAAAAATTGCCAATATATGTTCTGTGTGGCGGATGAAGGAAAGTTGAAGGAAATTAGGCTGGCATGTGAGTTACTAAATGTCAGATCTATGCGCAAACACAAGCTAGATGTTTATGATCTTCTTATTGATAAAAAACTGGACCTCCTGTTTCTCACGGAAACATGGCTGGATGCTGACTCGGAGACAGACATAATTGAGGCACTCCCTGAAGGGTGTACGATGGTCAGGCGGGACCGAGCCTTAGGTAGAGGGGGGGGAATAGCAATTGCTTCCAAACAGCCGCTGTGTTGTCAATTGGAACAGCTAACGGTAGCAGATAGTGAGACGGGTGCCTTCACTATTAGGGTGAATGCCTGTGCTACGATAAAAGGGTTCCTGATTTATAGACCTCCAGGCCCCTATACCCGTTTCACCGATAGCCTGGTGGAGGGAATTACGGAAGCGGCCTTACGGAGGGATAAATTCCTTGTGCTGGGGGATCTTAACATACATTTGTAGAACTCACTTGATAGAGGGGTGGCAGGCACTCCAACTGGATCTGAAAGTAAAGGTCCCCACCCATCAGCAGGGTCACTTATTGGACCCCGAATTTGCCAACTGGGAGGAAGTGGAAGTAAATCCCCTGATCCCCGTCGCCTGGTCGGACCACTATTTTCTGACCTTTATGGTGCGAATTCCCGATGTTAGAGTTCAGGAACAGCCTCTCTCTAACTACCCCAGCCGTAAATGGGCCAAATTCTCCCAGGCCAAGTTTAATGCTGCTTTGACTAAAGGAGGGAGGCCAGGCGGGATGGATGCTGAATCCGCACATAGCAATCTGAATAGATGCATAATTGAGGCCTTGAACAGTACAGCCCCACTATGCTTGAACAACCCACGGGGTTGGTCACAGAAGTCGGCTCCGTGGTATTATGAGGATTTGCATCGAGCAAAGACAGAATGCAAACATTTTGAGAGGCTGTGGAGGGTTGCCTTTTTGAATCAGGCCAAGCAGGAGTACAAAGCTAAGCGGAGGGCCGACCATGGACTTATTAGAAGGGCTAAAGCAGCCTACTATGCTGGTAGAATTGGCGATGCGGAAAATTCCACAAAGGAACTGTTCAAAATTTACATGGAAATTTCCTCATCTAAATTACCTGCAATGCCCATGGAAAGCTCAGTAGATTCATGCAATCGGATTGCGGAATTTTTGTCGGAGAAAGTAGCCAAGATCTACTCCGCCTTTTCGGGAGATACTAAAATGGGATCTGAGTTCGTGGAAGATGAGCGGGAAGTCAGGGGATTGAACACACTAGATAATTTTATCACTCCTCCCCCTGAAGCACTACGACAGATCTGCAGCTCGATAAAGTCGGGCTCTCCTAGGGATCCTGCCTCGCCGAAGCTGCTCACAGAAAGCCTTGTGATTCTGGAGCCCTATATTCGACATTTGTTAGATGTCTCTTTTAAAACGCACACGGTGCCTGAGGGGTGGAAGCAGGCTGTGGTTCTCCCCCTTCAAAAAAAGCCTAATATCAGCTATGAGGAGTTGGAGAACCTTCGCCTGATCTCGCTTCTACCCTATGTTGACAAAGTGGCAGAGAAGGTCGTGAATTCCCAGCTGATGACGTATGTGGAGGAAGTCAATCTGCTCCACTCGACACAGTTTGGATTTAGACCCCGCCATTCTACTGAGTCTGCTCTGCTAATGGCTGTTGAAACCATCAGACAGGGGGTGGATGAGGTTCAGACCATGGCCCTTATCCTCCTAGACCTGAGTGCAGCCTTTGACACTCTAGCACACTTCACCTTGCTACAGTGTCTGAATAAGGGTGGGATCTCAGGGGCTGCACTGAAATGGATTCAATCCTTCCTGTCTAACCGGGGATTTCAGGTTAGGCAGGGAGATTACTACTCTAGAGTGGTCAACTTGGGTCAGGTCGTACCACAGGGCTCGGCCTTGAGCCCAACTCTATTTAATCTTTATGTTTCCCCTGTGGCAACTATAGTTGAGGGCTACGGTTTGCGAATTGTGTCCTATGCCGATGACACGCAGCTGGTCACCTCCCTGTCGCGGACACCTGATCTGGCTGCTGTCAACTTCAGAGCATGCATGCAGGAGCTTGCCTCATGGATGTCTACCAACTGCCTGAGGTTGAACAGTAGCAAGACAGAGGTGCTCGTGGTGGGGGGAGGCCCGTCTGTGTGGTCATCGGCATGGTGGCCCACCTGTTTGGGACCGGTTCCCATGCCATGCCAGCAAGCCAAAAATCTAGGCGTGTGGCTCGACGCTGATTTAACATTTGGGCCCAGATTAGTCGGGTGGTGGGGGTGTGTTTTGGGGTCCTGAAAGGTCTACGAAAAGTGCTGGACCTAGTGACGGACGCTAGTGCACGCTCTTGTCACCGCACGACTGGATTATGGTAACCTCCTCTATCGGGGTGCCACGGTGAGGAGCCTTGATCGCCTTCAGGTGTTACAAAACGCCGCAGCCCGGCTGGTCCTGAGGCTCCGTAGAAGATCTGCCTCGAAGGCCGCGCTGCAGGCACTACACTGGCTCCCGGTTAGAAGGAGAATTGAGTTCAAGGCTCTGTGTATGTGCCACCGTATTATTGGGGGCAAAGCACAGAGGCCGTTACATAGCCTTATCACTAAGTACAGTCCGACCCGTTCCCTTAGATCGTCTGGTTGTGGCTTATTAGTGATCCCCAGAATAAAAAAAGCCCGTATGGGGGGGCAGGTCCTTCCGGTTCCTTGCAGCAAGGAGCTGGAACAAACTCCTGCTGGAGCTCCGTCTGGAGCCATCAGAGGCAAGGTTCAGGGGAAAGTTCAAGACCCATCTGTTTGTACAGTAGCCAAGATGCAGTGAGCAGAGGTTAGGGCATGCTGTTTCCACTTACTACAGCGCGGGGACACGCCGGGGTGCGTAACCAGGCGCTTTATAAGCTTCCCTATTATTATTATTATTATTGTAGTACGCAGTCAGATTTTTTTCGAGGTTCCGGCAACTGAGCTTTAAGGGATATTACCTCACTCCTCTTCCAAGAGTATAGATCCACTGTTCCTGAAACTGAGCATCAACTTGTGGCCTAATTACAGTATTTGTTGCATCACGCAGTTCTGGTATTTCAGGATGGTAAATGGGATGGACTTCCCTCATGGGACACTGTGTCACTATCGTCGGGACCTTCTGAAGCAATCACCCGATAACCCACCAATGTCTTTACATTACTGAAAACCTCAATGAGGGCCATACCCGAAGCATATACCCTATCCCGTATGTCATAGATGATCTGCGGTGCTACACCCTGAAAACACTGCCCCCACAGTCCTACAATCCTAGTCGACATATGCTTAAGAGCATGCTGCTGTATGAATGGCTCATAATCTTTCATCACACTCCACACATCTTCCACACTATAGATCGAGTTCCGAGCCCACTGAGCCGCCTGATTTGCCACCATTTGCTTTCCTCATTGTGAGAAGTTGGCCTGGTATATGCTGACCACTAATTATAGTGGGCACTTTGTACCAGTCCAAACAACCCTTATTGATGATTTGGTTAAAGACAACCTTTATTGAAAGCTATCCTAGTGGTAGCTAAGGAGAGCAGCCTTCGGGCTAAGTCTCGAAGGAATGTAAAGCAGCTTGTTTTACCAGATCAGAACCTCCTGAATGACCAAATGAAAGGAGAACCACACAAGGAATATATAAAATATATTTATTTATTACTAAACACTCTCTACTAACCACTTTATTAGATAGAGAGCAAAGCACACAATAATAAATCACTAGAACGACAGTAAATAGCACAATACACAGCGGGCTCCAGGTGGAGGCTGAACCATATACTAAGAAAGTGGTATAACAACCACGACTTGACTAGACACAGTGCCTAGAGCACGTAGCATCGCTGGGACCCCAAGGAACCACCCAAGGTAGTGACACAGGGGACCCACGGAGGACGGGTACAGTGTGAGAACACAGACGTGAGCTCCGTAAAACTCTATGGGAAAGTCACGGTTGGAATTTTAAAGATTAAGGACACTCTGGAGAGTTCAAAAGTACTTTATTCGGTTTACTTATAAGAAACCATAAAAGTGCAAATTACAAAATACAATTCTGACATTGAGTTAAAAATACACAGAATACAAGTTACCCAGATTAAAACAGTGATGGTGGTTTTTGCTTCAACAGTTACACAATGAGAAGGGCATCGGAAAGGATTCCATAAAAATAGACAGATTAAAAATCCAAACTTTTTCTGTACTTCATTGAACATTTCAAGAAACCGGCCACAAACGGGATACAATCAGGTTTTAACAGTTGCAAGTAATGTAAAGCGGGACGTACTTGCACAAAGTTTAGCTTTTTTTAAATAGGTTTTAAATAAAAACCCCTTGGGAATTCATAATATTTACAAAAAAAATAAAGTGCAGCAGATCCTGAGGAGACATGTTGTCGCAGCCACAGGGTGCTAGCACCTTCCCTTTGTGACAACCCCTTGGGACTGCTAATAAAAAGTGTAAGAGATTAAGCCTAAACCTGATTAATACAAATCGCTCATAAGCTGGTAGCGACCAGAGTAAATATGGTTCAACTTCTGGCAATGTTTTAAGCATCATGTGTGAGTGCACACTGGGCTTCAGCAAATCTTTCTCCTCCCTTTCCATTGTTTTGCGTACGGTGAAGGAGTGTTTTATGAGCGCCACATCTTTTCTAGTGATACCTTCTGGTTTTAGAAACAAGTCCAAGCGGCCCTCCTTGCTAAAGCTAGATTTTAAGTATTTTATCCAAGGAATGTTGGTCATGTAATCTAGACTCAAGATCTCTCTTAAAAGGCTATGTGTGAGAGCAAGATGTTTATTAAGCCAACATTGTAGCCAAAAGGTGAGGGGACGCAAAGACAAGGTATCACTGATAAAAGGCGTGCCGGTTTCTTCGTGTACGGACAGGTTCTAGGTCCCCTTTGGGACACTCAATAACTGCTTTAAAAAGTTGTTTTCGGTCACCTGAAGACCCTCAAGGCCAGAGTATCCCCATAGATCGCTCCCGTAGCTGGCTATCGATATGCTCTTTGCTCGATAAATCTTTAACATGGCTGCCACGGGTCGGTTGCCCATTTTAGAGGCAAACCAAATAGCGCTGCATTGGCCCTGGTGACCTCACCCCTTTTCTTGTTTGAGAGTGCGGCACAGTTGAGCCGATGATCTAATAGGACGCCCAGATACGAAAAGGATGTGCATGTAGGCACCCTAACACCCTAACTCCGTTAACCTTGAAGGGATACTGTCTTTTTGAGCACTGCCCTACCTGCATCACATAAGATTTCGAGTTGTTTATGGATAGGTCTCGCCTAGCCATAAACCCATGGAAAGCATCAAGTAGGGTTTGTAGCCCTTTCGGGGTGCGGGCCAGGAGGACGGCATCGTCTGCGTATAGCAAGACGGGCATTCCCCGTCGTCCCACATAAGGATAGTCAGCCCTTGTTTCTAACAGTGATCCTTCCAGATCGTTTATGTAAAGATTAAAAAGGAAGGGAGCCAATATGCACCCCTGTCGGACCCCCCTTCAGGTGCTAAAGTTCAGGTGCTAAAGTTCCTAGATACTTTGAGGTCTATTGTGTATCTGATATTTGCCTTTGTATCTCTATGCAGATCCTTTAAGAAGTCCACCAAACATTGCTCCACACCCATGGCCTCCATGGATTGCCACAACTTTCCCCGGTTGACACAGTCAAAAGCGGATGAAAGATCCATGAAGGCCATGGAGATTGTCCCTGTGCGAGCAATGGTGTACTTTCCCAGGATCAGATAGAGATTTAGGCATTGAGCCATAGTCGAGTGACCTGGGCGAAACCCGTACTGGATATCTGAGATGATCTTGTTCTCCTCAGCCCAGGTAATCAATCTCTTTAATATAACTCCCCCTAGAACTTTTACAATGGAGTCAATCAGGGAGATAGGCCTGTAGTTAGCAGTACAGTTACGATCTCCCTTTTTGAATACTGGGACAATAGTTGAAACTCCCCAGGATGATGGGCATCCTTTTTTTGCCGCAGCATTTCCCACAGTGGCCAGGATCGGGGCCCAAAAAGAGGGGTTAGATTTAAAAAGGTCCGGGGGAATACCATCTGGGCCTGGGGCCTTCTTATTTGTAAGGTTAATAATGCCCTCCTCCATTTCGTTCACTGTAAACACCACTACATCCTTGCCAGACGTCTTCTCAGACAAAGCTAGCTGGGTAGATGTGTTTTTAAAAATATTGACAAAATGGGACACCCATTCATCCTCTGTGATGTTGGAGCCCACTTCTTTAGCCCCTACCGCTAAGAACGGTGATCGATTGATTGTGTTTCCTAGAATCTGGAGCTACTCGATAAAGTCAGAGGGTCTAGGAGGTCCCTCCATAATGCATCTTTCATCTCCGCTTTCCGTTTAGCCTGAGCATTTTTATAGTTAATCCGGAGTGAACTGATCAGGGTTCTATCCCTAGGAGTTGCTTTCAGGGCCACCTTAAGATCTCTCGCAGCTTTGGAGCATAAGTGACAGAACCATTTAGGTTCGCTAGTCATACTTGGACGCCCTGGGGTGAGTAACATTTCTCCCACCTTAAAGGCAATCCCTTCGAAGGCTTTAAGAACTCCTACAGCCGAAGATTCACCACGAAGGCAGCAAGAGAATTCTGCTATACAGACATTCTCAAGTGTATCGTGGAAAAGGGATGGGATTACTTGGTTCCATTTAATCCGCCGCCCTCCATTGATTGGTTGTAGCGTGTTAATGCCTACTGCTTGACCCTTTTTCTTCATAAGGCTCCCCCCCCATGGTCACACAGACTGAATTATGATCGCTGTGTGCGCTTGGGATTATAGAAAAGCCCTGGAGGATGGAGAGAGTGGTTCTGGATACCAGTATATGATCTATAAAGGATCCATGTCCTCTTCCTTTAAAGGTTGGATCCCTTTGTATACTTAACGGCGGAGCATAACTCATCGCGGAAGATAGATCATGCTCATTTAACATAACATTAAGAGCGTTTCCCTGTTTAGTGTGCTCAAAATGAAGGCCCGATATCAGGGGGCAAACCAATGTGCCTATAGTGTTTAACTTAGGGTCGCCACATGGGTGCACGTTAAAGTGGCCTGCAATGAGCAAGTTCTTCCTAGTGGAGCCACGACACTGTTCGATATAATCATTCAGCTCAGTAATCCCACAACCCTCGTCTTTATGAATAGCGTTATAA
The DNA here is from genome assembly GCF_964261635.1 of Lissotriton helveticus. Lineage (NCBI taxonomy): Eukaryota > Metazoa > Chordata > Amphibia > Caudata > Salamandridae > Lissotriton > Lissotriton helveticus. Next base: position 1,423,854,689 of record NC_136057.1, read on the forward strand.
AAATTAACCACACAGAGACTGCTGTCTTTTTTCCCCAGAACGATAGCCTGTATGTTTCTGTTGTCAGAGGGAAAGGCCCTGATACTGCATCTTAAAGCCAATGATGTGAAAATAACCAGTCCTCCCATTGCTCTGCCACAATTTGATCTTGTTGCTGGGACAAAGAAAGCTCTGTACCCCTCCAGCGAGATGTTGCAATTGACAACCCACGTCTCTTGAAGGCAAATTATTGAGTAGTGGCTGACAAACTGCACCCTTAAGGGGTCTGAAACCTTTCCTTTTCAACCAGGAGACAGACTATCTAGTCTCTCTAGATGTCGAGTCCCTGTATACCTCGATCCCCCAGGATGAGACTTTGGAGACCATCAGATCCATCCTGGGTGACACTGAACTTGACTCTATCACCCCTGTACCTTTCATTATGTCTTAAGCCACCATAGCTATGAAAGACATTTTTTTCAGGTACGAAGACATGGTATACCATCAAGTCTCAGGGACGAGCATGGGCAGCATTTTTGCTCCTTCGTTAGCAAACCTGTATGTCCATATGTTCGAACAGACAACAGTGTTAAATCCAACTAACCCCTTTTTTCGTCTATATTGTGGTGGAAACGCTATATAGATGATGTTCTAGTGGTGTGGAGAGGGGACATAGATTCAGTTACAAACTTCCATCGGTGGCTGAATAATCAGAACGATTTCTTACACTTTACCATCGAAACAAGCAAAGAGAAGGTTTCCTTTCTGGACCTCTCCATCTACACGACGGAGACTGGTCTCGAAAGTGAATTGTATCGAAAACCGATGGCAAGAAATTCGCTACTTCTATACGAGAGTCAGCACCCCAAATCCCTACGCGATAATTTGCCTTTTGGGCAATTCCTCCGAGTTCGGCGGAATTGTTTAACTCCAGAAACGTTTGCACATCATGCAGAGGAATTATCGGAACAGCTAACCAATAGACATTATCCTAGGATACTCATCAAACAATCGTTAAAACGTGCAGCCAACAATCATCGTGAGGCACTTCTTGAACCGAAAGGAGAGAAGACCAAACTGGATCGCCTGACTCTGGTTACTACCTATAATACAAAATCCAATTGTATCCAGAAAATCATTAGGCGTCGTTGGCGCATACTAAACAGTAGCAATGATAAGATTGAGTTTCCCCTTTTTGCATTTAAGAGGTCGGGCAATTTAAGGGACCGCCTGATACACACCCGTCCTCGAGAGACTTCTACCAGAGAGGCGGGCACCTTGTGGGACTTACCTCCCGTAATGGGACACCATCCATGTGGGGGATGTTCGGTCTGTCCTTTAACGACCAAGACAACAAGCATCGACATAGGCACCGACCACCCTTGGCAGTTGAGACACTTTACTAACTGTAACAGCACTAACCTGATCTACCAATTCACATGCCCGTGTAATTTACGCTATATAGGCATGACCACCAGGAAGGTGCGAGTGAGGAGGCAAGAACATAAAAGCACGTTTCGTTGCAGAAAAGATGTCTCAAGATTAACTAAACATTTTTTACAACACAACCACAGTGAAACAGATTTTATGTGGGTTGTTCTTGAGAAACCGTTTATTCCATCACATATAAGTGATATATCAAAATTCCTATTTTATATGGAACAGAAATGGGTCTTCAAATTACGCACTGACAGGATTGGGCTCAACGATGATATTCCGTGGTTCAATTTACAATGATCATGACCACCCTGTCAGTAAGATGTGATTCCACTCCATGTTGTTCTTAACAGTTGGAGGTATTTTATCACTATAACATGTTTGCAGCATTCTATGATACCTATAAGACTACCATACTAAGTATCTTTATAACTTTCAGAAGATGCAAGAGACGATAGTTGTTGGGTGCATATAGCTGAGCTTATTTTCTGCTTAACTACAGCTGTTATTTGAGGGACATTACTCTGTAGTTTGTTCCTATTTCATAAGATCTGGGGTTTGTACCATTCTTGATACTGTGGTTGGTTAGAACTACTCCGGCCTGGGTTGGTGACATCACCCTGTAGTCCGTCCAAAATCCCGTGAGAGTATGCGAGTTCAGCTGGGGTTGCTTTAGAACTACTCCTTCCTGTTTTGGTGACATCATCCTGTAGTCCGTTTGAAATCTCGTGAGAGCACGCGATTAAAGATGTTATCGGTAAACACTGTTTGCTTTAACAACTATATCCCGGTATACGCAATCTGTTTTTCCTAACCCTTCCTGTAGAGCTTAGGAAATGTTTCCCCCTTTTTTTGTTTGCTATTTCCAACACAATGTTTAAATACAACCAGGCTGTGGTTGGTTAAAACTACTCCTTCCTGGTCTGGTGACATCATTTTGTAGTCCGTCAAAATCTCGCGAGAGTACGCGAGTTAAGCTGGGGTTGCTTTGAACTATTCCTTCCTGGTTTGGTGACATCATCCTGTAGAGCTTACAAAATGTTTCCCTTTTCTGTTTGCTATTTCCAACACTATGTTTAAATAGAATCAGGCTGCGGTTGGTTAAAACTACTCCTTCCTGGTCTGGTGACATCATTCTGTAGTCCATCAAAATCTTGCGAGAGTACGCGAGTTAAGCTGGGCTCAACGTATGAAATAGAGGCTCTTTCGAGCAGCCCAATGCCTCCCCCTGACTCAGTCATCGTTTGGGACAACGACGGACAGGTAGGCTCTAGAATCAGTCTGGGCTGTTTTTTGGCACTTGTTTTATGAGGACTTGGTTAACATTAAATAGTGATAAACAAGCCAACTACCTCATGGTTGTCTCATTAAAAGTTTGGCCCCTTTTATCTGTCAGCCTTGAATAGGGGACAAAGGTCTTTTTGCTGTACTGGCAATCATTTTTTGAGTTTAATTAAACTACATATGCTAAAATATTTTTTGTAAAGTCTAGCTAGAGAGTTGTATGTGGGTGCGAGGACTCTCTTGGGTGATAAGTTTATACCAGGAAGTCAGGCTCTATGTGCAAGAGACATTGGTGCACCCCAAGCATTATTAATAGACAGAGCAGGGTAAAAAGGGCTCGCTCTGTCTATACTAAGTGTAGGGGTTGTCTTGTCCTTACAGAGCGGGGTCTCACATTTACCTGAGCCAGGTCCAGGAAGAGGTGAGGTCCTTTCCCCGGGCACACTGGGTGAGTACTTGAAAATCTTGAACACTAATGAATAAATTACCGTTTTTAACAGACCTTTGAACCTAATAAGGGTCCACATATGTTTTTGTTGTTATAGATCACACCAGGTGCCAAGGAGGAATTGAAACAGATGTAGGAGAAATATATCCTTTACTGTTATTAATTCACTTGTGTGTTTTTTATTATAATTTTTTCACACGTTTCTCACTAATTTGGCAGTAGCATTCTTTGAGAACAGAGACCCTGACGAAAGCCTTGGGTTTCCTCCCATAATAGGCTGAAACATGTTGGTCCTCTCGCAGCTATTTGTTTAAACTGCGTTTATGTTGTTGCACTGTTCTTGTTTTTAACAAGGAAGGGGCTTATGCCCAATAAAGTAATTTTTGTTAAAGCTCCCTATCCTGTTTTAACCATCACATTCATCTTCATTTTTTTGCACTGCACTTTCCCATCAGATCATCATCATTTGGTCTAATCTATTAATTGTAGGTCATTACCCCATGCCAAAGATGGGGGTATGCCGTATGTCTCAATGATCAAGAGACAGAATACCCTGGCAGGATTACCAAATGAAAACATTGATCCATACAAGTTATTGATGGGAATCCATAATGGGTTTTGATTAGCAATTACAGGTGGCCCTTTTCTTGGCGATCTGGTCTGTTGTTCATAACTGTTAGCCACTTCTTTATCTTGATGTACTTTTTAGACATGAAGGTATTTTGAAAGATATTCAGATCAGGTTTCTGATTTAGACCTCTAAGTTTGTTTGTTGTTCACCTTTCCTGCCAACCCCGCGATATTCCAGGAGAGTACGTTGTGACCCCGGGTATACTAATCTCTCCAGGAAGATCAGGTGATGTTTTTTCAGGGAGGTTAGCTACACGAGGGCCTACTTCTGCAGAAACAACAGATTTTTCTAATTTAACCTCCACGGGTACAGGCTCTAACACAAGGCTATCTGTTAGGGGAGGGTAAAAAGTCGTGAGGCTAGTTCTGTTAAGGGGATTTGATGTTTCTTGATTCCCACGCAGTCAGTCACAGTCATTGAGACCAGAGAGAACTGCGTATCTATTTGGGCCCGCCGGAAGCGGGGAGAATCCATATCTGCCCCTCGTGTAATCCCCGATGGGCCTCAAGAGTGATGGGTTCATCCAATTGTCCTCTGTTTTTAGGCATCTCGTTGTAATAATTTCTATTCCCAAGTTCAGGACCACCATGCGACACAGTCCTGTAGAAGAAGCCTAGAGGTAAAATCTCTATACCCTGACCCCTATGTGAAGCTCCTGTCTCCACTTTCCTGAATATCCTTTCTACTGGTGCCGGGCTATTAAAGTTTATCACTATACAGTCTCCATTTCTAGATTTTCTGGAGCTGCCCAGCCAGGATACTCGCCGGGCCATGATTATGTTGTGCCCTGCCATGTACCCCTCTACAGTGTTGCGAGACAGTCAGTGAGTTACCTTGTTTTTGAGCTGGCTGAATTCCTCTTTAACTCCCTCGGGAAGGGGCGGAACATTTCCCAGTACTATCACCAAAGGGGTAGATTGTGGAGGTAGGTCAATAATAGGGAGATTATCCGCATACCGCATTATCTTGTTAGTGTATGTATTTCCGTTAACCTGTGGAACTGATAGTGTGCTATCTTTCTGATGGTTCTTATAGACCCCCTCAGTGCATGATTTTCCCACGTCTCCCTGAGGTTTGATTTTTAAGTCCTCTGGTCTATGCTCCCTGTTAGTCAGGTTACCTCTCTCCTTAGCCGTGTCAGATGGAGTTATGGTGGACTTTGGTGAGGAATATTGGTTGGATTCACACTGCTGTCTTGGGTATGTGACTTGACCCCCGGTTTTCATACGGGCTGACAGGCTTTCTAGCATGTGAGTATTATCTAGGGTGGTCTGATGTAACTTCCCCAGGTTCTCATTAATTATCTTCAGTCTCTCTATGAGAAGAAGCATGAGTGACTTTAAGATCTGTTCTACCTGTCCAACTAGTCCTCCGTCGCCCTGTACAGCTGGTATCAGTCATTTGGGTTGCTGGAATATACCGTTAGAAGTAGTTTTACGGGGTATGCTGTTTGATGTTATGGGGGCGTTAGCTGGTATAGAAGTGCTTGAAAGAGATGATTTTGCCACTTTGTTGGAGGTTTTAGGTACCTTTGAGCATCTACCTTTTTGTTCACCCCCGCCCCTCTTTCTTTTCCCTGTTTGTTTGGTGCATGTTACTGGAATTTATGTGGTAGGACGTACTTGGGCCTTCATGGGACTTATATCGGGTGGCCCACTTTCTTCAAGGGACATGCTGCTACCTGGTGAGGAATTCACCAAGGTAGTGATGTTACGACCATCTGGTCCTGTGTTCATCTCTAGCAAGCTAGTACCACTAAGTCTCAAGCTAACTGGATGTTCTGGGGTTATAGCATTCTTGATGTGACCCAAAGAGGACCGTTTTGAGCTAAGAGATTCAAGGGAAAGCCGCTTTTCTGTAAGCGCTATTTCCCGTTCTAAAACAACCGCTGCTCTGGTGATGAAATTATCTAATGTTCCAGTGATGCTGCTCCCTATGGAGTTTAACGCTATCCTTCCCCCTTCCCAGGTCAATGGGACATAGTTATCAATTGGGGTTTTACTAGTAATGGGCAAAGTAAATACAAGCACAGGCAACAGTATACACTGAACAATAATGGCAGTCCTGTTCACCTGGAAGTACTTTTGCTTCAGAATATGGCACGTTAGAGAGGTGGCCCGTCCCGGCCTCCTCCGGCCTGTGACGGCCTAGGACGGTCCAGCCCTTGTCCCGGGCTTCTCCCGGGACGTCCCCGCGCAGCGGGTGCCTAAGCCTATTTTGTATCACGTGTGGTAACCTGTGGGCGGGGCTGGCAGCCGAACGCGGGACCAGGTGTTTTCAGTCAAGCAGGGACTCCTGTTACTTTGAGTCCCTGCAAGTGTTCAGCGCAGAATCTCCTTCCTTAAAAGAGGCGCCCCCAAGACACAGGCAGCAACAAGAGCCCAAGTAAGCCCACAGTCCCGGCTCCAATGGGCGATGCGGCACCCGCAAAGCGGGTGCGGCGAGTGGTAGTGGCGAGCAGGTTCTTTCCTCCCAGGCGTCCTCAGGGTGCAGGCAGCAACAGCAAGTGGCTCTCCAAACTCCTATGGCGATACGGCACCCATGGAGCAGGTGCGGCGAGGAGTAATAATGCGTGTGGTGGCCTGTGGGCGGGGCTGGCAGCCGAACGCGGGACCAGGTGTTTTCAGTCAAGCAGGGACTCCTGGTACTTCGAGTCCCTGCAAGCGTTCAGCGCAGAATCTCCTTCCTTAACAGAGGCACCCCCAAGACACAGGCAGCCACAAGAGCCCAAGTAAGCCACAGTCCCGGCTCCAATGGGCGATGCGGCACCCGCGATGCGGCACCCGCGAAGCGGGTGCGGCGAGTGGTAGTGGCGAGCAGGTTCTTTCCTCCCAGGCGTCCTCAGGGTACAGGCAGCGACAGCAATTGGCTCTCCCAACTCCTATGGCAATGCGGCACTCTGGAGAGGACTTTGAGCAAACCCTTTCAAAGCAAGCATTGGAGAGTCAGGGCACTTCTGGAGCAACCAGACAAACCCACGGAAAGTTAAAGTTACCTTCACAGGGACCCACAGGCCAAGAAACCAGGGATCGCGAAGGGACCTCGAGAGGAATCACAAAATACCAGCCCATGGAACACTTGTGGAGTGTAGGCCGGAAATCTTTGGTGGAAACACTGCAAAGGGGCAGGACTACAAGTAGCCCAAAGTACAGCCTCAGGGGTCGCCGGAAAACATATGCGGCTGTAAAAGAGCACAGTGCACAGGGGTTCGGGTTGCACGATCCCCACAAGGTATACGGGCCTCAGAATTGCTGAGAGCGCAGATCAAACTCAGAGACCTCGGGAACCCACCTCCTGTTTTGCAGAAATCTTCGGAGTCCTCAGGAGCTTTGGAGATGCAAACCGTTCATATGCGTTTAGGTACCTGCTTAGTAGAGGAGTAACTCTTTTACTCCAAGGGAGATTCTTCAGTCGTCCAGTGTCGTGCAGATTGTCGAAGTACTTGGTTTCTGTAACATAATTTAGTCCAGGTAAAATCTAAAGTCCTGTAGTCAGGGGCTCCTACTTTATACCCAAGGAAGGGGTGGGACAAACTCTGGGGACCCACCTATGGGAGGGTTAGGACAGAGGGGTGGTTACGCCCATGTTCTTTGTCCAGTTTCACACCAGAGCAGGAGCCAATGACTCCTGCAACCGCTTTGAACTGGACTATGCACAGGGACACGAAATGTGCCCCCAGTGCAGACATCAAAGCACTCTGAGACTGCACCCACCCAGCCCAAATACACTTTAGCCTGTCTGGGAGGTAGTACACCTCACTGTGACAGGAAGCGTATTGTCAAGCCCTCCCCTGCTCGAGCTTGGCTCAGCAGCAGGAGGACAGACTAGTGTCTGTGTCTGGCAGCATCCATTTTGTGATGCCCAGGTCGAGAAAGCTGGTACCGGGTGTACTGGTGTGTCGCATATGTCCCTTTAGGAGGGTGGAATCATACCTACCCCGCCAGTTACTAGTGGGTAGGTATGATTCCAAGGTGTTTGACACCAAACACAACATGTTTCTAAGCAGCCGTTTTAAAGTTTTACAGCAAACAAATGATGGACGGAATGCTGACAATGCAAAAATTCTCCCCCAGTCACAAGATCTGGGTTAAAACCATTATTCATTTGCCCACTACGCCACCTCAGTTTGGACCCAGCCATATGCAAATCAGTCTTGATCCTGTGCCCCATGGGAACAGTCCAAACCAAACTGCCAGGCCAGGCCCTCCCTGGACCAGAAACAAGCATCCTGGGACCGGTTTCAGGGTATGTCACCCTTCTTCAGCCAGGCTAGCTTGAATCCAGTGGCACAGTGAGCAAGGGACCCACGTCAGGGCATAGCCATCCCACTTAGGGCAAAAAGTGTTACAGCAAACAAATGATGGATGGAATGCTGACAATGCAAACATTCTCCCCCAGTCAAAATATCTGGGTTAAATCCATCGTTTTTTTGCCCACAACGCCACCCCAGTTTGGACCCAGCCATATGCAAATCAGTCTTGACCCTGTGCCCCATGGGAACAGTCCAGACCGAACTGCCAGGCCAGGTCCTCCCTGGATCTAAAACAAGCATCCTGGGACCGGTTTCAGGGTATGTCACCCTTCTTCAGCCAAGGCTAGCTTGAATCCAGTGGCACAGTGAGCAAGGGATCCATGTCTGGGCATACCAATCCCACTTCTTTTTTTTTTAAACAAAGTTTATTAGGTTTTACGGGTGTACAAGTTACATTATTGCAGATTATTTCAAGCAGGTTGACTTTTCCATTAATACAAGTCACGCATTCTAAGTACAACATGGCATAGACTCGTTAGACAGGAAGTTCACCTGACAACATGTTGATTCCCATCATTGTGACGGGAACAGATTCACATATGTCCTCAATATAGCAGTACTTGATAGGTTAGATGTTTAGAGTGTGTATTGACTAATAACCAATGCAACCCTCCTAGCCTATCCCACCCGCAATAACCAAACCAATAATAAACAAACCAAAACAAATGCCGCTATGTTGAGACTACATTTGACCCCGATGAGGGTACCATACGATAAGGACTATCGATTGTGGCTTGGGGGAAAAGGGGGAGGGAGAAATCAGGAGGCGGGGAGCAAAGAAGCAAGAAAAGGTAGGGAATTAGTTATCCTCTATGAAGTCCTTTGCCATCAACTCAGCCTCAGAATTGCTGAGAGCGCAGATCAACCTCAGAGACCTCGGGAACCCACCTCCTGAGTTGCAGAAATCTTCGGAGTCCTCAGGAGCTTCGGAGATGCAAACTGGTCAGATGCGTTTAGGTACCTGCTTAGTAGAGGAGTCATTTCTTTACTCCAAGGGAGATTCTTCAGTTGTCCAGCGTCATGCAGATTGTCGAAATACTTGGTTTCTGTAACAGAATTTAGTCCAGGTAAAATCTAAAGTCCTGTAGTCAGGGGCTCCTACTTTACACCCAACGAAGGGGTGGGACAAACTCTGGGGACCCACCTATGGGAGGGTCAGGACAGAGGGGTGGTTACGCCCATGTCCTTTGTCCAGTTTCACGCCACAGCAGGGGCCAATTCCTCCTGCAACCGGTTTGAACTGAACTATGCACAGGACACGACATGTGCCCCCAGTGCAGACATCAAAGCACTCTGAGAGTGCACCCACCCAGCCCCAATACACTAAAGCCTGTCTGGGAGGTGGTTACACCTCCCTGTGACAAGAAGCCTATTGTCAAGCCCTCCCCTGCTCGAGGTTGGCTCAGCAGCAGGAGGGCAGACTCTTGTCTGTGTCTGGCAGCATCCATTTTGTGATGCCCAGGTTGAGAAAGCTGGTACCGGGTGTACCGGTGTGTCGCATATGTCCCTTTAGGAGGGTGGAATCATACCTCCCATGCCAGTTACTGGTGGGCAGGTATTATTCCAAGGTGTTTGACACCAAACACGACATGTTTCTAAGCAGCCGTTTTAAAGTTTTACAGCAAACAAATGATGGACGGAATGCTGACAATGCAAAAATTCTCCCCCAGTCAAAAGATCTGGGTTAAATCCATTGTTCTTTTGCCCACTATGCCACCCCAGTTTGGACCCAACCATATGCAAATCAGTCTTGATCCTGTGCCCCATGGGAACAGTCCAGACCAAACTGCCAGGCCAGGTCCTCCCTGGACGAGAACCCAGCATCCTAGGACCGGTTTCAGGGTATGTCACCCTTCTTCAGCCAGGCTAGCTTGAATCCAGTGGCACAGTGAGGAAGGGACCCATGTCTGGGCATTCCCTTCCCATTTAGGGCGAAAAGTGTTACAGCAAACAAATGATGGACGGAACGCTGACAATGCAAACATTCTCCCCCAGTCAAATGATCTGGCTTAAATCCATCGTTCTTTTGCCCACTATGCCACCCCAGTTTGGACCCAGCCATATGCAAATCAGCCTTGACCCTGTGCCCCATGAAAACAGTCCAGACCAAATTGCCAGGCCAGGTCCTCCCTGGACCAGAAAGAAGCATCCTGGGACCGGTCTCAGGGTATGTCACCCTTCTTCAACCAGTCTAGGTTGAATCCAGTGGCACAGTGAGCAAGGCACCCACGTCTGGGCATACCCATCCCACTTAGTGCGAAAAGTGTTACAGCAAACAAATGATGGATGGAATGCTGACAATGCAAACATTCTCCCCCAGTCAAAAGATCTGGGTTAAATCCATTGTTCTTTTGCCCACTACGCCACCCCAGTTTGAACCCAGCCATATGCAAATCAGTCTTGACCTGTGCCCCATGGGAACAGTCCAGACCGAACTGCCAGGTCAGGTCCTCCCTGGACCAGAAGCAAGCATCCTGGGACCGGTTTCAAGGTATGTCACCCTTCTTTAGCCAGGCTACCTTGAATCCAGTGGCACAGTGAGCAAGTACCCACGTCTGGGCATACCTTGCCCACTAAGGGCGAAAAGTCTTACAGCAAACAAATGATAGACAGAATGCTGACAATGCAAACATTCTTCCCCAGTCAAAAGATCTGAGTTAAATCCATCGTTCTTTTGCCCACTACGCCACCCCAGTTTGGACCCAGCCATATGCAAATCAGCCTTGACCCTGTGCCCCATAGGAACAGTCCAGACCGAACTGCCAGGCCAGGTCCTCCCTGGACCTGAAACAAGCATCCTGGGGCTGGTTTCAGGGTATGTCACCCTTCTTCAGCCAGGCTAGCTTGAATCCAGTGGCACAGTGAGCAAGGGACCCACGTCTGGGCATACCATTCCCACTTAGGGCGATAAGTGTTACAGCAAACAAATGATGGATGGAATGCTGACAATGTAAACATTTTCCCTGAGATATAACAGTCCTCTTTCTCCCTTTACAGGCTGCATCCAATGAAATCACTTTACGTGTTTTAAAGACTGCCACGATAGTTGCAAGCTGGAAGAAGGCTAAACGCCGAAACACGTCCTTGCGAAAAAATATTTTGTAAGTGTCCCTGCGAGTGCAGCATGTTTCCTTTTAGAATTGAGCGTGATGTTTGACATAGATCCACCTCCATGTACGGGTGCACCCGTCAGGAAGAGTGCAACAGACGCCTAAGGTGGAAAGTGGAGCTGAGTGTCATTGAAAGGCGTTTGCACCGCCACAACGGAATTTGGGCACCACCGCCGACGAGTGTCGACAGTTATACAAACTGGGTGAGACACAGCCATCTGACTGGCTCCCGCACTAAATGCTGTGAAACCCTGTGGTTCGACGAGGGGCCCTCCATAAGAGTTATCAAAGCAGCGCAACAAGGTATTTAGAATAATGAGTATATGTATCAAACTGGTGGCTTGGTCAGGAAAGACTGCAGGTATTTGCCAGCACAGGATGATACCGACTGTGGACTTTTGGGAAGTGTGCCCATATAGGGACATAATATTTATATGTGTCAATCAGACGAGAATACAAAGATTTTGTGCTCCCAAAAAGTTACCATTGGACTTTATAATCCCTGTATGAGCTGGATGTGAAAGAACGTTTGTCCGAGATATAACAGTCCTCTTTCTCCCTTTACAGGCTGCATCCAATGAAATCACTTTACCTGTTTTAAAGACTGCCACGATAGTGCTGTTGTATTCATATGAAAGTTGGAAGAAGGCTAAACGCTGAAACGTGTCCTTGCGAATAAATATTTTGGGAGTGGCCCCACGAGTGCAGCGTGTTTCCCTTTGCAATTGAGTGTGAGAGATATATAAATCAAAGTACATATATGTGGTAAGTATAGATAATCTATGCTTACATATATATATATATATATATATATTTATACTTATATATTCACTGAAAAAAACCATAGGTTTCAGGGACGTTATACTTAATTGGACATTTCACTCGTATAAAACCATAGAAATTCCGCCGTTATAGTTAGTTGAGCTAACTATAACTCACGCCCCCGCAATGCACTGCTGATGACGTCACATATTACATCATTCATGACATGGTCAGTGACATCACTGATGACATCACAAATGACATCACTGATGACATCATCCAGTGACTGTGTGTTTCTATAAAGTTTAAATATGTACTACATATATGCCAAGGTGTATTGAAGAATGAGTGGGTGTATAAGTGTTTGGATGGAGGATTTAGTAGGTGTGTCACTGACTGTTTAAGTGAGTTATTACATGTGTCTTATTGAATGCATGGGTTAGTGACTAAACTATGTGAATGTCTGTATCAGTCTGTCTGCTGTTGTATAAGCTACTCCATGGTTGGTTAGTAGCTACACGAGTGTCTATATGGGTTATTGATTGGTTGCCAGAGTATTTGTAAGGGTACCTGAGTGTGTGTGTGGGTGCGTGGGAGGTGTGTGACTCTGTGCATACATGTCTGAGTGATTGATTCACTGGCTGTATGGGTTCAATAGTGCATGTGGAAACAGCTGTATGGGTGGGTCAGTGTGTGTATGGGTGTGTTACTAAGTGAATGGATTTCTCAGTGATACATGTCCAAGTAACTACATATGTAGAAGGCAGTGTATGTGAGAGTTGGAGTATATAAATGAGTATATGTGAGAGTCAGTGATTGTGAGAGTGGCTGTATAGATCAGTGTTTACTTGTATCAGTGATTGTATAAGAAAGTAATTATATGTTTGTGTCTGTTTGAATAAGTGATCTGTTGTGTGTATAACTCTGTAGGTCAGTAAATGGAAGTGTGATTGATTCTTTGCATGACTGACTAGGTGTGTGAGTAACTCCATGAATGATTGGCGCTGTGTGAGTGTCTGTATATGTGTATGAATGCATATGATAGTGCTGTGTTGATGAGTGACTGTATGTATGAGTGATTGTATGGGGGAATGAGTGGATGTGTGTGTAGACCTAGGAATCAGTGAGTGCGTATGTAGTAACTGGTATTTGTGTGTCGATGGTTTCGAAAATGATAGTCTGTATTTTACAGTGGGTGTATCAAGGGTTATATTAGACTGTGAGGAGGTGCATCAGATTTTCACGTGGATGATGTCATCAGTGATGTCATTTGAGATGTCATCAGTGATGTCACTGACCATGTCATGAATGATGTAATATGCGACGTCATCAGCAGTGCATTGCGGGGCGCGAGTTATAGTTAGCTCAACTAACTATAACGGCGGAATTTCTAGTGTTGTGTATGAGTGAAATGTCCAACTAACTATAACATCCCTGAAATCTATGTTTTTTTCAGGGAATTTCAAAGGTTTTTTAAATGCTAATTTGTAACTATAACGTCCCTGAAACCTATGTTTTTTGCAGTGAATTTCAGAGTTTTTTTAAATGCTAATTTCTAACTATAATGTGCCTGAAACCTATGTTTTTTTTCAGTGAATTTCAATGGTTTTTTAAATGCTCATTTCTAACTATGCCTACAAAGGTAGGACATGTGAAGAAAGAGGAAGAAAAGCACAGAAAGAAGCAAGACAAATGCTGAAAGAGTCAACAGAAGTACAGAAAGACGAACAATAGTGCAGGAAGAAGCAAGAGATGTGCAAAAAGAACCAACAGAGAAGCAAAAAGTCCTCCTGTGCCCCCAACTTTTTACTGACAGGTACTGGTGGTAACTGACTCTGACTAACCAGGACATGAGCAAGTGCTATGCTAAAAGACACTTAGAATACAGTGAAAACACCTACAAACACTAGGGAACACTATGCGTTGGGGTACCCCTGTGATAAGCATGAACACCTCTGTATTTGCCATGAGTTAGTGCCCGGGTCATTGCATGAGTACATGGGTAGTGACTGGATGATTAGAGTGCAGCAAGGACAGTGCATGGTGAATTTATAACTGCTTGGGTTTTGGCGGAGCGATTGGATAAGTACATGATGCTGGATGGCTGATTTGAGGAGTGCTTGGGTAGTGACAAAGGGATTTCTGGAGTGCATGGGTAGAACCTGGATAATTGGAGAAGTGAATCACTACTGTGTAGGTGGTTAGAGGTCTGCATGGGTAGTGCACAGGGGATTGTAGTAGTGCATGTGTTAGTGCCTGGGTCATTTCATGAGAACATGGGTACTGGCTGGAAGATTAGAGTACTGCAAGGAGAGATCATGGTGAATGTATAAATGTTTGGGTTTTGGTGGAGTGATTGGATAAGTATATGGTGCTGGCTTGGTGATTGAAAGATTGCATGGGTACTGACAGGGCGATGGCTGGACTGCATGGGTTGTGCTCAGAGGATTGTAGCAGTGCATGTGTTAGTGCCTGGGTCATTGCATAAGTACATGGGTACTGATTGGATGATGAGAGTACTGCAAGCACAGTACATGGTGAATTTATAAGTGCCTGGGTTTTGGTGGAGTGATTGGATAAGTACATGGTGCTCGCTGGGTGATTGCAGGAGTGCATGGGTAGTGACAGGGAGATGGCTGGACTGCATGGGTACTGCTGAGGGTATTGTATCAGTGCATGAGTTAGGGCATGAGTCATTGCATGAGTGCATGGGTAGTGACTGGATGATTAAAGTGCTGCAAGGAGAGTGCATGGTGAATTTATAAGTGTTTGGGTTTTGGCGGAGTGATTGCATAAGTACACACATTTTTAAACAAAATGGGAGAGAAAGGGTGTTTCACTGTTAAGGTGGGGGGGAACTCCTGGTCCCCTTATATCAATGATTTACAACAAAAATGGAGGAGTAGTCCCAAGGGGAAGAATACTTCCTCTTATTGAAAGAACGAGGTGTGTTACTTGCAACCCAAAGTAGGACAACCTTTGTCCTTAAAGACCCCTCACTCACCAACCTAGTTGGTGACATGCTTCATCATCGGGGTCCCACCTTGACAGCCGAGTGCCATCCAGGTGTGCTGCGACACCTGACTACAGTGGAGCTGGTTATTTTGATTTATATGTGCAGATGAAATTAAACGTGTGTTTAAAAATTGTCCAGTACTACCCACTCTTGGAATTTATTCTGGAGTGTCTTGGACAATTGGTTAAAAATAATATGGGACACCTGTGCCCGGTTAGGTGGACTATTGGTGTCTAAACAAGTCGTGTCGTGTTTTTAAAAAAAGGTCTACATGTTTCAACCTACGTGTCAATATGAGGTTTTCGTCAGGACCAATGTTTTGCCGACTGGGTGGTGTGCGCACGCTAAGGCGCACCCTGCCCTCGCCTGCAGTAGGGTGAGAATCACAAAATTGTGTCCGTTATCAAAACAATGTTCTTCTCCTTGTTAGCCGGAAAAAAACCTGTGGAAAGAATAGGGGAAAAGGGGTTGGATAACAAACAGATGTACATATAGACATATACACACACTGATGGTATCATTGAAGATGCACCTCGTCTGCAGCTTGGATATCGATAGGTTCCATATCGTAAAAAGATATCCTGTATTGCCTATGAATCATAGGAGTCGCAGACACTCGTGCTGTTAGATAACAGACTGTATCTACATCAGACACTGGTGCAACCCACACATCACTATACTATAGGTGAGCTCACATACACACATAACCACAACTAACAAGCGGTGGTTAAAAATCATAGTGATGGAAGAGGGTGTCTAGCCTCGAGGTCGAGGAAAGCGTGAAAAGTGGCCTGTACGCTTTTACACATTAGGGTATATCTCTCGCAACAAAACATATGGGAGTAATATTGCAACCAGTACGTTACTCGTCAATGTCTACCTCTCAGACGGAGGAAATGGGTTAAAAAATGAGTGAATATAGAATGTGAAAGTGAAATGCGTAAGGAAGGGGGGAAACTCCTCTTACTGCAAGCACTCTGAGTGCGGGCTTCATGGGCGTCCCCGGACCTGCGTTCGAGATCGCTGCCACAATCTGCGGGAGGAATGTGGGATCATCAGAACTCTAATTGTAGATCCGAGACAAACGTCTGCCGGATCGGGCTCCGAGACGACTTACTTGTGGAGAGATTTAGCAGGCAGATTCGCCTATGCTGGTCCTCGTAGGGAGCCCCGTTGGTGTGGTTCCTGGGCTTGGTCTGTGCGGTAATAAGAAGTTACCCATTTCCGGGTTTGGGCGGGTCTTCGAACCGCGCGTCATGGGCGGGAGTTGGTAGTCATTGTAACCAGCTCGGCCCATTCGCGCTATGACAGCGCGATCTCGATGCGCGCACAAACGGGGCAAAAAACAATAAAGTTTACAATGAAAAAAGAAAAATGTAGTAAACAATAAAGATTAATAAAAAAACGCATAAAAGGAGTATGCGAGAGAACGGAAAAAAAGGGAAAGAGTTGAGCGAATAATGATAACACCATGGTAATTACTAGTGTGAAAAAAGGCACGATAGTTCAGGGAAAGTACATCTACATCGTGTGTAAGTAGACTCATTAGAGCGGAGTATCGTAGGTTCAATCATAACCAGTCTCAGTTACACATATATCGCGAAGATGGTTATAACTTGCGCATCCATATGTGCGGGCTCAGTGTGAGCCTTGATGGAGACTTTAATAGAGCTCAGTCAAGAGTGGCCAGTTTTATAAAAAGTAAAAAAGTCAATCCTAATGGAGACAATTTCAGCATAGTTTGATAAGCTGGAATTGCATGTCTGTAGTTATCCAAATCATCCGGTACTGGAATGATGTATCACTTTGAGAGGACAGAGTTCCATGGGATATTGTCGTTTAGGCAGGTCTGATGAGTAGACAGTCTATATATCCAGCGTTGTTCCTTCTCAAAAAGGCGCTGTTAGAGTCTGTCACCCGAGCTCACTTGCTCGATGATAGTCCATCTTATGTCATTGGGGTTGTGTATCATCGTAAGGTAGTGTTCTGTGAGTCTGGTCATTGACTTCTTGCAACGAATTGTGCTCCTATATTCACATATTAGTTGTTTCACTTTCCTACTCGTCATTCCTATGTACCGGAGGTTGCAGGGACATGTGATTAAGTACACTACATTAGTGCTGTTACAGTTAGTATGGGATCTGATCGTCCATATCCTTTCTGGTTCCAGAGACAGAGTTTTCGTATTCTCCGTTAAATGGCAGACGTTGCAGTTGCCACATTTATGATGGCCTATAATGTTAGGTAGACCTCACGCATTCAATAAGTAGACGGAGTGGTGTCTGTTTTTTTGGGTCTTGTGTTCACCACATTGTCTCGTATACTCCTGGCCTTTTTAAAGGAAAACATGGGTTTGTCCCATTTGAGGTTGCCGGAATTTATGATTTTTCCAATGTTTGTTTATTGATTTGGTGACAGTGTTAGATGCCGTACTGTATGTTGTTACACAGGTCAATGGTATATCATCATTGCTCTTGATAGTATTCTCCAATAATGCCTCACGGGGCTGGTTGCATGCTCGCTTCTGGCATTTACTGAGGATTCTGTTAGGATAGCCTCTCGCTTTCAATTTAGACGTTAGATCACCTGCCTGTTGATGGTAATCTTTGATTTTGCTGCAATTTCTGCGGATTCTCAGGTATTGTCCATATGGGAGATTCTCTCTCAGCGGTCTCGGGTGGAAACTTTCAAATCTTAATAGATTGTTCTTGGCTGTCGGTTTGTAGTGTGTCTTTGTCTCAAGACGTCCATTATCTTTGCTGATGACAAGATCAAGGAAGACTATCGTCGTCGGATGTTTAGTGTAGGTGAACTTTAGATTGTCGTCGCAGGTATTCATCCATTCATCCATTCATCCATTCAAAAAAGGCAGTTAGGGTGGTTTCTGGCCCCTGCCATATCGTCAGAACATCGTCTATATAGCGTTTCCAGAGGAGGATGTGGGGTCCAAAGGGATTTTGTTCGTTTAGGATAAATTTCTCCTCAAAATCAAACACATGAAGTCCGGCCACGCTGGGGGCGAAGGTACTACCCATCGAGGTACCACCCACTTGTAGGTATAGGGTCCCCTCAAATTCAAAAACATTGTTTTTGAAGGCCAGTCTTGCACATTCAAGTACAACATTTTTTGGTGTTCTGTGGGTCCATTCTTCTTTGTCTAGTGCTTTTTCTAGTATTTTTAGGGTGTCGTCTTGAGGTATACTAGTATACAAGCTTTCTATGTCAAAGCTGACGAGTATTGTGTTCTCATCGATTGTAATCTGATCAAGTAGTTGTAAGAGACTTTTGGTATCCTGTAGGTACGTTGATGTTTTTTGGACCAATGGTTTAAGAAACGCATCGCAGAACCGGGAGAGCGGTTCCAGGAGGGAGCCGATCCCTAACACAATCGGTCTGCCCGGTGGGGGGTGTTTATTTTTGTGCATTTTGGGGATGGTGTAGAAGTATGGTATTTTGCCCTTGCTGTTGCATAGGAAATCTACTTCTTGTTTGGATATGAAACCCATTCCTTCTCAGTGGTCAATAAGCGATTTAATTTCACTCTTTAATTCTTGTGTCGAGTCACATGGTAATTTCCGGTAGTTGTTTTCGTCAGATAGAAGTCTCAGGCATTCAGTTTGGTACATTGTTTTGTCCTGAATAACCACGCCGCCCCCTTTATCAGCTGGTTTTATTATAATCGTGTTGCACATTTTCAAATTTTCCAGTGCAATTCTTTCTTGTTTACTCAGGTTTACGAAAAGTTTGGCAGGTTGGTAATTTTCAATGTCATTAAAGACGGCCTGCTCAAACGTTGCCAGTTCCACTGGGGTAGCGTGTGGTGGTGGTATGAACGTCGATTTTGTTCGAAGACCAGTCTCGTTAGGGTCATCACTGAGATTGCTCTCACTCTTCTTTTCGAAGAAAGCTTTAAGTCTCAGTTTGCAGAAGAAATTCGCCAGTTCGCAGTGGAGAAGAAATTTATCAAGTCTTGGTGTCGGGACAAACCCCAATCCTTTATTCAGGACTTGTGTTTCAATAGGTGTTAGGGGTCTTGTTGCTAGGCTGGTCACTAGGTCTTGCTGTTGCTTGGGCCCGCCTGTGGGGTCTTGCTCCGTGTGTGATTCACAACTGGGTCCTCCGTCTCCCAGTGTACTTGGTTGGGATTTCTCCGTCTGCCTCTTCCCCTTCCGCCCCTGCCTAAAAAAGGCGGACTGTAGTTGTTGGGTGGGAATAAAGGATATGGGAACGGTGGTTGCCAGCCGTACATCTGGAACTGTTGGGGGTGGTGATATGGGCCTTGAAAACCCTGCATCATATGTGGGTTAAAGGGAGGCCAATTGTCTTGTGGTCTCATTCTCCCTCGTTCTCTTCCTCTTTGTTTGTTGCTACCGGTACATGGATTGCTGGAATCGCTACTCATAGAGTTGTTGCTAGAGGCGTTGGAATTTTGGTCTATTTTAGCCGGTGCTGTGTAGTCAGGATCAGAATAGGGATAGGTTTTTACAAAAGAGAAGCGTTTCAAATCTTTTTGAAACTTCTGGACTTTTTGTTGTGTAAGGTTCTCTTTGTACTCATTAATTTCTTTGTTGAGGGGGGGCGTGGCTTGGCGCAATGGCCGACTAGACGTGCTGTAGTCTAGCTCCTGCCCGATGTCCCCTAGATCCTACAGAATCCTGGCACTTTTGGTGATTTGAGCGTTACTCCTGGGGTGTAGTGCCCCCCTAGATCGTGCTGGCTGCCTGGTTCCGACTGCGGTGCCCCTGGAGATGGCGGGGGTCTGCCCGACTGTTGCTCATCCTGACCGCGGCGGTGCCTGTGTAATGGCGGCTGCCGCGCGGTGAGGTGCCTCAGTGCACACGTGGAGAGTGCGGCCCGGCGGCAGTGAGGAGAGTCGTCCCCCCCCCTCCGGTGCCCAGATCAGCGGTGGGGGCGCGCGACCCCCGAGATCCTCGGAAGCGACGGTGAGTGCCCCGGAGTGGCGGTGTGATGGGCCGTTGATCCCCCGGGGCAGGCTCCTAAATTGAGGCCGAGGCATTGAGGCCCGTGACTCCCTGGCGGTGCACGGACACCGGGGAACTCGGACCGGGACCTGCCGTGACTGTCTGCCCCATTGACGGCTGACCCCCCGACGGTGCTGGAAGTGTGGTGCCCCCCTGGATTACTCTGCCTGCCTGGTCTTTGGCGATCCTGGCCTTGACGGTGCTGGTCCCGGGGCGGCCGCCGTGCGGTGAGGTGCCTGTGAGGCCGTGAGGAGAGAGGAACTCGGCAGCTGCGGGGGGAGTCGTTGTCCCCCCTCAACCCCCCCCCCCCCCCCCCCCTGGGGCCGGATCTGTGGAGGGGTGTGAGCCCCCTGGGGTCCCGTGAGGCGGCGGTGTGCGCCCCGGAGCGGAGTGAGGAGTGGGCCGCTTGACCCCCAGGACGAGCTCCAAAATCGAGGCCGGTGAGCTGAGGCCTGTGCACTCCTGACGGCGTGCGGACGCTGAGAATCTCAGCCGGAGCCGGCCCCGACTGTCTGTCCCAGCGGCGGCGGAGCTCAACCTACTGGGGCCCTGCAGTGAGTACTGCGACTCGCTGCGGGTGCGGGGGCTCGCCTTTCCTTCTTGGGGCCCTGCGGACAGTTTCGCTGCACCTGCTTTGCCCAGAGGGCCCGTGCTCCCCCCCCGGCCTTCCACCTGCGGGGGGGGTGTGGAGCCCCGACGTGCCCCTTCTTCTTTGAAGTGCCCTGGAGACGGATCGCTAGCCCCCGGAGACTACGAGGGGCCCCTGGGGCAAAGAACTGCGGCGAGGCCGACTGGGGACCGGGCCCCTCCCATCCCTCCTGGAGACGGCCCCCACTCTGATACCACCGGAGGGCTTCGTACCTGTTGCGGTGCTGCGACAGACATTTACCGCGACAGACCAGTGGACTACGCTGCCCGGCTCACCCAGTGGGGGTTTGAGGTCGCAGGACGCAGACGCTACCCGGCCCCCTAAATTATCCTCTGGGAGGCACCCCTGGGATTAGTATGGGAAGGGACCGACCGGTGAGAGGGGCCCAGGCAAACAAGATTGTACAATACACAGTCCCCGGTCCCACTACAGCGGAGCGCCATGGCCTTGACCGGAGGATTGAGCCCCGCCCGGAGGCGGCCGCACAGGACAAGGCTGATATCCTAGCGGCAATCCGAGACTCCAGGCTGGCACTAGAGGGGAAGATGGACGGCATGGCCATGGATATTAACCATCTGCGCCTCGACCTCCGGAAGGTGGCGGACAGGGTCACCACCACAGAAGGGGGCCTCACCGAACTGCAAACGGAGGTCCGACAACTGAAGGAGTCGGTGGCGGCCCTCCAGGAGCACGCGACCAGGCTGAAGGATCGGGCGGAGTATGCAGAGGGCCGGTCCCGGAGGAATAACCTCCGCTTTTTGGGCTTTCCCGAACGATCAGAGGCGCCGGCGGCGGACCTCTTTCTGGAGGACTGGATTGGCAAGTCCTTCCCGAGCCTATGGCTGTCCAAAATGTTTGCCATTGAGAGGGCCCACAGGACTTTGGGGCCGCCACCGAAACCGGGAGCCCCGCCGCGGGCGATAATAGCCCGTTTTAGGGACCGAGACATACTAAATATGAGAACACCGAGATCCGCATCTTCCCAGACTATACGAAGAAGGTTCAAAACCTGCGGAATGATTTTTTGCAAGTCAAACGACGACTTCGGGCCCACGAGGTAAAATACAGCCTGCTCTTTCCAGCCCGGCTGCGAGTGCAACAGGGTGACCGAACTTACTTCTTTGACCACCCGGTGGACGCGGAGGAATGGATGGACGCACGTGGCCTGGAGGATCGCGGACACACACAAGGCTGGCAGGAGCAAAGACGACGGAATGCCAGGCGCCGGAGCCATCGCAGAGAGGGAGGAGGTCTGTCCCCGGGCGGGCGCTCCGCCACACAGAATGAAGGCATCACGGTGGGCCCGGATGGTACCCTCCGGGCGGAGATGGAGGAAATTTCAACACAGAACCAGTTCTCCCCGCTTTGCCTGGTGCAGGAAACACAGTCGGACCAGGGGGGTACCGCCGA
The DNA here is from genome assembly GCF_964261635.1 of Lissotriton helveticus. Lineage (NCBI taxonomy): Eukaryota > Metazoa > Chordata > Amphibia > Caudata > Salamandridae > Lissotriton > Lissotriton helveticus. The sequence goes on from NC_136057.1 coordinate 1,423,876,709, forward strand.
CCCGACCACCGGCCAGCCGCAAGCCACCTGATGGCTACACCTGGTGGTCAGTATCTGATGTGGAGGGGTCATTGACATTGTGAGTATATCTTTAGTTCCTTGAATGGGGGAGATTCTACCGCCTGTAGGTCCTGGAACTGGGCTGCCTTCAGGAACTCTAAGACTGTTGAACTGGGAGAAGGGGGGCACAGAGGACCTGTTGATTCCAGTGACTGCTTTGTTGTGCTAAATTCCAATTGCAAGAGGCCAATTGTACCGTGCCGCCACGACCGGCTAGGCCTAGGCCGGGCTGCGCCCGGCGGTGCCAGACAATTGGCTGAAGGCTCAATCATGGGGTGTAGGGAGGGGTTTTTCTTCTAGTTTATTCTCTGGTCACCATTTTCTTTTTGTTGTCTCTTTCACGTTACTACTACAGTGTTCAGATTAACATTGCCGACTGTGGGGAGTGAAGGACACAGAGACGATCAGTTTGCACATAGACGAAGAGTGTTTAATGTTAAGGTTCCTAATTGTGACTTGAATTGAGAGGGTTAGAGGGGGGGGGGGTGCTTTCTTTTGGGGCGGGGTTCGAGGTCTCCTGACCGGGTTCGGATTGGGAGATGTGGTACTACTGCCTGCGGGTGGACACTGTTGGGGTTGTTTGTTTAGGGATGGGGAGGGTTGCTGCCGGGTCCTGTTCTGTTTTTGCTTTATGTGGTTTGCCGCGTCAGTTAAATGACGGGCCGTCTTTCAACACAACGGGGTCAACTCATGGCAGGTGATATAAGCAAATACAAATTGCTGTCTTGGAATGTTAGGGGGCTTAATAATAGAATCAAGCGGATTAGAATAGCCACCTATCTCAGACGTTAAGGGGTCAGCTTTGCTTTCCTACAGGAAACGCACCTTTGGGGAGATTGCCTTAAATATGTTCAGCGTAGATGGCGGGGCCAATTCTTTGCTACGTCCTACTCAGGGTTCGCCAGGGGGGCCCTAATCTGGGTGGCACCGGGGACTCCCTTTAAAGCTACATCCACCAAGCTAGACCAGGAGGGCAGGTTTGTAATAGTGGTTGGCACCCTGGATGGGCGTAGTGTATGTCTCATAAATATTTATGCCCCTAATACTGATGAGGGGGGATTTCTGGGCAATGTGTTGGGACAGTTGGATATTGACCCTGAAACGGAGCTCATCATAGAAGGGGACTTCAATTGCCCACTGGACGGGACTCTGGACCGCTGCCCCCCAAGGGCGGATGCTAAACCAAAAATGCGGGAGGCAATGACCCAGATACTACAAAGTTATGACCTAACTGACGTATGGAGACACCGCAACCCCACTCTTCAGGTGTACTCCTGCTTCACGCCTGCCGCCAATACGCACAGTAGGCTGGACTATTTTTTCCTGCAGGGCATGGTGTTGGACCGGGTGGAAGAGGTCCTTTATCTTGCACGGTACCTGTCTGATCATTCCCCGCTCTTGCTCACCTATTTGTTGGGTGGCCCACGGCCTCGGATCCCACTCTGGAGACTTAACACGGATGCTCTTGAGGACCCCACATATAAGGAGGCCATAGCGCAAGGGCTATAGGCTTATTTTGAGATAAACTGGGGCTCAACTACCACAAGGGCAACCGAATGGGACGCCATGAAGGTGGTCCTCCGCGGGACATGTATGTCTACGGAGGTCGGGGTTAAACGGGTACTGGAATGAGAACTCCGCCAATACGAAGATCGCCTAGCTGAGATGGAAAAGGAATTCCCCACTGACAAAGAGCAGAGACCCGAATGGACGGCCACACGGCAACAGTTGGGTGATGCCTGGGCCTCGCTAGGTAAATTTAATAGGACGGCTAGTAGGTGTCGGTGGTACGCAGAGGGCGACAAGGCCGGGAAGCTCCTGGCACGCCTGATCCGGGCTGAAACCCAACCCACCCGATTTTGGCCCTACAAGGCGACAAGGGCCGCATGGTGCATACCCAACAGGCTATTAATGGTGTGTTCCATGCCGATCTGAGTGGGATATACTCGGAATCTCAACCAGTCGCAGGCGTTAAAGACATAGAGATATACCTTGATGAGGTGCAGCTCCCCGTGGTGGAAACAGATAGCCAGGAAGACCTAGGGGGCCCTCTCCTTGAGGACGAACTGCGTGCGGCGATTGCCTGCCTACAGACGGCGAAGTCCCCGGGGATGGACGGGTTGGCGTCAGAACTCTATAAGGAGTTCAGAGGGGTGCTGGTCCCGAAACTCCGAGCAGTGGCGATGGAGGCCTATGATCGTGGCTCACTTCGGGAGTCTATGAGGGCGTTGACGATAGTAATGATACCCAAACCAGGCAAAGACCCCACCCTTTCTGGGTCCTATAGGCCCATTTCCATGTTGAACGTGGACCTGAAGATTATTAGCCAGGTGTTGGCCTCCAGACTCCTTCCCCATCTCCGACGTTTGGTCCACGACGATCAGTCAGGGTTTATCCCGGGCCGGAACACTCTGCGCAATATCCGCCGCCTGGCTCATGTCATGCGTACCCTAGAGGGGAGAGCCGAGCATAATTCGTTGGTCTTCCTGGATATCGAACAAGCGTTCGATTCTATCCGATGGGCCTACCTCTGGAGAGTGCTTCTGAAAATGGGCCTTGGGGAGGGGTTTGTGAAATGGGTTCAGCTATTGTACACCAGACCAGTGGCTAGAGTTCGCACGGGCCGATGGGTCTCGGAGGAGATACTAATTTCGAGAGGAACACGTCAGGGGTGCCCCCTCTCACCCCTGCTCTTTGCCCTGGCAATGGAACCGCTTGCATGCCATTTTCGTACAGTTTTACAGGGCCAGGGTATTAGGGTGGGGGCAATGGAACATATAGTGTCCCTTTATGCGGACGACACCCTGGTTTATCTGAACCAACCGGGGCAATCGCTCCCTATTCTGATGACTGAACTATCACACTTTGCGACCGCCTCGGGCCTCGCGGTGAACCGGGCAAAATCCCAACTTTATGCTGTAGGCGGACAGGCGGACTGGGAGGGGGCCCAGCGCCCGGAGATGGGACTCCCTTGGGTGGAGGACACGCTCCGCTATCTGGGGATTTGGATTGCTCGGACTCCGCTTGATTTTTATCGTCACAACACGGGACGGATACTCCAGGGTCTAAAGGGGAGCATTGCTTTTTGGAACACCCTGAAGATCTCCCTGATGGAGAAGAATGCATTAATAAAAATGGTGGTTCTCCCACGCTGCCTGTATACGATGCAGGGTTCCTTCTACGAGGTGCCGCATCGGGTCTTCCACGAACTGGACTCCCTCCTGATCCTTCTCCTGTGGATTGGGAAACGGTGCAGAGTAGGTCTGGAAGTCCTGAAGCGAAGGTGGGGCGCAGGGGGCCTGGAAGTCCCCGATCTGGAGCTGTATTACTTTGCGTCGCAGCTACAGCATGCTATTGCATGGCTAGACACGGACCCCTCCTGGGAGCGGACCCTGTTGGAGGGTGCCTGTGGCACTGAACAGCTGGGAGCGTTACTCTGGTGGAAAGGGGGACATCGGGAAGGCGTTCCCCCACTGGTGCGACTGGGGGCCTCTATCTGGGACCGGGTGGTGAGACGCCATATTGAACGCACTCCGTTCGCCCCGGACATGGATATGTGGCTGATGCCACCCTTTGCTCGGATTGCGAGGGTCATGTCCACGGACAAATGGCTGGAGGGGGGTTGCTTGATGTTAGCCGACCTATGCCCAGACGGACAATTTATCACATACCAAGATGCGGTCACGACCTTTGAGCTCGGACCGGGACAGTTCCTTCAGTACGCTAAACTTGCGGCTGCCGCGCGACAGCTATGGCCCTCGTTTCCAGAGGTCCCAACTCAAGCCCATACCTTAATCACTATGCTAGCAATGGCGGGTGGCCGGAAGTTCGTGACCCACCTCTACAGGGCTCTCCGGGAAGATAAAACATTATGACCTTTGGCTATAGAGGACAAATGGCGGCAGGCGTGTCAGCAGGAAATCACCTCCCGCGAATGGGAAAAAATACATGAGAGTGTGCGGAAGGTGTCGGTGAGTAACCACTTTAAACAAATTCAATATAATATAGTGCACATGACCTACCTCTCCCCCAAACGGCTTCAGGTTATTGATGCTACTAGAGACTCCCACTGCCCGAAATGTCGCACTCCCCAAGCGGATTTTGTCCATATGGTATGGACGTGCCCCACCCTCCAATCTTATTGGAAGTCGGTTCTGGAGACCCTGACAGGGATTACAGGTTGGGCAATTGATTTAGACCTACGCCCATGCCTCCTGGGCTTGATCCCCAAGGACCCTAAACGTAAAGTGAGCAGACGTTTCCTTATTCTGGGCCTAGTTACGGCTCGACGCCGTATTGCAATCCACTGGCTATCCCCACAGGGCCCATTGCCATGGAGGTGGAGGGTGGATCTGGGGGAATGGGCTTTGGCGGAAGAAGCGCATATGAGGCATACGAGGAGGGACGGGAAGTTACCTGAGGTTCTGCAGGCCTGGGGAGTGATGATCCAGGAACTGATGAGATTAGACGCCCCGCTATCACAGCAGACCCTGACTTCCACATACACAGATCAGGTGGACTCACTTGCTCAAAACAACCCGGCACATGAGGACCCGACACAGAGGTAGGGTAGCTTCGACCCTATCCCATGACTAAAGCCCACAATTTTTATTTCCTTGTTTTTTTTGCTCGGCCCGGCAGCGAGGGGAGGGGGGGGGAAAGGGGGGAGGGAGTTGGGGAGGTTATGGGCGAATGGGTGAAGGAATATTGCCCTTATATCTGTTCCACCTTTGTTGTGCCATCCGGGATAGCTGGACTAATGTTGATCTCAAAGTGTTTTATTTTCCTTCCTGACGCCATGGACCTGGATGACAACTGGACTCTGCGAGTGGACTTCCTCGCTTTGTTTCATTTTGCCTTTTCTACTTATGTGCTCAAGTTGTTTACTCTGAACTTATTGTGAACCAAAGGAAACGATTGAATACATGCACATAATGATTTGTACCGGAATAACTGCTCACCCTTATTTGCCTTTGTTTGTTTCAATAAAGGTTTTAAAAAAAAAAATAATAATAATAATAATAATTTCTTTGTTGAGTTCTTCTAGTTTCTTTTTATAGCCCCTGATTGTATTTTTGATATGGCCTTCCGTAAGTTGTATCTCCACCAGGATTTTCTCGGAGAGTCTTACTGCAGTTTTTAGGATGAGTATTATCCAATCGTGGGTGCAATGCCATGCAATAAGTGACCAATCTTTCCTGAATGTTGCATCTTCTAGAAAGATGCGTGGTGCATTGGTCACTAATAGGCCTTTAGGTGCCATCTTGTTGGTCAGATATTCTTTTAGGATTGTGCCGTGTAAGATAGTTCTTATTCTGTTCCTTTTCAACTCAGTCAATTTTTCCCACTCTGTGGTTTGGGAGATGCTGTGTGAGATACTTGCATCAGCAAAGTGTGATAGATCTCCCATAATAGCGTCTATTTCCTCGGTAGAGAAAGAAAGGCCCTGATTTTCACTCATGGTTGCTATGTGGAAGCTGTATAAATAGTGTTGCGAGGTGTAATGAGAAAGGGCTCTCACAGCTGTACGCTGCCTAAATATTTTTAAACAAAATGGGAGAGAAAGGGTATTTCACCGTTAAGGTGGGGGGGAACTCTTGGTCCCCTTATATCAATGATTTACAACAAAAATGGAGGAGTAGTCCCAAGGGGAAGAATACTTCCTCTTATCGAAAGTACGAGGTGTGTTACTTGCAACCCAAAGTAGGACAACCTTTGTCCTTAGAAGACCCCCCACTCACCAACCTAGTTGGTGACATGCTTCATCATCGGGGTCCCACCTGGACAGCCGAGTGCCATCCAGGTGTGCTGCGACACCTGACTACAGTGGAGCTGGTTATTTTGATTTATATGTGCAGCTGCAATTAAACGTGTGTTTAAAAAATTGTCCAGTACTACCCACTCTTGGAATTTATTCCGGAGTGTCTTGGACAATTGGTTAAAAATAATATGGGACACCTGTACCCAGTTAGGTGGGCTATTGGTGTCTAAACAAGTTGTGTCATGTTTCTAAAAAAAGGTCTACATGTTTCAACCTATGTGTCAATATGAGGTTTTCGTCAGGACCAATGTGTTGCCGACTGGGTGGTGTGCGCACGCTAAGGCGGACGCTGCCCTCGCCTGCAGTAGGGTGAGAATCACAAAATTGTGATCCGTTATCAAAACAATGTTCTTCTCCTTGTTTTCCGGAAAAAAACCTGTGGAAAGAATAGGGGAAAAGGGGTTGGATAACAAACAGATGTACATATAGACATATACACACACTGATGGTATCATGGAAGATGCACCTCGTGTACAGCTTGGATATCGATAGGTACCATATCGTAAAAAGATATCCTGTATTGTCTGTGAATCATAGGAGTCGCAGACACTCGTGCTGTTAGATAACAGACTGTATCTACATCAGACATTGGTGCAACCCACACATCACTATACTATAGGTGAGCTCACATACACACATAACCACAACTAACAAGCGGTGGTTAATAATCATAGTGATGGAAGAGGGTGTCTAGCCTCAAGGTCGAGAAAAGCGTGAGAAGCAGCCTGTACGCTTTTACACATTAGGGTATATCTCTCGCAACAAAACACAAAACATATATATATATTCGCCTCTAAAATTTTGGTACTTGCTGTTTTGGTCACAATATTCTTGTAGCTTGTTTTTCAGTACATGATATTTTGTGGCTGCACCAAATATATGTGTGCTTTAGTCAGTGACAAAAAGAAATGTGTACTGTTGTTACCATTAAGAACAAGCATTTGCAATGCAATAGGTCTCGCATTAGGAAAGTTTGAGCTATTGGTCTTGTAAATGATGACAATTTTTTTATTTATGTGTTGGGTTTGAAAATAGTGAAATTAATAGCTTTGTCATTTACAATGCCAATACTTTTAACTTTCGCAAATGTGACACCTGTAGCATTTGTAATGCAATATGTGTTGTATTTACGTGACTTAGATGTATTGATATTACAAATAACGATGGCTTTTAATTTTTTTAAATAATTAATACTTAAATAAAAGTTATTGAAATTTATAATGGCAATTGCTTAAACTTTTGTGAAGATTATGTTCAGTGTATTTTATTGTGACGAAAATCCAAGAACAGAAGTGAAATATTAACATCTTTTTGTGACATTTGTAATAAAGCTTGAAACATTGAGAGAACATATTTTAACCAGTTGTTGTTGAATGGTTGCACAGATTGATGCTGTGGTGGTGCTGAGTGATGTTGTGGTGGCGACGAGTGATGATGTGGCGTTCAGTGATGGTGTGGTAGAGCATAGTGATGTTATGGTGCCCCTGAGTGATGCTGTGGTGGTGCTGAGTGATGCTGTGATGATGCGATAGATAGATAGAGTGAGGGCGATAGATAGAGGGAGGGCGATAGATAGATAGATAGATAGATAGATAGATAGATAGATAGATAGATAGATAGACAGATATATAGATAGATAGATAGATAGATAGATAGATAGATAGATAGATAGATAGATAGATCGATAGAGTGAGGGCGATAGATAGATAGACAGATAGATAGAGTGAGGGTGATAGATAGATAGATAGATAGATAGATAGATAGATAGATAGATAGATAGATAGATAGATAGATAGATAGAGTGATGGCGATAGATAGATTGAATGTGATAGATAGACAGAGTGAGGGCGATAGATAGATAGACAGATAGAGTGTGGGCGATAGATAGATATAGTGAGGGCGATAGATAGTTAGATAGAGTGAGGGCGATAGGTAGATAGATAGATAGATAGATAGATAGATAGATAGATAGATAGATAGATAGATAGATAGATAGATAGATAGATAGATAGATAGATAGAGTGAGGGCGATATCTAGAGTGAGGGCGATAGAAAGATTTATAGAGTGAGGGCGATAGATTGATAGAGTGAGGGGCGATCGATAGATAGAGTGAGGGCGATAGATAGATAGATATATAGATAGAGTGAGGGCGATAGATAGATAGATAGTGTAACTATGTGGCGTATAATTATGTGGCACTGAGTGGTATTTAGACTGTATGTTGCGTTGAGCGCAGTGTAAATAAGTAGCATATAATTTTGTGGCACTGAGTGGTATTTGGAGTGTATGTTGCATTGAGTGCAGTGTAATTATGTAGCGTGTAACTATGTGGCACTGTGGTATTTGGAGTGTATGTTGCGCTGAGCGCAGTGTAATTATGTAGCATTTAATTATGTGGCACTGAGTGCTAATATGAGGAGTGTTTGTTGTATTCAGTAGAGTGTAATTGTGTGGCGTGTAATTATGTGGCACTGAATGTTATTGTTTGGAATGTATGTTGCATTGTAATTATGTAGCATATAATTATGTGGCACTGAGTGGTATTGTGTGGAGTGTGTGTTGCATTCAGTAGAGTGTAATTATGTGGCACTGAGTGGTATTTGGAGGGTATGTTGCGTTGAGCGCAGTGTAATTATGTAGCATATAATAATGTGGCACTGAGTGGAAGGTATTGTGTGGAGTGTTTGTTGTATTCACAAGAGTGTAATTGTGTGGTGTGTAATTATGTGGCACTGAGTGGTATTTGGAGTGTATGTTGCATTGAGTGCAGTGTAATTATGTGGCACTGAGTGGTATTTGGAATGTATGTTGCATTGAGTGCAGTGTAAATATGTGACGTGTAATTATGTGGCGCTGAGTGATATTTGGAGTGTATGTAGCGTTGAGCGCAGTGTAATTATGTAGCATATAATTATGTGGCACTGAGTGGTATTGTCTGGAGTGTATGTTGTATTCAGTATTATTATTATTATTATTATTATTCATTTTATTTGCATAGCGCAACAGCTACCCACAAAGGGTTTCCCGGCGCACTTGGAAGATGAATAATTTTGCTATCGACAAGGACCAGCTTACGGCGCACTTGGAAGATGAATAATTTTGCTATCGACAAGGACCAGCTTAGATGTTGAATAGCCAGGTTTTTAGGGCTTTCCTAAAGCACATGTAGTTGGTCTCATTTCGGGCTGCAATGGGCATAGAATTCCATAATGTGGGTCCCAGAAAAGAAAAGGATTTGCCGCCCATGCGTGAGCGTCTGATTTTAGGGATTATACAATTTTTTGCTGCAGAAGAGCGAAGAGCACGAGAGGGGCAATATGGATGTACCAAATTTTGAAGGTATTTTGGGACTTTTTTGTGGAAATTTTATGCATAAAGCAAAGCGATTTGAATTTAATTCGGTTCTCAATTTTTAACCAGTGGAGATCCCGAATATAATTAGTGGTGGGGGTTGTGTTAGGGATTTTACATAAGAGACTGGCTGCAGCATTTTGAACTGTATGCAGCCTACGAATCGTAGCTTTCTTTGCCCCTAGATACAGTACATTTCCGTAATCCAGCCTAGATGTAATTAGTGTGTTGATTACAGTTTTCCTAGTTGATTCTGGTAGCATCCAACAAATCTTTTTTAGCCATTTTAAAATGGCAAAGCAGGTGGCGGATGTTGTCACTGCTTGTTGATGCATATTAAGTATAGTGTAATTATGCGGCGTGTAATTATGTTGCACTGAGTGGTATTGTTTGGAGTGTTTTGATGCATTAAGTGCAGTGTAATTATGTAGCGTATAATTATGTGGCACTGAGTGGTATTGTGTGGAGTGTGTCTTGCATTCAGTAGAGTGTAATTATGTGGCATGTAATTATTTGGCACTGGGTGGTATTTGGAGTGTATGTTGAATTGAGGGCAGTGTAATTATATGGCGTGTAATTATGTGGCACTGAGTGGTATTTGGAGTGTATGTTGCATTGAGTGCAGTGTAATTATGTAGGGTGTAACTATGTGGCACTGAGGTATTTGAAGTGTATGTTGCGTTGAGCGCAGTGTAAGTATGTGACGTGTAATTATGTGGCACTGAGTGGTATTTGGAGTGTATGTTGCATAGAGTGCAGTGTCATTATGTGGCGTGTAATTATATGGCACTGAGTGGTATTTGGAGTGTATGTTGCGTTGAGCGCAGTGTAATTATGTAGCATATAATTATGTGGCACTGAGTGGTACTATGAGGTGTATGTTGTATTCAGTAGAGTGTAATTGTGTGGCGTGTAATTATGTGGCACTGAGTGGTATTGTTTGGAGTGTATGTTGCATTGAGTGCATTTTAATTATGTAGCATATAATTATGTTCCTCTGGGTGGTAAAGGTGTGTGGAATGGGGGTGTAACAAGAGTGAGAGGTGGTGTGCGAATGGGGGTAGAGAAGGAAACAAGTGCTGGAACTGACCAGCAAGGGGGGATGGGAGGCAGTGAAATGACAGAGAGCCACCGAAAGCAAAGAGAGCACTTGTGCGTGCAAGTAAGGAGAGGCACGAGAGCACTTTTTTAATTTTATTCTTTGTAGTTTTAGATAATGAAAGCATTGGCAAAAGTTAAAGCGTTTCCCTCGTGCTGTAATAAAAAAAAACGATGTTGTAAAACTCATACATGTCCATGTGTGGCGTTGTACCTCTGTTTTGAAAATTAGACATGCAGCACAATGTTAAAAATCCATTTCATGCACACATGAAAATGCCACTGGTGTAAAATTTCTGTTCACATGCGCTCGTCCCGAGTTCTGAAGCTGCAGGAATCCCGATTTGGGCACAAACGGGAATTGGTACACAAGTTAGGATTCTGAACTTCACTGAAAAATTGAACATTTGAGATGTTCTTCCCTTCGTGTTTCACCAGGAAAAAGGTAGTGAAATGTGAATTGGGACAGCTGTTTAGAAAGAAACAAAACATGTGATAATCAATGAGGCCTTCATTGAAAGCAGTAACATTAGCAACACCAGGCGAAAAATGTCAGAAAACTCCGCCCCACCCCAGTTAAACAAACGAGCAGTTGGTACAACAGTTGTTAATACGTAAAGTCTTCCCTCGCAGGGTGAAAAAAACCCGATGGAAAACAAATTTCTAGGCTGCTCGAGGAATGTAAACTAAGCAGCCATACTCCCCAAGTGCAGGTGAGGAAAGAATACGGACGATCTGCAGATGGAGTGCCTGCTAGCTCACAAAACTAACAAGAATTTGCAGTCTCCTCCCTGCCCGAAAGCAGCTGGGGTGTTGCTTGTAAACAACAATCTCTGGCATTGCGCGGAGGGGGGCGGGGGAGCGGATTCCTTCGAAGTGTAAACCAGCATGAGTGCAGAGAGAGGCTCACAGGCTGACAAATGGTGTGCGATGTGCACGCGCTTGCACACATGCACTGTAGACAATCGTCCTAGAAAAGCCTTTGGGTGCATTTTTTTGAAGCCCCTACATAATATCTTGCCAACATGCATTGCTAAAGCAATGCCTTAGGCAAGACCTAAAAAGTACTCTGTTCCCACCTCTGCAATCTAGTGTGTGCAGATTTATGCTGTAATGTTGCTTCCTGATGCTGTGCTGGTGACGAATGATGCTGTAGTCGTACTGACTGATGCTGTGTTGATGCTGTTTAATGATGTGGTGTGGTGATTGATGCTGTAGTGGTCTTGTCTGAACTGGGGTGGCTGAGTGAGCTAAAGAATGGTGATGGATTAAACCCAGATCAGTTGACTGGGGGTGAGTGTTTGATTTGCTCAAACCCTCCGTCCATCATCCCCTTTTGTATCGCTTTGTTCGCCCTAAGTTGGCAGGGTATGCTCAGACGTGAGTCCCTTGCTCACTTGGCCACTGGATTCAAGATAGCCTGGCTGATGAGGATTATGAATCCGAAACTGGTCCCAGGATGCTTGTTTCCGGTCCAGGGAAGATATGGCTTGGCAGTTCGGGCTGGACTGTTCCCATGAGGCACAGGGGTCATGATTTGCATATCTGAACTGGGGTGGCTGAGTGAGCTAATGAATGGTGATGGATTAAACCCAGATCAGTTCACTGGGGGTGAGTGTTTGATTTGCTCAAACGCTCCGTCCATCATCCCCTTTTGTATCGCTGTGGTCTTGAGTGTTGCATTGGAGGCAAAAATAATGCTGTGCCGCTGCTCAATTGAATTTGTGCCCCGCTTGATAGGCATATTATGATTGTAGTGTGAGAGGTCTGCAGATATATGCTGTATTGGTGATGCCTAATGCAGTGCTGGTGATCAGAGATGGCGTAGTGGTGGAGAATGATAATGTGTTGATGCTGTTTAATGATGTGGTGTGCAGAGTGATAATCTAGTGGTGTTGACTAATGCAGAAATTGTATAAATGATGCTGTGTTAGTGCTCATTGACAATTGTGTGTACCTTGAGGAGAGATGGGAGAGGAGAGGGGAGAGAAGGGAGAGTGAGGAGAGAGGAGAGAGATGGGAGAGGTGAGGGGAGAGAAGGGAGAGTGAGGAGAGAGAGGAGAGGGGGAGAGGAGAGCGGGGAGAGTGGGGAGAGGGGAGAGTAAGGAGAGAGAGGAAGGAGAGGAGAAGAGAGGGGAAAGTGGTAAGAGAGGAGAGTGGTGAGAGGGTAGAGTGGTGAGAGGGTAGAGTGGTGAGAGGGAAGAGTGGTGAAAGGGGAGAGTGGTGAAAGGGGAGAGTGGTGAGATGGGAGAGTGGTGATAGTGTAGAGGGGAGAGTGGTGAGAGTGGTGAGTGGGGAGAGTGCTGAGAGGGGTGAGTGGGGAGAGTGGTGAAAGGGAGAGTGGTGAGAGGGGAGAGTGGTGATAGTGTAGAGGGGAGAGTGGTGAGAGTGGTGAGTGGGAGAGGGGGGAGAGGGGTGAGTGGGGAGAGTGGTGAGAGGGGTGAGTGTGGTGAGTGGGGAGAGTGGTGAGAGTGGTGAGGGGGAGAGTGGGGAGAGAGGTGAGAGGGGTGAGAGGGGAGAGTGGGGAGAGTGGTGAGAGGGGAGAGTGGTGAGAGGGGAGAGTGGTGAAAGGGGAGAGTGGTGAAAGGTTAGAGTGGTGAGAGGGGAGAGTGGTGATAGTGTAGAGGGGAGAGTGGTGAGAGGGGAAAGTGGTGAGAGGGGTGAAAGGGGAGAGTGGTGAAAACAGAGAGTGGTGAAAGGGTAGAGTGGTGAGAGGGGAGAGTGTTGAGAGGGTAGAGTGATGAGAGGGGAGAGTGGTGAGAGGGTAGAGTGGTGAGAGGGTAGAGTGGTGAGAGGGTAGAGTGGTGAGAGGAGAGAGTGGTGAGAGGGGAGAGTGGGGAGTGAGGAGAGAGGGGAGAGGGCAGAGTGGTGAGAGGATAGAGTGGTGAGAGTGGAGAGAGGGATTAGAGGGGTGAGTGTTGAGAGTGGCGAGTGTTGAGAGGGTAGAGTGGTGAGAGGGGAGAGTGTTGAGAGGGGAGAGTGGGGAGAGTGGCGAGAGGGGTGAGAGGGGAGAGTGGGTAGAGTGGTGAGAGGGGAGAGGGGAGAGTGGTGATAGGGTAGAGGGGAGAGTGGTGAGAGTGGTGAGTGGGGAGAGTGGTGAGAGGGGTGAGTGGGAGAGTGGTGAAAGGGAGAGTGGTGAGTGAGAGGGGAGAGTGGTGAGAGGGGAGAGTGGTTATAGTGTAGAGGGGAGAGTGGTGAGAGTGGTGAGTGGGGAGAGTGGTGAGAGTGGTGAGTGGGGAGAGTGGTGAGAGTGGTGAGAGGGGAGAGTGGTGAGAGGGGTGAGAGGGGAGAGTGGGGAGAGTGGTGAGAGGGGAGAGTGGTGAGAGGGGAGAGTGGTGAAAGGGGAGAGTGGTGAAAGAGGAGAGTGGTGAGAGGGGAGAGTGGTGATAGTGTAGAGGGAAGAGTGGTGAGAGGGGAAAGTGGTGAGAGGGGTGAGAGGGGAGAGAGGGGAGAGTGGTGAGAGTGGGGAGAGGGGTGAGAGGGGAGAGGGGTTAGAGGGGAGAGTGGTGAAAGGGGAGAGTGGTGAAAAGGGACAGTGGTGAAAAGGGAGAGTGGTGAAAGGGTAGAGAGGGGAGAGTGGTGATAGTGTAGAGGGGAGAGTGGTGAGAGGGGAGACTGTTTGAGAGGGGTGAGTGTTGAGAGGGTAGAGTGGTGAGAGGGTAGAGTGGTGAGAGGGTAGAGTGGTGAGAGGGGAGAGTGGTGAGAGGGGGAGAGTGGGGAGTGGAGAGAGAGGGGAGAGTGGTGGGAGGGTAGAGTGGTGAGGCGGTAGAGGGGAGAGTGGTGAGAGGGGTTGGAGGGGAGAGTGTTGAGAGTGGTGAGTGTTGAGAGGGTAGAGTGGTGAGAGGCTAGAGTGTTGAGAGAGTAGAGTGTGAGAGGGTAGAGTGGTGAGAGGGTATAGTGGTGAGAGGGGGAGAGTGGTGAGAGGGGAGAGTGGTAGAGTGGTGAGAGGGGAGAGTGGTGAGAGGGTAGAGTGGTGAGAGTGGTGAGAGGGGTTAGAGGGGAGAGTGTTGAGAGTGGTGAGTGTTGAGAGGGTAGAGTGGTGGGAGGGTAGAGTGGTGAGAGGGTAGAGTGGTGAGATAGATGGGAGAGTGTTGAGAGGGGAGAGTGGTGAGAGGGGAGGGTAGAGTGGTAAGAGGGGAGAGTGGTGAGAGGGGAGAGTGGTGAGAGGGGCGAGTGGTGAGAGGGGCAAGTGGTGAGTGGTGAGAGTGGAGAGTCGGGAGAGTGAAGAGAGGAGAGTGAAAGAGAGGAGAGTGAGGCGAGGAGAGTGAGGAGAGGAGAGTGCGGAGAGAGGAGAGAGGAGGAGAGAGAGGAGAGGGAGGAGAGAGAGGAGAGGGAGGAGAGAGGGAGGAGAGGGGAGAGAGGGAAGAGGGGAGAGAGGGAAGAGGGGACAGAGAAGAGAGTGGTGAGAGGGGAGAGTGGTGAGGGGAGAGTGGTGTGAGAGGGGAGAGTGGTGTGATAGGGGAGAGTGGTGTGAGAGGGAGAGGGTGGTTAGAGGGAGATGGTGAGAGAGCAGAGTGGTGAGAGGGGCAAGAGGGGAGAGTGGTGAGAGTGGTGAGAGGGTAGAGTGTGAAAGGGTAGAGTGGTGAGAGGGGCGAGTGAGGAGAGAGTGAGGAGAGAGGAGAGTGAGGAGAGGAGAGAGTGAGGAGAGAGGAGAGTGAGGAGAGGGAGGAGAGTGAGGAGAAAGAGGAGAGAGGGAAGAGTGAGGAGAGATAGGAGAGAGAGAAGAGAGTGGTGAGAGGGAGAGTGGTGAGTGGGGAACGAGAGCGGGGAGAGGGAAGAGTGGTGAGTGGGGAGAGTGGTGAGAGAGGGGAGAGAAGGGAGAGTGGTGAGAGTGGGGAGAGTGGTGAGAGTGGGGAGAGTGGTGAGAGTGGTGAGAGGGGAGAGTGAGGAGAGGGAGAAGGAGAGGGGAGAGTGAGGAGAGGGGAGATGGTAGAGAAGCGAGGGGAGAGTGGGAGACAAAGGAGAGGGGAGAGGGAGGAGAATGGTGAGAGGAGGGGAGAGAGTAGAGAGGAGAGAGAGGAGAGGGGATAACGGAGAGAGAGTGAGGTGAGAGAGGGGAGAGTGAGGAGAGAGGGAAAGGAGGGGAGGGGACAGAGGGAGGGGAGAGAGAGGAGAGAGAGGGGAAATAGAGGGGAGAGTGGTGAGAGAGAGGGAGGGGAAAGTGATGGGAGATTGAGAGAGGGGAAAAAGAGAGGGAGTGGAGAGTGAGGTGAGAGGGGAGAGTGAGGAGAGAGGAAAGAGGAGAGTGAAGGGGAGAGTGAGGTGAGAGGAGAGAGGGAAGAGGTGAGGGTTGAGAGTAAGAGGGAGAGTGAGAGGGAGATTTGATGAGAAGATGGGGCAGAGAGCAGATTCATAGTTAGAGATGTAGTGGTAGGTTCGCAGTGATGTGTAAATTAGATGTTAAGAGAGGTAAGTGCAGTGGTGCACTGAGATTATTGAATTAGAGGTGTGACTACAGAGTTTGTTTTAACGCCAGGGTAATGGTGTAAGTTCTAAAATGTGAGCAACTCCGTATATTTCTGTGAGAGATGGGTATCTCATGTTGAACACCACTACTGTGCAAGCTGAAAATGTGTGAGAGAGGGGAGAGAGAACAGAGAGTGAGGGGAGAGGGGAGAGTGAGGAGAGAGAGGAGAGAAGGAAGAGTGAGGAGAGAGAGGAGAGAGGAAGAGTGAGGAGACAGGAGAGGGGCAAGAGGGAAGAGAGGAAAGAGGGAAGAGGGGAGAGAGAAGAGAGTGGGGAGAGAGAGAGTGGGGAGAGAAGAGAGTGGTGAGAGGGGAAAGTGAGGAGAGGGGAGAGTGAGGAGAGGGAGAGAGTGAAGAGAGGGGAGAGGGACGAGAGGGGAGAGAAGGATGATTTAGGAAGGAGTGGAGAGAGGGACTGGAGAGAGGGAGGGGAGAGTGAGGAAAGAGGAGAGTGAGGAGAGGGGAGAGTGAGGAGAGAGTGAGGGGAGGGGAGATGGAGATGGAGGGGAGGGGAGATAGAGGAGAGGGGAGATGGAGAGGAGAGAGGGAAAAGTGAGGAGAGAGGGGAAAGGTGATAGAGGGAAAGGAGAGAGGGAGGGGAGAGAGAGAGGAGAGGGGAAAGGGGGAGAGTGAGGAGAAGTGAGATAGGAAAAACGGAGAGTGGGGAGACTGAGGAGAGGGGAGAGTGAGGAGAAGTGAGGTGGGAGAGAGGGTAGACTGAGGAGAGAGGGCACTAAGAAGAGGGGTGAGTGAAGAGACAGGAGAGTGAGGAAAGTGAGGAGAGGGAGGGGAGAAGGTAGAGAGGGAGGGGAGAGGAGAGAGGGGAGAGAGAGATGACAAGGGAGAAAGGGGAGAGAGTGAGGTGAGAGAGTGAGGAGAGATGAGGGAGGGGAGAGGGAGAAAGGGGAGAGTGAGGTTAGAGTGAGGAGAGAGAGGGGAGAGTGAGGAGAGAGGGGGAAGGGGAAAGAGGGGGGAGAGTGAGGAGAGTGGAGAAAATGAGAGGGGATAGTGAGGTGAGAGGGGAGAGTGAGGGGAGGTGAGGGGAGAGTGAGGTGAGAGGGGAGAGTAAGTAGAGGGGGAGAGTGAGGAGAGAGGGTAGAGAGAGGAGAGATGAGGGAAGGGAGAGTGAGAGTGAGGAGAGAGGAAAAGGGGAGAGGACAGAGGGAAGGGTAGAGAGGGAGGGGAGAAGGGGAAAGGGGAGAGTGAGGAGAGAGAGGGGAGAGTGAGGAGAGAGGGGGAAGGGAAAGTGAGGGGAGGTGAGGAGAGAGGGGAAAAAGAGAGGGGAGAGAGAGGTGAGAGGGGAGAGTGAGGGGAGGTGAGGATAGGGTGAGGTGAGAGGGAAGAGTAAGAAGAGAGGGGAGAGTGAGGAGAGAGGGGAGAGAGAGAGGACAGGGGAGAAAGGGGAAGAGTGAGGTGAGAGTGAGCAGAGAAAGGGGAGAGTGAGGAGAGGGGGGAGGGGAAAGTAAGGGGAGAGGGTAGAGTGAGGAGAGGGGAAAAACAGAGGGGAGAGTCAGGTGAGAGGGAAGAGAGAGGAGAGAGAGGAGAGGTGAGGAGAGAGTGAGGTGAGAGGGGAGAGTAAGAAGAGAGGGGAGATTGAGGAGAGAGTGAAGAGGGAGGGGAGGATAGAGAGGGAGTGGAGAGGAGAGAGGGGGAGAGGAGAGGAGAGGAGAGGAGAGGAGAGGAGAGGAGAGGAGAGGAGAGAAAGGGGAGAGGGTGAGGGCAGAGTAAGGAGAGAGAGGGGAAAGTGAGGGGAGAGTGAAGAGAGAGAGGGAAGAGGGGAGGAGAGAGAGGCTAGAGTGAGAAGAGAGAGGAAAGAGAGAGGAGAGGGGAGAGTCAGGAGAGAGGGGAGAGTGAGGAGCGAGTGGATTGTGAGGAGAGAGAGGAGGTGAGAGTGAGGGTCGAGGGAAGGGAGAGGAGAGAGGAGAGAGAGGGGGAGAGATGATAGAGGAGAGAGAGGAAAGTGAGAGAGGGGAGAGAGAAAAATGTGGGAGAGAGTAGAAGGAGAGCTAGAGAGGGGAGAGAGGGGAGGGAGGGAAAGAGAGTGAGGAGATGCCGTGTGAGAGTGAACTTTGAGGAACAAAAATAGGGGCAGAGAGCTTATTGAAATAGAGGTGTGACGTACACAGTTTGTTTTAAGTCAACTGTAATGGTGTAAGTTCTGAAATACGAATAACTCCATATATTCCTGTGGGAGATGGGTATCTCATGTTGAACACCACTACTGTGCAAGCTGAAAATGTGTCCAACTTGTAGAGTTTCAGGCTTGGTTGTGTTAGACTCATTGCGTGTCTGGTCTCATTTAATGTGTATGCGCTGGCTGAATTCAGAATAGATGTGAACAACTCCATATATTCCTGTGGGAGATGGGTATCTCATGTATTTGTTATATTGTAAGATTTTAAGTAATCAAACAATAAAGAATTATTATTTATTTATTTATTTTGAACACCACTACTGTGCAAGCTGAAAATGTGTCCAACTTGTACAGTTTCAGGCTTGGTTGTGTTAAACTCATTGCGTGTGAAGCCAAAACGAAACTGTCGAGAAGGGAGGTGGGAATGCAAGGAGCAGAGGAGCCAAAAGGAAGTGGGCAAAAAAGGAGGGGGGAATGCAAGGAGCCTAAATAAAGCAGACGATAAGGGAGGGGGGAGGAGGGAGATGCAAACAGAGCATCAAAGGGCTGCCTGAGAAGGGAGGGGGAAATGAGGAACCAAAATGAAACTGTCGAAAAGGGAGGGGGGAATGCAAGGAGCAGAGGAGCCAAAAGGGAGTGGGCTAAAAGGGAGGGGGGAATGCGAGGAGCCAAAATGAAACTGTTGTGAACAGAGCATCAAAGGGCTACCCGAGAAGGGAGGGGGAATGCGAGGAGCCAAAATGAAACTATCGAAAAGGGAGTGGGGAATGCAAGGAGCAGAGGAGCCAAAAGGGAGTGGGCTAAAAGGGAGGGGGAATGCGAGGAGCCAAAATGAAACTGTCACGAACAGAGCATCAAAGGGCTACCCGAGCAGGGAGGGGGGAATGCGAGGACCAAAATGAAACTGTCGAAAAGGGAGGGGGGAATGCAAGGAGCAGAGGAGCCGAAAGGGAGTGGGCTAAAAGGGAGGGGGGAATGCGAGGAGCCAAAATGAAACTGTCGCGAACAGAGCGTCAAAGGGCTGCCCGAGAAGGGAGGGGGGAATGCGAGCAGCCAAAATGAAACTGTCGAAAAGGGAGGGGGGAATGCAAGGAGCAGAGGAGCCAAAAGGGAGTGGGCTAAAAGGGAGGGGGGATGCGAGGAGCCAAAATGAAACTGTCGAAAAGGGAATGGGGGCGGGGGAGCGGATTCCTTTGCTTTGAAGTCTGATGCCGAGGCTCTGTGCTATGTGCACGCGCCCGGTTAACATTAACTGTACCCGATCCGCAGTTTGGGTAGACTTTTGAAAGCCTTACTATAATCTTGACAAACAAGTATTAACAAGCATTGCTAAAGCAATGCTGTAGTCGAGACCTAAAAAGGTAGGCACACTGTTTAATTCAGTAGTGAAAATCAAAGGGCACCATTTCAGTAACTAAACAAACAACTTTATAGTAATGAAAGGAATGTAAATTGTTTCATTCTAGTGACGAAGAGCGAAGCACACTCTTACTGTAATGGAAAGGTATAAATACTAAGGGGCAGATTTACAAGCCCCTTGAGACACTTTGGCACCACCGTTGCATCACTTTTGTGATGCTGCGGTGGTGTAAAAAATTAGGCCAATTTACAACGTGACTCATCCAAGGAGATGCGTCACATTGTAAAGTTCTGCGTCACATTATACCTGTGTCAGGTATAATGTATGCAGGGTGGGCATTCCCATGCAGGAAAGCCTCGTAAAAGTGACACAGTGAAATCTACAAGCTTTCACTGCCTCACTTCTAGGACGCCACTGCATCAAAACCATACGCCTACTTGAAGCAGGCGTAAGGAGTGACGCAGTGTAGTGGGAATAGGCCTCAAAATGCATTGCCAGAGTTTTGTCGTGCTTGCAACACGACTCCAGCAATGCGTGACTTTTGCCCCAATAGATGCATCAGAATTTCAGAAGCATCTGTCAATCCTCGTCCCATGGTGCGCCGTATGTAAATACGGCACATCCATGGTGGCGCAAGGGTGTCTCAGGGTGGCACAGGGAAAGTGATGCATTTCTACAGATGCGCCACTTTCTTGTTAATCTGCCCCTGAATTAGTTCAGGATAAGGAGAAATGTGTGTGGTTTCTTCAGTCTTAAAAAAGAACGTCGCACATCAGAGATGTTCCATCTGCAGAACAAGAGAAACTTTTTATACAGAAGCTGTGGCAGTGTTGTGTACTCTTTGATTTTGTTTCTGATCACTTAGGGCCAGATGTAGGTAATCCCATTTTACCGACTCTAAAATACACTATTTTACCGATTCGGTATTTTAGAATTGGAAAATGGGATGTAGGTAAAAAATCGGTAAAAAATACAGATTCGGTAAAATTCGGATAGTCCGATTCGGTATTTACCGATTCGGTATTTTGCGATTCGATAAATACCGATTCGGTAATTCCCATTCCTTCCTATGGGCTTGGAGGCCCATAGGAATGAATGGGAATTACCGAATAGGTATTTACCGAATCGGTAAATACCGAATCGGTAATACAAAATACACCCAATTGAGCCTGTCAACCAATCAGGAACACTCACCACACCCCACAACAACAAAGCAACAGAGGACCCAACCAATCAAATGCATCTACCCCACCCCACTACCAGGAAGTGGCCACACCCATGCAGGTGCAGAGCAACTCAACAGCATTGAGAGCAGTGAGACACTGAGGAACAGGCTGCCCAGAGCTGAGCTGAGCTGCACAATGGAGTCCCAGGATGCCCAGAAGGATGGAGCTGAGCGGAAAAGGAAACTTAAATTCAGCACAGCTGAACTGCAGGTGCTGGTGTAGGAGGTAGTGAGACACCACACCCAGATCTTTGGCAAGCAGTCTCTGCATGTTGCAGAGTCTGTTAAGGAACATCTGGCTGGAGATCCAGTCCAAGGTGAATGCCATTGGGGTCACAACCAGGGACATTGATGACCTCAAAAAAGGTGGTATGATCTTCGGATCATCACCAAAAAGAAGCTGGCAGCCCAGAAAAAAGAAGCTGGTGCCACAGGTGGAGGCAGGAACCATGCACCTGCACTAACAGACCTGGAGCTGATGGTGGAGTCCACTCTGGAGCCAGAGAGTGTCCATGGGATATGGGATGCTGACAGCTCAGCCAGAGCTGCAAAGAAACAAGGTAAGCTGCATGGACATCAATTCCCACCCCCTTCCCTGTCCCCCTTCCCCAATGTGGTTGTGTGTATCACACTCCAGTACAGGTTTTAGGATTTATTTGCAATGCATCATGGGAGACGTAGTCATAGAAACACACATCAATACATACGTCACAGAAAACAGCAAGGCATGCCACACACTACATCCATAAGCAGTTGAGGACTATGCAATTGTGTGACAGGAATGTGATTTAATAATGACACACAGGTGTACATCATCACTGAGCCAATGTTCATATCTGTCCACAGGAGAGTCATCGCGCAGTACAGCGCAGGAAAGGGAGGAGAGGGCACGGTAACGGAGACGAGTGAGGACGCAACCACAAGTGCAGGGCAAAGCACTGTTCCGCCACCCACACCCACAGCGCAGGCAGCGAAAACACCAGAGCGACCCGCCACACCACAGCCTCTATCACCTCTGCTGTTTGGCTCACAACAGTTGGAACTACCTGCACTCTCCCCCACACCACCTTCATTGTCATCTGAAGTGGTAAGGCCAAGGAGGCATGATGTACCCCCTCTCAGGATTCTGGAGACGTCCGATGAGGATGATGGGGATGAGTGTCTCGCATGCCAGTTCTGTTGTTTTTATGTGAAAACGATGTGCACACAGCGGTGGCACATTTTATGACATCAAGTTGTTGCTGATGTGCATATATTTTTGTCTTACTATGTTCTCTCTCCCTAGGTATTGAACAGGAGCGGTATACACAATGAAGCTGTAGCCAGACTATAGGTATACAATCTTACCGCCCGCCCTGTTAAATTTAGAGGGTATTTTATTTAATTCACGTGCACTTCAATTTTATAGTATTGGTCCTGATGAAGCGCGAACAACCCTTAACCACTTGTCTGCTAAGGCTTTTCCCCTCCTGCGCTGACATTTATTGAATCCCATTATACATGACGAGTTCACCTTGTCATGAGCACAGCTCCAGTGTGCCTCATGACGAGTTCACCTTGTCATTAGCACTGAACAGGTTAAGGCAACGTAGGCGCGAAACATGTCGACCCATGACCTTCTTGATTCCTGGGGTTAGTATGCCTACAGCTACAAGATTTTATCTAGCAGCTAAATCTGCTATGGGTATACAAATGAGACATCTGCTGCATATTTACCCCCCATTTTTTAACCCGTTTTTCACTTTGCACGCACTTTTTTACCCTCATTGGACCCCCACCCCGCACACCCACATGCACCATCCGGCGGTCCTAAAAAGATCTCCAAAAAAGAGACCCTTCGGGGGACCCATAGGGAATTGCAGCGCCGGCCCTACGAGGAGCAAACGCCCGATGATGAAGCATGACACCCCCAGGGGTGTGTGAGGGCAACAGAGGACAAAATATGTTTTGTCACTTTTTGGGTGGGTCCGGTGTACCTAGGGGTCCTTTTTCCTTTTTTTCTTTCTTTCCTTTTTCAATATACGGGTGACTATTTGCACCCCTACGTTTTGGGTGACTATTTGCACCCTACGTCAAGGAACAGTGTCCCTATTTTGGTTTTGATATTGATATAGGAGCATGGACACTGGACCTTAATAGCTCCAGGGTTCCCCCCTTCTTTTTGTTGATAAATTATTGTGCACAGCGGATAGCCGAGGACCCTTATATGTTTTTCTACCTTTTCTTTATCTTTGAACTGGCACGCGAGATACCACTTTTAAGTTGGTGGGCACTTTTTTCGGATTCCACCTCGGCCACTTGTTATAGTGGTACTCCGTAATTTTACACCACCTCTTTTTAATTGTTTAGGAGAGAGGAGGCATGTGGGCTGCTTCAGCGGCTGTCCCAGTGATATTCTACTGTTCCCCCTTCCTCCCATTTAATAATTTTTGTTTAGATTTTGAAGATGTTTACATGCAGCCATCTATACTACGTATGGTTTCAACCAATACAGACCTTGTATACACTGCGGGTCTTTGTCCTGGGTCAGTAAGGTATGAATTGCATTCACACGGGAATAATAGAATTAAGATGTGGAGCGCTCTTGTGTTTTAAGATGAATTGCCCATTAATCTAGTATGCGGCCCTTTTTAGTAACACATTAGTAAGCTTGTTATTTGGCCCCATAGACATCATGTTTTCTATTGATCCATTGCGCATGCATTAGGGATTAGTTACCCGTACACATGCACATGCGCATTGAACACGCGCTTTCGCGCATGCGCTCACCTTCTGACTGCCGTAGGACTTCCCGGAAAGGGTTTACTCCCAGGCGCATGCCCGAAGTATTTAATGAGCACCAACGTCCGTGTCAATTTTGGTTTACTATTGTCTGACACTCGGACTGGGTAGGTGTAGGAGAGTAGGGTCTGCTATCCTATGGTCACCCCAATTTTTGCTTTTTGCTTCACTGGTTTTTGACTTAATGTGGCTGTGGGCCTGCTAATCAGACCCCCAGCCTGCTGTTCTCTCTCTAAATTCACAGACATGTACTATAGGTACATAGCCAATTTGGTACTGGACACCTTGTCAGCCCCTATCCAGTGCACACTAGGTGCCAAGGGCATAGGTGCATCCAAGGCCTACCAGGGGCTGCAGCATATCTTTTGCCACCCCTGGATGGTACTTAAATCGACACAACTGGCTGTTCCCACAGCTGGGGCAAGGTGGTGTACTCACCCCTTGCTTAGATGTAGTATACCTATGTCTAAACCTATATCTGGACCCATCTATACCTATCAGTCACTCCTATGGCAGGCCTTTACAGTCCTGGAGGCAGAGTGCATGGTTTTATGTGAGATGGTGCTCTAGCAAGAGCTGAGCCTGTCTGCAGTGTTGGGACCAATTCCTTAATGCTGTTCCAGTGATACCGCCATACCATATACTCTTAAGTGCATTATAATCCTTACGGTTATTGCAACTCTGGTTTGGCTTTATCAAAACATGTCGTGTTTGGTGTCATACACATTGGAATACTATCCCCTTGCCAGTCCTGGTAATGGGGATAGCATCCCACCCTTCTAGAGGGTGAAGGCATGTTACTTACTGAAAACGCGGTTAATCCTAACCAGAGCCCCAGCATCACAAAATGGATGCTGCTGCCACAGACACATGTCTGGCCTCCTGCTGCTAACCGAAACTCGGCCGAGGACGCCTGGACAAAGGGTTTCCTGTCACAGGGAGGTGTCACACCACCCCAGACAGGAGATAGTGGATTGTAGCAGGGAGGGTTGAATGAAACTAGACACTGCCTGGGGCGCACAAGGTGTCCCTGGGCAGATTCCAGTCAAACCGGTTCTAGGGCCATCCTGCCCCAGTCCTGGCGCGAAACTGGACAAAGGGAAAGGGGTGTAACCACCCCCTTCCCAGGTCCCACCCATAGGAGGGACCTAGCAGGTAGTCCAGCCCCCAGATTTGGAATATAGGTGGGAGCAGTGCCAATGCACATCAGATTATCCTGACTGAAACTTATGAAACGAAACTCTGGATCCTTCAACATCCCACTCCTCGTGGAAGACTGAAGAATCTCCCTTGTGGTCAAGGAGTGACCACCCTGTGCAAACAGGCACCATCCAGCACCTCGCCGTTTGCTTTGTTGCAGTTCCCGCTGGAACTCGAGCAACAGAGATCAACAAGACCCAGCGTGCCTGCTTTCTAACAGCCTGATCCACAGTCCCTGCAGAGCTGAGTCCCGTGGAGGCGACCTGAAGCGTGGGAGGGGCCATCTTGGAGAAACCACGAAGAGCTGACCGTGCAGCATCCAAGGCCCCCTCGAAGCTGTGCATTGGAGTCTGAGAAGCTCCAGCCCCAAGCAGCTTGTGCACCAAAGCTCACTCCTCCACACTCGACGAGTGCTGTGTGGGGCCCTTTTGCATTTTCCTGCTTGATGCGTTGGTCCGGTCGCTTGCCTGTTGGCTAGTGGCCCCAGTACCAATGAAACCTTGAATTTACACAGCTAGTCTGGTTGCTCCAGACTGGCACTCACTCCCCTGAAAAGGAGCACCCGCTCAGACCTTGCTGGTCCGAGTGTTAAGCCAGCTTCGATTCCTGCGTGGGTTGCATTTGCCAAGGCCTGTTGACTCCGATTTTGAAGCCGACACCGCCGACAGCGAGTGCCTTTGTGGGACAGCTCGTGATTCACTCCAGGACATCCTCGGTGCCCCAGAGACCACGTGGCAGAGGAGAGAAGCTACACGACATCGACCTGATTGCGCCCAACATTGCATGGTTCCTTCCTGGTTCCTTCCTGGTCACTGGCTAGTGACCCAGACTCTGTCCCCTCTGCTTTCAGGTACTCTACAACTTCGATCCACCCTTGGATCGCACCGGACACTTCTCTTCTGGACGCCTGCAGCATCTTCATCTCCAGGCACCCTAGATCTTCGTGACGAAACCTGACACACCATTGCACATGTGCACCCGCTTCCTGTGGGTGAGGTAACTCTTGAACGCCGGTGCTCCTGTAGTGTTGTACACTTCTAGTGTCTAAGTCTAAAGTTTTGTCCTTCTAGTCCAGTCGGAAGACTCTTAAAACTGTAACTCGATAACTTTTACGCACCATTGACTTTGCATTGGTGCATGCCTGTGCTTTCTGCACTGCACCCGAATCCCGCGGGCTACTCCCGCCCTAACTGCTGTTAGTGCATCGTAGTCCAAGCGATTCCCAAGGCCCTAGGCCTTACCCCCGATCGATTAGTGATTGTTATACCACTTTATTGATATATGGTTTGAGTGGCTACTGGCCTCATCCAAAACGTGCAACTTGTCTATGTTATACTGTGCTTTTATTAAACGCTTGTGCTTCATTGCTCATAAAGAGTAGTGGGGATTATTCTAAGACTAAATACATATATTTTGATAATATATAACTTTTGTGGTGTCCTTTCATTTGGTATTACAGGATTGTATATGGTAAAACAGCTCGCTTCACTCGCCCTCTGAAGTTAAGCCTTTAAGGCTGCTTAGTCCATGCTACCCCTAGGATAGCTTGTCTATAAGGTTGACTTACAAGCACCACCATAAGGTATTGTTTGGACTGATATAAGGTGCCCCCAGAACTGGAGACATCATACATCAGGCCAACTTCTCACATTGGTGAGCAGCGGTACGGATTCGAGCTTTGCTGTTGTTTTACCTTTGCAATCTTATATCAAATTGAAAGATCACATTAGGTACCATAGGTACATATAAATAAAAGCTTAGCATATTTAAGTTCTACTGAACTTAGTAGTTGTAGGTAGAAGGGCTTAGCACACCCTGACTACAACTCACTAGCAAGGTACAGTAGGAAAACACTTAGTGTAGGTAGGTGCATCACGTACACCACACTAGAGTCATGTCTGGCACAGGTGAAGCTACAGGCTCTCTACCTGTGACGGTTGACCCTCCACAGGCAACCTCCAACTATGACAAATTCAGCCACAGAGACTTGAGTGCCTTGTGCACTGCAAGGAAGCTGAGAAAGGGTCACAACCCTACCATTCCTATCATGATAGCCATCCTAGAAAAGGATGATCTTGAGAGAAACAGAATAGTTCCCTCAGTGTCAGGAGAAGGAGTGAATCCCCCAGATAATGAGAACACCTCCCCAGAAGTAGACAATGAGGAGGCAGACCCTGAATCAGAAGGTGAAGAGTCAGATCATGGTCAAGGGGATACCCAGGTGCCAGTGGTAAGGCTTAGCCAAGCCAACTTGGCCCTACATGGGAATGGAGAAGGACACTTCCCCAGACCCAATAGCAGGATTCTCCCAGGCAATAGGAGAGAGAGAACCCCTTCAATGGATTCTCACATTTCTAGTGCCTCAAGGGAATCACAGAGAGGAATGACTTCCCCTCAAAGAAGAGAGCATAAGGCCAGGATGAGAGCAGTTAATCTCCAAATAGAAAGAGAGGAATAGCCCTGGCCCAAGCTAGACTAGCTTTTGCAAGAGAGCAGAAGTTAAGTGGGGAGATCCCCACTGGTGGCAGCATTATCCCAAGAGATAAAGACAGGTCCTATGATCATAGAAACCTGAGTAAGATTGTGCCCCCCTATAGAGATGGGGATGATATCCACAAATGGATAACTGCTCTGGAGAGGGCTTGCATGGTACAGCAGGTCCCTCAAGAACAGTGGGCAGCAATCTTGTGGCTCTCCTTTTCTGAGAAAGGGAGAGATAAGCTCCTCACAGTTAGACCTGAGGATGCTAAAAACTACTCTGTCTTGAAGAGTGCTCTTATTGAAGGGTTTGGCCTAACCACTGAGCAATACAGGTTGTTGTTCAGAGACACCCAAAAAGCACAGACTCAAGACTGGACTGATTTTGTTGATTGTGTCACTAAGGCTCTGGAGGGTTGGTTGCAGGGAAGTACATTTTCAGACTATACAGGATTGTACAATCTTATAATGAGAGAACAGATCCTTAATAACTGTACAAACCAGCTGTTGCATCAACACCTTGTAGACTCTGATCTGACCTCTCCCCAAGAATTGGGAAAGAAGGCAAACAAATGGGTCAGAACAAGGGTTAAGCAGAAACCCCAGAACCAAGGGGGGTGATCAGAAGAAAGCAGACCAGAAGGGTGGAGATAAGAAAGAAAAAGACCAGAAGTCTTCTACAGGCCCCCAAAATAGTAATAAGGAGGGTGGTTCCCAAAATGGTAACAAGAAAAAGAAGAATTATGGCCCAAAGAAACCTTGGTGCAACTTTTGCAAGTCCACTTCTCATTGGGGAAGTGAATGCACTAAGAGAAATCCAGCCCCTACCACTGCAGTCCCTAAGACACCTGCACCCCCTAGTACAGTTAGCAGTGGTAGTGCCCAACCCAAGGCTATAGTGGGGTTAACCCTGGGTACTGAGATGGAATCTGGCTTAGTCAGAATACCTACTCAGGCAGTTCTGATCTGTGAGGGGGACATAGCTATGTCCTCTACTATAAGTCCTAATAACTTGGGCAAGTACAGACAGACGCCTTTTATTAATGAGAAGCTGGCTCAGGCCTACAGGGACACTTGTGCCAGTGTCACTATGGTGACACCTAACTTTGTGGACCCTGAACAAATGATACTAGGTGAGAATTACCTAGTGACCAACGCAAGCAATGCCACTACTACACATAGTGTGGCTGTTGTTAACTTCTCCTGGGGAGGGGTAACTGGCCTCAAGAAAGTTGTTGTTAGTGCAGACCTCCCAGTTGACTGTTTGTTGGGCAATGATCTTGAGGAATCCTTATGGTCAGAAGTGGAGTACAGGACTCATGCAGAAATGCTAGGGATTTCAGCCCATGTCCTTGCTGTAACCAGGTCCCAGGCCAAGAAGTGCCTACCTGTACCTGTGGTGGATCTTGAAACAATAGACCAACCACAACCCAAGAGAAGGAGCAAGAGGGTCAAGGCAGTGCCTTCCCACTTGCCCCAGGTTGAGGATCAGACCTCACAGGAGGGTAATTCTGTGATCCAAGAGGAGACTGTCTCTGAAGAGCTTGAACCTGATCAGGTTGAGTTTCTGGGGACAGGGGGACCCTCAAGGGAAGACCTGGGGCAGGCTCAGTTGACTTGCCCTTCACTTGAACCCCTCAGACAGCAGGCTGCTGCTGAGGCTGCTGGGAATGCTCAAGGTACCCATAGAGTGTATTGGGGTGATGGGCTCCTTTATTCAGAGACTAGAGACCCCAAGCCTGGTGCTACCAGGAGGTTGGTTATACCTCTGCAATTTAGGGGCTTCCTTCTAACCTTGGCCCATGATATTCTCCTTGCAGGACACTTAGACCAGAACAAGACTTGGGACAGGCTTGTCCCTCACTTTCACTGGCCTCACATGTCAGAAGATACCAAGGAGTTTTGTCGCTCCTGTGTCACCTGCCAAGCCAGTGGCAAATCAGGTGGCACCACAAAGGCCCCCCCTATACCTCTACCTGTGGTGGGGGTACCCTTTGAGAGAGTTGGGATTGACATTGTTGGACCAATGGATTCCCAAACAGCATCTGGGCACAGATTTATACTGGTGGTAGTGGATCATGCCACCAGGTACCAAGAGGCAATTCCCCTGAGGACCACAACAGCTCCTGTTGTGGCAAGGGCCTTACTTGGAGTTTTCTCCATAGTGGGCTTTCCAAAGGAGGTACTTTCAGATAGAGGTACTAACTTCATGTCTGGATACTTAAAAGCAATGTGGAAAGAGTGTGTGTGGTGTGAACTATAAGTTCACCACACCCTATCGTCCTCAGTGCAATGGGATTGTGGAGAGATTCAACAAGACCCTAAAGGGAATGATAAAAGGATTACCTGAAAAGCTCAGGCGCAGATGGGATATCCTTTTACCCTGCTTACTCTTTGCTTACAGAGAGGTCCCACAGAAGGGGGTTGGCTACAGCCCTTTTGAACTTTTGTTTGGCCACCCTGTGAGGGGTCCATTGTGTCTTGTGAAGGAAGGATGGGAGTTACCTCTCAAAAAGCCCAAACTTGATATTGTGGACTATGTACTTTTTGGTCTCCGCTCCAGGATGGCTGAGTACATGGAGAAAGCATCCAAAAACCTGGAGGCCAGCCAAGAATTACAGAAAGCTTGGCATGACCAAAAGGCTGTTCTGACTGAGTACCAGCCAGGGCAGAAGGTGTGGGTGTTGGAGCCAGTGGGCCCAGCAGCTCTCCAGGACAAATGGTCTGGACCCTATACCATTCTGGAAAAGAAGGGAGAGGTCACCTACTTGGTGGACCTTGAAACCCCTAGGAGCCCCCACAGGGTGCTCCATGTAAACAGGTTGAAAGCATTTGTTGACAGGGAAAGCATGGGTTTACTCATGGCTACAGATGGGGATCAGGAGGAAGAGAGTGACCCTCTCCCAGACCTGCTTTCCCAAAACCCTGATGATGGCTCAGTTGATGGAGTAGCCTTGGCAGGCAGCCTCACTGACCAGCAACAGATGGACTGCAGACAGGTTTTGCATGCCCATAGACACATGTTTTCACTTACACCCAGTCAAACTAACTGGTGCACCCATGAGGTGGACACTGGTGACAGTCTGCCTGTGAAGAATAAGATCTACAGGCAACCTGACCATGTCAGGGATTGTATAAAGGCTGAGGTGCAGACAATGTTAGACCTTGGAGTGATTGAGCCATCAGAGAGCCCCTGGGCCAGCCCAGTAGTCCTTGTGCCAAAACCTCATACCAAAGATGGAAAGAGAGAAATGAGATTTTGTGTGGACTATAGAGGTCTCAATGCTGTCACTAGGACAGATGCTCATCCCATTCCAAGAGCAGATGAGCTCATTGATAAGTTGGCTTCTGCCAAATTTCTGAGCACATTTGATTTGACAGCTGGCTATTGGCAAATCAGGTTAGCTGAGGAGTCTAAAGCCAAAACAGCATTCTCTACCCCCAGTGGACATTATCAGTTTGTGGTGATGCCCTTTGGTTTGAAGAATGCACCTGCCACCTTCCAAAGGTTGGTCAATCAAGTCCTTTCTGGGTTGGATGACTTTTGTGCAGCATATCTAGATGATATTGCTGTCTTTATCTCTACCTGGGAGGATCACCTGATCCACCTGAAGAAGGTTCTGGAGGCCCTGCAAAAGGCAGGCCTGACTATCAAGGCTACCAAGGGCCAGATAGGGCAGAGCAAGGTTGTGTACTTGGGCCACCTAGTAGGTGGAGGCCAAGTTCAACCATTGGAGAGCAAGATCCAGGCCATACAGGACTGGGCTCCTCCAACTACCCAGACACAAGTCAGAGCCTTCTTGGGCCTAGCTGGGTATTACAGGAAATGTGTAAAGAACTATGGGTCCATTGTGACACCATTGAATGATCTGACATCCAAGAAGATTCCCAAAAAGGTTCAGTGGACAGTTAGCTGTCAAAGGGCATTTGGTGACCTGAAGAAGGCCATGTGCTCTGCACCAATCCTTAAGAGTCCTGCCTACTCCAAACAGTTCATTGTTCAAACAGATGCTTCTGAGTTGGGGGTGGGAGCTGTGATTTCACAACTTAATGTAGATGGTCAAGACCAGCCCATTGCTTTCATTAGCAGAAGGCTGACCCCCAGAGAGAAACGTTGGTCAGCCATTGAGAGGGAGGCCTTTGCTGTGGTTTGGGCCCTGAAGAAGCTGAGGCCATACTTGTTTGGTACTCACTTCCTAATTCAGACAGACCATAAGCCCCTCTTGTGGCTCAATCAGAAGAAGGGTGAAAACCCCAAACTACTCAGGTGGTCCATTTCCCTACAGGGGATGGACTTTACAGTGGAGCACCGCCCAGGGACTGACCATGGTAATGCAGATGGTCTCTCCAGGTACTTCCACTTAGAACATGAAGACTTATCTGGTCAAGGTTAAGTTTAATGTCCCTGCATTTGGGGGAGGAGGGGTTGTGTAGGAGAGTAGGGTCTGCTATCCTATGGTCACCCCAATTTCTGCTTTTTGCTTCACTGGCTTTTGACTTAATGTGGCTGTGGGCCTGCTAATCAGACCCCCAGCCTGCTGTTCTCTCTCTAAATTCACAGACATGTACTATAGGTACATAACCAATTTGGTACTGGACACCTTGTCAGCCCCTATCCAGTGCACACTAGGTGCCAAGGGCATAGGTGCATCCAAGGCCTACCAGGGGCTGCAGCATATCTTTTGCCACCCCTGGCTGGTACTTTAATCGACACAACTGGCTGTTCCCACAGCTGGGGCAAGGTGGTGTACTCACCCCTTGCTTAGATGTAGTATACCTATGTCTAAACCTATATCTGGACACATCTATACCTATCAGTCACTCCTATGGCAGGCCTTTACAGTCCTGGAGGCAGAGTGCATGGTTTTATGTGCGATGGTGCTCTAGCATGAGCTGAGCCTGTCTGCAGTGTTGGGACCAATTCCTTAATGCTGTTCCAGTGATACCGCCATACCATATACTCTTAAGTGCATTATAATCCTTACGGTTATTGCAACTCTGGTTTGGCTTTATCAAAACCTGTTGTGTTTGGTGTCATACACATTGGAATACTATCCCCTTGCCAGTCCTGGTAATGGGGATAGCATCCCACCCTTCTAGAGGGTGAAGGCATGTTACTTACTGAAAACGCGGTTAATCCTAACCAGAGCCCCAGCATCACAA
Organism: Lissotriton helveticus; assembly: GCF_964261635.1. Taxonomy (NCBI): domain Eukaryota; kingdom Metazoa; phylum Chordata; class Amphibia; order Caudata; family Salamandridae; genus Lissotriton; species Lissotriton helveticus. The sequence continues at coordinate 1,423,908,846 of NC_136057.1, forward strand.
AATGGATGCTGCTGCCACACACACATGTCTGGCCTCCTGCTGCTGACCGAAACTCGGCCGAGGACGCCTGGACAAAAGGTTTCCTGTCACAGGGAGGTGTCACACCACCCCAGACAGGAGATAGTGGATTGTAGCAGGGAGGGTTGAATGAAACTAGACACTGCCTGGGGCGCACAAGGTGTCCCTGGGCAGATTCCAGTCAAACCGGTTCTGGGGCCATCCTGCCCCAGTCCTGGCGCGAAACTGGACAAAGGGAAAGGGGTGTAACCACCCCCTTCCCAGGTCCCACCCATAGGAGGGACCTAGCAGGTAGTCCAGCCCCCAGATTTGGAATATAGGTGGGAGCAGTGCCAATGCACATCAGATTATCCTGACTGAAACTTATGAAACGAAACTCTGGACCCTTCGACATCCCATTCCTCATGGAAGACTGAAGAATCTCCCTTGTGGTCAAGGAGTCACCACCCTGTGCAAACAGGCACCATCCAGCACCTCGACGTCTGCTTTGTTGCAGTTCCTGCCGGAACTTGAGCAACAGAGATCGACAAGACCCAGCGTGCCTGCCTTCTAACAGCCCGATCCACAGTCCCTGCAGAGCTGACACCAGTGGAGGCGACCTGAAGCATGGGAGCGGCCATATTGGAGAAACCACGAAGCGCTGACCGTGCAGTATCCGAGGCCCCCTCGAAGCTGTGCATTGGAGTCTGAGAAGCTCCATCCCCGAGCAGCTTGTGCACTGAAGCTCACCCCTCCACACTCGACGAGTGCTGCGTGGGGCTCTTTTGCATTTTCCTGCTTGACGCCTTGGTCCGGTCGCTTGCCTGTTGGCTAGTGGCCCCAGTACCGACGAAACCTTGAATTTACACAGCTAGTCTGGTTGCTCCAGACTGGCACTCGCTCCCCTGAAAAGGAGCACCCACTCAGACCTTGCTGGTCCGAGTGTTAAGCCATCTTCGATTCCTGCGTGGGTTGCATTTGCCAAGGCCTGTTGACTCCGATTTTGAAGCTGACACCGCCGACAGCGAGAGCCTTTGTGGGACAGCTCATGATTCACTCCAGGACATCCTCGGTGCCCCAGAGACCACGTGGCAGCGGAGAGAAGCTACACAACATCGACCTGATTGCGCCCGACATTGCCTGGTTCCTTCCTGGTTCCTTCCTGGTCACTGGCTAGTGACCCAGACTCTGTCCCCTCTGCTTTCAGGTACTCTACAACTTCGATCCACCCTTGGATCGCACCGGACACTTCTCTTCTGGACGCCTGCAGCATCTTCATCTCCAGGCACACTAGATCTTCGTGACGAAACCCGACACACCTTTGCACCTGTGCACCCGCTTCCTGTGGGTGAGGTAATTCTTGAACGCCGGTGCTTCTGTAGTGTTTTACACCTCTAGTGTCTAAGTCTAAAGTTTTGTCCTTCTAGTCCAGTCGGAAGACTCTTAAAACTGTAACTCGATAACTTTTACGCACCATTGACTTTGCATTGGTGCATGCCTGTGCTTTCTGCACTGCACCCGAATCCCGCGGGCTACTCCCGCCCTAACTGCTGTTAGTGCATCGTAGTCCAAGCGATTCCCAAGGCCCTAGGCCTTACCCTCGATCGATTAGTGATTGTTATACCACTTTATTGATATATGGTTTGAGTGGCCACCGGCCTCATCCAAAACGTGCAACTTGTCTATGTTATACTGTGCTTTTATTTAAACGCTTGTGCTTCATTGCTCATAAAGAGTAGTGGGGATTATTCTAAGAATAAATACATATATTTTGATAATATATAACTTGTGTGGTGTCCTTTCATTTGGTATTACAGGATTGTATATGATAAAACAGCTCGCATTCACTCGCCCTCTGAAGTTAAGCCTTTAAGGCTGCTTAGTCCATGCTACCCCTAGGATAGCTTGTCTATAAGGTTGACTTACAACCACCACCATAAGGGATTGTTTGGACTGATATAAGGTGCCCCCAGAACTGGAGACATCATACAACAGGCCAACTTCTCACAGTAGGTGCACAGTACGCAGCACCCCGGGACAAACGTAAGTTTAGATTTAGTTTCTGCAGAAGATATCTGTACTTCATGGCTCAGGGACTCCTGAGCCAGGGTCACAGTCTGACTCATGGCTGCATATATTCCTTTTCTCTCTCTATTTACTTTTCTAGTGGTTTTAAGCCCGGTAATGTGCGGGCACCGAATGTTCTTGCCAGAGGATACATCCCTCAACAAGCGAGGTGAGCACTCTCGAGGATCAGTAACTCTGACGGCACCAATTGCTGATGGTGCCGACCTTGCATTCATTTATGTCAGTTACCGAGACTTTGAGTCATTTTCATTAATACATATGGGGCAACTGTTTTTTACCACCCATGCGAATGACGAGCTGATGTAGTGTATGCCATTGTGTGGTCTCCTCCAGATCTTGGCAATGATATCTTATTAGGGGGGGTTACCCTATTGAGTAACCACCTGTCCCTTGAGTGTCTCGCATGCCAGTTCTGTTGTTTTTATGTGAAAATGATGTGCACACAGCGGTGGCACATTTTATGACATCAAGTTGTTACTGATGTGCATATATTTTTGTCTTACTATGTTCTCTCTCCCTAGGTATTGAACAGGAGCGGTTTATACAATGAAGCTGTAGCCAGACTATAGGTATACAATCTTACCGCCCGCCCTGTTAAATTTAGAGGGTATTTTATTTAATTCACGTGCACTTCAATTTTATAGTATTGGTCCTTATGAAGCGCGAACGACCCTTAAGGTAACGTAGGCGCCAAACATGTCGACCCATGACCTTCTTGATTCCTGGGGTTAGTATGCCTACAGGTACAAGATTTTATCTAGCACCTAAATCTGCTATGGGTATACAAATGAGACATCTGCTGCATATTTACCCCCCATTTTTTAACCCATTTTTCACTTTGCACGCACTTTTTTACCCACTTTGGACCCCCACCCTGCACACCCACATGCACCATCCGGCTGTCCTAAAAAGATCCCTGCTAAAGAGACCCTTTGGGGGACCCGTAGGGAATTGCAGCGCCGGCCCTACGAGGAGCAAACGCCCGATGATGAAGCATGACACCCCCAGTGGTGTGTGAGGGCAACAGAGGACAAAATATGTTTTGTCACTTTTTGGGTGGGTCCGGTGTACCTAGGGGTCCTTTTTCCTTTTTTTCTTTCTTTCCTTTTTCAATATACGGGTGACTATTTGCACCCCTACGTTTTGGGTGACTATTTGCACCCTACGTCAAGGAACAGTGTCCCTATTTTGGTTTTGATATTGATATAGTAGCATGGACACTGGACCTTAATAGCTCCAGGGTTCCCCCCTTCTTTTTGTTGATAAATTATTGTGCACAGCGAATAGCCGAGGACCCTTATATGTTTTTCTACCTTTTCTTTATCTTTGAACTGGCACGCGAGAAACCACTTTTAAGTTGGTGGGCACTTTTTTCGGATTCCACCTCGGCTAGTTGTTATAGTGGTACTCCGTAATTTTACACCACCTCTTTTTAATTGTTTAGGAGAGAGGAGGCATGTGGGCTGCTTCAGCGGCTGTCCCAGTGATATTCTACTGTTCCCCCTTCCTCCCATTTAATAATTTTTGTTTAGATTTCGAAGATGTTTACATGCAGCCATCTATACTACGTATGGTTTCAACCAATACAGACCTTGTATACATTGCGGGTCTTTGTCCTGGGTCAGTAAGGTATGAATTGCATTCACACGGGAATAATAGAATTAAGATGTGGAGCGCTCTTGTGTTTTAAGATGAATTGCCCATTAATCTAGTATGCGGCCCTTTTTAGTAACACATTAGTAAGCTTGTTATTTGGCCCCATAGACATCATGTTTTCTATTGATCCATTGCGCATGCATTAGGGATTAGTTACCCGTACACATGCACATGCGCATTGAACACGCGCTTTCGCGCATGCGCTCACCTTCTGACTGCCGTAGGACTTCCCGGAAATGGTTTACTCCCAGGCGCATGCCCGAAGTATTTAATGAGCACCAACGTCCGTGTCGATTTTGGTTTACTATTGGCTGACACTCGGACTGGGTAGGTGCACAGTAGGCAGCACCCCGGGACAAACGTAAGTTTAGATTTAGTCTCTGCAGAAGATATCTGTACTTCATGGCTCAGGGACTCCTGAGCCGGGGTCACAGTCTGACTCATGGCTGCATATATTCCTTTTCTTTCTCTATTTACTTTTCTAGTGGTTTTAAGCCCAGTAATGTGCGGGCACCGAATGTTCTTGCCAGAGGAGACATCCCTCAACAAGCGAGGTGAGCACTCTCGAGGAGCAGTAACTCTGACGGCACCAATTGCTGATGGTGCCGACCTTGCATTCATTTATGTCAGTTACCGAGACTTTGAGTCATTTTCATTAACACGTATGGGGCAACTGTTTTTTACCACCCATGCGAATGACGAGCTGATGTAGTGTATGCCATTGTGTGGTCTCCTCCAGATCTTGGCAATGATATCTTATTAGTGGGGTTACCCTATTGAGTAACCATCTGTGCCTTGAGTGTCTCGCATGGCAGTTCTGTTGTTTTTATGTGAAAACGATGTGCACACAGCGGTGGCACATTTTATGACATCAACTTGTTATGATGTGCATATATTTTTGTCTTACTATGTTCTCTCTCCCTAGGTATTGAACAGGAGCGGTATATGCAATGAAGCTGTAGCCAGACTATAGGTATACAATCTTACCGCCCGCCCTGTTAAATTTAGAGGGTATTTTATTTAATTCACGTGCACTTCAATTTTATAGTATTGGTCCTGATGAAGTGCGAACAACCCTTAAGGCAACGTAGGCACGAAACATGTCGACCCATGACCTTCTTGATTCCTGGGGTTAGTATGCCTACAGGTACAAGATTTTATCTAGCAGCTAAATCTGCTATGGGTATACAAATGAGACAACAGCTGCATATTTACCCCCCATTTTTAACCCGTTTTTCACTTTGCACGCACTTTTTTACCCTCATTGGACCCCCACCCCGCACACCCACATGCACCATCCGGCTGTCCTAAAAAGATCTCCGATAAAGAGACCCTTCGGGGGACCCGTAGGGAATTGCAGCTCCGGCCCTACGAGGAGCAAACGCCCGATGATGAAGCATGACACCCCCAGGGGTGTGTGAGGGCAACAGAGGACAAAATATGTTTTGTCACTTTTTGGGTGGGTCCGGTGTACCTAGGGGTCCTTTTTCCTTTTTTTCTTTCTTTCCTTTTTCAATATACAGGTGACTATTTGCACCCCTACATTTTGGGTGACTATTTGCACCCTACGTCACGGAACAGCGTCCCTATTTTGGTTTTGATGGTGACACACTAACAGATCCTCTTGAGGCAAACAACGCTGGGCAGCAGACCGCATCTGGAGGTGTGAGTACCGGTCCCAGACGCCGAAGGGTACGGGAGAGAGGCAATGCCCAGGATAGAGAGGGCGTCTTCTGTGGTCTTGAGGCCACTATGGTCAAAGTCCAGTGCCTGCAAGCAAAGGGCATATTAGCAGTACATAGACAGGTGCGCAACTTGAATACCAGGATGAGCAACATTGACCGGGGGATTGGCTCCATGGCAGAGAGCATGAACTCCATGGCAGAGGGAATGAGGGACATGTCGCAGTGCATGATTGCTCTCTGTGAGAAACTAGTTTCAGACCACACAGAGAGGTGCCAGGATCGACAGCGCATGCGTCTTATCTTATCTTATCTTATCTTATCTTGGTTTTATAAAGCGCTCGCACACCCGAGGGTTTCATGGCGCTGACCGACAGAGTTCAGAAACTACAGTTAGGAGACTATCAAAGAGATTACGCCAAGGCCTGGACAAACAGCCAAGTTTTTAGGAGCCTCCTAAATGGAAGAAGAGTAGTACAAGAGCGAATTTCCAAGGGGAGGATGTTCCATAACTTTGAGGCAAGGGTGGCAAACCTGCGGCCTCCCTTGCGTAGGGACTTATAACGAGGGACAGTCAGAAGGATTTGAGAAGCAGAGCGGAGGCTACAGGACGGGATATATCTGGACAGAAGGTCCTGAATAAACTTCAGGCTGCGAGCGTGAAAGGACTTAAAAGTTATACACGCTGATTTGAAGATGACGCAGTAAGTAATCAGGAGCCAATGAAGTTGCCTCAAAAGAGGTCTGGCTGACTGCCATCGCGGGATGCGATATATAAGTTTAGCTGCCTGATTTTGGGCCATCTTCAGACGTTTACTAAGTGTAACGGGGAGACCCAGATAGATGGCATTGGCGTAGTCTAGATGTGATAACACCAAGGCCATTACCACCTGGGTGAGGGCTGGTTGGGTGAACATCCGGCTGATCTTTTTTATTTTCCGGAGATGGAAAAAACAGGTAGATACAACTGAATTTACTTGTGGTTTTAATGAGAGCTCACTATCAATAATCACCCCCAGACTTTTAACCGAATTAGATGGAGTAGGGGGGGCAAGTTTAGATGGCCAGTAGTGAGGGCCCCACAGTAGTTGACTAGTGCCAAAGAGAACCAGTTCTGTCTTGTCCGGATTTAACTTCGATTGGTTTCCATCCATCCACTGACAGATATGGAGCATGGTATTCTGGAATTGAGAAATCGAATCTGGGGAGTTGTCAATTGTGAAAGTGAGTTGCAGATCATCTGCGTAATTGAAAGTGGTGACTTTAAAGGATTTTAGGGATTGAAGCAGAGGAAGCATATAAATATTGAACAGGATAGGTGACAGTGAGGAGCCCTGAGGAACCCCACAAGTGGTATGCAGTTTATGAGATGAAAAAGGAGGCAAGCCGACTGCCTGGGTGCGGTCACAAAGGAAGGACCTGATCCAATCGTGGGCCGGGCCACAGATGCCGGCTAGTTTGACACGGTCGAGAAGGATGTCATGGTCGACCGTGTCAAACGCGGCGGACAGATCAAGTAGGACCAGAGCCTGTGGGATTCCCATATCTGCGTTGTGACGCAGGGAGTCTAGGACCGCCGTGATGACTGACTCGGTCGAGTGTGCCGGGCGAAATCCGGCTTGAGAGGAGTCGAGGAAGTCGGATTGTTCAATGAAACTAGAAAGATGTGATGTTACATGCGCTTCCAGTACCTTGGCTAGGTACGGAAGTAGGGAGATAGGCCTGTAATTTGATAGGGTGGTGGGCTCCACTCCTGGTTTTTTTAGGAGGGGCACCACGACTGCTTCCTTAAAAGACTTAGGTACTGTGCCTAAAAGTAGAGAAGTGTTAAGGAGTCTTAGGGCGAGGGCAGGGAAAGTGACAAAGACATTCTTTAGTATATGGGGAGAACAGCAGTCGCGAGGGGATCCAGACTTTACCCTATTCAATAGAGCGATTAGGGCCGGGTCATCCAAAGGAGGGAAATGATCCAAGGATAAGGTGCTGGTGATGTGTGCAGGAGCGGACGGGGCGAGGGTAGTGGCAGGGATACTAGATTTAATACTCGCGATTTTGTCCAAAAAATATTGGTTGAGAGTATTGCAGAGGTCCTGAGTGACAGCAGGCTGAGGCTGAGTTCTACTAGGGTTCGAAAGTTTGTTAACAATGGAGAAGATCTCCTTAGAGTTGTTGTTTGACTGTTCGATTAGACCAGAGAAAAGGGTGATCTTGGCTGAGACAATAGTCTTCATATAGTCCGTACGAGCGGCTAGGTAGAGGGTCTTATCGAGGGTGTCGTAAGTTCTTCTCCACGCTCGCTCCTTTTGCCTGACAATGAGTTTTTTTGCCCTAAGATCGGGGGGAAACCATTTATGGGCATCAGACTGACAAATGGTATTACGTTTTTTCAGCGGAGTGTGTGTGTCACTAGCAGCATTAAGCCAGTTGGAGATATTAGATACCGCTAGATTAAGGTCGGTGTTAAGGGCGGGTAAGGAATTCTCTAGACTTTCCAAAAAGGCTGGGGTGTCCAGGGAACCTAATTTCCTGATAAATCCCTCCTTGGTAACTACGTTGGTTTTGGGCTCACGAACGGAGATGTTAAATTTGATCAAGAAGTGATCGGACCAGATGCAAGGAGATACGACAGGGGAGGATATACTAAGATTCGTACTCCAGATCTGGTCTAATGTATGCCCTTTCACATGGGTAGCAGTGTTAATATGGTGGCTAAAGTTAAGTCCTGTGAGAAGCTCCATAAGTTCACGTGCCGAAGGGCTGCCGGACTCGCTGTTGAGCCAATAATTGAAGTCTCCGATTAGCAAAATTTTAGGGTAGTCTGTAACCATAGGCCGTCAACACACCAAGGCCATGAACCGGCTTGCCACATCAACCTCCCTGCTATGTTGGCGCTCTGTCGCCATGCAAGATGGCATTGTGCACTGCTGCACGGATTTGGGAGAGTTACCTCTTCCATGGAACTATTACTAACAAACCAGGCAAACACTGCTGGGGACACAGGTGTTGGGGACACTGAAGACTCCACCAGCAGGAGTAGCTGTAGCACTCCTATTCCTGACATTCAGAGAAGCAGCAGGCGCCAATCTGCTGACCCAGGCTCCACTGCCACCGTTGCCACCCAGCCTCGTGCATCCCGCACAGTTGTGCATGGGCGCAAACATTGATGATGCCCCCAACCCACAAGACATGTCACGGTGAGGTAACCTTGACCACCCAGTGGGGTATTCAGACATTGAGGTAGTAAATTTCCGTGGTGCACATTAAACTATGTCTTTCAAATACAAAGCCTAGCTGTGTATCCTTACTTACTTAGAAATAGCTGCGTGTGATCTCTGCCCGTCTCAGTCTCCCATCTGTAGCTTGCGCTGCTCCTGCTGCATAGGGCTCTGGCTGTTCAGTTCCATCATCAATGTCCTCATGATATGTCACTTCCACTTCTGTGCCTTTCTTGGTGGCAAGGTTGTGCAGCATGGCACAGGTCGCAATGATCTTACAGCAGATGATAGGAGTGTACTGCTGTGCACCTCCGCTCTTATGGAGGCAGCGAAACCTGCTTTTTAGAAGTCCAAATGTGCGTTCTACATTGCTGCGTGTTGCTCTGTGTGCCACATTGTAATGCCTCTCACTCCTGGTAGATGGATTAAGGTAGGGGGTGAGCACAAAGGACCACACAGCATAAGCGCTATCGCCTAGTTGGAAAAGAGAGTGCCATTAGTTAAATACTCATTATACATTCATCTGCAGTAACTATCAGGGTGTGTCACAGTTAGTTACCTAGCAGGTATCCTTCCCCAAAATCTCCAGCAGCAAGACGTGTGTAGATCCCACTGTTCTGGAATATGTAGGAGTCGTGGGTGCTCCCAGGGTATTTAGCCACAATGTCTGTTATGATGTTGCCAGCGTTGCATATCACCTGCACATTGATTGAGTGTGTTGACTTCCGGTTCCTGTATATGTAGTCTGTGGCTGCAGGTGGGCAGATTGGGATGTGGGTGCCATCTATACAGCCTATGACGTGAGGGAAGTGTGCCAGTTGATAAAAATCAGTTTTGGTCTTCACCAGTTCCGCATGTGTGTCAGGGAAGCTAATGTAATGATGCATTCTCTGCATCATGGCCTCCAGGAACTTCCTGAAGAAACGGGACAGGCAGCTCTGGGACACCCCACCTACCGCAGCAATCACACTCTGGTAACTCCCAGATGCAAGCAGGTGTATGCTACAAAGCACCTGCACATGGGGTGGGATGGCGTGCGCCCTTGGTGTTGGGTGCTCCAGGAGTGGGTGCAGGTCCCTGATCAAGTTGAGGATGGTGTGGGGGTGAAGCCTGTACCTTTGCAATATCTCTGGCTCAGTGAGTTGGAAAAGCGTAATCCTCTGCCTGTAGACTTGCTCCTCCCTTCTCTAGACCCTCTCTCCTGCTGCCTGTAGCCGTAGCCGCCTTGCAATGATGTAGAATGCCGCCATTCTGGTCTAACTGTTGCATTTTGGGTCCATTTTTATAGCCTGCACCTGGTTACCACCTGCTTTCACTCCATGGTAAATACCGACTCTTAAATAGCGAATTGCATGAAATTGGGTATTTTTGAGGTTTCCTACATCTCAATGGTCATTTTTTACCATTTCTTATTTACCGATTTGGTAAATAAGAATTCGGTAAATTAGAATTCGGAAAATAGGAATTCGGTAAATAAGAATTCGGTAAATTCCGAGTCGGAAAAATACTGACTCATATTTACCGAATCGGTATATTTTTGGCTCCTACATCTCAAAAAGCCAATTCCGGTCGGTAAGGGCCGAAATTCGGTATTTTCGGCCGTTACCGACCGGTATTTGCCTACCTACATCTGGCCCTTAGTGATCTGAAATGGAAGGAAGTAAAAAGAGCTGCTTTAAGTATGGTAGAATATATCACCCATAACAGGAATGTAATTACAGAAACCATTTACCCAGAGGTTGTTCATATGGTAAGTTAGCGTCGTCTTGACCTTATTGTCCATGGATTTTATAATGACCCAAAGGGAGGAGAAAAATTTAACTTTATTTTGTGGCTGCGCGTTAAAAGCCTTGCAAGTGACTTTAAGCAACCCACACCAGGACCACGTGGCTGTGTAGAAACACTTACATGCACTCTTAACTTGCATGCTGAAAAAAGCACTTCAACCCCCCATCAGGGGGGTTGAAGTGAAGGGTTAGGGATAGAGAAGGGTTAGGGTTAGGGATAGAGAAGAGTTTTTCCCTTCTCTATCCCTCCACTATAATTCTCAATCCAAATAACTAAGGGCCAGATGTAGGTGGCCAAATAGCGAGCGCTAATGCTGAAATTAGCAGAATTTCAGCGTTTGCGATCGCTATTTGGCTGCGAGCAATGTAGGTGAGTTTAAACCTACTAGCAAAGTATTTTGCTCTTGCATTTAAGGAATCAGTAATTGCGATTCCTTAAATACAATGTAAGTAGCACAAAAGAAAGTGCACTTCAGCCTTAAGGAATCGCTAATTACCACCAACTTGAAGTTGGTGGTAATTAGCGATTTTCTTTAACCCCTTTGACGCTGATGACGAGCTCAGCTCGTCATGAGGTACACCTCTCCTACGCTGATGACGAGCTGAGCTCGTCATGAACCGCAGGTTTTTCAAAAAGTCAGCGCACAGCGGGAAAATGCGCAGCGCCGATGGTGTTAAAAAAACACTTTTTTGCTTTTTTTAAAGTGCCATGTGGCACACATTCATGCCCTTCGTGCATGTATGTGCGCCACATGTGCATACATGCACATTTCAGGGGTGCAACAGGGTGTCCTTTTGACACCCTGACACCCTTGAAATAGCTCCCGCTATTTGCGATTCTTTAATAGCAAAACGCAAATAGTGAATATCTTCCCATTCATTCCTATGGGCCTCCTAGCCCATAGGAATGAATGGGTAGGTATTCCTTATTAGCGAATCTCAATTTGCGATTCGGTATTAAGGAATATTAAGGAATCGCTAATATTTTAGTGATTCCTACCTACATACAATTTTGCGAGTCCTTAATAGCGAATTGGTAAAATTCGCTATTAAGGATTCGCAAATTTGATTTTACCTACATCTGGCCATAAGTAACATATCCACCACACAAACTACTTTCATAGTTTCACTATACTAATTCACCACTAATCCCTTATGGGTTCCGAAGTAGCGTGCTACTCGCCGAAAAAGCGCTTTGACGTCTTGTCAGGGGTAGTAAGAGAGATATAAATGCAATTAAAATACAATACAATAAGTAAGGAGGTTAATCAGATTAATGCTGGTGTGTTTTGGTGCGTTGATGCCATCTGGCTTTAACTCATTCCCTCACCTTGAAACAGTTATATTTTTTTTAGTCAACATCATGCTGCAAAATTAAGTCATAAGTCAGATACTTTTTTATAGCGCACAAATCACAGCAAGGTCTCAGGGCGCAAATTTTAATGGGAAAAGAGACATTTAAAGTCACAGAATCCTAAAGGCTGTTGGTTAAAGGGAGACCTGGCTAAGAACCCTCATGGCATTTGGTTGGTTACCAGTGAAGTCATGTCTGATAGATGTGTCTATCCAAGAAGCATTGGAGGAAGGATTGGTCATGGATGAGAAACCTAAATTAAATTCACAGGATGACTGACACCCTGCTGGAGGTGTCGGGGAGCAACCACTCACTCAAAAATCACTTATATGGCTTTTGAAGTCATATATATGTATTGCACTTGGATGTCAATGTTCATATGGAGGTTTGTAACTTGTTACAGTACTTCTGGCACAAGAACAACAACAAAAAAGCAAATTAGCCATGAAGGTAGAGATGTTGGATTACAATTAGAGCTGTCTAATTTGGAAGTGGGGAACCAGGTTTAGATCTCATTGTCGGCTCAACATCATGTGAATCTGGGCAAATCACTTAATCTTCTCACGCCTAGAAAAAGAAGGGGTCCTTGTGTAATGTAACTGGTGCTCATGTAAAGTACCTTAATACCTTTGGGTCGAGTTCACGCTATATAGAACTGCAAAAAGTAAATAAATAAGTATAGCTTGGTGAGCTCAGTGCTCCTTACTGACAATGTGAGTAATCTATAGATCACATGAGCAATCCTGACTCAGCCTTTTATTATTCCGAGGTAAATAAATTGAGCATCATTAGTTTAGCCAACAGTAACACTTGTCATTCACAGCACTTAGAAACAACTAAAACTGTAGCATTCAGTCTATTACGTTGCTTTTCTGTGCTTTATAAATAACCAAAGACATAAAAGCACTTACGCAAGGCAGGATCGCTAGCTGACTTCATGTTACTCTATGCACATTGCAGCATTACTAGAGGTTTTTTCACAAACTGTTGCAATCTGGTGTTTCGCTCATATTGGTGTCACGAACACTACAACACTCAAAATTCTAAAAGTAAGGCCACGGTGAGGGCATACTGTCTCAAGCATCATAAAATCACCTCCTTAACTATAAGGCCCCCACTATAGTAACACCAAGAATAAACCGATTTTTGCATTTTGCAATCAGTTCCAAAAGGGGAAAAAGTCTGTTTAGCATCTAAACGTTCATTCACAGGGCACAAGTCCACCCACTATTTTCACAGGGTGGACGCCGTACCCCCTGCACACACCTTGGGCCCCACAGAAATACGTTGTACTTGTCCCGGTGTAAGGCACCGGGACACGTTCATCAGCGCCTGTAGGTTGTCTGTTTTTATTGCCAGCAGCAACGTGCAGGCAGGGAGGGGGATTTTTTTCACCTCCCGCTGGGCTGAAGTTAAGGGGCCATCAGGCCTCCTTCTGTTTGAATATCCTGACTTTGGCGGCCTGGAACCTCACACTTAAATGTAAATGCCACAGAGGGAAACAAAGGCACACAGCTTGCTATCTCCTCCCAGGTACTTAAGGGGAGGCATGCTTTTGCCTTTGTTCAGTCCCTGTATGTAAATGCAGACACTGTAAGACGGTCAGATAGGTTGGTCTGTCCCAGTATTTACACAAATAATTTAAATAGCACTATTTTATTCCTTTTATAGCCCTAAGTCGTGACGTCATGTTCTGTGATGGCATGCACCATGATGTCACTTACATACTGTCTCTAACGTGGTCAGTCCCCCCACTTCTTTTTATAGGACATGTGCCCTGTTCATTTCACATGGGACTGTGAACATATGTCTGCTAATGCCCAGGTCACGTTAAAGGGGTGGTCCTATCTCAAACAAATACAATAGTCTCCAATTTGGTGAGGAGATATCTCTTCCAGACAGCCAGTTTAGAAAAGCCTTTGGTTGTCAAATTTGATTTGATTTGATTGTTCAATTTATAGAGCGCAACGAATGCCCGGAGGCGTCTTGGCGCTGAAGGAATGCTGAAATGGTTGAAATGGTTTGGTGTCGCGAGTGGGACTTTTGTAGTTCTGCGTTTTCAGTCAACAGCACCAGGGCTCGAGTCGGGGTACCACGCGAGTGGACGGCGTCCCCCCACTTATTTTACCGGGTGGACGCCGTCCCCCCTGCCAAACAGCTGGACTTCACTCTGGCCTCTCTGAGACGAGGAGCTCACAGCACGCTGCTCACGCGCTGACTTCTCAGATGCAATCACATCTAAGGGGTGAGCGAGGGGAGGCAATGAGCCCGATGGTGCAAGCCTCCTGTCGTAACGTCACTTCCTGTCGTGACATCACTTCCGGTGACAGCGTCCACCCACTTGTTTTTTTAGGACTTGTGCCCTGAACAGCACTAAGTATGCTGGGCCAAAGCACTTCGAGGCCTCGTCAGGGATAGTAAGCACTCTGTACATACAATTACAATACAATACCTGTTATTGGAAAACTAAATAACAAGTACCAACAAACAGGACTGGAGCATCTACAAGCCTTTGAAAAGTCGACAGACAACGGTAACAAAGAACATATAAAGATACGAAAAATTGCCTTTTTTTCTGAGTGTTGGTAGAGTTAAAAAATAACATTGTACCTGGAATACTGAATATCTTCTCATTAATAAACTTGTCAACTGATAAACCAGGAAGGGCTGACAGTCACCTTCATGACAAAGGACTAAGGGCCATATGTAGGTGAGGCAATACCGGTCGGTAATCGTGAAATCCGGTAAATTTCACCATTACCGTCCGGTATTTAGGGATTTGAGATGTAGGAGGCAGGTGTCAAGGATTTGGTAATTTACCGAATCGGTAATTTAAGGAATCGGTAAATTACCGAATTCTTAAAATTCCAACTCAAGTGAGTGCATTTTTGCATTCAGGATTTGTTATTTACCACCAACTATAAGTTGGTGGTAAATACCGAATACCTTTAAAAAAGCATCTTTTTTGCTTTCTTGTCAGTGCCATGTGGCAGACATACATGCCCTTAGGGCATGTATGTGTGCCACATGTGCACACATGCATGATTCAGGGGTGCAACCGTGTGTCAATGTGACACCCTGCCGCCCTTGGATATGTAACCCATATTACCGATTCGGTATTTACCGAATCGGTAATAGTGAATGGCTTCATTCATTCCTATGGGCCTCCAGGCCCATAGGAATGAATGGGAATTACCGCATTGGTAAATACAGAATCGGTAATACTGAATATTACCGATTTGGTAAAATTTACCAAATTATTACCTACATACTATTTACCGATTTTCAAATACCAAATCGGTAAAATTCGGTATTTAAAAATCGGTAAATAGTGATTACCTACATATGGCCCTTAGTAGCCAGGCACGAAGAAGATTTAATTGAGACCGTCCAAGGGAAGGCATGCTTTATTACATTCAGAAAGTTTTTCTTAGTTTAATTGTGATTACAGAGAACTGTTCTGTTTTTCTGATTAAGGTCTGAAATAATTGTATATGTTTTGTGGCATTCATTATTATGTCTCACCCTCAAGCAGCACTGTTGTTGTCAGAAACCTATTGTGAACAATCAAAGACACAGAGTGGGTTTGGGTCTGCTCTTACTCATGATTGGATGGCTCTATTGTCTAACTCACTTTCCTGCTCATAATTGGACAGCTTTACTCCCTATTCTTTTGTATATCCCACACAGAAGCATTTCAGTCTCACAGTGAATTGATTATATTGCTTCTTTCCTGCCACTGCGAACATCAGACTTTGAATTCCAAACATCTTAGAGTCCATTTTATCTCCCTCTTTATCTCTTCTAGTTCTACCTTCCTCGCTCTCTTTATTATTATAGAAAATTAGCATTTTTTGCATGGTGGCCCCTCAGATTTTTGCCCTATCTGCTCTGCTGTCTTTGGAACTCTGTGCATTTTACCCCTGCTAACTAGTAGTAAAGTGCCCATTAAAAATGGTTACATTGGCTTACCTCTGATTGGTACCCTTAACTTGCCTATAAGTCCATAGGTCTATGGTGTACTCAAGAGCACCCAGGGCCTGGAAGGTAAATGCCACTTGTGGACTGCAGTACCTGTTGTGCTATGCATTATATTGGCAGTGCAAACATGGCTTCAAAGTGCGACCTGTTAAAATAACCCTTTTAACAGGTAAAATCCTCCATTTTAAATATGAGTAAATTACCCCTATGTAAGCCTTGTAGCCTACAAAGTAGGGTGCATGGGGATATGTAGAAAATTAATGTTATCATATCTCTACAAGGCCCAAGACGCTATTTTCACTCTAGAATTCCTAGCTGTCATATGTAGAAAACCAGAGTGCAGATTAAAATAATACTGCTAACTCAAGGAAGGGACCCGATACAAAAATAATATAACAGCTATTTTTAATAGTTAATACAAATCTAATTCAACAATGAAGTTGGATTTTTAATAAATAGTAAAACAAATTAACTTTTAGAAGTTACCCTTTACCTTCCCGAACTGTTAAAAGGCTAATAAGTGTAGCCTCTGCCAGCTCGTAGCTTGTGCTCAGCATTGAATAGATGGGAAATACATTTGAAATGCCTCCCAGGAGCAAACAAAAGGGAGACCTGAATGGGCAGAGATGACTCCCCTGACCTCAAACAAATATTCAGAGTGCAGGCTGTGGACATCCTATGGCACCAGGCTGTCAACTCCTGCTTGACATGTCTAATGAGCCACATATCATACTTGGGGCACATGTGAGAGGGAGAAAACAGAATGCCAAGAAACGTCTTGCGAATCCACTGTGTAGTTGCTGAAGGACCCTGCTTTCGTCCTAACAGACTCCTGTCTCTGGGTTTACTATGGGTACAGTACCTACTTCAAACTGGATTTTAGTATTAGTTGTGGTAGGACACTAGCATATCATAGTACACTCTCCCAAAACACACCCCAAGCCCAAGTTTAATGTGGGTGAAGAATGTCACCATCTTGAAAATGCCTTGACACGTGGCATTTTGAGCTTGCTTGCACTAAGGCAAACAGGGACTGCTGCAAAAGCAGGTAGGTCAGGGACTGGACACTTTTACCCTAGTGGTTAGGGAGGCGACAGGAGTCACCCCACCCATTATCTAGTGCAAGGCATAAACATGGCATCTCCAGGCACTGTCTTCAGGACACTTTCTGAACATGCAGAAGATCAAAAGAGGACAGGACACGCTGTCTGTTACCTGAGGGGAACCTGAGGTCTGGATGTGCTCCCTCTTGTACCCAGGACAAATATGTGGACCCCAAGGGTTTGTTGGCTATAGTCCTGCGTGTCTACAAGGAGACAATAAGCTGTAAAAGGCTGTTCTCTGGAACTACCCAGCTGA
The DNA here is from genome assembly GCF_964261635.1 of Lissotriton helveticus. Taxonomy (NCBI): domain Eukaryota; kingdom Metazoa; phylum Chordata; class Amphibia; order Caudata; family Salamandridae; genus Lissotriton; species Lissotriton helveticus. Next base: position 1,423,925,965 of record NC_136057.1, read on the forward strand.
CCAATGACAACTAGGACTGGACTGGGTGCTGCTATTAGACTCAGTCTGACACTCTATGAGTCACTAGGTGCCTCCCTTGAGCTCATGGGGGCCTTTCAAAGTGTACTCTTGTGGTTAATTCGGTTTTTACAGACTAAGGGCCTGATTTCTATTTCGGCGGATGGGATACTCAGTCACAAACGTGATGGATATCCCATCAGTCGTATTGTAAGTGCCAAAAAATATAATACTCTTGTAACATGGCGGATGGGCTATTTGTCATTTTTATGACAGAGCATTCCATCTACTGAAATATAAATCAGACCCTAAGTCCGGAGGTAAAATCTTTGACTTGGATAAGCCTGGTTGGTATAACCAACCCATGCTCCATTGCGATCAGCCTGAAATTGTACCTAGATCCCGGTCTACTGCAACCATAAACTATCATGGGCACTTTGTGCTTTTTGACGTTATGTTCCCTTCATTCTTAAAGAATTCATATCTCCTGTTCATCATATTGGATTTCTGTCATTTTGTTTATTACATGTTTCTATAGTTTTCTACTTCAGTGTGGGATTTTTATTGTTTGCTATTTTGACTTTATTACAGTTTTAGTAAACCTGTCTGCTCTATTCTTATAGCTACCAAGGGGCCGAGATCAGGTTAATTTAGTGACTTTGAGGGTTCAATGGTTGTGATTATTCCTTTTAGTAAATTTCTTCCAATAAAAGAACTCTTGTAGTTTTTCAAGTAAATAAAGAAGAATGTATTCCAGAGGAAAGAGACCCACGACAGGTCCTTAGACAATACAGGCTTGTAATGACCTCAGACTGGAAGGGAATTCTAGACTCTAGGAAGTCTAGAATTCCACCTACATCATAACTATGTATATAACAACAAGTACAGAGGAATACATAGAATACAACTTACCACATTCCTTGAAGCAAGTAGTCACACACTTCAAATAACAATCCAGTTTCTTACAATTGTGTATTGTGAGGATATGTGGTTTATTATATGGTGTGGTTGTTTCACCTCACCGTGTCATAAACTCACAAACCTTGTTCGCCATTGAGCTGTTCGTAAATGGAAACCGCCTTTACAACTGAACTGTTACAATGCATGCCTTTACATTGCATGTTGTTGCAATGCAAAAGGTGTGCAGCAGTGGGTAGAAGGTGTTGGATTTAATTGGAATAGCAAATTTATCTATTCCAACTTCCAGCGCCCCCCGACAGAAAGTCAGAGTAAAAATTTGCGTTGCAACGGCATGCAATGTATTAGCATGAGTTGTAACGTCACATATTAGATTGTAAAACCTTAGCTCAACCCTGCGTAGCTGTGGCTTCGAGCAGTCAGACTTTAACAAAGAAACAAGTGCAAAGCATTTAGGCATTCCAAAACAATTGAATAAGAGAAACAAACAACAAATGAAATCAGATACCAATTTATAAAAATAGATCCTATTTTTAATAATTTTCAGACACCAAAACAAACAAAATCCACAAGAGGAATCCTGAGATATGAGTTTTTATGTAGTTAGTAAATCACAGCTTTTCACTAAAATTGCAAGCAAGAATTGGCAACTACCATGATTAACAGTTACTTTGGAAACTTTTGGAACTGTTTTATAAAGTTGTGTTTGGGTACTCTGGCCTGCTTTTGGCAACTAACTCTGGCACGGAGCAAGTCACCATGGCCAGTAAGGCTTAGCAAGACAGTTACTTTGCAGTAAAAGCTGTCTTCAGTACAGTTCCCGGCTCTATGGGCGAATCACTATAAGCATGAATGAAGTGGTCCTGATGGAAGGGATAAAGGATCGTGAGAATACAGATGATGCCAAGCCAGTCAATCAGGATCTTCCTGGGGCCACCACTCATCCCAGGAATAGATTGGGGCTGATTTGGCCACAGAAGTTGATGTCCCTTGAAGTCCATCTAAAACCAGTTGCTACTGGTCTCCGGTCACCAGGGGCTCCTTTTAACTGCAGCTAGTGTCTGTTTTGGGTCACCAAACTGCACTTTTTGATGACTTTCCCTGGTTTAGCAGACTCGGGTGCAACTTTTGAGTGTCAGGGTTTGGTGTCAAGTGCTGCGCTTCGCTGGTCAGTGGCGAACAAGCAATTGTAGCTAGGTACTTTGCCAAGGAGGCTGCTTCAACTTTGGAGATGTATCAGGAAGTCAGTCAACTAACTCTAGGAGTTCAGCTCTTCTGTCTGAGGCTCGGAGACAACGTTTCTTTGAGCAGGGCACAACAGGCACAGTCTTCTCTTTGCTAGCCCAGGTGCAACATGTCTTTGGTGCAGCTTCTCTTTGCCTGGTTCAGAGAACTACAGGGCAGTCCTTCTATTCTCTCTCCAGTGCCAGTTGAGTGCCAGGAGTGCCACTTTTATGCCCACAACTTGCCCTCTGGGGATGCAGGGACTGCTAGTCAGTGGGCTACCAGATCCAATTCGGCCTTCCTGCAAAGTGTGATATATAGTTGTCCAAGAGTTCAACATTCTGCCCACTCTCAAGATGGCAGAAGCCTTCTCTTAGTATGTGGAGCATCGTAGGCCATGCTAGAGGTGTAGCTACTGGAGGGCTGCGCACCCACGGAAAAAACAGTTTGACCACCGTTTCCCCATCTCTGCCCCAAACGCCCACCTGTCTACCAGAACAAAAGAGCAGCCCCTCTTGTATGTGTACACCATTTGCCCTACAAAGGCAACTTCCCTTTTGAAGCTTGCCTTTTGGGCTCACACTCTGTGTGGCTTCCAGTAAGGGAGATGCAACACCTCTTCCAACAGCAGGCCTCTATTGCGTTCTTTTACTGGGAGCCGTTCACACATCTCCCCAGGATGGCAAAATGCTGCCTTGTGGGTAGGATCTACAAAGGGCCATTGGAAAATGGAGGCAACAGAGTGGTAACTTTCCAAAGAAGCCTTTTACTAAAATTGTATATTTCATTCAACTTGGGCATCAATTCAGGTTTGATGCAACGATTCATTGATACCTTAAAGTACCAACTTTAGGTGTCCAATCCCGAAGTTAGCACACCTAAGTTGTCAGCATGTAATCCTTTACTTGCCAATAGGGCTGTTAGCCTTTTCACAGTAAAGTTATTTACTGTTAGGACATTAAAAAAAACACACGTCCAACTTTTTAATAAACAACACGCTGCCTTATGGCTCGACAGACCTATCTTAGGGGTGACTTGTATGTATTAAAAAGGAAGGTCTGGACTTTTTTCATTTGTTTAAATGCAAAGGGGAGTTAGCAGCTTAAAACTGTTCTACTAGTCTGCAGTGGTAGGCTGGAAGTCATGTTTTACTTTGTCACACTCATGGTCATACAATAAGTGCTGCAGCCTATGTGGAACACTCTTTGAGTACCCCTGGTACTATATACTAGGGGTTTATAAGTAAGCTAACCTATGCAAACTAGGTACGAGCCAATTAAACATACACATTTAAGGGTCAGTGCTCTGTCACTGAGGTCAGTTTAGCATGCCTTTGTGCACTCTCAGAGGCATTACACCAGTACCTAATAGTTAAAATGTGGGGTTGAACCTGCAGAAAGCCATTTCCTCACACATATTGTATTAAAAATCTAAAAAGCATTAGCAAAGCAAATATTTCACAGGTGAGACCCACTATTTTTTCCAATGCTTCTTAACTAACCAGGAAAACACTGTGGGGTTAAGGTTTACTTAATCTGTTTAGACTCTAGAAGCAGGAGACAAACACAAGTTGATGCTTGTGCTCATAGGTGAAAACAAAGATGAAACTAGGATATTTTGGACTTCATGCCTCCTATGGTCATTTTGAAATATAGCTTAAAACTCATCTCTTGCCCTATGATTTTTATGATTGATTGAACTGCACTGTATTGTGAAAAAATGACTCTAAAAGAAAGCAACTGTCTTTCATTGGATGCTGCAGATCAGAGTTTCAATGTGGATCTGAGTGCGCTCCAGGTAGATCAAGAGCAGAACTCTATCAAAAACTGGATTTAACCTCCAGGCACATCGGTCTAATGGGCAAAACTTGATTCCTAAAGGACTTCTGCCTTGCCTGTAATGGTCTAGACATGGGTCAGTCCCAGAGCATCTTTGTCACTCCTAGAGCACATCACGCACAGCCCCATACAGGGCCAGATAGATCTGAGATTGTTGAACATCAGTGATGAGCACCTGTGGTTACTGAGGGAGTTCTTTGAAATTGCAAAATGTTTCTGGGATGTCTGTGATTGTTCAATCAATCAGGATTTATAAAGAATGCAAATCACCAGCGAGGGTTTAAAGGTGCTGGAGTAGCTAGATGCTTCACGGTGCCCTGTTCATTCAAACAGCCAGGTCTCAAGTCCTTTCCTGAATCCCAGGAGCAATTAGGCAGTCCTAAGGAGCAGTGGAAGGTCTTTCAAGGCTTTGGCTGCTAGGTGAGATTATGAGCGTACTCTGCAGTTGCCATTACGTATCTGGGGGGGTGTCTCTGAGGAAGAGAGAGGCGGATCACTGGTGTCCGTTCGGATGGTCGGAGGCCATTAGTTTGTTGATGTATGCTAGTCCTTCATTCTGCAGGGCTTTGTATATACGGGTCAACATCTTGAACTGGCATTTCTTCTGGATCAGGAGCCAGTGTAGCTTCTTGAGGTGTGGTGTGATGTGGGTCTGTCTGCGAGGTCTAGGATGAGTCATGCCGCTGAGTTTTGTATTGTCTGTAGTCTTGTTGGGAGAAATGCAGTGATTCCTACGTAGTGTCATGTCACTCACCTGGCTCTTGCCGATACTGGACCTCCTAACTCTCCTAGGGTGGCATCTGATCAGGGTATTGTAACTGTGAATCAACTACCACCCTAGAAGAAAAGGAGGCTTAGGTCAAAATATAAAACAGAGAGAATTGCATGCCTTAGAGCTCAGTACTGTCTTCTTGGGGTAGTACGTACGTCTCCTCTCATTCCTGGAGAGTGTCATATTGATATGTATGTAATGTAGTGCACAGTAAGCTGTTCTGCAAATACAAGTAGAGGGGTTATTCAACAAATGAGTATTCTGGAAATATTTGCTCCCGCCTTTGACATGTGTACTAGCAGTCGCTTACGTAATAATTAATTTATTGCTACATAGACTTCCAATAATCAACTGTTACCCTTAGAGTTGCGGCACTCCCGGCAGAAGCTGTATCATATTTTCACATCACACACTAAGGTAACCTTGTTTGATCAACAATAGGCACAAGGTGTGCAAGAGTGTGCTTTTGGATTGACAGACTACAGCAGAATAAAGGATGACACATAAGAATGCTACTGGGCACTAAAACCAAGGTTTCGGCATGCGTGCTAAGTAATACCCACAATGTGTTCAAGAGTTGTCCTGCTTTCTGATTTTCAGTATCATAAAAACAAGTCTTTCGTTGATAACGCTTTCTGTTTGTGCAATAACCTTAAGGATGGTACTTAACCATGTTTTTTTTCATTTTATGTACTACACTGCAGGGTTTGTGTTCACTGCGTTGCTGGATTTGCAGGGGAGAAGATGTCCGCAGCATCGAAGATTCACAGGAAAGCCATGTGGAGTTGCAGGAATGGAGTTTATTGCATCGCTGGATTTGCAGGGGAGATTCGCAAGAGAGCCACAATGTAAAAGGAGCTCGGCTGGGTTGTGGAGACATACAGGTGAGCAGGATAGTTGAAGAGGATCCATCCTCTTCAACCAGGGGGTAAGCCAAGCACTGCCTCGTGGTTTGAGTGCGGTATAAATACTGTTCCCAAATCTTGACGAGTCAGTCCAAATATCCCCATAGTCATGTGCCTAAGAGTCAGCCTAAATATCCCCATTGTCATGATGAGTCAGCCCAAATATCACCCCATTAACTAGGCGTTTTCATGCGTCTTTTAGAGTTAACAGAAAGCAGTTAGTTATTCGGCATTGTAGTAAACAAGGTCGTGGGTACTTTACTTTATATAAAGGAATCCAGATGACGCCCTAATAAGTTACTCGATATTTCAGCCAGCAAGGGCGTGTGTTGACTTTAGTTTATCACATACGGTCCTGATCCTTTTTTAACGACCGACTTTGTTGACAACTGCCTTTATGAAGTTTTCATGTTAACCACAAAAATATTAGTATATAGATGATTAGACCGACTCGAGATGGCCACAAATTTACCGGTATTTTATTTTATTTTATTTATTATTCCGAATCTATATCGATCTATAGGGAATATATAAGTTAGCTCGAAAAGCTTCTCAGCATCAATAAAAATGACTTCTTGGGCTATGGTTGATATGACATAAAAATGAGGTTAATACAAAACACCTTCTTTTCTCCGGACATTAACTGTTGATGTGCATTGGGCGCGCTGGATTATTCCTCTTCGCTTACCCTTCCTTCACCATTAAGAAGGTAAAAATGTCCAACTTAGTCACCTATAAGTGTGAGATGAGGCCATGTATATCTCTTCATCAAATCTATAAGGAGTAAATACAATCTAATGTTCCTCCTGCTAGGTGAATTCAAAGTATTGGTTCCACACGGTCCCACACGAATCATATAAGTGGTGACGTCATCTGGAAACACAGGTACTTTAAATATATCACGGCAATAAATAATCCACTTATACTTGTTCTTTATGACACAAACCAGCCTCTTCCCACTTCAAGCCGGAAGAATTAACTATATCTACTGAGAATATAGAAATAGATGTAATAAGATAGTATCATGTGGTATGTTAGCATCAATTTAAACAGGTTCCATACTCGCCAGGATTCCTACAAGTAGAAGAGCGAAATCTCTATAATTTTGATTCAGGTTGCATGTAAACGTTCGAGTTGTATTTTGCCTGATAATGTATGCACATATGGCATGAACATTAAGAATGTAGAATTCACAGCTACACAGTGAAGGTTTTCCTTGTTTTTCTTTGCTCACGGGTTATGAAATGTAAATAGAATTGAGGTTTCTAAAGGTAACAATATGGTTATTGTATCATTCACAAGGGGTCACAATCCTGAAAAGATTGAAGGTCCTGAAGATAGCCTTAAGGATTTTTAACAAATATAAGGCTGAAACGTCGACTTGCTTGTCCACATCTTTTGATTAAGATTTGTTTTGTACAGCGATATCTTTGTATATATTTAACAAGACAAGCTGTCATTCATTTACATAGAGTGGAATACAACACAAGTGGATCTAAAGAATAATTCATTAATTTCTTGTCCATTTGTTTATTGTTGATTTGTTTTTATACAACTGTACCCTTTATGATGAAAACTTTATATAAAACAATATTTCTATAAAATCCATTTCCCGTGCAGCTTTTTCTCTATTGAGTATTCACCACTTTGTCAAAAGTAAAAGTGACACAATTTATTTCAATAACAGGTCTTAATTTAATTAAGTTGGTCATTAAACATTCAATCAGAGATCGACCAATTACCTGTCACTTAGGTATTACTAAGCAAAACCCCTTGTTAGCACCTTATTATACTGAATTGAAGCCCAAGCTCGCAAGGGTATATTGGGTCACCCACCTTTATATAATTATACCAAATATCACCACAGCCATGATGAGACGGCCTGAAGACCCTGGGTGATGTTGATACTGTTTGTACTTTGGTGTTTCATGACTCAGTGGCCTAGGGCCTCGGGATAAAATACCATGCCTAGAACGTTGTCCAGCCTTCAGACAGTGAGTCCCATGAACAGCCAGGGAGGCACTGAGATGTGTGTTTGATTCTGCATGCCATCCACACACACAAGGTACAGAAGGAGGGAAAACACAAGGAGGTCAGGGTCATGACAGTTCTCACCGCAAACAAGGGCTTACTAGGCGGGGTTTGTCAGGATGGCGTGCATGAAAGAGGCGAAACAGACGGGCGTGCATGTTGGCAGCTGGTTCCCATGATTAATTGTCTGGACCATACCTGTTCCAGTCTACAAAGTAATATTAGTGCCCTTTCTCTCTTTTGGCATCAACGATCCATTGAACCTTGAATTCCAACAGTTCATCGATAGCTATAGGAGGGGATGGAGGTGCTGGGCAGCTCTGGGCAAAGTAGGGTTTTAGGAGGGACACATGGAAAACATGGATGGACATGTAAGTCATTTGGTAATAGGAGACATACCATATTGAGGTTATACCATATGTGGTTCTTGGAGCTGTAGATGTCTTGTGGATAGCCAAACATGATCCCCTTTCTTATAATTAGGGGTTTGTATACGATGTTTATTGGCTGAGTTTGTCCTGTTTGTTTTTGCTCTCTGGAGATGTCCGAGTACTTCTTGTTACTGTAGGGACAAATGCATTATTAATCCCTGTATAGTGGGACAGGCCCAGTCTAGCCTGCAGCTTTCTCAGGTAACATATGTGGGTTCATCCCAGTTATACAATAAATGGGTGACATCTCGGTAGCAGTGTGACTGGAATTATTGTAGACAAATTCTGACAACGATAGTGAGTCTCCCACGCAGTGGGATTGGTTGTCAATAAACATCTCAGGGATCAGGGTTTGTTCCAGGGCCTGATTTACTTGTTCATCTGCCTGTCAGTTTGTGGGTGGTAGGTAGACAAAAGTTGAGCATCAATATCCAATGAAGGGCATAGGTTGCCCCAAAATGAGGAAACAAATTGTGGGCCTATGCCTGATCTTTTTAACAGAGGTTTGGTCCCCGTGGAACGGCTAGAAGGAACAGGGATTCTGGCCAATATTTCTGAAAACGGAAGGGACGAGTTGACTTTTAATTGAAGACCGAAATTGTCATTATTTTGGTTGAAAGGTCGGATGCTTGAGTTCCTTGATTAAATGAAAGGGAGTGTTTACAGGTGCTGACTCCTCTATTTATCGCCATTGGCACAGGGATGTGTTTTGAAATACAGATCTTCGTGATAAATTATGAAAAGAAAAATCGTGTCTCTCGTATCTGGAACTCCTAGAATGTATAGAAATTACTAAGGAGTGTGCATCAAAAAAATCTTGAAAGATAAGACAATTCGTAGCTGGAAGATATCTACATTCCTGAAGAAGGTGGTTGCTATATACTTCTATCCACCGAAACGCGTCAATGCTTTTTAATGTATAGATCTTTGGATGTTTGCAAGTCGACAGAAAAAAACTATGTAAAGTATTCTGACTGTGACAGATAATCTATTATATACTGGTGTTTCTTTACAATGATATGAGCTTTCTGTCTATTGTTTTCTTCCACTCTTCTGTGTGTATAAATTGCTAAATGTATATGGGTTTTTTATGTGACCCTCCTCTGATACAATATAGGTTTTCATGTTTTTTTAATGTATACATAACAATTTATTGTGTTGAAGAAATGTAATAGTTTACCCCTTTAATTTTTTTTTAATTATTGTAATAAATTGTCTAAAAAGATTTAATAAAAAACATTCTTTATTATTTTAGATTTGTGAATTTATTTTGTGATGATGCGGTATGGCTATATTGTGTGGATGTAACTGAATTGATTGGTTCTACCAAAAAGGAAATTTGGTTTTTGACGTGGGCCTATGTCTGATACAATGACTGAGGTGAGTCCATGCAAACACATTATGTGTTGATTGAACTTAAGGGAGAGGATCTTGACGGTTTCTATCTGTTTTAAGGCAAAAAAATGCACCATTTTTTATTTATACCGTAGAGTCAACAACCTGGTCCAGCAAGATGGGGGATTAAGGGCAACGGGTACCATTTTTTGTTTGCTACATTAATCAGTGCCCTGTAGTCAATGCAGACCCGTAATTCAGAATGCAGGAGAGGTGAAATGGCTAATGAACCCTAACGCAAGGAGCTCATCCAGGAAACTCTTTAGATGCTTGGTTTCAAGTTCCGACAAGGCATAGATGCAACTGCAGGGGGGGGGACCACGACTGGCAGTAAGTCTATACGACAGTCAAATTCTGGATGAAGGGATATTTGCGTTGTCTTTTGTTCGCCAAATACATCCTGAAAATCCCGGTATTTGATAAGTAGGGAAGCTACAGCTCCTTATTCAAATGCTGCACAAATTAAGGGTGATAATAATTCCTGTGCTGTGGCATAGCAAAGGGTTTGACAACAGTGTGATTCCCAGAGTTACCAAGCGTAAGGCCTAATCCATATCAGGGTATGGAGCTGGAGCAAGGTTACTCCTAATATAGACCTGAACCTTGGTGTGTCGATCATGTCAAAGGTCAGAGTCTCAGTATGTCCGTTCTCACATACCAGACCTATTGGTGCTGTCTGGTATTCAATCATGCCTGAAGAGAATTTGGAGCCGCCCACTGTTCTAACAGGTTAAGGCTCTGCCTTTTTTAATCCTAGGAATCTTCAAGGAACTAGCAAGTGTGAAGGCAAAAATATTTCCAGTTGCCCTAGACTTGATGAGCCTGGGCACGATTTTCCGCTGTTGTAGAGAGATAATCATGGTTACAAGTATGGTTAGGTACCGTGGGACGTTACTCAAGGTATTTGCCAAATAGTGTGAGGTCTTATCTAGATACACACCCAACCAGTTGACATCTACGCTAGCTGGGTCTCTTAGTTTCGCTATACTGCATCAGTGATGGTTGTTACAAGTTCAAGAAATCCTTTTGGTTTCGCAGTGCATTCTTTAGTAAAATGTTCCACCTTGCCGCAAACGAGGCATAAATTCAGTTTTCTTCTGCACCATTTTCCTCGGCGGTCAAAGGACCATGGGGTCCTCCGAATTCAATTGGCTTGGAAATTTCATGACTTTTAAGATTGGATTCCTTTTATTTCGGCTGAACTATTAATAGCTTCGGCTCTCCACAAGGTCTTTCAACTCTTCCCTCGGATAACCTGTGATCTAAGTGTATGACAAAATAAACGAATTCCGAAGAATCTGACCGGGGGTTCACAATGTGGGCCAAAGAGTCTTGAGCTCATCCCTTAGGCCTCTATAAAAGATCTAGGTTCTCTCCACCTTCTAGCCACTGAGTTTATGTGACTAACTTACTGAATGATGTAGGGTATGAAAGTAAATCCTTACTTCCTTGTCACAGGTTCAGCAGCTCATTATTGCTTGTTTGAACGAGGTGTGTAACGCAAAGGGACGACCTATTGTCTCCTTAAACTTTCCAAAATCAGGCAAAACGGTGTCATCGTTTTTGATGAGTGGGATAGCACCATTGGCAGCAGTGCCTCCAAGATAAGAAAAGATGAAGGCAATTTGGGCGGTATCAGTGGGAAATGCTGTGGGTTTGCACAGAAACTTCAATTGACACTGACTCCAGAATGCATCAAACTTGGCGCTAGCTCCAAAAAAGCACTCAGGTGAAGCCAGCATAACAGGAGTTGGTATGGTGACAGTGACATTGACCGGGTGACCCCGTCCTGGTTTGAGGAACTTGCAGACTGTGTGGATGGGTGCCCAGACACTCCAAACTGAGCGGGTTGCAAAACCGGATGTGCGACTTTAGGCACAGCCCCTGTATCAGGTAGCCAAGGGGAATGAAGTTAGCAGTATGTGACCAATTCATTTTTTAGCAACAGGTTTTCTTGTTGAAAAAACTGGACTTCGTGGCATGAGGCGGCTAACACCTTAGCGAAATCTAATGCACTAGGAGTCTCCTCCGTAAGCGCCTGAGCTAGGTTGTAAATGCTGAACTGTTTGCATAAATCCATTTAATCTGAACAGGGAAAAGTGTATGAGGCTTGGCTTTCTGTCATGTCACTCACCTGGGTCTTGTCCGCAGAGATGATGCTGGACCACTTATCTCTCCTATGGTGGTGTCTGATCAGGGAATTGCAACTGTGAATCAACTGCTGCCACAGAAGGGAAGTGGGGGTTGGAACAAAATAACAAACTGATAGACTTGCGTGCCTTCAAGCTCAGCCACCGTCTTCTTGGAGTTGTACATATGTCTCTTCTCTGTACCGGAGAGTGTCGTTGTCATATGTGTGTAATGTAGTGCACAGTGAGCTGGACTGCAAAACAAGTAGAAAGGTTATTCAACAAATAAGCAGTTTGTGGTAGTGTGGGTAAGCAGTAAGACTTTATCAGAGGGTAGTGTTAAACATTTGTTGTACACACTCAGTCAGCAAATGATTGCACACACTCAAAGGCTGAACTTCAGACCAATTGGTTTTGTATAAAAATATTCTTTTAGTTATTTTATTTCCTAGAATGTAGCAAGACTAGCACAGGTGAGTGATTTATACTTTGTAGTAGTGATACAGTTTGAATTGCAATTGTATATATACTTTGGTTTGATTACAGTAGAATTACTGGTAATGCAATGCTTTGAAATATTGTACATATACTTTGTATTGGCTTTTCAATAGGATGTCAAGTAAATTACTTTACAGATCACTTTTTTTACACAGTGTAGTGTACCTGGATACTGCACTGGGACATTCCCTGTAAAGTGGTAAGTAAAAGCGTTTTGGTTATTTGGTTACAGTTTTAGAGACTTTTATAGATTTTCCAGCTCCACACTTAAAAACCTTTTCATAGAAAAACAGTCTGGAGGGAGCACTTGGGGAAGAGGATGATCAGTGGGGAATACCGCAACTGGTGGGTCCCCCAGCAAAATCATGGTCGCCCTTAGCAACACAAATCCTGGCATTTACCCTTAGTAATTCCTTGAGGGCATGCAATGGTAGATGTGGAAAGGATATCCCCTCCAAACCAACCTACAACAGGGTCGGCCATGAGTCCTATTTGGACTACATCTTGGTCCAGACCCTGGACTGGAACAGGGTTGAGACCTTTGATGTGGTACAAAGAAGCGAGAGTGACCATAATGCACTGACTCTCTCCCTGGCTTTGCCATCTGGACCCAAGGTTTATCAGTTAGATCAATCGACATCAGTGGATAACCTAATTCTATCAAATGACAGCGTAGAGTTCGCTGGACCAAACTTTTAGACAATCCTGCCCATATCTCGGAGCACTACGAGAGGATACTCCCTACATTAGAATCTGTGGGGTCTATTATAAACTATCCCCACTCCGAAGATCTTTTCCTAAAGTTGGGCAACCTTCATAAGGATCTGGTGGGAACTCTTGCGGAGCTCCTGACCCCAGTGGTGGGGAAAGTGTCCTGCAGGGTACAAAGGCAGTCATGGTACAATTCAGCTTGTAGGGAGGCAAAGGGCAATTTGATTGCGGTGCTGAAGCACTCCAGTGACCCTGGGGTAATCAGGTTGAGGAGGGCTGACCTAAAGCAAGCCATTCACAACGCGAAGGTGGCTTGGGACCACAAAAATTGGGAAAACATGTTGATCACCCTCCAGACAAAAGATACCCGTAAGTTTTGGCAAATTGTGAAAACAGGTTCATCAGAGCCGACCAAAGCAGTTGAGGCCAACATTGCGGCTGCAGTCTGGGAGGACCATTTTCGCTGCCTTTATGAAGAGCCGGCAACGGGTCCACCTAAGCAGCATGACTGCGTATCTTTGGATCATCCATCGTTGCTGGGTGGCCCAAATGTTCATTCCTCAAATGTGGAAGACTCTGACCCCTTGCAGTTCTCTTTAGGCGAGGTTATTGCTGCAATAGCTAAACAGCCGACAGGGAAAGCCCCTGGATTAGACAAAATCCCGGGTGACTTATTTAAACACCAACCCACGATCTGGGCTCCATACCTGTTAACGGTTTTTAACGCAATTCTTGCAGGAATGGCGGTCCCCAGTACTTGGCTGGGAGCAGAGATTGTGCCAATCTTTAAGAAGGGCTCCCCTCTGCTCCCAGCCAACTATAGGCCAATCAGCCTGATTGATGTTTCGCAAAAACTTTTTGCGAGGCTGATTCTTGACCGCCTTCAGAATTGGATGGCAGACCACTCAGTCTTGAGTACATTTCAGGCGGGCTTTCGGAGCAAGGTTTCAACTACGGATCAACTTTTTCGGTTGGCCCTTATTTTCTGGAAGACTGTGAGGGTGGAAGGGGGCACCTTATACACCGTCTTTGTCGACCTCAGAGCGGCATTCGATCTTGTTCCGCGAAGTAAATTATGGTCGGTATTGGCTAAACTCGGGCTCCCCCACCCACTTTTAGATGTTATTATCCGTCTACACACCCTAAATTATGCATAGGTAAGGTGTGGGAGGTTGGGCCGTCTCTCTAATGGATTCCCCGTTGGCAGAGGGGTAAGGCAGGGCTGTGTCCTAGCGCCGACTCTGTTTTGCCTCTTTGTCAACGGGGTAATCGATTTTTTAAATAATGTCAACAACACAGATGCACCGCGGCTTGGTGGCACTAGGGTGCCCGCGATCATGTTCGCGGATGACACCTTACTGCTTTCAAAATCCCCATGGGGATTCAACGTATTTTGGAAGGGTTTGAGGCATTTTGTCGAGAGCATGGGCTCGAAATAAATGCCTCGAAAACTAAGTTTATGATTTTTAACCCCCCCAACAAAACTCGCCCCAATCCGTTTATAGGTGCTAACCAATTAGAAAGAGTTTACACTTTTGAGTATTTGGGCGTGACTATCAATGACAAATTGGAATGGGGCGATCATCAGGCCAAGTCACAGCTTAGATTGGCGCAATTATCAGGGGGTATTATTAGGCTAGTAAATACCAATAGATCATCCATCAGGCCGCTAGCCCCACCCCTGGAGATTTACAGACTCCAGGCCAGAGGAGCGATCCTCCACGGTAGTGAACTCTGGGGGTATGCTTGTAAAAAAGATCTGGTCACCTTAGAAAATAAATTTCTCAGGCAACTGTTAAAGTTACCGACAAGCACTCCGCTCCTGCCACTAAGGCTGGATCTGGGCCTAAAACCGCTGGATCAAGTGGTGGGTGTGAAACCTTTAACCTTTTGGAGAAGACTATGGACCACCCCTGAGTTAGCCAACTACAGGCAGGAATTGCAGGGAATTCTTGCCCTACCGGCTGTAGAGAACATCCCATAGTTCAAATATATTAAATCTGAATTTGACCGGTTGGGCCTTCCGTCCCTGTGGAACGATCCCTTAGTCGCCTGCCAGGGTATGTCCCGTAAACTTCTTGTGGCTACATATTATGCATGCAATCTGGCATCCCATATCCAGGGTACACGCCCTGACTCATTGGTAAATACATTTCTCTTGGTAAAGGATTCGTATAAGTTCGAGCCAGTCTTGGATGACATTTTCCCAAGTCTGGCCCGGAAGCTATTCCTCCAATGGCGCTACAGCACTCTTCCGCTAAGAGCATTTACAAGTAAATGGAAACAGTCATCCCCGGAGAATTGCCCGGGCTGCACTTGTAGGCTGGAAGACGAACTCCATCTAGTCTTTTTCTGTCCAGCCTACACTGCTGCCAGAAGATCTTGGGTAACTCCATTATGTAAGAACCTAGGGTTTCGCAGATGCTCTGAGGCTTTCCGAATCCTTAAAACTGATTTGTCTAAAGTAACTGTGTTTGTAATGGCCAAGTTTTTAGAGGCAGTTTGGTATAAGAGACTCCACCTAATCTCCAGGTCACCCTAACTCTTGCCCGTTCCTGTGCCACTGAACCTGATAATTATGACTCTATATGCAAGAGCCAGTTTTATGTTATATTGTTTGATGTGCTTTAGCATCATTTTAGTATTTATGATAGACTGTTTGTGTATTAGTAGCATTAAGCATTGATTTTGTACTGCTTCCCGAACATGCGACGAACTTTTGTGTACCTCCCTGGTTTACTAATGGGCTGAAAGTATATTGTTTTTTGTACCAATTTTATTGTATCTTTTATGGCAGAATGCCGAAATAAAGTTTATTGAAAGAAGAAAAACAGTCAATATTATCCTACGGGAGAAAATAGTGTTATCAGTTCAGAAGTAATTACTTTGTTGTGGGAGTTGGGTTTCTAGGGTTAGACTCAGGGGTCCCACAGGGTCGAGGATACATTCTCAAAGCACCCTCAGCGGCACTAGGGCGGCCGGGTGCAGAGTGCTGAGGCCCAATATTATCCAATGGGGGATAAGGAGCCTCTGGTTGGTGGCTTCTTACGAGCAGGCCACAAGGTTGTGGGAGCAAAGCTCCTGGACTTAAGCTCAGGGTAAATGGGGGTTCAGGTTAGCACCAAAGGTACACCCTCAGCGGCACTAGGGCGGCCGGGTGCAGGGTGCTGTTTTGTCATCTGGTGCCCTGTTACTTTCAATGGGGATTATCCGGTTTGCAAACACACTGCAGGCTCGGGAACGAAGGTATTTGGGCTGCGACCACCACTTGGAGAGGTAGTTGGGGTGCTGGGGGTTGGCTAGACACCGTTGGTTGAGCCACCCAAGGCCGTAAGGGGGTGGGGGGGGGGGTCGAGTTCAGGGGTGTCTTTTAGGGTCGGATCTTCCTACCAGCTCCTGGTCACGGTTGGGGGACACTCCGGATTGAGGCTGCAGGCGTTGGCTGGAGGCTTGAGGCAGGTCAGGGATCACTGGATCTTGGGTCAGGATCGCTGAGGAGACCTCCTCGTGGTGTTGGGCCACTCGAACTCGGGCCGTGGGCGATGGGTGCAGAGTGGTGCAGAGTAGCTGATTTTGCCGGAGCTGGAGTCAGTGGGTGAACAAATCCGGTGTTCACAAGAGACACAGACTTTTCCTTGGAAGGCAGATCAGTTCCTCGAGGTTCTTGTGGTTGCAGGCTGCAGGACACACCGGAGTTGAGCTTCTAAGGGCTGTTCTAGCCCTGACGCTGTTCTTCGCTGCCCTTTCCAGTCCTTACCAGCAGAGCGGAGTGGGGACTACTACGCAGGCCGTCCTACGCCCCAGGCAGCATTGAGGCAGCTTCCAGCACCATCGCCCTCACATTGCTGGGGTGGGACTCAGTCCCCCAGCAGACCTTGCACACGTGCGGGAGGTGACGTTTCCCTCCTGGCACCATAAAATTAGCCGTACACTCCCGCAGCGCAAGACTCGTGCAGGCCAGGCCCCGGGCGGGCCCGGCTGCGCCCATCCGCAGCCTCAACAAGGCCGGCCGGGCATACTCTCTTGGCTGGTCAACTACGAGGAGGCTACAGTTTGAAGGACACAGTATCCTAGGTGCACAACACGGAGAAGTTAATACTGCCATGTGGCTGGTTAGTGTATTTTTGGTAGTCTGTAAGCTTGGCGCACACTGTTTTGGGGCGGAGGCCATTTATTATATCATAAACGGCAGGCATCTCCTGTACAAACTAACTAAGTATGGGGAAGAGTAAAGCTGCGCACACTGACCATCTTAATAGTAATAAGCGGGCTACTATTGACTCCTTTTTTTGGCAAAAGCAGTGGGAGCTATCTCAAAGGAGATTGACAAAGCTAAGAGGAGACCCTCTATGGGCTATTTCGGTCTCCCTGCACCTGTACTTACGCCCGGAGAAGTAGCTGACATACCAGATAGGAATCCCCAAGCCACTAATTCTGACACTTCACATGCCTCTGCCATATGTGCTATAATGCAAGGGGATGGAGAGGAATGTGCTAGGACTTCCGCAGTTATAAACAAAGAAGGGTCGGAGCACATAAAAGACTGCGCAAATCAAGAAAAAAAACGAACCCACACGGAGAGTGGAAGCGCCACTATGGTGTGGCCGATATGGGGGATTTTTGGAACACTCTGAAGAAACTTTTCATGGATGTGGTGACTAATTTAATATGGGAGGACACAAGGAAACTCAGGTAATGACCTAAGGGGGGAACCAGAGGCAGTCAGGCACTAGAAGATGGTCAGCCTCCAATCAGGACATATATCACAAAATGAGACCACTTCTAGAGTGTAACCAAGTGAATGTGAAGTGTCGAGTTGTGATAAGGGCATCTCACAAAAAGTGATAGACTGGCATCACACACCACCAGGTGTCATGCTTCATCATCTGCCAGTCCTCGCCCTCCAGAAACCGTGTTTGGTGGAGGGCGGGCATACACCTGATGACAGGGATGCACTTTCTAAGGTGAGTGGGGGCCCAAAGGAAAAAAGAGTGAGTTTAAAAGGCCATCACAGAACCCCCATGCAACTTTATTCTGTAAGGGAACTGTGTGGTGTCTAAAAACAGTGACGAGATGCGTCTCTCCTCCTCCTCGATGAGGGAGGAGGAGAGACGCATCTCGCAGGTGTTCTTGCGGAGTACAGCCTAACAGCCACACCGTGTGACCACGGGGTACTCCCTAGTCCACGCCTCCCATGAGGCCAGCCGGTCTTCTCTAATGGGTCATTGGACCCTTGGAGTGGATAATGACTATAGGTCACGTCCACAGAGTGGCACTACCAGTAATGTATGGTAAGATTGGAGCCCCTAAAAATCGGTCCTGATGAAAGCCATGTACCCACTGAGACATCTGGCTGAAACATGTTGACCCACCTCACAACATTTATATAGCGGTGATGGGAAGATTGTCTCCTTACTCACCGCGTCACTGTTTTTAGACACCACACAGTTCCCTTACAGAATAAAGTTGCATGGGGGTTCTGTGATGGCCTTTTAAACTCACTCTTTTTTCCTTTGGGCCCCCACTCACCTTAGAAAGTGCATCCCTGTCATCAGGTGTATGCCCGCCCTCCACCAAACGGGGTTTCTGGAGGGCGAGGACTGGCAGATGATGAAGCATGACACCTGGTGGTGTATGATGCCAGTCTATCACTTTTTGTGAGATGCCCTTATCACAACTCGACACTTCACATTCACTTGACTAATTTAATATCCCAGCTTTGGGACAAAGTGGACAAAGTTCTAACAGATACCAAGGAAACATTTAATAAAGTAGAGTGCTTGTTGAAAACTGTTACAAAATACCTCCTCCTCCAACTGCGTAACTCCAGGCAGCTTGTAGTATACATACAGATGGAGGGACACATAAGAAGCTGTTGGTAGAGAAAGGGTCACCGAATCAAGTGACGGACCCGAGTAATGTGCCCTATGGTAATTCCATTCCCCATATGGGTTGTCTGACAAGGGACGTGGGAGGTAGGGGGGACCAACATACTAAAGCTGGTGAGCCTGAGCAAGCGAGGGCCAATCGAAGCAAGCCAAACAGTATAGGCTTGCCAATAATTGATCTGGCCCGGAGTGTTTCCCCTATACTGTGGTCTTCGTGGGGGTCCAAGGTCTGGGTTCACACAATAGTGAAACAACTGAAAATGTGATCAACAAGGTAGAGCACTGGTTGGGGACACATAGCAGGTTTATTGTCTGAGATCACACTAATATTTTGATGGCAAGAAGGGTTTTGTGGATTGGGGGCGATGCCGTGATAATCACTTTTAGATTTCCAGCATTGGCGCATAACATATTGAGACACTCTGTGGATTTTCCTTTCTATACCTCAGAGATCAATCCTCTTCCTTTATATGTTAGGGTCTAGTGACCTCACCAAGGGCCTCATTTATGAAAAGTGACGCATCGCTGCGTGAAAACAGCGATGCGTCACTTTTCACTGTGCCCTCCTTGCACACCAATGATGCGTCATAATTACAGTATGACGCATCATGGCGCAAGGAGTTACAGATACGTCAGTATTTTTGACATATCTGTAGGCGCAAAAGTGACACATTGCTGGAGTGTGTCACAAAAGTGACGCAACTCCAGCAATTTGTCCTTTCACATGGGGCAAGCCCCATGTGAAAGGGCCTGCATCAGTCTTACGCCTGCTGTGAGGCAGGCGTATGATTATGACACATTTGAGTCCTAGAGGTGGCGCAGTGAAATCTCATAGATTTCACTGCGTCACTTCCATGACCCTTTCTTGCGTCAATACGCCCCATTTGCATACATTATACCTGGCGCAGGTATAATGTGGCGCAGGGGTTTACAAAGTGACGCATCTACATAGATGCGTCATTTTGTGAATATAGCGCAATAAGGCGCATTTTTTACGCCACTGGTGCGTCACAAAAAGTAACGCACCGGCGACGTAAAAGTGACGCACATCCTCATAAATGAGGCCCCAAATTTTTATGTCTCTTTGTCAGATCTAAGTAGTTTGGATTGACTTGTCGAGGGCACAGAACATAGTCCATCACAGATCACCCCAACTGAGCCAGAAAAAAACAGACATCATGCCCATTGAACCCCATACGAGAGACATTGCAGTCCAACCTTTCAATAGTATTGTCCCTTCTTGCCAGATAGACCCCGGTGGGGGGGGGGGAGAGATAGCTCCTGCGACATCATATAGTGATTACTGTGGGGGAAACATTAGCTTGATATTCTGGAACGTGACAGGCTTAGCTCCCAAATTTGAAGACGAGAGGTTGATTAATTTTATATCCTCATATAAGATCATATGTTTACAGGAGACATGGGAGATGAAAAAGAAGTTTTTCCTGGATGGTTATAAGATCCTTTTTCTCCCAGTAGAAGGTTCATCCTCTGGCCATTTAAAAGGGGGTCTAATTATTTTTTATTGCACTTGACCACGGTGCATCGATGAAATTACTGAATTGGAATTCTAGAGTGGCACAAGATTTAACGATATCTGTGGGCAGTACACTGCGGTTTATACTAATACATTTTTAAAACGCAAAAAACAAGATTCAGGTCTCCTCAAGGTTGTTGGAGTTATCTGGGCGCCTGGTGATGATTTTCCATAGTCAAATCTCGTTTTGCTCGGTGATTTTGACTGTCATTTATGCCCCGACATTGGTCAAAGATCGAGAGATACCCCCATCTGCCAGGCTTCAGAAGAATGGCACATGGAGCATTCTCCGGATGGTCGCGAGTTAAATGCCCTTTTAAAAATGTATGATCTAAGGTTTACATTGCAAAATGCACTTAGGCCCCCTAATAGCATTTATGCACAATCTTATAAAGGAAGGTGCCATGCCACAATTAATGATTTTATTTTTGTTTCGTCATCTCTGGGCCACATTATACATTTCTCTAGGATTTTGGATAGTCCCTTTAGTGATCATAAACCTGTGATTCTGGGGTTGGGGGCACAGGGCCCGAGGGCAGTTCAGGATAATAAGAGGGTGAGGGCAATAATGCCAACTGACCAGCGGAGGTGATTGCGGTGGTCGCAGGTGGACACTAACGTTCTTAATAGTTCCCTCTTAATAAAAAAAAAATGTTAATATATTTTTATTAGGTATAAACAAAGACAATAACATTCGGCAGCAGCATGTACGGTATGTCCATAATAACACATATAGCGATTACAGTTAGGCAACATTAAAGATTGGGTCGATATCAATCATTCATTGAGGGGACATCAAGGAGACAATGGTTCCTCATCCGAGGGTTGCACAGGGGCCACACAGATCCCTCCCCGGTAGTAGTTCCACTTACACCACACTGCAGACCACTTCCTGGGGCATCCTCGTGCCACATAGAGGCCAGAGTTGGCGGGGCATCCGCCCCCCAAAGTTGGGCTATGTCTCGTTTGGCCACCATTGATTGCACCCAGCATAGCCCAGAGCCTCTCCACACTCGTTAAGTCAGTGGGTCCCCACATATTAAGGAGGCATCTTTTAGCCTCTGGACGGATGTTCTTATGCAACACTTCCCCCATTGCCTCATGTATCTCCTGCCAATACTTCTGTATCTGTTCACATTCCCAGAGTATATGGAGGAAGGTCCCTACGTGACCACAGCGGCGTCTGCAGCCCCCCTTCTCCCCATGTGAACCAGTTGGGGCCCAGTGATGTATATTCTGTGCAATATTTTGAGTTGGACCAGCCTTAGTTGTGCGGAAATTGCCACCTCTCGGGGCGAGGCGACTGGCTCTCGCCATTCCTCATCATCAAACTCAAATCCATCTCTTGCCCAACACTCACGCAATCGTTCAAGAGGATCCGGGTGTTGTTAATCAATTTTTTATACGTAAATGGGATTGCTTTCTGTGGAAGATAGCCATCGAGTAAACCATCTTCAAGCGGTGAGGGCTCAGGGGGGACTGTGCCCTTATGCAGGGTTGCGGTGATCTGCAAGTAGCTGAAATATTCTGAGCCAGAGAGCTTGAATTGCTGCTGGAGAGTGGCAAAAGTGACCATAACTTCCTTCACCCAAAGATCTCCCAACCGGGATATACCAATAATATCCCATTTATCTAATCCTTTTGAGGTACGGAGGTTACCCAGCTGGTCCGAATCCCACAGAGGTATTGCCAGCGTGATGTTGCGGTCCCAACCTGAGCTTTTATTAATGGTGTGCCAAATCAGAACAGAGTGTTTGATTGGGCCGGTTAGGGGGAGTTTCCTGGGATTTGAATACAGGGATCTTTTGTAGTACCCGCCAGACAGCAGCCATCTAGCCATGGTAAAACCTGGGTCATTGGGCTATCGGTAGGTGCCCTGGTTGATAGTGGCCAAGTGGAAGCCCAATAATATTTCCGGATGTCGGGGAGACTGATACCTCCGTCGTACCAGTTCAGGACTAATTTGTTAAGTGCGATTCGGGGCCTCCCATCCCACAGCAGCTCTCTCTGTAATCCTTCAATTTCTCAAACATATCTAGCTGGAACCGGATCTGGGTAATTTTGCAGGGCGTATAGCAGATGGGGAAGGGACATAATTTTAAATAGGGCAGCTCTGCCCAGCAGAGAAAGAGGGAGTGTCTTCCAACTCGCAATGTCACATCTCAGCCTCTGCAAGAGTGGGGACAGGTTTCGCTCATACTGGAGTTTAGGATCTGCTGTAATAAAGATCCCGAGGTAGCAGAAGCCATCTCTCACTGTCTGCATTGGGCAATTCCTGGGCAATGCAGGAGATTCATTTCCAATGACATATATGAGAGACTTGTTTCAATTGATTGAGTAACCCGAATATCTGCTGAGTGTTGTAAAAATATCCAATACGCAGCTTAGAGATATTTTGGGCGAGGCTAGGTAAAGGAGTACATCGTCAGCATTAAGCGAGATGAGGTCCTCCTAGTCTGCCAACCACCGTAGTCCGTGAATAAACGGATCACCGCGGATCCAGGCCGCCAGTGCTTCCAGCCAGAGGGCAAATAACAGGGGCGACAGCGGGCATCTCTGTCAGGTCCCCTGACTCAGTTGGAATGTGTCTGATCTCTTGTTATTGACCACCACTTGGGCCAGTGGTTCCGAGTAGAGGAGTCTAACCCATGCTATAAAAGCAGGCACAAACCCCATTTTGGCGAGAACAGCTAGGAGGTATGGCCATTCGATGGTGTCGTATGCCATTGAGGCATCTAGGGACACAATTATGTCCGACTTCTTGATAGTATTAGCCCTCCCAGCACTCCATTAACCCTTCGCAGATTAAGGGCCGTGTTACGGTGGGGCATAAAGCCCGACTGGTCTGGGTGAACCAGGGTGTTTATCACAGAGGATTTTAGGTTCTGCGTTGAGCAGGGAGATGAGTCGTAGGAGGTGCACTTGTTCCTGGGTTTCCCTTCCTTATGGATCACGACCAGTGACGCCAGGGGTGGTCCGGAGGGAGAATTCTCACATTCCTGCTCGCCTCAAACATGGAGCGGAGATATGGGGCAATTTTATCAGGATGCAGTTTGTAGAGCGCAATGGGCAATCCATTGGGCCCGAGTGCTTTTCCCGAGCGGAGGCTCCTGATTGCCTAGGCTTTTTCGTCAATGGTGATGTCGCTATCTAAGAAGCTTTTGTCCTCTTCCGAGAAGGTGGGAATAAGGATATCTCGAAGGAGGTCTATAGAATCCTCCTCGAGGAAGGATGAACCTGATTGGTATATCACATTGTAGTACGTGGCAAACTCATGCATGATTTCAAGTGGGTCTGTGATTACTCTTCCCGCCTCATCCGTCAACTCTGGGACAAGCCTGTTAGCCCGTTCCTTCCTGTCCAGCCAGGCCAGGAGCTTACCAGCTTTATCACCCCATTCATAAACCCTACCATCTTTTTCGCTCTCCCAACTCCTAGCCCTGTCAGTGGCAATTCTTTGATATTTGTCTCTCTTCAGTTGTAAAAGGTGAACTGTTTCTGGACACTTTTTCTCATTGGGACAGTCCTCAAGACGGAGGATCTCGCTCTCTATATTTTTTAGATCTTTTTGTTTTTCTTTTTTATCTCCTGCGATCAGCGAGAGAGCCTGCCCCCTAATTACTGATTTGAACACCTCCCACAATATTTGGGGTTTGGGGGGAGTTGACGGAGCCCTGGTTCTCCTGAAAATAGTGATCAATGGCGAGCAGGAGCCCTTGGCGGACCAGGGGGTTGCGGAGGAACCAGGGGCTGATGGGCGGGATCGTACCCACCCGCGTGTCTCCCAGGACCAATTGAGCCCATACCGGTGTGTGGTCAGAAATATCCGTGCCAGATGTCGAATCTCGCGAATGTGCCTAGTTTGAGACGCTGGGGTTAGGAGGTAGTCAATGCGAGAGAAGCTGTGATGCGCCCCCGAGAAGTAAGATTGTTGGATGCTACTGGGATGAAGTGCCCTCCACACATTCGAGAGGCCGAGGGCCTCCAGGAAGTCCGGGAGCCAGCAGGACGAGGGGCCGATGTCGCGAGGGGGGTGACGGTCAAGGGAGCCAGAGGCAACCGCATTGAAATCCCCTCCCACTCGTAAAAGACCCTCAGGAAGTGAGAGCAGCCGGGTCCCCAGATCAGTGAAGGTTTGGTTCTGCAATCCGGGCGGGACATAAACCGACATTAAGGTAAGTGTGTTGCCCTCCCACTGCCCCGTAACTGCAATGTATCTGCCCCATTCATCAGTGCGTGTTGACTGCAGAGAAGGAAAAGGAGTTTTTAATCAGGATACCCACCCCTGGATACTGAAGTGAAACCAGAGTGGGCTACCAGCCTATATCCCCATCTATTTAGTGCTTTACATGTATTACCAACCGGGTGTCTCTCCTAGAGGAAGACCACCTCTGGGGTATGGCTCTTGAGGTACTGGAGGACTAAGGTGCGCTTCACCTTATCACCAAGCCCATTAACGTTCCAACTCAATAATGTAAAACTTTTATCCCACTGCGTATCCATAAAAACTATCAAGTGTGGTCTTGCCTTCGAACGCCCTCATATTTGGTGCTGCCGATTGAACCTTAACAAACGAAACCCCCCCAACCCCAACTCCAACCACCCCCCTCCCTGCTCCCCTGCACTCTAGGTCTAAAACTACCCATGAGATTAACTTTGTGAAGACTAAAAGTAGCTAAATATGGGGAAAAGTGCTCCATCCCCCCTCCCAACCACCATTCTTGAAACAAACCAGAGTAATTCCACCGTGCGGGACAGTCGCCCTTGTCTCTGAGGTCAGAAAGACATGATATGCCTCGGCCAGCCAATGTACCTCCGGGCAGTCAGCGCCGCTCACATGTCTCTCTCGGTTCAGCACTGGACACAGGGCAAAGCTGGTACACAAATTCATCCAGTCAGGCCTGCCCCATGGTCAAGGTTCAATATCAGTTTAGGTTCAGCGGGCATTATGTTCCTTCGCATCTCTCCATCCCTCCAGTCAATTCCCCACATCATTAGAGCGATCAGAAAACCAGGTCTTTCCATCTGCCTCAACCCGCAACCAAGCCAGGAAGAGCATGGCATACTTCAGGCCTTTGTCTCTGAGTCTTTTTTTAACAGCAAGGAACGAATCATCGCTGTTTCTGGGCAGCCTGAGTAAAGTCCGGGAAGAAAGAGATAAATGCATTTTCGTATTTAAGTGG
Source organism: Lissotriton helveticus (assembly GCF_964261635.1). Taxonomy (NCBI): domain Eukaryota; kingdom Metazoa; phylum Chordata; class Amphibia; order Caudata; family Salamandridae; genus Lissotriton; species Lissotriton helveticus. The sequence goes on from NC_136057.1 coordinate 1,423,951,422, forward strand.
TGGTGCCAATTAAGCAACCTGGCCAGTAAGGGACGGGGAGGGGCCCCAGGTCTCGGACGCCCCCTGGGACCCTATTGGCCCGCTCCACCACAAAGAACTTCGACAGTCTCTTGGGGCGTAAAAGATTAAGTATGAGGTCCTCGACAAATAGGTCAGATGCCTGCCCCTCCACTTTCTCCGGCACTCCAATAATCCACACATTGTTATGCCTGGTGCATCCCTCATAATTATCTAGCTTGTCCTCTGCATATTTCTTGAAGAGTTTCAGGTCATGGATATTGGTTTGGAGCTGCGAGACATCTTCAAGCAGGCTAGTCGAGGTCACTTGAAGTTGTTGGACCTTCTCACTCACTTTGGTACGGTCTGCCCTGATGAGAGTTATTTCCACAGTGATCGCATCTGCTCTCTGTTCCACAGACGTTCTCACTCCGGCTATCACCTCCATGACATCCTTCAAGGTGAGCTCGGGAGGGCGGCTCTCTGATCCCCCAGTCGGCACCTTCCGAGAGAGGAATTCGGGAACAGCCACCTTTGGGAAGGCGTATTTGTCCAACCTGCTCTGTTGCGTCTGTTTGGTGCCTTTTCCACTCATTCTGCCTATGAGTCCGGCACTCCTCGCCCCCTTATCTGTTCCCGGGTCTCACTGGTGAAGTCCCAGGCTCTTGTAGCCTCGGGTGGCACCTGATCTCCCGTCACTCCCAGGGAGGTAGACTGAAGAAGATGTGGGACACCGTCTCTCGCCTCTATACTACTGCAGGCCCGGCGGCCACAAAGAGCTAATGTCTGTACCACCGCAGTCTTTCACCCAACGAGGGGGACGTCAACCCTCGATGTGGGGGGGTGGGGGCCTTCCACTCCCAGCCCACAGCAACTGTAGCATGAAGTTTCGCAGTGCGGTCTCAGGTCATGCGGGCAAGATTCACCTTCATGAGGGGCACATAGACACAAGGCGCAAACCTCACCAGTTCAGCCACTCGGATCCTATACCCATATGGACACCAATCGGTCTCAGGAAGTCGGGCGCACCACCAGGCCAGATCCCCTTCGCTCGCTGTGAGCTGCTCGCACCGCCAAAGGTATGCACTCACCGTCTCTCTGCGGCGTCGGCCCCAGGGGCGGCACCCCTCCATCCAGCCAGGGGTCTGGGATGGTCGATGAGCCCCACTGCTGTATTTGGGTTTGGGGGGCCCCCTGTTCAAAGGGCCCCCAGGATCTCTTCAGAGGATGGTGCCGCTGCAGTGACAACTCCGATGCCACTCCCCCAGGACCAGGCCTCAGTCCTCGACATTGCAGAATGCGCTAGCCGCACGCACACCCACCCTCCTCGGGCTCCGCCGGCACTACAGGACCCGGTCTGTCAGTCCAGGGAGGCCGCAGAATACTGGAGCCTTCCACTCACTCTGCGTTGTCTCGGCGGATTCAGCGACCGACTTGGTCGAGTACGGTACGCATCAGGCAGCTGTCCCCGAGTTAGGGGGTCGGATATGTGTGGCGAATGATCTGCTTTGGGGCCGGGTAAGACGGAGCTACTCCTTTATGCGGCCATCGTGCTTCAGCGCGAAGCCACTCCCCCCCCTTTAAATTAGGACAAATAGAGATTATGAAGTGTCTCGAAACATCTCCCTCAGATGGGGATGTAATTAGCTCCTTTGTCTCAATTGCACAGGCAGTGGCTGGCTTGTTAACTATGCCGGCAGTTCCTTCCTGTTCAGATAATCCAAGATGGTTTGACAGTGGGTGCTCTAAGGCGCTAAGCAATCTAAAAGCAGATTTGAAAGAGATTCCGCGTAATAAAGATAGGGTAGCTCCTTGCCGTAAAAACTATAAAAGTGCGCTAAAAGGGCAGAGAGCATCATTACAGAAACAGGCCTGGGAAAAGCTGGTACAAGGTAGTGAACTAAAGGACAGCTCCCTCTTCTAGAAGGTCATCAATAGCCCTTGTTTCTCTGAACCAGATAAACTGAGTAGTATACATCATATAACCCCGAAGCAATGGAAGGCACATTTCCATGCGGTCTATAATTATGGTGAAGGAGAACAAGATATTGTTAATCTGGTGTCCCTCTCATGTGATGTGCAGATTAACTTCCTTTTGGATGAGGTTAAAACTGCCATGGAGGGACTGTCGCGTAATAAGTCCCCAGGTCCGGATGGGATCCCCCTGACCTGTTACGAAATAACATAGACGTTTGGGCCCAGATTTTGACCAGGGTTCTAAATGCTGCAGCACAGACGTCAATGCCTCAGTCATGTTCCTTCGCTACCATCGTCCCCATCTACAAGAAGGGTGACAGGGACAACTCACAGTGTTACCGCCTCATATCCCTGATAGATTCCACTGGTAAGGTTATGGGTAGTGCTCTTTTAAATAGGTTATCAGAATGGGCAGATAGTAACTGGATTCTTTCGGATACTTAATATGGCTTCAAACTAGGTAAATTAACAGTGGGTCAATGCCTGAATCTCTACCTGCTGATATCAAAATATACAATCGTCAAAGCAGGCTCTATTTATCTGGGGATTATGGACCTTACAGCGGCGTTCAATAGTGTGAACCGTAGTTCATTGTGGGCTCTACTAGATGAGATAGGTGTTGAGCGTGCAATAATAAATGTATTAATGTCTCTATATGCTAATACTTCAGCCGCACTTCGTTTTACTCAGGAAGGAGGGCTCACTGATAATTTTAGATGTTGAAGAGGTGTGCGTCAAGGGTGCATTCTTGCTCCTTTTTTATTCACACTGTATATTAATGGGCTAGAATCACATCTGACTCACTGCACCCTGATACCCCGAGAATAGGCACTAGACCAGTACCAATCCTGTCATACGCGGACGATGTGGTGCTTATAGCACAAACACCCAGAGCCCTGCAAGTGTTAACAGATGGATTTGTCTCCTTCATGAATACGTTGGACTTATCTCCCAATTTTACTAAATCATTTGCTATGGAAATAGGGTCCCATGGGAGTAGTACAAAAACCTTTAAAGCAGGCACTGCTAATTTAGCCAAAGTCCCGACTTTTACTTACATATCTGGGTGTTTTATTTGATGATAAATTAAGTTGGAATAACCTGAAGGAGGAAAAGGCAAAAGACATGAATAAAGCCATGGGAGCTATCACAAATTCCAAGCATAGATTAGGTACTTGGTCCCCTGGGATGATTTTAAAATTATATCAGTCATTTTCTATTTCTGAAACCACGTAAGGGAGTGAGGTTTTTTTATAAGGCAGTTGATAAATTACAAACCACCCAAATTAAAATTTTAAGACTGATTTTAGAAGTGCCACAGGGAACATCCACATATACTGTACATGAGGAACTGGGGGTTAAATATATCATAGACTTAGTTGCAGTTAAGCTCCTGCTCTGCTGGGTGAAAGTATGGTCCAATGAAGAGGCTTTTTTTTAACCAAGCAGTAATATTGGATTGTCTTTCCTTGGATCATGCATTGAAAATCCCCTAGTTAAGATACATTAAAGATTCATTTAGTGCCCTTGGAAGACCAGATATATTTATGAATTATGAGACAGCGAAGAGGGTGGATAATAAGTTAATCAAAGACCTATTCTTTAAAACAATCAGCGTTGAGCGTGAAGGTAAGGAACTTAATAAAGCCTATGGTAAAAGCTCACACTCTAGTTAAATAACGCCAGGTATGGACCCTTAACTTTCAATTTTAACCAATCCCCATGAGCATTTCTTAATCACTCGTTTTAGATTCAATATGCTTCACCACTTAGTTGCCTTTCCTCCTGATTTTGTAGTACGTACCGAGGAGAGAGGGCCCTATGGTTGTGACAATATGTCTCCACAGGATAGTTTACATTTTGTTTTTATTTGTAAATATTTTATCCATCTCATACGACAATTTCTTAAACCCTAATTAAAAGACATGGGCTTCAGGCAAGCAGGTGCTGCCCTTTTGCGCTTGCAACTATTGCAAACTGATCGTACAGTGTGTGTTGTTACGCATTTTTTAAGTGCAATGTTAAGATCTAAGAAATACAAATACGACTAAGACTGGGAGGGATATTATGGGTTTGTGCTTGATTGATAACAGAATTAAATGTACAGCAAAGATTTTAAATATTTTATTATTGTATTTATGCTACAGGAAACTTATGTAATTATGTAATGCTGTCTCAATGTACTATTAAGAGTTATTTATAAAGACCAAGACTGTCTAGATTCCCAGGAGAATGATAGTGACTTTTGTATGATTATTGCATGATGAAATATGTTTTTAATAAATTCAATTCTATTCTTAATGTATCATCTCTTTTATGGCGGAGTCACTGCCGAATAAAGATTGCACTGATTGATTGATTGAAGTCAGTGGGAATCCTCCTATTCTTAGCTTTGGCACGCCTGATTGGTCCTTCTTCTTTTCTTCTTGGTCATTGCTTGTCTGACTTCTTGGTTCAGGGCTGCCCACTAAATACTGTATTTAGGGGGCGTTTTAGGGGTCTCAAGGTCAGTAGCCAATGGGCTACTGACCTTAGGGTGACTATACCATTGGTGTGCTCACCCCACGTGGTGGAGTGAGCACAAACCCTAATCCTGGTTGTGGCGTGCCTGTCTTCTGCAAGATGACGGGCACTGAAGAGTGGGCTTCACCTTACCTTCCCCACCTGATGGGTGGGGTTGGCAGAGGTGGCCACGACTTCGGGGCTGGCTAATTCTTCCCACCTGTCTTCCCACCGAGAAGGAGAAAAGACAGAAGGGGGCCTGCTCCTGATAGCAGGAGAGGCTGGGGGTCGCATTACAAAGGCTGCAAAGCCTTTGAAGCTCCCCTGCCACAGATGGCTCTTCCTGGACTGGAGGAGGTGTGACCACCTGCTCCCAGGAAAGGCTTTGTTTCTGGTCTCAGGGAGCGAAGGCTCCCACCCCAGGGGTCCAGAAACATGTCTCGTGGTGGCAGGCTGGTGTGTACCAGTCAGGGAACCCACCAGAGGCTGGTTGTGCCAGGGTCTGACTCCTTGCGCCGGCCATATGTCCGGATTCAAGGGAAAATACCCCAGGAACTACAAATCCCAGAAGGCCTTTGTAGGAGGGGTCTCTAGGTACTTTAGGCTGACAAGCACGGTCTACTGCGTGCGTAATTCCGATGGTGAGGGACAGAGTTTCTCTTGGCTGCAGAAACTGGAGTTCTTCTGTTTAGGACTAAACGGAGTAGTGATAGCGGATTGCTGTCACCTACGGGCGCAGGCTGGATCTTGCAGGGCGAGCCGTTCTTTGATTTGCAGACTCACGGTTGGGAATCAAACCGGAGTCAACTGGCTGTCGGCAGAGTGCACCGAGCGAAGCGTTCTCGACGAGGGAGGAGCTCGAGTGAGGCGTTGGGATCACAGAAACCTCAGTCATTACTAACCTTGAAAGCGGCTTCAACGGCTATTGGGGTCCCTTCGGCTGCTCGGGCTCGAGCAGTCGCTTGTCTGGACAACAGTGCTGGGCAATACCAGACATATCGGCGAGATGCCGCCAGGAAGGTACTGTTGGCGAGCGAGCTGAAAAGCGTTTAACATTGAGTTTGAACATACAGGGTTTTACAGATAAGACACCTGAATGTACTATTTGTGTTTTCAGTTCTTCATGAGGAGCCTATGTGTTTTGGTCCCCTTGTAACTATTTGCTGACGCTTATTTCCTTATGAACTTTTGGGAGCAAGGATCTTTGGACATTTGCTCTTGTGGCTTCTTCTACTTTTGTGCTAGTGTGATACACTACCTTTAATTTCTTCTCTGCTCCTGCTTTACTTTTGATGGGAATTCGGCAACAAGGGTATTGTTAGGAGAAGAATTTAGGTAGAGGTCAGAGACCCACATTGACAAACGTACATTGGTATCTTACTCCCTTTCTGACAAAACCCTGAATTGTGAGACGGTCCCTGGAGCCCTTAAGAGCCCGCCTTTACAGTAACGCCTTGCTTGGCTTACTGCTTCCTAGTCGTGAACACGCCCCCTAACTCCAGTCCCTGTTTGTCTTTGAGAACCTTCGCTCCTGTTCGAGCGGTTGCTCGATATTATCAGAACGATATTCCCTCTCCGCTTCTGGTGGCCCCTCTCCCGGTACGTGGTGTATGCTCTGTTTCCCCCTTCATTCTATGTTGAGCGGCGAGCCGTTTTTAGGTCGAGCGACCTATCCCAATGCGCATGCGCATTGAGCGGGAGTGAGATATATAGGGGCTTATCGAGAGTTTACCTAACTGGCGATTCCACTGGCGATCCCATGCAGTGCATGTGCTTTTTAGGTCATTGCGCAAGCGCAAGCCCTAAAAAGCGCGTGCACAATGCCACCAGCCGCCTGCCTGCCTGCCTGCCTCGCATTACCACATCAAAGGCTGCCCTCCCAGCGCATTTCTCACCCCCTAATTATTCACGGCCGGTCGGCCGAAGTTTCAGTTTCACGGCTGCGTCTCAAGCATGCCAAGTTACAAGCTTCATTTCTTTGTCTGCAATTTCACATTTATTTTCATTTATAGAGTTTTTTTTCTTCAATGTGGCTATTTATGTGCATTTTTATTTTATCAGCAAGTTTATATTGTTTAATTTTTAAGGACCCCCTGAGAAGGTGCTGCGGTCCCCACTTTAAAAATCGATTTTACATTAAGCAAATGATGCTCGAAATTCCCAAATCTAAAATAACCCAAAGCAAAAAAGTAAACCATTTCTTTTCTCTCCTACTCTGTGGATCTAATGTCCCCATCTCCGGGTGACACATTGCTTTGAAATGTTATAATCTCAAATATCTGTTTTTCTCTGTCAAATCCATCCCTACATTAATCTCCTTAAGCCTCGCGTTCCTTTTCTTCTTTGCCGTCAGATTTATCCCTCTGACCACTTGTAATTTTACAAATCAGCCGATCGATTCCAAACAGTGTTGGAGAGAAGGGTTATGTGGCGGATATTTCTGGCTCAGTAAAACATGCTGAATTTCTTCTGGTGTCGTTTTCGGACGCTGGGACATCATTCAGCAGTGCCGGCATTTGTCTGTATTAACCTGCGTGGAAGGGAGGGGGCTTTATTTTAACCTCCAGCTGGGCAGAAACAAAGGCCTGATTTAAAAGACCATCAGCCCGCCTTTTGTTCAAGCCATCTGAGCCTAACACCTAGATGCCAGTGCAATGGAAGAAAGCAGAGGCAGACAGCTAATTACTTCACACATACTTAAGCAAAACCTTTGGAGCCAGTTGTTTTAACTTTGTTTAACCGCCTACGAAAGAGAAGTGCTTACACATTTTTAATCTTGCCTCCCAAAGCAACACGACTTAAGATACCACGCCCCCTCATGTGAGACCTTCACACCCTCATCGCCGCTCTCCCCGCTCCGCCCCCTCCCCTGCCCGCCGTGTCGCATTTCTCCTCCCCCCAGCAATGCCCTCCGTCTTGTTCTCCTCCGTCGCTTGTTCCTTACCTCAGTTTACCTTCCTCCTCGCCTCTCCTATTTCTTTATCTAAGCCCCTCGTATTCACTATAATACAGTCCACGTTGATTGAGCACAAGGTCAAAGAAAGGATTATTGTCATTATAATGGAAATGAAAACAAGGCATGCGCAACCCACCATCTACAACCCTTACATTAACATCGGTCAGTGATTAGTACAAAATAAGTACCCCTCTGTATATAATAAAAATGTCATGCCACATCCACCACCACATCCACCACCACATCCACCACCACATCCACCACCACATCCACCACCACATCCACCACCACATCCACCGCATCCACCACCACCACATCCACCGCATCCACCACAACCACATCCACCGCATCCACCACCGCATCCACCACCGCATCCACCACCACATCCACCACCACATCCACCATCACCACCACATCCACCACCACATCCAACATCACCTCCACATCCACCATGACATCCACCGCCACATCCACCGGCACATCCACCACCACATCCACCACACCCACCACCACCACACCCACCACCACCACATCCACCACCACATCCACCACATCCACCACATCCACCACCACATCCACCACCACATCCACCACCACTTCCACCACCACCGCATTCCCCATCACCACCGCATCCACCACCACATCCACCACATCCACCATCACCTCCACATCCACCATGACATCCACCACCACATCCACCACATGCACCACCACATCCACCGCATCCACCACCACCACATCCACCACATCCACCACCACATCCACCGCATCCACCACCACCACCGCATCCACCACCACATCCACCATCACCTCCACATCCACCATGACATCCACCGCCACATCCACCACCACATCCACCACCACCATATCCACCACATGCACCACCACCGCATCCACCACCACATCCACCACCACATCCACCACACCCACCACCACCACATCCACCGCATCCACCACCACCACATCCACCACATCCACCACCACCACATCCACCACCACCGCATCCACCACCACCACCGCATCCACCACCACCGCATCCTCCACCACCGCATCCACCACCACATCCACCACCACATCCACCATCACCACCACATCCACCACCACATCCACCATCACCTCCACATCCACCATGACATCCACCGCCACATCCACCGGCACATCCACCACCACATCCACCACACCCACCACCACCACACCCACCACCACCACATCCACCACCACATCCACCACATCCACCACATCCACCACCACATCCACCACCACATCCACCACCACTTCCACCACCACCGCATTCCCCATCACCACCGCATCCACCACCACATCCACCACATCCACCATCACCTCCACATCCACCATGACATCCACCACCATATCCACCACATGCACCACCACATCCACCGCATCCACCACCACCACATCCACCACATCCACCACCACATCCACCGCATCCACCACCACCACCGCATCCACCACCACATCCACCATCACCTCCACATCCACCATGACATCCACCGCCACATCCACCACCACATCCACCACCACCATATCCACCACATGCACCACCACCGCATCCACCACCACATCCACCACCACATCCACCACACCCACCACCACCACATCCACCGCATCCACCACCACCACATCCACCACATCCACCACCACCACATCCACCACCACCGCATCCACCACCACCACCGCATCCACCACCACCGCATCCACCACCACCACATCCACCACCACATCCACCACCGCATCCACCACCACCATCACTTCCACCACCATCACTTCCACCACCACATCCACCACCACATCCACCACCACTTTCACCACATCCACCACCACATCCACCACCACTTTCACCACATCCACCACCACATCCACCACCACCACATCCACCACCACCTCCACCACCACATCCACCACCACATCCACCCCCACATCCACCCCCACATCCACCACCATCACCACCACCACCACATACACCACCACCATATCCCCCAGATCCACCACCACCACATCTATGTGTGTGTGTGTGTGTGTGTGTGTGTGTGTGTGTGGCTGTGTGTGTGTGTAGGTGCAAATGCAATGTTCTTGGATTTTCGTCACAATAAAATACACTGAACATAATCTTCACAAAAGTTATTTACAAACGTTTAAGCTATTGCCATTATAAATTACAATACATTTTATTTAAGTATTAATTATTTACAAAATTAAAAGCCATTGTTATTTGCAATATCAATACATCTAAGTCACGTACATACAACACACATTGCATTACAAATGCTATAGGTGTCATATTTGCGAAAGTTAAAACTATTGACATTGTAACTGACAAAGCTATTACTTTTGCTATTTTCAAAACCAACACATAAATAAAAAAAGTGTCATTTACAATACCAATTCCTCAAACTTTCCTAATGCGAGACCTATTGCATTTCCAATGCTTGTTGGACTTCCCTTCTTTCAAAGTGGCTTTTAGGGAGCTCCGCGTTCCCCTTCTTCGGAGCTTCCCTCTTCAAAGCGCTCTGCCGTCTCTCTTACCTGTCCTGCCCCGCAAATGCTCGTGTGTTCCGCTCCTCCCCCATAGCCGGACAACGAGTACCTCCCGCAAGTACTCGTATGTTCCACTCCTCCCCCAGAGCCGGACAACGTGTTTCTCCCGCAAGTACTCGTGTGTTCCGCTCCTCCCCCAGAGCCGGACAACGAGTATCTTCCGCAAGTACTCGTGTGTTCGGCTCCTCCCCCAGAGCCGGACAACCAGTCTCTTCCGCAAGTGCCCGTGTGTTCTGCTACTCTCCCCGAGCCGGAAAACGAGTCTTGCCCTTGTTTAGTTTACTCGCACTCTCTCGTGTGTTCCGCTCCTCTCCCAGAGGCGGACATCGAGGCGTGCCAGTATTTCCTTTTTTTTTTTACACTCTCGTGTGTTCCGCTCATTTATTCTAGAGCCGAACAAAGTGAGGTGTTACTTTCATTTTGCCATATCTTCCTAAAGATATTTTTAGTCAGCTTTAGGGTTGCCCTGGTTGCACTTTGACTCTCTTGCTTCTTCCTGCCAATTATCACCTTTAATGGAAGAAGATATACAGAGAGATTCCAACACAGTTTTGGGGTGAGTGAAAACCTACTGTCAAGTGTCAATGTTTGTAGTGGTCTCTGATCTAGTGTATCTATTGTATATTGTCACGCTTCTTTATGTTCTTAGAGTTTCCTACACCTTCAAGCTGCTGCGACTGAATACCTGACTACATCATCTGGGGAAGAGTGGTGGTCACTCTTTGGTTTATTCCCCACACTTTTAATGAACAAACACTAGTGAGCACGTACTCTGGTTCTCCTGGTTCTATTTGTTGGAAGTGTGTGTAACTTTCATCTTCGCTCCTGTGGAAAATCGTTGGATTACTGACAGGTATGTATGTGTAAGGGTGGTGGTTTACTAGAAATGAAGGCGGGTTGAATGCGGTATTAACCTGTGTGCTTTGCATTGTAGGTATATCCTCCTCCAGTAGTGAGCGGTATCATTGCTGGTGGAGCTGGCTTTACAGGTACTGATCCCTTTAGTGAGATCCAATGAGAGTAGTAGAAATGTAGATTCATATTAATCACTGTGTTTTCTGTTTTAAGGGATCCCATTCCCCGCTGTTCCTACCCTAATTCCTTTTCCTCACTTGATCGCCTCAATAATCTGTGCATCATGTGTTAGAGTTGGGGATATCGAGAGGTTGACCCCTTTGAGCATCGCCTGAATTCCGAGGAGTTTCTGTGGCTGTGACAGAATTATGCACCCATGTTATTCACTACTCCCGGTCCAGGCGATTCACAAACATGGCTTCCTCGGACGAAGTATTACAGGCGTTGGTTGTCGTTCAGCAGGGGTTAGCAGCATCTAGAGCTGAAACAGTCGCCCATAGGGAAAGAATTGAGAGACCATCTAGGAATCCGTTTGACGCTTCCCCATCACAGATCCGAGTACATGTCCCCCCGCCCATACCTTTGGCTAGCCCAGAACAATATTCTGGGGATCCCCTGAAAATTCTGACCTTTTCAACACAGATTATGATGAACTTTTCATGCAAGCCAGCTTCCTTCCCTAACAATCACTCAAGGGTGGCGTTTGCCATATCATATTTGACGGGAGATGCTGCCAATTGGACTGTCCCATTGGTAAAGCATGACGATCCCGTAATACCAGATTGGAACGCTTTTCGTAGGGAACTTGAAAGGATGTTTGACCGAAGGGCGACCACGTTTAGTGCTGATAGGGAGCTGTTGGAGATAAAACAGGGAAGGCAGGATTTGGTTACTTATTTAACATCTTTCAATCGGTTGGTAGCTGAAACCGCATGGCCTGAGGAAAAGAGTATGTTGCTCTAATATCAGGGACTACGGGACGACATGAAGGATGTGTTGGCCCAGATCAACCCCCAACCCACTACTTGTACAGACTTAATGAATCTGACTTTACGCCTGGATCACTCTGCCGACAGCCGGGCAGACTGCTCAGCTTTTGCCGTCCCAAGTGGTTCGTTTACATGGGCTCCCATGGGTTATAGTGTCAGACAGAGGACCACAATTCATTGTGCGGTTTGGGCATATATGGTGCAAGGCCTTACAAGTAGAAGCAGCCCTATCTACCAGCTTCCACCCACAGACAGATGGGCAGACGGAGAGGTTAAAACAGACACTCAAGAAATACCTCTGTTGCTATCCCAGGGAAGCAAACAACTCATGGGTATCCTTATTGTGGTTGGCCGAGCTGTCATACAACACATGGCACTGTTCTATCAAAGAAACACCTTTCAGAGCCAACAATGGTTTCCATGCTTAAGTGTTACCGTTGACAGTCCCTAGCGATGTGGTTACTCAGCCTACAGTGATGCAACATATCAAAAGACTACAAACCGTGCATAAAAAGATCCAGGCCAATTTGAAACAGGCAAAACAATAATATTAAAAATGGGAGTACAGACACCGATGAGAGGAACTGTGATTTCAGCCGGGTGATCGAGTATGGTTGTCCGCAAAGAACATCCAATTCAGGGTCCGCAGCGTATTCCATCCTAAGTTCATCGGCCCGTATACCTTTCTGCACAGAATCAGCCCAGTCGGCTATAAACTCGAACTACCCACTTCACTACGGCTCTATCCCTTGTTGCATGTCAGCTTATTGAAGCCAGTGAGGGGGGCTCGACATAGGGCAATTCCTCTGGTGCTTCGGGATGGGCAGTTGGAGTATGAGGTGCAACGAGTGGTGGATTCCAGGTACCGGCAGGAGTGGCTATAGTACCTCATCTCCTGGAAGGGGTATCCTTCGGAGGATAATTCCTGGGAACCGAGCAGTAACGTCCATGCTCCTCATGCATTTCGCAGCTTTCACGCCAGCTACCCTGGCAAGCCTGATCCTAGGAGGCGTATGGGAGGGGGGCGTACTGTGTGGGTCTGACTCCTTGCACCTGCCATATGTCAGGATTCAAGGGAAAATACCCCAGGAACTACAAATCCCAGAAGGCCTTCGTAGGAGGGGCCTCCGGGTACTTTAGGCTGACACGCACGTGTTAGTGTGATACACTACCTTTAATTTCTTCTCTGCTCCTGCTTTACTTCTGATGGGAATTCGGCAACAAGGGTATGTATGTGTAAGGGTGGTGGTTTACTAAAAATGAAGGTGGGTTGAATGCGGTGTTAACCTGTGTGCTTTGCATTGTAGGTATATCCTCCTCCAGTAGTGAGATGTATCATTGCTGGTGGAGCTGGCTTTACAGGTACTAATCCCTTTAGTGAGATCCTATGAGAGTAGTAGAAATGTAGATCTGTATTAATAACTGTGTTTTTTGTTTCCAGGTATATCATTTCCCGCTGTTCCTACCCTAATTCCTTTCCCTCACTTGATCGCCTCAATACTCTGTGAATCATGTGTTAGAGTTGGGGATATCGAGAGGTGGACCCCTTTGCGCATCACCTGGATTCTGACGAGTTCCTGTGGCTGTGACAGGCCGTGTTTCAGGGGGCATCTCAAAGTTGCCCTCTGAGTGCATTTTTCATTAAATCCCACACTGGCATCAGTGTGGGTTTAATGTGCTGAGAAGTTTGATACCAAACTTCCCAGTTTTCACCAAAGCCATTATGGTGCTGTGGAGTTTGTAATGACAAACTCCCAGCACCATATACTCTTAATGGCAGCACTGCACTTACAATGTCTAGGAATTGCTCTAGAAACCGTAGGGGTACAAGGCTCATGCACCTGTACCCCCACCACTGGTATAGTGTACCCAGCTAGAGGGGTGGGTGACCTATGCCAGGGCAGTGGGTTGTGGGCATGGCACATAGGGATGTGTGCCATGTCGACTCTTCACTTTGTTCTGCATCAAAACATGCAGCCTGCAATGTCAGTGCTTGTGTGTAAAGGTACAGGGCCTTTAAGGGTGGCACAATAAATGCTGCAGCTCTTAGAGGCCTTCCCTGGCCACAGTGCCCTTGGTACCCATGGTACATTTTACAAGGGACTGACGTGGCCAGAGAGGTACCAATTTGGGGTACAAGGTACAGTTTTTGGGAAAGAACACAGGCCCTGGGAACCTGATTGGTAGGGACCCAGGGCACATCAAGTCAAAGTGCATCAGTAGTCTGGCAAAAGTGGGGGGGTTACTGCAACAGAAACCCAGCTTCCTGCACAAGATCCCCCCCCCCCCAGCCCAAAGGCCAGGAGACTTAGCCAAACATGGGAGAGTCTTTCAGGTGAGGAAGAGTAGAGTAAGTGGTTTGAAAGTTGCAGGACCTACTCTGCCTTACATCCTTCTGTTCAGGTCAGTCCCTTTGGGGAGCTGGTCTACCTCAACAGTTTCAGGGCCTAATTCCCAATGTTCCTTTCCTAGCTCTTTAGTGTCTTGACTCCATCTTTTTAGTTTGGGTTCAGAGGTGCCTACCTATGCAAATTCTAACTTAGCAAGGGCAAAACCCAGCTTACCCACAAAGGTTACACACAGCTTGAGTAACCCCACCATGACCAATAGGGTCAGGGGGCCTAACTTGCTATTTGGAAGGGGGCTAGGCCATCAAGCCAAGGACAGTGCTGCCATGAAGGCTAACACCCAGCAGAGGCTACTGACAGCCATCAGTGCCCAGAACCACACCTTTAATTCCTCACTGGTAGGTGAAGTGGCTAACTTAGTCTTCTTTGGGTTCTGGTGGCCTGTCTGCTGTTTTAGGGTAAGGGGTCATGAGGTTCTGTAATTCTCTAGCCTGACTCCATTTTGTGTTGCCCTCACGTAGGCCTGTGAAAGAGCAAGTGGCCTGGCCTTCTGAGTTCATGTAAACATTAACTAAGGTTTCTTTCGACTCTGAATGAACTGCAGAGAAACTGACCTCTTCACCTGAAACTGACCTCGCAAAGCCAATTTCCCTTGGTTTGATCCTTGTCTAAGATTGCCACTTAATGTTCAGGACCTCGTTAACCTTTAGTTTCCTTGCACATGTTTTATCTTGTTCAGCATCTATTACTGTTTCCTTTATGTTCTGACATTACATGGGTTGTGCTTTTCAATTATAAATTTGTCCGGCTTGCAAAGATTGAATCTGGGACATTCCTAATAATTAACTTTTGGGTTGGGTTACTGTAAATTGGGTTTTTGTTAATGTGATACTCAGTTAGAAAATGTGCCCTATTGGTTAGAATTTTGCGCAGTGGGTGTACATTTATAATGAGAATATGGTGTATAAAAGGAGATGTCTTGTCTTAGTAATTTGAACAGTCTCCTAGGAATATACATTGTGATGTATTGTTGGTATTTCTGTTACTAGCTGCAGCTAATAAACTTGGTCTCTGACGCCACCCAGAAGTATTCCGTGTCTCTGTATACCAAGACAGGTGGAACTCGAAGATATCAGGTGTGTCCCTGGCACCGCTGGGTTCTGACCCGGTTCTTCAACTAGCCTGGAGATTGTGAGGAGCCCCGTGAGGAAACTCTGGAGGAGGGCCCACACTCCATCGACCCCTGCATGTCGAAAAGTGGACCGAAGGTCTTTTCTGCGAGGCTTCCCCTTTCCGACGGCTACGAAGGACTGCTGCCCTGACTGTCACCCTGTCTTGGACCCTCGTGTGACGATTTGTAAGGCGAGACGTTAGACGGTCTTCTGGTGGCGTGACAGACATTTTGGTTAAGTATAAGTGGGTCGCTCCCACGACTTTGTTTTGTTTCTTGGTTTTGATTCGGATATTGCAATAGTCGAAGCCGAGGGGTTCGTATATTTACGAGTGTATCATTTTTTTATACCCTTTGAAGTTTGAAACCAGACTAGTGAGCAAGATGCCTGGTCTTGGTAAACTTGGTAAATGGTTTGTTTGTGGTCTTAATAGGGATTCCCGATTGGAGGATTCGTGTCCGATACCTCCGGTTGGAACTCCAACTTATGAGCTTTATTCGAAACATGGTGTGGGTCCCATTACCTTTAATGAGGTTTGGGTCCGCTACACTAGGAAGGACGGTGTTTTACGATGGCCCCCACATGGTAGTTTTGAAACAGAGATTTTAGATAACTTAGAAGTTGCGCTATTTAGGAAGAAAGCCCGGCCGGCGATGTTTGACTCTTTCCGCCTTTGGCGTAAGGAAGCCAAACAGCGAGAAATTAAGCAAGCAAAAAGAGATAGGAAAGAAAGGAAAATGTCAGTAATGCAAGCCGCTGCTCAGTTTAAGGACGATGAAGAAGATCGTGCGATTGAAGTGTCAGATAGACAGCATTGCATGGCCATTGACAAATGTTATCCGGCTTTGCCACCTCCCCTTTCAACTGTGACTGAAGACCCTGAAAAGGATCCTTTGATGTTGCATCTACTGAGATTGCCACCCCCTTATGTGTAGAGTGCTACAGCACCTCCGTTACCTCCAGTTGTTGCACCCCCTGTTGTTGTTCAACCCCCTGCTGTTGTTCAGTCCTTTGTTGCTCCACAAGTGGTTCTTCCTCCTGCGGTGCAGCCCCCTCTAGGGCCGCCAGCTTTGTTACCAGCCTTGCCTCAAACTCCTTTGACTTACACTGCCTTATCTTCGTCTTCTCTTACTTCTGTCCCTATGACTCCTATTCCTCAGACTACTTGGTCTCCTGTCCTTATGTCAGCTTCTTCTCCTTCTGCTCGACAAAGAATGACTGAAACTGTCACTAGTCTTTTGTCTCCTCTCTTTGGGTCACTGAATAGGACCCCTGTTTCTGAACGTAAGCAGAGACGTAGTCAGCTTCCTGGTCCCGAAGAGCGGGCAGTGTTAGATCTCCTTGCTTGTAGATGGGTTTCGAATGCTTCCAGGTACGGTTTACAAGCGGTTATGGATGTTTTTCTACAGTGGGAAGCACCAAAGCAAAGGTATGTTTTTGATGTCATGTGTACCTTTCTTTGTCAGGAGTGGGAAGATAATGAGTTGGGTCCAATTCCGTTGGACTTGATTAATGTTCAGTCCGAATTTGCTAAGGGAACGATAGTGGGTTCAGATGTTGAGGTAGCGGTAGAGACAATACTTACTTTCAGGTCTAGACTTCCACCTCAGTCATTGTTCGAACCTGATCCTTCTGTTAGGAGAAAAGTGAAGCAGTATCCTATGAGAGAGGTTCCCCCTGTATGGAGAGAAGAAGTTTTGGCTGATGCCGCTCATGGTGTTTTGGCTGCACTAGCACATTTTTAGCGAGTGTGGGTACATGTCCCTTGGAAGAGAGCAGAGGTTTTGGTACTTAAGCAGACATTGCCTGACCCCCGTAAAAATCCTGCTGGTTATTACAAGCAGTTGTCTCAGACAGTTGATGCGTGTGTTATGAATTTAGCTGACATCGATATGTTGATGGGTAATATAGTTCTATCAATGTGTATTAGTGAATTTTTAATTTTTTAACTTTTGGTGAACATCTGATACGTGAATTGCGAACTAGGCTCTCTCTTAGAGTGACAAGACGAGGGCACTATGTGCTTTTAAAAGCACATGGTGCCCTCGTCTTGTCACTCTAAGAGAGAGCCTAGTTCGCAATTCACGTATCAGATTTTCACCAAAAGTTAAAAAATTAAAAATTCACTAATACACATTGATAGAATCCTTTTGTTTATACATACTAGTCAGGAGGGTGATTCTATCATTACCTCTACACTCCCTCTATTGTTGTTTTGAAGGGTAATATAGTTCCTCAACCTTTGTGGGCGAAGATCCGTCACGAGGATCATGTGCAAGAGTTAGGAGAAACATGGGTTAATATTACTGCTGCAGATGGTAGACAGGTAGGAGGTGCTAAACTGGAGCCTTTAGGATTGGTAATTTAATGAAAACTTTGATGCCTCCTTTGCGGGTGAATTGGGACAAGTTAGCAGCATGCAAACAAAAGAAAGATGAGTGTGTCCGATTTCTTCACTAGGTTTGAAGAAACATTCATTGATCATAGTGGTCAGGACATGAGTACAGAAGGTGGTCAGAGGTTGTTCGTAGATAAACTTGTTTTTAATTTACTCCCTGAACTTTGTAATAAGTTAAAGGACTCTGAGAGTTCATGGGCAGTTTCTTCTTCGGCCCAGATATTGGCTACTGCACAATACTATGAGAATAGAGACAAAGATGAGAAGGATAAAGTAGAGAAGAAGACTAAAGAATTAAAAACTAAAGTTCTTTTGCAACAGGCTTATCCGCCTCGCCCTAATCAGCGTCAGTTTCAGCAACACCCACAGTTTCAGAAACCATTGCAGACGCCTGAGTCTTTTGTTCCGCGATTTCCGCTAGGCCCTAATCAGTGCGCTTATTGTAAAGAGGAAGGTCATTTCAAGAGTAGCTGTCCGGTCTTACTACTACGTGTGAATGGTATGTCTGATCTGAGAGGTCGTGGTGGTTACCAACAAGTACCTAGGGATAGGGGACGTGGTACGTTTCCTCAGAATGAACGTTCCTTTCCCCCCCAGAATTCTGCAAATTATTTTGACCGACAAAATGTTCCGAACGTCCAGTCTGCTCAGTACTACGTTGATGATTATTATGTTGGAAGCGAGAGTGCTGGTTTTAATGATAGCTAGGACAGCCATGGACAAAGAGAGGGAGTAGTGTCTGTTCCAGTAGACCAGAGTGGGCCTTATGTTGAAGTGATTACATCAGGTGTGGCAGAACCTTTTCTTTTGGATACTGGTGCAACAAAGAGTTCTATCATGCACTCTAAACTCCCTGGCGCACCTTTGTCTGGCTTGACAAATGTTTTGGTAGGATTTTCTGGCGCCCCAGTTAGCAACCCGGTTTCTAGTCCTTTGCCCCTTTCTATTGGTCCTTGTGAATTGGAGGCTCCCCTTATTCTAATGACTGGTTGTGGTGAGAATTTGTTGGGTTTGGACTTGTTGAAAAGATTGCATGCAACATTATATTGTTCTCCGTTGGGAGTACATCTTACCTTGGGTAAGAAAGTGATCTCCCCGATGTATTTGTCTAAGGATTGCCTGCCGCTAGAATTGCGTTCTCTCCCTGATACACTTTGGGCTACGGGTCCTAATGATGTTGGTCTTTTGCAGATTCCACCCTACGTTATTACGCTTAAATCAAATGCTAAATTGCCACGCATTCCTCAGTACAAAATTTCCAGTGATGGTGAAAGAGCTCTTTTAGCGATTATTTATGATTTGGTTGAGAAAGGTGTGGTTGAAGAAACGAGAGGTAATGTGTGTAACAGTCCTGTTCTGCCTATTCTTAAGCGTACTGACTCTTCTCAGCCACCTGTGTATCGATTTGTGATCGGCCTTCGAGAGGTCAATAAGATTGTGGTGCCACAGTTTCCTGTTGTTCCGGACATTACTGCTTTATTGACTATGGTCCCTGCCTCAGCTGCTTGGTTTTCTGTGATTGATCTGAAGAATGCTTTCTTCAGTATTCCGATCGCTGACGAAAGTAGGGATATTTTCGGCTTCTCTTTAGGAGGCCGCAGCTTCCGGTTTAAGCGAGCTCCTCAAGGTTATTGTGAGAGTCCCTCCATTTATAGTCAGGCTTTGAAAACTCAACTCGATATTCTTGTGTTGCCTTCTGGTGCTACTCTTATCCAGTACGTTGATGATCTGCCAGTGGCTGCTGATGATGAGGAGATTTGTAAAGAGGTTACTCTTTCTTTGCTACGATATTTGTCTGACCTTCATCATAAAGTTTCCCCTTCCAAGTTGCAGTATTGTCGACAAGAAGTGACCTACTTAGGTCATTTCTTATCGAAGGAGGGAAGACGATTGACCCCAGAGCGTATTCAAGCGATTGCCCAAATGACTGTACCATCCACACACAGAGAAGTGCGTGCTTTCTTGGGTATCACCTCGTATTGTCGGCTGTGGATCCCGAACTTTTCTTTGCTAGCGAAACCTTTGTTGGCACTTACTCTCAAAGATACACCACACCCTCTTCCTTGGTCTGATGAATGTCAGAAGAGTTTTTCTGAATTGCGTGATGCATTGTGTTAATACATTGATTGTGATGGTCCCACATGCAGTGGAACAGGACGAAGACTCAGCACCTTACTAGTGCACGTCTGTCAGGTTACGAGTTGACGCTTTTGGCTAGTCATGTGCACATTAAGAGGTGCAACACATTGAATCCAGCTACATTGTTGCCGATTTGTGTAGAGACAGATGATCAAGAACTGCATGATTGTGTTCTTAGGACAGAGGAGGAAACAAAGGGTAGAATTGATTTGAAAGATACTCCTCTTTCAAACCCTGATGGTACCCTATGGGTAGATGGTTCATGCTTTAAGCTTCCGAATGGAGAGACGACTGCAGCATATGCTGTCACAACTTTGCACACGATTGTTGAATCAGCGCGTATTGCACAGAATTCAGCTCAGGCAGCTGAATTGATAGCCTTGACTAGAGCATGTGTGTTATCAAAAGGAAAGAGAGTAAATGTTTTTACTGATAGCCAGTATGCGTTTGGCGTTGTTCATAGCTTTGGACGATTGTGGAAAGAAAGAGGATTTCTTACTTCTCATGGTATGAAAATCCAGCATGGCCAATTAGTGAGTGAGCTTCTTGAATCGCTTACTTTGCCAACACAAATTGCCATTGTAAGGTGTAGTGCGCATAAAAAGGTTACAGATGCTGTGGGTCGAAGGAATGTGTTTGCGGATGAAGTAGCGAGAGAAACAGCGAGAGATTTGACGAGTAGAATGTATGTTGCAGGTCCTGCAAGATGGGTTGTGGAAAGAGGAATGTGTGAAGATACAATAGAAAGTGTGAGGATGATTCAGGCAGAAGCTACTGAGGAAGAATTGAGTACGCCGAGAGAGAGTACGGGAATGTTGGATTCAACAGGCTGTTGGGTTGAGTTGTCAGAGCATCGGCGATGGTTGTTGCCAGATGCGTATGTGCTTCCAGTGGTTACTATGGCTCATGGGATGGCTCACATCAGCTCAAAAGGGATATGCAAGTTGTCGGCTCCGGTATGGCAGAATAATGGAATTCCCAAATGTGTTGAGAATTTGGTTAAACACTGCATGATTTGCTTGATGCATAATCCTGGTAAGGGAACCCCAACTCCAGCTGGTCATTTTGCTCCTCCAACGTATCCGTTCGAGGTGCTGCAGATAGACTACATTCATATGGAAAGATGCAATAACTTGAAGTATGTCCTTGTGGTTGTTTGTGCCTTTTCCAGATGGATAGAGGCCTACCCCCTGAAGGATAATACTGCCTTGTCTACAGCCAAGGATTTGCTCAAAGAGTTTTTCCCGAGGTATGGATTGCCGAGGATGGTCTGGAGTGATAACGGAAGTGAATTTGTGGGTCAGATTATGCAGAAAGTGTGTGCGGGTTTGGGAATTAGACAGAAGTTCCACGCAGCGAATCACCCCCAGTCAGCAGGCCTGGTCGAGTGCTATAACGGCACGTTAAAGCTGAAGTTGGCCAAGGTGCAAGCGAGCTCTGGTGTCACATGGCCCGATGCTCTACCATTGGCACTTTTGTCCACAAGAACGACAATACATTCTCGCGTGGGACTTAGCCCATACGAGATTGTTTTTGGACCCCCGGCGAATGTTTGGGATGTGACGAGGCCAAGAGAATACAGCGATATTGAGTACCCTATGTTGGTTGACTATTTACATGATTTGACTGCTAAATTGCGTGTTCTTCACCAACAGGTTCACGATGACTTACCTTCAGCTTTTGTTGGCGCGGGACATGCGATCCAACCCGGCGACTGGATTCTGATCAGGAACTACCGGAGGTCAAAGAACCTACAGCCGAGGTGGACTGGTCCTTATCAAGTGCTGCTAGCAACGAGGACCGCTGTGAAAGTCTTCGGGAAAAAGAGTTGGGTGCATGCCACCCACACGAAAATGATACCTCTGCCCTTACCGTATGATCAGTGGGTCCGGGAAGGTGTTGCCAATTCTGAGACTGAAAATGTCCCGAGATTTGTGCCTTTTAGTGATGCTCGTTTGAAATGGACTCAGTCGGAACGTGCGGATGATGAAATTTTGCAAGAAGCTGTGACGCCGCATTTGAGACTGGACACTACGCATCCGGAGATTCTTTTTCAGGATCAAACTGTGCCGAATAAAGAACATTATAGTTTAAGGCCGAGGTCTAAAAAAGGACAAATAAAGTAATATTTTTTGTGTATTGTGCTCTCTCAGACAAGAGACTATTTTTCGAACCACCATCCGGGTTCAGCTGCAGGGTCGTGGTATAAGACTTAAGGGGTGAACCGCGAATTGACAAAAGGTCTGTGGTTCTAGGTTGTCTAGGACGCCTGGACGCACACTTGAGTGAAGAAGGAAAATTGCAGCGAGCAGCGCGTTAGAGGATGGAGTCTTTTGTTCCTGAGAGAGATGTTGAGAAAACAGACCTTAAAATGAAATTCTGTACATTGATACGTAGCAAATGTTTTATAATATCATGTTTTTTAATGTTTTTAAGTATTACGATAGCTTATGTGGGATGGATTGTCTTTGCTACACAACAGATGTTTGCACCCACTTCCCAACCTATGCTTTCTTACTCTACTGTTTCTTTGCATCAGTTCTATACGTTGCCTGAACATGAACAGACAAGGAGGTCAGAATTTGTCAACAACTCGTTCATACAGTTTTTGCATCAGCATCAGTTAGTAGTGAATACCACTAACTGTTGGGTTTGTGGTCTTATGCCGCATACGACCGATAAGGGTATGCCATATTTGGTTTTGCCTTTTTCTTTTAATGGGTCTGTGTGGGCTTTACAGACTATGTTTATCTATGCAAATGAGATACGCCCTTCACGTTACCTTAAGGATAACTCCAGCAATAGTGCCTTGATAAAGGGAATAGTAGATATGATCCGAGATATCGATGCATATAATGCTATCCCCAAGGATGAGATGCAGGCTTATGTTGGTTGGAATTTGACCGGATATATTACCAGCTTGACTGAGAAGGAGAGACGAAAAAGGTCTCCCCCTGATTTAGATTGTGCCCCATCAAGGTTATTTTTGTTTGCAAGGCACTGGTCGAAATCCGAAAGCTCAGCTAGGTAAGAGTGTGTGTGTTTACACCTATGTCTATTCGTCCCAGACTTCTCCACCGTTCGTACCAGCTAAAGGCACATATTTTGTTTGTCACGACAGAGCCTATACATGGTTGCCACCTGATTTTTCAGGTACATGTTATGTGGCGTTTTTGCTTCCCCCTACATATACTACGGCTCCGGACTATCATAGAACGAGATATGGTAGAGGGGTCTTCGATAAGGAAGATACTGCAGGACAAGAAGCAGGAGATTTCTTCAAGGGTTTCCTGCCCTTTTGGGGTCCTATGATCAATAGTGGGCATATTCGACAGCTTGTCCGCGTTGTTGAAGCTACTATTAACGAGACAGCAGGTGCTCTTAGTAATGTTACAGCTGAGCTTCAAGCGGACCGCCTTATGACGTTGCAGAATTGTATGGTTTTTGACGTCATACTTGCAGATCGAGGTGGAGTATGCAAATTGATTGGATCTAGTTGTTGCATTTACGTACCAGATAATGCTCCTACAGTGTACCAAGCCATCTCTAGGTTACATAAGATCTCTGAGTCTATCCATGTAGACAAAGGAGACTGGTCATTGACGGGATGGTTTTGGGAATTGCTGTCTAAATGGGGATGGAAGATTTTGACATTCCTTGGTATGATTTTGGCCATCCTTTTCTCTTGTTGTCTTTGCATCCAGTGTGGTCCCGCCATTTGTAGTCTTTGTGCAACTATGTGCGTTAGGAGACCTGTCCCGAGAGAAGTAGAGAATAATAGGATGATGCTACAGCAACACTTAGATGACCTAATGAAGATTGATATGGACCTAGATTCAGATTAACATGAGTTTAGGTTATTGCCTACGTAATGGCAAAAGGAGGGTTGAGGTTCTGTAATTCTCTAGCCTGACTCCATTTTGTGTTGCCCTCACGTAGGCCTGTGAAAGAGGCCCGGCGAACAAGTGGCCTGGCCTTCTGAGTTCATGTATACATTAACTAAGGTTTCTTTCGACTCTGAATGAACTGCAGAGAAACTGAACTCTTCACCTGAAACTGACCTCGCAAAGCCAATTTCCCTTGGTTTGATCCTTGTCTAACATTGCCACTTAATGTTCAGGACCTCGTTAACCTTTAGTTTCCTTGCACATGTTTTATCTTGTTCAGCATCTATTACTGTTTCCTTTATGTTCTGACATTACATGGGTTGTGCTTTTCAATTATAAATTTGTCCGGCTTGCAAAGATTGAATTTGGGACATTCCTAATAACTAACTTTTGGGTTGGGTTACTGTAAATTGGGTTTTTGTTAATGTGATACTCAGTTAGAAAATGTGCCCTATTGGTTAGAATTTTGCGCAGTGGGTGTACATTTATAATGAGAATATGGTGTATAAAAGGAGATGTCTTGTCTTAGTAATTTGAACAGTCTCCTAGGAATATACATTGTGATGTATTGTTGGTATTTCTGTTACTAGCTGCAGCTAATAAACTTGGCTAACAGTTGTCCACTTTTCCTACTGTCTCTTCTTTTTCTTTTGCCCCCCCCCCCCCCCCCCCCCCCCCCCCCAGGTTCCTTGGGTGCGGTTCGGCGCTGGGCCAGTACTTCTATTTGGCTCAGACCAACCTTTGGGTGGTCATTCCCAAGGAGACAATCAATGGAGAGGTCTTTATTGAGTACCACCTTTCTCCAAATAAGGGACCCAGCTATTTCTAGGGGCACTACAGCCACAGGCCTAACAGTGACATTCCCTGGGACAGCTCTAACTTTTTTTGTTTCCCCTGGGACATACTGATTTGAGAGAACCAATCTGTCATGCACCACAGTGTGACTAGCACAGGTATCTCTCAGGACAGTGGCGGGAATTCCATTCACCAGTGGGTGGTAGAAGTGTCTACTCCACTCTGGAATCTCCAACTCACCTTTTGGGGCCCATTTTGAAGTAGAAGACTAAGAGGGCTTCCTCATCTGAGGAACCACCCTCCAAAGCTACACTGGCAACCCCTGGGGCTACTCTAGGGGTTGTATTTTTAGGACAGCTAGGGTCCTTGGTGTGCTGTCCTTTCTTTTGACGGTTTTGACGCCATACCTTGTTGGGGTCCCAACTCTTACCTTGGTACCCTGCTTTAGCTTGTGAGGTGTCTTTGGGCCCATCCTCTTGGACTGGTTTTTGGGGAGCTACCTGGGACTCCTTACTTTTATCTTTCAGAGGTTCACTATCTTTCCTCTGGGGAGGTTTTGTAGCCTTTTTCTTTTGGTCACCCCCCGTGGACGTCCTAGTCACCCATGTCTTGACCCAATCGTCTACCTTCTTTCCCAATTCTTGGGGAGAAATTAGGCTTAGGTGTACGGAATGCTGATGCACCTTTTCATCAATTCAATTACTTAATATGTGTTCTTTCATAAACAAATTATAAAGACCATCATAATCTTCCACTTTACTTCCAGTCAACCAGTCCCAACGTGTTTTCATAGAGTAGTCTAAAAGTTCCACCCAGGGCTGACTCTGGGTTTTCCTAGCCCCTCTGAATCTAATTCTATACCCCTCAGTTGTGAGTCCAAAGCTCTCAATCAGAGTTCTCTTCATGAGGTCATAAGACCCAGCATCAGCCCCACTAAGGGTCAGACGTCTGTCTCCGCATTTACCAGAAAACAGTTCCCAAAGGAATGACCCCTAGTGAGTTTTCTTCGCTTTTCTGGCTTCACAAGTCCTCTCAAAGACTGTGGACCACTTTGTGATATCATCACCATCCTCAAATTTAGGGACAATCCCTTTGGGGATTCTGGGATCATAGGATCCTTCTTTTTCTACAGTTGTTAAATTGCTGCCACCATTGATGGGTCCTCTGCCCATCCCTGCTCTTTCCTTTTTGTAGAGCCAGGAGTCTGGTCTCTAGGTCTAATCTTTTGGTCAACCATGTCTGCTTCATTGATGTTGTCTCCAATGATTTCGGTGGCACCTGGTCCACCTGTGTGGACTCTAGGTACTGAAAGGTTTATTGTTAGAGTCAGGGCCACTGGGGCCCTTCTCTCCCTGTGAAGTGGGGGAGGGGGCTGGATGGTCTCTTCATCCCCTCCATCTTCTTCCACATCTGAGAGGTCTTTACCATTCTCAGAGGGATGGTCCTTAGCATACCCAGCCACCAGCTCCTGGAGATTTTGTTTAGTGGGTGAGACCCCATGGTTACATTTATAATTTTGCAAAGGGACCTTAACTCCTTGAAAGATAAGTGGATGTAAGGGGTGAGGTTGAGCTCCTCAACCGGGTCCTCTATGTCATTGGGGTTATCTTCACTTACAGCTGGGTTCTTGTTAAGAGACATTGTTAAAAGAAAAACTCCTAACCCCTCTTGTCCTAGCTAAAGTGAACTTTAATGTTTTCTAAAATTCTAAAGGGCCTGCACCAAGATCCTAACAAGACTTTTAATGATTTGGAAATATTTGTCAATTCAAAAATCAGAATTCTAAAGACAATTTAAGAGTTCTGTTGTGTTATCAGATGGTAACCAAGTTAGCCCAACAAATGTGAAGTTGTATATCCCACCCCTGATCCACCAATGTAGGAAGCTGGCTCTGTATATACTATACCAAAGTGAGGTATAGTGTGCACAGAGTGCAGTGGAACCCCAAAGGTAGGCAGAGGTAAAAATAGATAGCACCTTACCCTCTATTTGTGGTAGTTTGGGCGAGCAGTAAGGCTTTATTAAGGGTAGTTTTAAACATTTGTTGTACACACTCAGTCAGCAAATGTTTGCATACACTCAAAGGCTGAACTTCAAATCAATTGGTTTTGCATAAAAATAATATTCTTTTAGTTATTTTATTTCCTAGACCCAAGCAAGCCTGGCATGGGTAAGTGATTTATACTTTGCAGTGATAATACAGTTTGAATTGCAATTGTATATATACTTTGGTTTGATTACAGTAGAATTACTGGTAATGCAATGCTTTGAAATATTGTACATAAACTATGTATTGGCTTTTCAATAGGATGTCAAGTAAATTACTTTACAGATCACTTTTCTTACACAGTGTAGTGTACCTGGATACCGCACTGGGACATTTCCTGTTAATGGGTAAGTAAAAACGTTTTGGTTATTTGGTTACAGTTTTAGAGACTTTTATAGATTTTCCAACTCCACACTTAGAAAGTTTTTCTTAGAAATATAGTCAATGTTGTCCTATAGGAGAAAAGAGTGTTATCGGTTCAGAGGTAAGTACTTTGTTGTGGGAGTTGGGTATCTGGGGTTAGACTCAAGGATCCCCCAGAGTCAATGATGCACTCTCAAAGCACCCTCAGCTGCACTAGGGCGGCCGGGTGCAGAATGCAGTGGCCCAATGTTATCCAATAGGGGATAGGGGGCCTCCGGTCGGTGGCTGCTCAAGAGCAGGCTACAAGGTTGTGGGAACAAAGCTCTTCGACTTTAGCTCAGGGCAAATGGGGGTTCAGGTTAGGACCAAAGGTACACCCTCAGCGGCACCAGGGCAGCCGGGTGCAGGGTGCTGTTTTGTCGTCGGGTGCCCTGTTACTTTCAATGGGGATTCTCTGGTTGGCAAACACACTGCAGGCTCGGGGACGAATGTCTTCTGGGTGTGACCTCCACTTGGAGTGGTAAGTTGGGATGCTGGGGGTTGGCTAGACTCCGTCGGTTGGGCCACCCAAGGCCGTGGGGCGTCGGGTGCAGGGGTGTCTTTTAGGGTTGGATCTTCTTACCAGCTCCTGGTGGTGGTTGGGGGGACTCTCCGGATTGACACTGCAGGCGTCGGCTGGAGGCTTGAGGCAGGTCAGGGATCACTGGATCTCGGGTCAGGATCACCAGGGAGACCTCCTCATGGTGTTGGGCCACCCGAACTTGGGCCATGAGCGATGGGCGCAGACTTGCGGATTTTACCGGAGCTGGAGTCTGTGGGCGAACAAATCAGGCATTCACAGGAGACACAGTCTTTTCCTTGGAAGGCAGGGCAGATCCTCGGGGTTCTTGAGGTTGCTGGCTGCAGGACACACCGGAGTTTCGTTTCTGCAGGTTTGAGGTGGGGACAGACCAGTATGGCTGGGGCGAAGTCAGTGAGCGTCCTCCTCTTCTTAGCTTCAGCATGGCTATTCGGTCCTTCTTCTTCTTTCCTTCTTGGTTTTTGCTTGTCTGACTTCTTGGTTCAGGGCTGCCCCCTAAATACTGTATTTAGGGGGCCTTTTTGGGGGGTCTCGAGGTCAGTAGCTAATGGGCTACTGACCTTGGCTGACTACACCCTTGGTGTGTTCACCCCATGTGGGGTATTAAGAACACTCCCTAATCCTGATAGGGGAATGCCTGCCATCTGCAAGATGGCAGGCACTGAAGAGTGGGCTTCACTTCACCTTCCCCACCTGAGGGGTGGGGTTGGCAGTGGTGGGCAAACCTTCTGGGCTATCTAATTTTTCCGCCTGTCTTCCCGTTGAAAAGGAGGGGAGACAGGAAGGGGGCCTGCTCCTGATAGCAGGAGAGGCTGGGGGGCACATTACAAAGGTGTCAAGACCTTTGAAGCTCCCCTGCCACAGATGGCTCTTCCTGGCCTGGGGAGGTGTGACCATCTCCTCCCAGGAAAGGCTTTGTTTCTGGGCTCCTACGGGTTCAGAAACATGCCTTGTGGTGGCGGGCTGGTGTGTACCAGTCAGGGAACCCACCAGAGGCTGGTCATTTTTCAGGGGCATCTCAAAGTTGCCCTCTGAGTGCATTCGTAAATAAATCCCACACTGGCATCAGTGTGGGTTTAATGTGCTGAGAAGTTTGATACCAAACTTTCCAGTTTTCAGCAAATCCATTATGGTGCTGTGGAGTTCGTAACGACAAACTCTCAGCCCCATATACTCTTAATGGTATTACTGCACTTACAATGTCTAGGAATTAGTCCAGACACTGTAGGGGTACAAGACTCATGCACCTGTACCCTCATCACTGGTATAGTGCACCCAGCTAGAGGGGTGTCTGACCTATGCCAGGGCAGTGTGCCAACTCGACTCTTCACTTTGTTCTGCACCAAAACACGCAGCCTGAAATGGCAGTGTGTGTATGTAAAGGTACAGGGCCTCTAAGGGTGGCACAATAAGTGCTGCAGCCTTTAGAGGCCTTCCCTGGCCACAGTTCCCTTGGTACCCATGGTACCTTTTACAAGGGACTGACATGTGGCCAGAGGGGTGCTAATTGGGGGTACAAGGTACAGTTTGTGGGAAAAACACAGGTCCTGGGAACCTGATTGGCAGGGACCCAGGGCACATCAACTCAAAGTGTTTCAGTAGTCTGGCAAAAGGTGGGGGGTTGCTGCAACAGAAACCCAGCTTCCTACAGGGTGCAACCTGAAAATCTTGCTGAGTATGCGTAGGGTATGGAAGCAGGTGGATGAGACTGTGTTTACCTGTTTCTTCATAGATAAATTGCTGTCCAAAATGATGGCATGGTTGCAAGTTCAGCAGATCAGGTGTTGTTCTCAAAGATGAGGACTTAAGTCTTATCCGTGTTGTGCTTGAGACAGTTCTCCTTCATCCAGTCAGCGATGTTCATCATACATCTGTGGAAGTTGGCTTTGGTGGTGGAGGGGTCTTCTGACAGTGAGAGGATGAGCTGGATGTCGTTGGCGTAGGAGATGTTGTGTTTGTGCGATCTGATGGTGTTGGCCAGGGGGGGTCAAGGATGTGTTGATGAGGGTGGGGCTGAGGGACGATCCTTGGGGGACTCCACAAATCTTCTTGTGTTCTGAGGTGAACAGTGGGAGGTTGATTCTCTGGGTTCTTACGTGAGATATGAGGCAATCAATTTGAGGGTGAGTCCCTGGATTCCAATGTGGTGGAGTCTGCTGATCAAGATGCGGTAGGAGAAGAAGTCAAAGGCGGCTGAAATGTCAGGGGTAAGAGGACTGCTGTTTGTCTGCAGTCCATACGGGCCCTTATGTCAGTGGCTGCGATCAGGGCTGCCTCTGTGATGTGGTTGGCTTGGAATCCGGATTAGGAGGGATCCAGAACTGTTGTGTTCCAGAGTTGCTGGCTGATTGCCTTTTTGAGAACCTTAGCTGGTATGGGGAGCAGGGAGATAGGCCAGTAGTTCTTCAGTTCTGCTGGGTCGGCGGATTGTTTCTTCGGGCAGAGAATCACTTCTGCATGTTTCCAAGCCTCAGGGAAGGAGGTTGAGGTGATGGAGGCATTCAGGACTTTCTTGAGGTTGTTGCCAAATGTCTTGCTTCAGAGGTTGAAGATGTGGTTGGAACACGGGTCCATGGGTGCTCCTGAGTGTACAGAGTTCGTGATGGAGATTGTGGCTTGAGTTGTGAGTAGGTCCCAATGGGTGAGCTGGTGTTCGGGGTTTGTGTTTGTCAGTGTGAGCATGCTGATGCTGTTCGGCGGCAGGGATTTGGGGTATTTAAGTTTCTGTAGATAGCTGAGATCTTGTCGTAGAAAACGTGTGCCATGGTGGTCTCATTCGGTGTGGTGGACGCAATTGTATTCACGGTGTCTCTGACATTATTGGCTGCTTCTGTGTTGAAGGCGAAGCAGCAGTGCTATCAAAGAGAACGGTCCTCTGGTGATGCGTGGGGAAGGGCGGCAGTTGCTGTTGTCGGGGCTTTGAGATCTGCGGAGATGTAGTTGCTCGGGCAGAAGAACCAGGGTTCCTGGCACTGGGTGCGGTCGAGGCATGTACGGGCGTGGGCAGGCACAGACTGGCTTGCCTTCGGTGTGCCAGCAGCCACTGTGCAGCCGCTTTGCAGCCTCCATTAAGTAGGTCCTAGGAGGCGGAAGGGGTGCTGGGAGGCAGGAAGTGGGAGCCAGTGAAACGGCAGGAAAAGCGGGCAGAGGATACAACAGAAAAAACAGCAAAACAATCAAGTAACAAGCTTTGGCAAAGCCAATTGGTCTCGCCTATGGGTGAGCTTTTGGCTTTGGCAATCCAATGGGGGTGGAAAACAGGAGGGTGGGTGGGGGTGGTGAATGGGAGGGAGAGTAGGGGGTCATTCTTGATAAGTGTGCGCGTGTTTAATGGAACATCTCCGAAACAATATATTTGCATTCCAGTCATGAATTATATTTCATTTTCCAAATTACCTCCCAGTGATTAACCAAACTACCTCCCAGTCATTCAGCCATTATGATTTTTTTGTAAACATATTTTATTGGTTGCGTTGTAACAAACTACACAATACAGTTCAAAGCATCGCCATTATACTGCGAGTTAATATCTAGAACTTTACTTTACATCATTTTAAATGTAATCATCTATTGCAACAGTTCTTCAACTCAATAGTGGCACTGTAAACTACCAACGATTCCCACTCTTCTCTCTATGCAGATCCAACCTACTTACAAAACAACTTCTGACCCCGCGTATCATCCTTTTGCACGTGTTTGGCGGCGTCCCTCACACAGAACCCCGACTACATCGAAATATATATTTTATTCGCAGGACTTCACGATATATAAGATGGCTTCATCTTATAAAGACGTTTCTCCAATCAACCCCTAGAGGGAGCTTCGTTACAAAGCAGACTAAGTTTTAACGACAGGTTATCAAATATATCATTTGAACAATGAATATTGTCTGTTTATCTGCATGATGTATCGCATCAAAAAATACTAATGACTCTGGACTACACCTTTTAGATATCTCAGGAAATCAATCTCGCTAGCAAAGAGTCGGGGAAAGGGGCTAAAATAAAGTCTGGACACATAATCATTTGATCTAATGATGAGATGTCTACCTGAGGGCACAGAAATATCGCTCTGACAAGTCACGTAGTCAAAGCAAGCGAATAGAAGAAGAGGTCTCCGTACTCTGAATATTTTATTCTATATTCTTTCATTAATCTGCTCGCCTTTGATGCAAATACAATTGCTTCTTTTTTTGTGTTTGGTGGAAAATGACGGTCTCCTGATGAAGGCTGTGGCCGAAACGCGCGTAGTGTTCCATCTCACCGCACTGCCAACGTCAATAGTCCTAGTACCAACTGGTCATTTGTTATTGTTTTTTGTAATTGTGTTTGTATAGTTTTCCTTTACTTACTTTTGATCACTCTAAATTGAAATTGTTATCAAATACATTTATACAATGAGAAAAAATATGAAAAAATAAATAGAATATATATTTTTATAACAAACATGTTAGATATTATGTGTTTTTTTATGTTTGTGTGTACAGTTGTGTAGTCCACCTTATAGGTAATGGCATACAGGAATTGATTTGCTTGCTACATTTCATTTTTCCACTTATGTTCACTATTCCCTACGTGTAGCAAATGCATCACGAGTAGGGGTCCCCTATGTTTCTCAAAAATGCGTTGTAACAAACTACACAATACAGTTCAAAGCATCGCCATTATACTGCGAGTTAATATCTAGAACTTTACTTTACATCATTTTAAATGTAATCATCTATTGCAACAGTTCTTCAACTCAATAGTGGCACTGTAAACTACCCATGATTCCCACTCTTCTCTCTATGCAGATCCAACCTACTTACAAAACAACTTCTGACCCCGCCTAATTCCCACCCCTCACCCCCTGCCACTGGTGTGTGTTACATGAGGTACAGAATACAAGACATATCTCAAAGCCCATTCGCAACCCAAGCGTTCCCATAACTGCCGTGTACAAGGCCTCCTTTATCAGCATCACTCCCTATTTACTCTTCCTCCGTTTGCTGAGCAATCAGCGATTGTACCAGCATCTCCCATGCAGTCGCCTTTTCCGGTGCTTTCTCATTGTTCGAACGTCGTGCCTGTTGGAATCTAATAGCACTCTCACTACTGGCCCATTTACTGAACTCTGCCTTCCATCTCTTACTGTTGGGGCTCTCCTTCGACTTCCAGTGCATTGTTATTTCTCTTTTCGCTAATAATAACCCCTTCTCCACAAATTTACTGGTCACCTTCGTCTTGGACGTGTGGGGAAACCAATGCAGCAAGCATGTGGCTATATCAAACTCTAACTGTCCATCAGTGACTGCATTCAACAGGTCCTCCCACCTCCTCCCAATAACCCCTTAACTCTGGGCATTCCCACAGCATGTGCTCCAGCTCCACCCCTCCCCCTGCACATCTAGGGCACGCTGCATCTTTCACCTGAAAGTATTTCTGGATCTTACCCAGTGTTAAGTATGCCCTGTGTAGTATGAAGAAATGTACCAGCTGAAACCGTGCATTCCTAGTCCCTTTCCAGGCCCTGCGAAGGATATGTCCCCATGTAGTTTCCGGTATGGGCTTCCCGATGCCTTCCTCCTATTTTTGCCGTAACGTGTCTAGTGGTTTTAGTCCCTCATTTAGCATTCTGGAATAGAGGCATGTGACCGCCTTGAAGGTCCCTGCTGCCATCACCACATACTGACATGCCATCGTTGTTTTGGGCTCCACGGATCCCTCCCTCCAGTGTTTCCTAATTGCAGCAACTAGAGCCGCGTGTATCAAAAATCCACCCCCAGTTAGATCATATCTCTCTTGTAGCACCTGATAGGGCAGTAACTCGCCTCCTTCGTACAGGTACCCCAGCACCTGAATCTCTACCTGTTCCCATTCCATCAGAGGCGTCCAGTCTCCACCATGAGGTAATGCTGTGATCATCCCGAGCGGGATTTCAGGAGCATAGGGGTGTACTACTCCAGCCCTGCGCTGGCTACGGTTCCAACATAGTCTCAGCGTTTTCTCTTCTAACGAGAGATCCCTAAAGGTAAGCTTTTGCTGCAGGACTATAAATGACAGTATGTGTCTTTGGATTCCCCTACCTCTCAAGTGCTCCGGGCCTCTAAACTCCATTGCAATTTCTTGTGTCAAAACCTGGAGTTGTGCTGCTAAATAATAGAAATCTGGAACTGCTAGCCCACCCTCAGCTTTCGGTCTCATTAGTGTCGCTTGGGCCACCCTCTGCCTTCCAGTTCCCCAGAGGAACCCCACTGTCATGGATTTCAGTAGTCTGAACACCGAGGACGGGACCCAAATTGGCAATGTCCTAAAACAAATATAACAGCCGAGGTAGGGCTACCATTTTCAGTAATGCTATCCGTCCCATCACAGACAATGGGAGCGTCGACCAAAATGCCATGCTACCCTTCAAAGCCTTCACACATCTTCCTTTGTTCCCCTCTAACATATCAGCGGCTTCATGGTAAATACGCACCCCCAAGTAGGTCAGGCATGCCGGCTCCAAGCGCACATCTCAAGAAAGCACAGGCAGTAATCCGCCAGATCTCTCCGGGAACAAGCACGTCTTGTTCCAATTCACCCTCAGTCCCGAAATGTCGCCAAACTTTGCTAACAAGTCAGCTGCTCCCCGCAGTGCTCCCTCCGTGTCCACCAAAAACATCAGTAGGTCATTCGCATAGAGTGATATGTACTGCGGCACCCCTCTAAATCGTAGGCCCTCAAAACTCTGCCCCAATCTAGCTCTAGCCGCCAAAGGCTCTATTGCTAGAGCAAATAAAAGCGGAGACAATGAGCAACCCTGTCTCGTTCCTCATGCCACTTGATATTGAGTCGAAATCAACGCCCCCACTCGCACTCTTGCCATCGCGGAAGAATATAACACTCTAGTCCAGCCCACAAACGCATCGCCCAATTCAAACTGTCCCAATGTTCTGGAATAGGTATGGCCATTCCAAACTATCAAAGGCCTTTTCTATGTCCACTGATAAAATCGTGGGCATATGTGAGCCCCGCTGATCATCTCCCTAATCCTCAGCAATCGTCGTATATTCGTAGACGTGTTCCTAGTCGGGATAAATCCAGCCTGGTCTCCATGTATTAAGGCAGTCATATGCTGCAGGAGACGGGTCGCCAATATCCGACTCAGGATTTTATAATCCGTGGTCAGTATTGACAATGGCCTTTAAGCTGTCATATCTGTACCCTACCGCCCTGGTTTTAATAAAGGGATAATAAGCGCCTCCCTCATGGACAAAGGAAGGTAACCCAGCTCTCGTGCTTCTTTATAGACTTCTAACAACCGCGGGGCTAGCGTATCTACATAGCGTGAGTTGAATTCTATGGGCAGGCCGTCCACCCCTGGAGTTTTATTTTGAGCCATATGCTTAATCGCACTCCTGATCTCCTCAAGAGTAATGTCCTGGCCGAAGAAGTCCGCCTGTTCCTCTTCCAGCTGCGGAAGTGGTCCGCTCTCCAAATAGGCTTCGATTTCTGCCTCTCCCGCCACCAGAGCACTTTCATATAATGTCTCTTAATAATCCAGGTATCGCGCCAGAATCTCTCGCTGGGTGTATATGACGCTACCATCTCGTGCTTCTAACGACATAATTGGAGAGCCTCTCAAATTGGGATTAGCCAACCATGCTAACAGTGTTCCCGCCTTATCACCCTCGGCATGAGCCTTCATGACATACATCTTATTATCAAAGCATCACAGTCTTTCTATTTCCCTTGCAACAGCCTCTTTCCCCTCCACCACTTCCACTTACAATTTCGGATGCTCCGGTCTGACCTGTTCTGCCGCCCTCAACTTACGTTCCGCCTCATCCACATCACGTAGTAATACCTTCCGTACTCCCACATGTTTGCTAAGGCATATGTCAGGTGGCGGTTTTCCGCCGTTTCGGGCGCCACAACATACATGCGGGAATACTCACTTCCGGCCGGAAGTAGTATCCCGGTCTAGTCCTCCGGCCAATGTCATCACTTCCGGGGGACTAAGATTAAAGGCGTGAAGCACTCCGGTTCGGTGCTTCTGATTCCGTTTTCCGGATCATGCACGGAGCTCAGAAGACGGCAGCGGATTGTTTCTGCCCTACTTTGATACCTGGAGTTTCCACGGCACGACGAGTCACGGTAACGCCTTCCCCAAGCCTACTTGCGTTACGTGACTTCTTTCTGGCCGCATGTTTCGAAACAGCGTGTATTGCGCTGCCCAGGGCTTCTTCGAGCCCCCAGAGCTCAGACTACCTTGCGGGGTTTTTATCACCGCTTGCACCGGTTGCTGAGCGCTACGAGCGCTGTGTTCCTTTTTCCCATTGAGACAGGATTAACCCTTTCCCTGGCAACCGCGCAGGAGCGCTGTTGTTTCTCTTTCCCTGAGTTGCTCTGTACATGGCAGTGGCGCAGGAGCGCTGCTGCATTCTCTGTTAGGAAGCGCAGGAGCGCTGTGACAGGCATTGCTTGTTTATTTCCTTGCTTTTGGCAGTTGCACAGGAGCGCTGCTTCTAGTGACCTGACGCGTGAAGCGTAGGAACACTGCTGATCTATTGCATGTGCCGCAGGAGCGTTGCTCAAACATGCACTGGGCCGCGCTATAGCGCTTACCCTGGAGTCCTAGTATTGGTCACTTACGCGCAGGAGCGCCTTCCGTTGTTTCTTTGTTCTTGGTGGTTCTTGCGCAGGAGCGCTTTCTTTCATTTCTACTCCAAGGCACCAAGGCACCTGGACGCTACGTTGCTGACCTCTTCCTGGGTTCGGCACAAGTGTGTCTTGGTGAGTACCGGAGCCAGGGGCTCCTTCCTGCATGTGTGTTGTGGGGTGTTCTGCTGCAGGAATAGTACCTAGTCCTAATCTGGTCTTCTCTTGTTTCCCCAGCTGTGCCAAGACCCTACCCTACGTCCCATCCACCAAGGCCACTCCCATTGCTTTATTGGCCCCCATCCCTGGATCCATCCAATCCGCGACGGGTGTTATTCCCCGCGGGGGTTGTTTGGGAACAGGGGCGGTGGTCCCTGTCGTTTCTGCAGGAATGCTTCACAAGCCCAGGTGAGTCTTGTGGGGCAC
The DNA here is from genome assembly GCF_964261635.1 of Lissotriton helveticus. Taxonomy (NCBI): domain Eukaryota; kingdom Metazoa; phylum Chordata; class Amphibia; order Caudata; family Salamandridae; genus Lissotriton; species Lissotriton helveticus. The sequence goes on from NC_136057.1 coordinate 1,423,988,030, forward strand.
CAGACAGAATCAGAAGCCCACGTTGACACATTCTGCTCAGACAACATGGGAGAACCAGAGGTAACCCTGCAAGACATAGTAGCCTTGCTGGCTGCCATGCAGGCAGACAACCTCAGTTTACGCCATGATATGAAGGCCCTACAGGGCCAAGTGGCGGCTGCCGTCACCAATCCTTGGGGAACCACTCCTAGTCCCAGAGCCAGACAAGAGGGGTTGCTTAGACCGCCTACATTCACCTTTGGGGGGTCCTCCTCTGCCACTGGTCAGGACACTGCTATCCAAGTCGTCACGCCCCACCCGGTGCAGCTGGCTCCACCCGAATGCTTCTATGGCGACAGCACCAAGTATGGCGTTTTTATCCACCAATGCCATCTGCATTTCATGGCCAGAACATCTGCCTTCCCTGACGATGTATCAAAGGTGGCATTTATACTGTCATACATGGGCGGGGACGCCGCGCAGTGGTCCATCTCGCTAGTAGAAAACGATGACCCCATGCTAAACCACTTGCCAACGTTCAAAGAGACCATGCGACGGATGTTCGCCCATCACACGTTTGTACAAGCCGCAGACAATCAGTTGCTCGGATTGAGGCAAGGTAACAGTGATCTTCTCCACTATATCACGACTTTCAGCCGACTAGTCATCGCGGCGCATTGGCCAGAGGACAAAAAGGTGTCAGTGTTTTACCGAGGGTTGCGGGATGACCTAAAGGACCTCATAGCCCAACACCCCAACCCTCCAGACATGATAGGGCCATTCATTGACATGGTGGTCAAGATGAACTTCCGGTTGCAAGAGAGGAAAACAGAAAAAGGGAAAAACAGCGACAACCGTTTCCTCCCTTTCACGGAGAAGACCCCCAAAAAAGGCAAAGAAGAAGCTTCCCCGCCAAGCGACACCCCGGAACCCATGCAGATAGGAGGCATCAGAGGGGCCCTAACCAGCCAAGAGAAAGAAAAAAGGAGGAAGCAAAACCAGTGCCTATATTGCGGGAAGAGCGGTCAATTTGTCAGGGAGTGCCCGGTTAAACCAAACCGCACACGGAACAAACAGCCCTTCGTCTTGCCCATTGACAAAGGAAACAAGACGGGAAACGAGACAACCCAGTAGACACGGGGGTCCGTCCTCTGGGTTTTTCTTCCTGCACGACAGCGATCCCTGCAGTCTTCGACGGCAACCACCACATAGGCATGGAAGTGACCTTGCGGAACCAAACGGGCGAAGCTTGGGTGGTAATCGCTATGCTTGATTCCGGAGCCACCGACAATTTCATCGACACCGCCTATTCACAAACCCTGGGGATGAGCACAGTGCCCAAAAAACAACCAGGAACTGTGATGGTGTCACAGAAGCTGCTTTACGTTCAGACAAATACCTGGTCCTGGGGGATCTTAACTTACATCTAGATACCCCCACGGACAGGGTGGCGAGTGAGCTATGCCATACGATGGCTAGCTTACAATTCGAACAGAAGGTATTGCAACCCACCCATAAGTTGGGCCACCTTCTAGACCCAGTTTTTGCTAACTGGAGCCAAGTGGATGCCCAAACCCCGATTCCCATTGCATGGTCTGACCATCTCCTTGTCCCCTTTACCATTGAAATACAGGGACCACGTCCCAATGACCGACCCGCTGATAAACATCTTAGGCGCAGATGGACAGCGTTCTCCCAGGCCAAATTCAACCTGGCACTCACCGAGAAAGGTCATCCTGGGGGCGATGGGGCTGATGAAATTAATTCCAATCTTGACCACCGCATTTTGGAAGCCCTGAATCAGGTGGCACCTTTGGGTATGGCGAAATTAGGGGGCCGAGTGCAACGATCGGCACCTTGGTACAATGAAGATCTGCGAACGGCCAAAGCAACATGTAAACGTGCCGAAAGGCAATGGAGGATAGCCTATTCCACGCAGGCCAAAACAATTTACATAGATTACAGACGTGCCTATCACACGCTGATTAGGAAGGCCAAAGCATTGTACTACTGCAATAAGATAGAGGAAGCAAAGCAGTCCACCAAGGAGCTTTTCTCTATTTATAAATCTATTGCAATAGGAAAAGCCGCCACAGTGCCTAAGAAACTCTGCACCACGGAGGGCTGCAATCGAATTGCTGAGTTCTTTGCAACTAAGGTCTCCAATATTTACAATTCCTTCCCCCAGAGGATAGACAATGGTCCTATCCCCTCGGAATTCCCAAGAATGAAAGGGGAACATCAGCTAACTACTTTTGTTACTCCTTCCACTACGGAGCTTCTCCGTATTTGTGGATCCATAAAATCCGGTTCCCCTAGAGATCCGACCACTCCCAGTCGGCTAAAGGACAGTCTGCCAGTACTGGAGCCCTATGTGCGGCAGCTACTGGACATCTCCTTTGAGTCTCAGGTGGTCCCGAAGGCCTGGAAACAGGCGGTGGTACTTCCTCTGCAAAAAAAGACCAACGTTAGCTTCGAAAAGTTGGACAACCTCCGTCCTATTTCCCTCCTTCCCTATATGGCGAAGGTGGCGGAAAAAATAGCCAACATACAGCTTATGCAGTTCGTGGGGACGGCGTCGCTACTCCACGACTCGCAATTTGGCTTCCGCCCCCGTCATTCGACGGAGTCTGCTCTCCTCGTGGCAGTGGAAGCTCTCAGACAGGGAGTAGACGAGGGCCAAACGATGGCATTGATCCTACTAGACTTAAGCGCAGCATTCGACACTGTAGCACATTCCACCCTGCTACAGTGTCTGAATGGAGGAGGGGTGACAGGAGCTGCGCTTGGTTGGATCAAGTCCTTCCTTTCTGAGAGGTGCTTCCAAGTCAGATTGGGTGACTGCTATTCTAGGGAGATTGAGTTGGGCCAGGGCGTACCTCAGGGTTCGTCCCTGAGCCCAACTCTATTCAACATCTATGTCTCCCCCCTGGCGACTATCGTGGAGGGGCATGGTCTCCGCTTGGTGTCCTACGCCGATGACACGCAGTTGGTCATCTCCCTATCGCGCGCGCCCGGACTTGCGGCGGACATCTTCAGGAACTGCATGAAAGATCTTGCTGCCTGGATGTCTGCAAACTGTTTAAAGTTGAACGGTAGCAAGACCGAGGTGCTCGTGGTGGGGGGTGCACCATCTGCGTGGTCGTCGGCGTGGTGGCCACCTTGTCTGGGGGAAGTTCCTGCTCCCTGCCGTGAGGCAAGGAACCTTGGCGTGTGGCTGGACAAGGACCTTACTTTCGGCCCACAGGTCGGTCGGGTGGCAGGGATATGCTTCAGTGTTCTGAGAGCCCTTAGGAAAGTATTAGATCTGCTTCCCATTTCTGCTCGTCAGACACTGGTGCATGCCTTGGTCACCTCCCGACTTGATTATGGGAACCTGCTCTATTTGGGGGCCACAGGCAGGGTCATCGGCCGCCTGCAGGTTCTTCAAAATGCGGCAGCGCGGTTGGTCCTCAGACTCTCTAGGAGGTCATCCGCCAAATCAGCCTTACGGGCCCTCCACTGGCTCCCCATTGAGAGGAGAGTGGAGTTTAAGGCCCTTGCCACTTGTCATCGTATCTTGAGCGGCAAAGCACCTTTTCCGCTCCAAGGTCTAGTATCCCATTATGAGCCTGCACGCAGCCTTCGGTCCTCGCAGACCGGGCTGTTAAAAGTTCCAAGAATATTCAAAGCTCGTATGGGAGGTAGATCCTTTAGATACCTTGCTCCCAAATGCTGGAATAATCTTCCGCTGGAACTTCGGCTTGAACCCTCCGAAGTCCAGTTTAGGAAAAAACTTAAAACGCACCTTTTCAGCAAATAGCTTGGTTGGGAGGAGGGGGGACAGTCACTCCACTTGTCATAGCGCGGGGACACGCCAGTGGCGTAACCAGGCGCTTAATAAATGCCCATTAATAATAATTAATAATGGTACAGACCTGACATCCGGTCTCATCAGGCACCAGACCGAAGCCATGACCATGTGCTTCACGAACAACCATGCCGAATCCATCAGCTTTGACGTCATAGACGCACCACAGTTCAAAGTCATTCTGGGCCTACCATGGCTGGTAAACCACAATCCTCGAGTCGACTGGGTGTCTCGGGTTATCTGTCTGGATTCCGAACACTGCTGTAGCACCTGCTACGAAGAGGACAACATGCATGGTGTCCGTTCCATACAAGCTCAATCGTTACCAGGACAAGGCATGGGAATGGTATCCCAAGCCGAAGTACCAGAGGACTATCAGGATCTGGCAGAAGTGTTCGATAAAAAGGGAGCCAACACCTTACCACCGCATCGTTCCTTCGATTGTCGGATTGATCTTATACCCGGCTCTACGTTGCCCTGTAGCAGGATCTATTCCCTTACCGAAAAGGAGAACGTCCACCTACGTTCCTATCTGGATGAGTACTTGGACAACGGGTTCATCCGCCATTCCAGGTCCCCGGTGTCATCTCCCCTTTTTTTTGTGTCCAAGAAGGAAGGGGACCTAAGGACTTGCATCGACTTCAGGGCGATGAACACAATTACGGTCAAAAACCGATACCCGCTCCCGCTCATCTCCAACCTCCTGGACCAAGTCAAGAACACCTCAGTGTATACCAAACTGGATCTGCGGGGTGCCTACCATCTGGTCAGGGTCCGGAAGGGTGACAAATGGAAGACCGCCTTCCGGACCAAATTCGGCCTGTTTGAGTACCAGGTCATGCCTTTCGGACTCTGCAACGCCCCCGCAGCGTTCCAGTATTTCATCGATGAGGTGTTGAGAGAGTTCCTCGACGTCTTCTGTATCGTATACATAGACGATATCCGGATTTTTTCACAGACCATCACCGAACACGTACAGCACGTGCGTTCGGTTCTACGACAACTGGGAAAACACCGGCTATACGTAAAACTGGAGAAAAGCGTTTTCCACGTTACCTCCGTGGAGTTCCTGGGACATGTCATCACTCCAGCAGGGATACAGATGGACAGCAAAAAAGTAGAGGCCATCCTTCTTTGGCCCACTCCGGACTCCATGAAAGGGGTGCAGCGGTTCTTGGGGTTTGCCAACTACTGCCGCCGTTTCATCTCTGGATTCTCTGGAATGGTGGCACCTATCTCGCGCTTATTGCGCAAAGGACAGCGCTTTTCTTGGGACCAGAAAGCAGACAATGCGTTCCAGGAACTAAAGAGGCGGTTCACCACAGCCCCGGTGCTTATACATCCAGATGCCGATCAGCCTTTCGTGGTAGATGCAGACGCCTCTAAGGACGCCTTGGGAGACGTGTTATCACAGAGGGATGCCAACACCGGACAGCTACATCCGGTGGCCTTTTACTCCAAGAAGCTACAGCCTGCAGAAAAGAACTACACGGTGTCGGATAGGGAGCTCCTGGCAATCAAGACGGCGTTCGAAGAATGGCGTCATTACCTGAAGGACGCAAAACACATGGTCACCATTTACACAGATCATAGGAACTTGCAGTTCTTATGCTCCGCACGCGCCCTTACCGCCCGACAGCTACGATGGACCCTGTTCTTTAATGAATACAATTTCACCATCACATACCGACCCGGTAAGGACAACGCCAAGGCGGATGCTCTCTCAAGGTTGGACGAGTCCGAGGATGCCGCCGAAAACGCTGAACCAGTTCCCGTCATCTCGGACCAGCACTTCCAGGGAGTAGTGGCCTCCTCGGAATTCATGACCCAGCTACGTAAGGACACGGACGGAATAGATCCAGCGGCCCTAGAGAAGGGACACGAAGGCGTGGTTCGTGAGAACGGATTCCTGGTCAAGGGAAACAAGTTGTACCTACCTGGGGAGCCCTATCAGCAACGAGCGATCCGCATGTGTCATGACCATGTTCTCTCCGGTCATCCGGGATACCACAAGACGCTTGATCTAGTACAAAGACAGTTCTGGTGGCCAACAGTAGAAACCGACACAAGAAACCACGTCTCCCGTTGTGCCAGATGCCTACAAGGCAAGAACAGGTCGGAAACCCCTGTGGGCTATCTACGTCCCATCCCGGTACCACCGTATCCTTGGCACACCATTTCCATGGATTTCGTGGTAGAGCTTCCATTGACCAAAACCGGCCATACCACAGTGCTCACCGTGGTGGATCACCTCACCAAGATGGCTCACTTTGTGCCTCTGCCCAAAGTACCCACCGCGGCAGAGCTGGCATTGGTGTTCGTGAACAACGTGGTTCGCCTCCATGGCGTTCCTGAGGTGGTGATAACGGACCAGGGGTCAGAATTCGTGTCCCGATTCTGGAGAGCGGTGTGCAGAATCATGGAGATGGACGTTCGTCTCTCTTCTGCCTACCACCCCCAGACAGAAGGGCAAGCGGAAAGGACCAACCACACCATGGAGCAATACCTGCGCTGTTTGTTGCTCATGGTCGAGAAGGAATGGTCCGACGTGCTGAGGATGGCGGAGTACGCTTACAACAACAGCAAGCATTCGGCCATTGGGATGTCCCCCTTTTTCTGCCTACAAGGAAAACACCCCCGCACCTCGGCGTGGAACGTTCCGGCGGATAGCCCTTTGCCTACGATACGGGCTTATCACAAGACACTGTGTCAGCTCTGGCAACAAGCCTGGTTCGAGCTGGCCAAAGCAAAGGACTCCTACAAAGAACACGCGGACGCTCACAGGCAGAAAGAACCCGTGTATCGCATCGGCGACAGGGTGTGGCTCTCCATTCGTCACCTCAACGTGCATGGTCCCACGAAACTGCTGCCTCGGTTCGTGGGTCCTTTTGTCATTGAGAAAGTGATCAACCCCGTGGCCATGAGACTGTCGCTCCCGGCTCACATGAAGATACACCCGGTTTTCCATGTCTCTCTTCTACGTGCGGTCCATCCTGACTGCGCCATCCCCTCTCCTCCTTCTCCGGTGGTAGTGGAGGACCACGTGGAGTATGAGGTCCGAGCCATTCTGGGTTCACGCCGTACCAGGGGGCGGTTGTTTTACCTGATAGACTGGAAGGGGTACGGTCCTGAGGAACGGTCCTGGGAACCACTGTCTCATGTTCGTCATGCCCCTGTTCTGGTCCGGGCTTTCCATCTGAGTCACCGCCTGAGCCCGCGCCCTGCTTCCCTTTTCTGACTCCCGGGTGGGGGTTCTGTTTTGTGGGGGGTACTGTCAGGTGGTGGTTTTCCGCCGTTTCGGGCGCCACAACATACATGCGGGAATACTCACTTCCGGCCGGAAGTAGTATCCCGGTCTAGTCCTCCGGCCAATGTCATCACTTCCGGGGGACTAACATTAAAGGCGTGAAGCACCTCCGGTTCGGTGCTTCTGATTCCGTTTTCCGGATCGTGCAAGGAGCTCAGCAGACGGCAGCGGATTGTTTCTGCCCTACTTTGATCCCTGGAGTTTCCACGGCACGACGAGTCACGGTAACGCCTTCCCCAAGCCTACTTGCGTTACGTGACTTCTTTCTGGCCGCATGTTTCGAAACAGCGTGTGTTGCGCTGCCCAGGGCTTCTTCGAGCCCCCAGAGCTCAGACTACCTTGCGGGGTTTTTATCACCGCTTGCACCGGTTGCTGAGCGCTACGAGCGCTGTGTTCCTTTTTCCCATTGAGACAGGATTAACCCTTTCCCTGGCAACCGCGCAGGAGCGCTATTGTTTCTCTTTCCCTGAGTTGCTCTGTACATGGCAGTGGCGCAGGAGCGCTGCTGCATTCTCTGTTAGCAAGCGCAGGAGCGCTGTGACAGGCATTGCTTGTTTATTTCCTTGCTTTTGGCAGTTGCACAGGAACGCTGCTACTAGTGACCTGACGCGTGAAGCGTAGGAACACTGCTGATCTATTGCATGTGCCGCAGGAGCGTTGCTCAAACATGCACTGGGCCGCGCTATAGCGCTTACCCTGGAGTCCTAGTATTGGTCACTTACGCGCAGGAGCGCCTTCTGTTGTTTCTTTGTTCTTGGTGGTTCTTGTGCAGGAGCGCTTTCTTTCATTTCTACTCCATGGCACCAAGGCACCTGGACGCTACGTTGCTGACCTCTTCCTGGGTTCGGCACAAGTGTGTCTTGGTGAGTACCGGAGCCAGGGGCTCCTTCCTGCATGTGTGTTGTGGGGTGTTCTGCTGCAGGAATAGTACCTAGTCCTAATCTGGTCTTCTCTTGTTTCCCCAGCTGTGCCAAGACCCTACCCTACGTCCCATCCACCAAGGCCACTCCCATTGCTTTATTGGCCCCCATCCCTGGATCCATCCAATCCGTGACGGGTGTTATTCCCCGCGGGGGTTGTTTGGGAACAGGGGCGGTGGTCCCTGTCGTCTCTGCAGGAACACTTCACAAGCCCATGTGAGTCTTGTGGGGCACCAGACAGCATAGCCCCCTTATCACCACTCCACTGCTCTAGTAGAGGCCGGCCCTTCATTTTCAGTAAAGTAGTGCTCTATACCTTCTCCAATTTTCCTCTGGAAAACCGGATCCTCTAACGTCTCCGGCCGCAATCGCCAAGTGGGAATGGCAGATTTCGCCGTCATCCAGTTCACGGTAATTAATAATGGGTTGTGGTCAGACAGTGTCCTAGCCAAATATTCCAAGTGTAGTACAGTGGGCACCATCGCTGTTGAGCATAAGATTGCATCCCACCCAACGTGGAGTTCGGGCATCGCCGAATAGAAGGAGTAGTCCCGGTCACGTGGGTGATGGTTGCGCCATACATCTACCAGGTTCCACCTATTTTGCCAATACAACCTGCCTTTGGCCAACCTACGGACGGGGGAATCTGCTAGCAGAGCGTGTGATCTGTCCAGTGATATGTCTACGATGGAGTTAAAGTCCCCCCTATCACCACAGGCCCCGTCAAATAATGTGCTAATATGCCCGAAATGCGGTCAAGGAAGCGTACTTGATCTACGTTTGGTGCATATATATTGCACAATGCTATGTCCCTACCATGTAACCGCCCCTCCACTGCCACATATCTGCCATCCAGGTCTATTGTCTGTTTCGTGACCTGAAAAGGGACCCCTGCTCTTACCCAAATTAATGTCCCCCGTGCAAATGCCGAAAATGATGTACTGAAAACCTGCCCTCTCCACCTGCGCTGCAGTGCCTGACCTTCTGTTTTGGTAAGATGGGTTTCCTGTAACAATGCGATGTGTACCCCCCTCCTGACTAGATATGCATGGACTTTATGGCGCCTTGTCATAGTATGCAGACCCCTCACATTCCAAGTGATGCAACGTAATTCAGGTAACGTCCCCATTGCAGCTGAGCAAAGTCCACCATTCGCTCCACACACGTCCACACATATCAGTGGCCCCTATTTCCCAACCAAAACCCCAACTCCCCCATTCCCCCAAGAACAGGACCTAGAACAAAACTGCCAGTCCCCATTCAAACCATACCAACAATTAACACACAACTAAGCCCACCATTAGTCACTGCGGGCATGCCTTATGGGAAGTTGGGGGTGCTCGATGCCAACAGGTGACCCCGCAAACTCCTGGTCCCATCCCATTTAGATCCCCTATAAAAGCACATAATCCTCGTCCCTCCTGCCCACTTTTCCAGGAACCATGGATCTCTCATCCGTGTCTAGTTCCGCGCCACAGAGCCATCTCCAACTGCCCCTCCCCCTTTGGAAACCAACTTCCCGCTCCCTGTGGCCACAACAATATCCTCAAGCTCGTCATAGATCTTCAGCACTCCAACAGAAACCTCCCAATGTGCTTGCCCTTACTCATCTAGTAGTCCATCCGCTGTCAACGGCGTGACCGTCGGCCCCCGGAGGCTGTCGGTTTCAGATATCTCAGTGTCGGATTGCTCCTTGTCCCTTTCCGAGCCCGTGTCTACTCGTGAGTTGGCAGTTGGTCTCCCGACAGAGCCAATATCGCTTCCAGCACCCCTCATCTTTCCACCTCAGTCTGTGACGTCGATAGCTTTTGTAGCCCTCGCTGTCTGTGGCGTAGTCATTGTGATTTGCGGAGCTGATGGTCTTTCGGAGGGTCCGAGACCTGTAGTCCCTGTCGGTCTGTCCCGGCCCTGTAAGTTTCCAACCACGACCACGCCTCATCCGGGGTATCATAGAACTGAGTCTTTCCATCCAAAATTATTCTCAGCTTGGCTGGGAACAATAGGGAGTACTGGAGCCCCTCCATTCTCAATTCCTTGTTAATCGAACGGAAGGACGCACGGCGGCGCTGTGTTTCCAAAGTATAATCTGGGAATAGTGTTACCTTGCCGTTGCCTACTTGATACAGGCTTTCAGTGCGTGCTTTCTGGAGCAAGAAATCTCTGTCTCTGTAATGGAGCAGACGGGCCAATACTGGGCGGGGCGGCCGACCCGGAAGCGGCGGCTTCATAGGCACCCTATGCGCACGCTCTAATGTGTAGAAGGAGGATAGTCCCTCAGGGGCCACTACTGTCTTCAGCCAGTTCTCTAGGGATTGCACCATATCTGTCCCCTCTTCTTTTTCAGGCAGTCCCACCATGCGGATGTTATTACGTTGGTTCCTACTTTCAGCATCCTCAGCTCTCCTCTCCAGAGCCTGGATACATTCCAACGTATCCGTCACTTTGTTCTCCAGCGCGGTCTGGGCTGGCGCCACCTCCTGGAGTACGCCCTCCACTTGCTTTACTCTGTCTACGAGCTTCGAGTTGTCCGCCCGCAAGAGACCCAGGCCCGTCGCCACCTGCGCAATGTCCTGTTGCAGGGCAGTGCGAGAGTCCGCTATGGCCGTTAAAATGCGGTCAAACTGTTGTTGCACCCCTGGGTCTTGAGGTGCTTCCTGGGCTCCGTGCTCCTTCTAGGAGGGGGTCTCTGTGTCTGATAATTGGTGCGCTACATCCTTCCCCTTTGGTTTTGCCATGATGTGGCCCTCCAGCCCGCCTCCGGTATTTACAGGCTCCCCACCACGCCGCAATCACTGATAGAAGATCCAAGTGTGGATCAGCAAGGCCTGCAGCACCTCTCCCCAGGCAGATCTGTATTTAGTAGTTTGCGCTACTTCGTCCACAATGCACTTTCAGAAGTCAGGAGTTGCAGGTCCGGCACATTAAGGGCAAGGTCCCAGCTACGCCAGCGTGATGACAATCCCAGAGCCTCCAATGCCCAATCGTGTCCGCAGCTAAACAGCTCAACCCCAGACCTCAGCCTCCAAGCGTTCTCAAGCCTGTTGCTCGCCCTGCTGTTATGTCCACTCGGAGCGTGCGTCTCTCCCTGAGCCCACTCTGGCATCAAGAACGCGGTGCTCTACTAGTTGATCCTGGCTAGGTCTGCCGCTTATTTCCTCTTCACCACTGCCAATTTGAGTACCATCAGAGCCATACCAAAGCTTTGCGCCCTGAGGTTGCCCCCCTCTCCGCTGGACTCTCCATCGTTCCACCATGCTCCCGCACTCCACCATGTACAAATTCAGGGGCCACTGGTCCAATTGTGCTGTGCCTTGCGGCCCATATGCTTCACATGCCCATAACTAGGCACAACAGTGTTTATGTTTGCCTTGTTCCCCCAGCCGCGTGTGCATTTCCTCACTCCTGCAGGCCGCCATCCCCCAGGGAGCTCCACCGCCTCCTCCTTGTCACCGGGCTCCAGGGCATGCCATTCGTCACTCACCAGGGTCTGGGTAGGTGCTGCCACTTGTCCGCCCTGCGTTACAGCAGTCCCGCACAGCCACGCTGTATCCAAGCTCTCCACACTGCTTCAGAGAGGCCAGGTCTTTCGGGTCCGAGTCTCCGGACCCTAAACCACTCCCGCTGCTGGGAAAACTCCCGTCCGGGCTTTCTCTCATCCGGGCTTCGCAGATCCCAGACCCCCATTCGTGTAGTCCCGGTCCGGACCACAGTCAAAACTCCGCCGCTCCGGTGCTATCTGCCCATCAGCAGCGGCGCTCCGTCTTCGGCAGTGTCGATCCCCACTGAGGTACTGGGTTTTCAAGAACCGGCACAGAACCGGTAACCCAGCAGTGTCAGGGAATCAACACCCAGAGACCTCGGGTTCTTCCTGATTCAGACCTACAGAAACTCAGAGTCTTCTAGGTGAAGTCAAAGATTAGTTTATTGGCTGCAACCAAGGTAACAGGGTCCTAGAAGTACAATACGGGTATATTCTCAGGAGACTGCACACTTTCACGAAGTCAGGCTTCTCTCTTTATACATGATATTCGGCCTTGGGCAAACATTCTTCGAATTCGTGGTATGTCATTTATAGTTACTGGTTACAAAAGAAAAGCAGAGTCATGATGACAAGTACATATTTCACGTCGTGCTGCCCATAACAAATCATCCGGCAAGGCCCAACATTTCATCAGATATCGCTGGACCCCCAATAAAAACGGTCACCTCCCCATCATAAAGTAAGTGAAGCAAAGGAATGGAGGAAAGATGTGAGCGAGATATGGCAGGTGTGCGCGCTGAAATGGTTTTATGGCTGGTTGAACCTAGATGCTATCTTGCTCGGCCACTGGGAGGGAACTGACCTAACGAGTTCGGCCTGGGGCAATGGTTCTAACTTGTACTGAGGTCAGGGAGAAGTCGATTAAGGAGTATGTGTCCTTGTGGAATCAAATTCAACTGGATTAAGGCCTATGTAAAGGGTTCAGAATGTAAATGACGATTTCGAGGTGAAATCGTCACTCGAACACACCGAAAATTCATGTACATGATGTACTCGCCATTCTCGGTCTTTTGATACCAAATTCGTCATATTTCGACGAAGTTTTATTTCTCGAGTCCAGAACTATTATACGAATCCAGATTTTCAGAACCTCAAACCCTCCTTTTGCCCTTACATAGGCAATTAAACTATCCTCATGTTAGTCCAAGTCCAGATCTGTATTCCTAAAGTCATTGAGATGTTGCTGTAACATCATTCTAGTACTTAGTTCATCTCTCGACACAGGCTTCCTGACACATGATGTAACACAGAGGCCACATATTGCAGGAGCACACTGTATGCATAGACAGAACAGGAAAAGAATGGCTAATACCATCCCTTTTGGCACGACCATCACGATGGACCAGCTCTGACTCCCGTATATATTAGGCAACCTGCAATCAACAAGCTTTAATCTGAAGACTACCAACGTTCGTGGCCCAATTTTCACTATACCTATATCAAGGATACGGTCACTGCCCCTGTAGCTATCTAAAGAGTTGAGCTGTCTCGGATGTTTAAAGACAGGAAACAATACCTATAAGGAGTAATAATAGTAGGCTATATCATACCTACAACCTGGATCAATCTCTTATTAAGTGCACACTCTTCTTCTGTCAACCAAGAATAATAAGACAAGAATAAAGAAAAAGATAATCCTCAAGAGTTGCCTTCAACGAACATCAACAGTATAATAGTGTACCTTAATAATCCTATTGTTGTGTCTATGTTTTCACTGCAAATGACGGACTCCTGAAGAAGGCTAATGCCGAAACGCGCGTAGAGTTCTATCTACCGCTTTGCTTAATACAATCAAGCCCTATTTAACATCGGAGTCATCTTTGTTGTCCACCCTGTATTTTCCCTTTTTTTGTATTTTTTCACCTGACAAATTAACATGTTTATCACGTACTTTTTAACTTAGAAATGTATATTTTTATAAACTAAATATGTTCTACAAAAATGCTAAAAAATATTGAAATAAAACAAAAATATCAATTTACACCATAAGAATAATTGTTGTCTTTATCAGTTTTTAATTACATGTCACAATAACTTTGTAATTATTTGTCGCTGTCTTGGATTCTTGGCGTTATAATATTTCTCACTACTTATTGCTTTGCAAGAAAGTTCTTATATGTTTCCCTACAAGTAGTGAATGCATCACTAGTAGGGGTCCCCCTTCTTTACAAATAGTAATACCATCCCAATGACCATCAGAATTTTCCATCCCCTGGCAGATATCAGTTCCCAGAACCATCCCATTAACGACCAATCTCCTTTATCCACATGGATAGATTCAGAAATCTTATGTAATTTGGCGATGGCCCTGTACACAGTTGGAGCATTATCTGGGATGAAAATGCAACAACTAGACTGGATCAATTTACATACTCCACCTCGGTCCGCAAGTATTACATCCAAAGCGACCCGGTTCTGAAGGGTCATAAGTCGATCCGACTGGAGCTCAGCAGTCAGGTTACTAAGGGCACCAGCAGTTTCAGTCATGGTGGATTCAACTACCCTTGTCAGTTGCCTTATGTTCCTGCTGTTAGCCATGGCTCCCCAGAACGGCAGAAAACCCATTGCAAAGTCACCAAATTCTTGACCTGCAGTGTCTTCTTTACTCAAAACACCTCTAACTCCCCTTGTCCGATGGTAATCCGCCGCTGCTGTGTAGGTGGGAGGTAACAGGAATGAAACAAAACATGAGCCCGAGAAGTCAGGGGGCAACCATGTATAGGCTCTATCATGGCAGATGAAATAAGTACCCTTAGCGGCTAAAAACGCAGGGGAAGTCTGAGATCCAAAAACATACGTTTCTGTACAGACACTCTTCCCTAGCTGAGCTCTGGGATTCTTGCCAATACCTTGCAGACACAGGTGACCTTGATGAGGTACGATCCAGATAGGGGACGATCTTTTGGCTTGCTGTTTCTCACTTAATGTAGTGCCATATCCGGTCACGTTCCAACCTACATATGCAAGTATCTCATCATCCGGGGTATCTTCGTAAGAGGTTACTTCCTTGATCATGTCAACTATACCTTTGACTAGGGCGCTAGTCTTGAGGTTGTCTTTTACAGAACGTAGGGGTTGGATTTCTCGTGCATATATGAACATTGTCCTATATGCCCAGACTGAACCATTGTGACTAAATGGCAGGACCAAATAGGGGATACCTTTATCCGTGGTGTGGGGCATGAGACCACACACCCAACAGTTAGTTGTGTTCATTACAAGTTGGTGTTGGTGTAATAACTGAACGAAGGAGTTATTAATGAACTCTAATCTCCTATTTGATTCGTGGTCAGGCAGAGGGTGGAAAGAATGAGAGGAAACAGTAGGAGGAGGTATGGGTGATGTAGTGGGCGCAAATGTCACATGAAAAGAGAATAAAACATAGCTTATCAAAAAGACCATTACGCTGGATAGCATAAAAATACACACTATTATAAAACTTTTCTTCGTCATCGTGTTAAAAAGTCTCTGCTTAAAGTTCATTTGTTTGGCAGGCCTCTCCACATCAGGAAACTCCATCCTCTCTAAGGTGCTGCCCGCGGTGGTAGGTTGCCTCTGCTAAAGGATGCTTCCGTCAGTCTAGGGCAACTCCCTTGGACCAACCAGAACTACCGACCTAACGTCGTCAGCTGCACCCAAAAGTCTTTAATCAACCGCGACCCTAGCAGCGGAACCCGGATGGCGGTTCGAAAAAACAAAAATAAGCAAGTTACCTAGATGGGAGATCTGCACTTTCAAAAATAGGATTTGGGGAAAAGACACATTTTATTAGTCCATAGGGTTTTCTCTCGGATCATAAAAAGGAATCACTTTTAATAAATCTGTTTTTCTTGGTCGCAAATTGTAGCGTCTTTTCCCGGGTACTGTCTGGTCCAGAAATAGTAGTTCAGGTTCCACAGAGTTCAATTGTTCTGGTGGTGGCACAGTTTCTTGAAAAATGTTCTCGCTTTCACAATCAGGGTTAGTTTCTTTTACACGTTCATCAGTTGTGCGCTCTGGGTCAGTGCCTCCTTTCTGGACCCATTGGTCATGTGGCAGAGGGAAGGGTATCTTTTTACAATGGATCCCGTGGACCCAATTTGCCTTCCCCTCCACCCTAACAGCTGACCTTGTAGACAGGAGGACGAGGTGAGGCCCGGTCCATCTGGGCTGGTCGTTTCTTGTTCTTTGAAAGTTGCGGACGAGAACCCATGAACCGGGGTCAATGGAGTGACCCCGAGTCTCAGAGACCGGAGGCAAGGTGTTGTGGACCTGTTGATATAAAACACGCAATTTAGCCGTCAATTCATACAAGTAATCAAGCAAAATAGGGTGTTGCAGCTCGCTAAACTTCGTGGGCCTAGGCACTCCCCATATGTTGGCTGGCCGACCAAAGATGATTTCATAGGGGCTGAGTTTCACTCGCGAATGCACAGTCATTCTGGTGGATAGGAGTGCTAAGGGTAGAGCGTCAGGCCATTTAAGACCTGTGCTTGCTTGGATTTTGGCCAATTTAAGTTTAAGCGTGCCATTGTAACATTCCACTAATCCAGCTGATTGGGGGTGATTTGCAGCGTGGAACTTCTGTCTAATGCCTAGCCCTTCACACACTCTTTTCATCACACGACCCACAAATTCACTTCCGTTGTCAGACCAGACCATTCTAGGCATTCCAAACCTGGGGAAGAACTCTTTTACAAGGGCTTTCGCTGTGGACAAGGCAGTATTGTCTTTTAGGGGATAGGCTTCTACCCATCTTGAGAAGGCACAAACAACCACGAGCACGTATTTTAAGTTGTTGCACCTCTCCATATGTATGAAATCTAGCTGCAAAACCTCGAACGGATACGTAGGAGGTGCAAAATGACCAGCTGGAGTTGGGGTTCCCCTACCAGGATTGTGTTTCAGACATACCATGCAATTCTTGACAACGTTCTCTGCACACTTGGGAATCCCTGAATTCTTCCACACTGGGGACAACAACTCGCAAATCCCTTTCGCGCTGATATGGGCCATTCCATGAGCCATTGTAACCACTGCAGGCACATATGCATCGGGTAACAACCATCTCTGATGCTCTGTCAATTCAATCCAACAACCATTTGCATCCATTCTCCCTGTACTGTCTCTCCACGTGCTTAACTCTTTCTCCGTGGCCTTAGCTTGGATGGACTTCACACTTTCTATCGTGTCCTCACATATTCCAACCTCACCAGTCCATTTTCCAGGGCCTGCAACATACATTTGGCTCATCACATTCTTTGCAGTTTCCTTAGCAGTTTCATCAGCAAATGCATTTCCACGACCAACATCATCAGTCACCTTCTTGTGAGCACTACATTTCACGATCGCTATTTGCAGGGGCAAGGTCAGTGATTCAAGAAGCTCATTCACCAACTGACCATGCTGAATCTTAGTTCCATGCGAAGTCAGGAACCCACGTTCTCTCCACAATCGTCCAAAACTGTGAGCCACTCCAAACGCATACTGACTGTCAGTGTAGACAGTCACTCTCATTCCTCTAGACAATACACATGCTCTCGTAAGTGCAACGAGTTCTGCGGCTTGAGCTGAACCATGCGGTATTCGCGCAGATTCAACGACTGTGTGCAAAGTTGTGACAGCATATGCTGTAGTCACGTTCCCATTTGGGAGCTTAAAGCATGAACCATCTACCCATAATGTGCCCTCACATTCAGCAAGAGGAGTGTCAAATAAATCAACTCTCCCTTTCGTCTCTTCCTCTGTTCTAAGAAAACAATCGTGCTGTTCTGAAGCATCTGATTCTTCTGCCATTGGTAACAACGTGGCTAGATTCAAGGTACTACACCTTTTCATATGTACATGGCTCGCTAGCAGCGTCAATTCATAGCTGGACAGTCGAGCACTAGTTAAGTGCTGTATCTTGGTCCTATTTAACAATGTGTCTACTGCATGCGGGACCATCACGATTAGTGTATTATTCATTACTAGACCAGCAGACTGTCGAATGGAAACAGCTGCTGCTGCTGTGGCCCTTAAACAACTTGGCAATGCTCGTGCTACCGGATCCAAAGTTGACGAAAAATAGGCGCATGGCCGCTGTCTATCTCCGAATAACTGAGTCAGCACAGACAATGCACAGCCCTCCTTCTCGTGGACATACAATGTGAAAGGCTTACTGTAGTTGGGAGTACCTAACACAGGAGCCGAACATAATGCTGTGCGTAATTCGAGAAAACTTTTCTGACACTCTTCAGACCAAGGAATGGGATTGGGTGTATTTTTACACGTTAATGCCACCAAGGGTTTGGCCAATAACGAAAAATTTGGAATCCACTGTCTACAGTACGATGTAATGCCCAAGAAAGCACGTACTTCTCTCTGTGTTCTTGGCACACTCAATTTCGCTATTGCCTGAATTCTTTCTGGGGTCAGTTTCCTTCCCTCCTTCGATAAGAGATGACCTAAGTAGGTCACTTCTTGTCGGCAATATTGAAGCTTGGAAAGTGACACCTTGTGATGCAGATCACATAGATGACGCAATAATGACAACGTGGCCGTTTTGCAAATGTTCTCAGTATCCGCAGCAATGAGCAAATCGTCCACATACTGCACAAGAGTAGCGCCTGTAGGTAAAACATTCGTGTCAAGCTGTGCTTTTAGCGCTTGACTGTATATTGATGGACTTTCGCAGTAGCCCTGAGGAGCGCGTTTAAAGCGGAAGCTGCGACCTCCTAAACTGAAGGAAAAAATATCCCTGCTTTCCTCAGCAATCGGGATACTGAAGAAAGCATTCTTCAGGTCAATCACCGAAAACCAGGAGGCAGAGGCTGGAATCATAGTCAATAATGTGGTAATGTCGGGGACAACTGGGAATTGTGGCACAACTATTTTATTCACCTCTCTAAGGTCAATCACGAATCTGTACACAGGTGGCTGAGAAGGGTCAGTTCGTTTTAAAACAGGCAGGACAGGACTATTGCAAACATTGCCTCGCGTTTCTTCAATCACATCCTTTTCAATCAATTCGTAAACAATTGCTAGCAAAGCTTTTTCACCCTCATTAGATATTCTGTATTGGGGAATTCGTGGCATTTTGACATTTGACTTCAATGTTACAACATATGGTGGAATTTCTAAAAGACTTACATCATTCGGACCAGTAGCCCAAAGAATATCTGGGAGAATCGACAATTCTGCTGGAAGTGCATCTCTCGACAAATAAATGGGAGAAACCACTTTCTTACCTAAAGTAAGTTGTACTCCTGAAGGAGAACAGTACAAAGTCGCATATAATCTTTTTAGCAAATCTAATCCTAGCAAATTTTCACCACAACCTGTTGTCAGAATAAGGGGTGCTTCGAATTCACAAGGACCAACAGAAAGAGATAAAGGGTCAGAAATCGGATTTCTAACTGGGGCGCCAGAAAAACCTACAGAAACGTTCATTTCGCCAGACAAAGGTGCGCCAGGGAGTTTGGAGTGCATAATAGAACTCTTTGTAGCACCAGTATCCAACAGAAAAGGTTCTGACACACCTGATGTAATCACCTCAACGTAAGGTCCACTCTGATCTACTGGAACTGAAACAACTCCCTCTCTTTCTCTACGGCTGTCCTAGCAATCCTCATTCTCCCACTGCTCATTTTCTGTGTAATACTCATCAACGTAGTATTGAGTTGTCCTGTCAGATACGTTATTTTGCTGATCAAACCTGTTCATAGAGTTTTGTGGTGGAAGGGGACGTGTGTCCTGTGGGGCGTTTCCACGCCCTCTACCTCTAGGCGCTTGCTGACTGCCACGACCTCTTACACCAGAAATTCCATTTGCACGTTGTGATAGGGCAGGACAGTTATACTTGTAATGACCCTCCTGTTTGCAATATAAACACTGGTTAGGACCTACACGGGGTTGAGTGTAATCGACTCTTTGCAAGTTTCTCTGATATTGTTGAGGCTGCTGAAAAGTATTCTGGTAGTGATTCTGGCCATTATTATGTTGATTACCACCACCACGTGGCGGATAGGCTTGCTGTAGCAAAACCTTCGTTTTGAGTTCTCTAGTTTTCTTTTCTACTTTATCTTTCTCATCTTTGTCTCTATTCTCGTAGTACTGTGCAGTAGCTAATATCTGGGCTGAAGATGAGACTGCCCACGAACTTTCTGAATCTTTTAATTTTCTACACAATTCTGGAAGCAGATTGTGCACGAATTTATCGACAAACAATCTCTGACCACCTTCTGTGGTCATATCTTGACCGCTGTGGTCAATGAATGTTTCTTCAAATCTGGTGAAGAAATCTGAAACAGTTTCTTCTTTCTTTTGCTTGCATGCAGACAACTTATCCCAATTTACGCGTATTGCAGGCATTATCGTTTTCATGTAGTCTACTATTCTACCAGGTAGCTCTGCTATCAAAGGTTCGGGTTTGGCACCACCAACTTGGCGGGCATCTGCAGCAGTAATATTAGCCCACGTGTCACCTAATTCCTGGTCATGATCTACATGACGAATTTTACCCCATAAAGGCTGTGGAACAACGTTCCCAAATAGCATATCGATATCGGCCAAATTCATTATACATGACCCAGCAGTTTGTGACAATTCTTTATAGTACCCTGCAGGATTTTTACGTGGATCTGGTAATGTTTGTTTGAGTGCTAAAACTTCAGCTCGCTTCCATGGGACATGTACCCATACTCGTTGGAAATGTGGCAGAATAGGTGGGTTAGCGGCTGTGTCACCCTCTCTCCATTGTGGGGGAACTTCTCTCATAGGGTATTGGCGTGCCTTTTTCCTACTAGATGCACTAGATTCCGATGGTGACCCAGAACTGTTTCCCTTACTTCGATATGATAACATTTCAACTGCTTTTTCCACATCGGGACCTACAATCATACCCTCGCCAAATTTAAACCGTACACGACACATCTCTTGTGGGATGCATTCCTGATCATTGTCTTCTAAATCCTCGCAAAGGAAAACACACATCTGTTCGAAAACGTATCTCTGGGTTGCTGCTTCCCATTGATGGAAGACTTCTATAACAGACTGTAAATCATATCTTGCAGTATCCATGATCCATTTCAGAGCTAAACTATTCAGTGAATCTCTCTCTTGATAATCAGGCAGTTGACTTCGCAACTGTCTTCTTCCTATGTTAGGGGTCGTAGTAGGCGACCCGAAAAGCGGTAAAAGAAAGTTAGTAACAGTGCTGGCCATTTTCTGCCGAATAGAAGGTGAAACTGAAGGAAAAATAGGTGGAAGAACGGGGTGTGATAAGGTGGGGGTAGGATTAGCAGAAGAGGTATCAGGGGAAATAGAGGGGGCACTAGGCAAAGTTGTAGAGGGAGCATTAGGAGACGTAAAAAGTACAGTAGGCAAAATCGTAGAAAACACAGGTGAAACAGAAGTGGTCGGTGGGCCTGGAGGAGGCTGCACCGAAGAAGTAGGAGCCAGCTGAAGAGCAGCTGGTGAGTGCTGTTGAGGAACAGGAGGCGTAGTTTGCGCAACTAAAGGTTGCGGGGATGCTGTGGCATTCTGCGCATAGGGGGGTGGTGAAGTTAATAATTGCGACATTAATGGGTCTTTTTCACGCTCTTTTTCTGCCTCTTGCTGAAGAGACGGCAAAACTGGATAACACTTATCTATTGCCATTTTACGTTGCCTGTGCAACTGCTCATTTATCTGCTCTTCCTCATTATCTTTAAACTGCACAGCAGCTTGCATTACCGAAAGTCCCCCTTCTCTCTTATTTTTCTTAGCTAATTTAATTTCTTTTTGTCTGGCTTCTTTACGCCATAAGCGAAAAGAGTCAAACATCGCCGGCCGGGCTTTCTTTTTAAAGAGTTTCACTTCAAGGTTGTCTAAGATTTCAGAATCAAAGCTACCATATTGGGGCCATTTTAGAACACCATCTTTTCTAGTGTATTTAATCCATACTTCGTTGTAAACGATGGGGCCTACCCCATGTTTTACATATAGCTCGTAAGTCGGAGTTCCAACTGGAGGAACCGGACATGAGTCCTCCAATCGGGAGTCCCTATTATTACCAAGACAAAACAAATTCCCAAGTCTAAGACTAGGCATCCTCGCTCTCTAGTCTAGTTCCAAAACTTCAAAGGATTATCGATTACGATATTTCTCGTGAATACACGAGTCCTTCGGTTATGGTGCTTGCAAGTACCAATATAAAACCTTTTGTATCCCAAAGATACCACAAAGTAAGTCCAACTAAGGACTGGGAGACGCTCCACTTATACTTAACTGAAAATATCGATGGCGTCACCAGAAGACTCGTCTCAGTGTTTCGCTCTACCAAAAACTTCAAGGGTCCAACATCAGGGCGACAGCCAGGGCAGCAGTCCTTGTAGCCGTCGGGAAGCGGGGAACCTCACAGCAAAGACCTTCGGACCACGTCGACATGCAGGGGTCGATGAGGTGGTGGGCCGTCCTCCGGAATTTCCACACGAAGCTCCTCACGATCTTCAGGCTGACTGGTACCACTGGAATCGCCCCAAACGCTGGGCGCCAACTGAGGTACTGGGTTTTTAAGAACCGGCACAGAACCGGTAACCCAGCGGTGTCAGGGAATCAACACCCAGAGACCTCGGGTTCTTCCTGATTCAGACCTACAGAAACTCAGAGTCTTCTAGGTGAAGTCAAAGATTAGTTTATTGGCTGCAACCAAGGTAACAGGGTCCTAGAAGTACAATACGGGTATATTCTCAGGAGACTGCACACTTTCACGAAGTCAGGCTTCTCTCTTTATACATGATATTCGGCCTTGGGCAAACATTCTTCGAATTCGTGGTATGTCATTTATAGTTACTGGTTACAAAAGAAAAGCAGAGTCATGATGACATGTACATATTTCACGTCGTGCTGCCCATAACAAATCATCCGGCAAGGCCCAACATTTCATCAGATATCGCTGGACCCCCAATAAAAACGGTCACCTCCCCTTCATAAAGTAAGTGAAGCAAAGGAATGGAGGAAAGATGTGAGCGAGATATGGCAGGTGTGCGCGCTGAAATGGTTTTATGGCTGGTTGAGCCTAGATGCTATCTTGCTCGGCCACTGGGAGGGAACTGACCTAACGAGTTCGGCCTGGGGCAATGGTTCTAACTTGTACTGAGGTCAGGGAGAAGTCGATTAAGGAGTATGTGTCCTTGTGGAATCAAATTCAACTGGATTAAGGCCTATGTAGAGGGCAACATATAAATGAGAGCCAAGGGTTCAGAATGTAAATGACGATTTCGAGGTAAAATCGTCACTCGAACACACCGAAAATTCATGTACATGATGTACTCGTCATTCTCGGTCTTTTGATACCAAATTCGTCATATTTCGACGAAGTTTTATTTCTCGAGTCCAGAACTATTATACGAATCCAGATTTTCAGAACCTCACCACCGGTCTCAACGCTGGGATTCAGGGCTTCCAGGTCGGTGCCATCTTGTTTCCTTCGCCGGCAGCCCTTCCGTCCTGTATTATCGGTCAAAACTCCCGCTTGGTGCCCGGCAAAACTCTGGTTTCGCTCCAGCTCTGCGACGCCCCCAGCACACTCGGTGTCGCCAGGAGGGTCGGGTAAGTGATTTTGAACAGGATTACTTCAGGGATTGTGCGCAGAGCTCAGAGCTCAGGCAGCCAGTCCCATCGGCGTCCTAGACACGCCTCCGTCATTCAGCCATTATGATAACATGTTTCTTGTGACAGAAGGAATAACAAGCATTTGCAAAGCCAATAGGTCTTGGCTTGATGACTTACTAGGTTTTCCAATGCGTTTGGCTGATGATGCACGGCATCTTCAAAAAAAGTGCAATGGTGCAACGTGAATGCTGTCTGCTTCATTGTGTTACAGTGCATGCGTGATGGCATACGCACATGCATGCATCAACATGCATACATGTGCCACTGGAATAAGGCAAGCAGCATTTTCTTTTCTTTTTTATTTACCAATCCAAGCTTGGGACACCACTTGGATGTCCGCAATCTTGGATTGCAACATCAAAAAAGAAAAAAAAAGAATTTGTTAGCAGAAAAGCGTGTTGCGTATAATGGAGCGACCTGGCAGGAAATGACTTGCTGGGCCCTCCAAAAGGTAAAAAAACAATACTTAAAAAAATTTGGTCAGTGGCGGTGCAGTGAACAAAGGGGAGTACTGGCAAGCTACTATAAGAAACGGCTCACCAGGGGCGCTGTTGTCCCCCCTTTCTTCCTCCATCAGTAACTTTAGCATGGGTTGTACCGCATTGTAGTTTGCACAATAATTAGTAAAGCCTCGAGAGAGAGAAAATCTTTATTTGGATAATAGAAAAATATCCTTAAAAGCATTTCACAGTAAATCCGCAAGTCAGCACATTGTTATAAGAAATTTCGGAGCATGTTTTACAACAGTTGATCAATAAGAATCATCCGGAACGTGTTGCTCAATTTCTGTTGCACATTAAAAATTAAACAATTATGTGATAGACAACAATAACACTTAGCAATAGGGCAGAGAGATTTGATGTACTGACATTTGCCGGCTTACAACTTATAAAAACCCAACAGATTTAAGAGGTTGAGCTAATTGTGCAAAAACGCAGTCCAAATAGAATGGGTCGCTGGTCAGTGCCAACTGATATGATAAAATGCGACTAGTTATAAACAATTTTATTAAAACTTAAAGTTAAAATGCAACTTAAATTAGACAGCTAGACTGGGGAGAGCAGGGGTTACTGATCCTTCCGCCTTTAGCATGAAGATGCGGTGTGCGTGCCGTATGTAGATTGTGAAGGCAATATTTAGAGCTGTATTTTCGGGGCACAAGGATGTAATGATTGCCTGTCTACAGGTCCGAACGCCCAGCCTATTCCACTCTGCTTTGAGATTGCGTCTACGTTGGGACATGAGGGCGGGACATAAGCAAACCACGTGCTCCAGTGTTTCGGTTGTCATGCCGCACCCTCTGCATGTTAAATCTTCCGTGGTGCGTAGCCATGGGGGAGATCTTTTAAGGATCGCCAGACCCCCAATCTGATGGCCAGAAAACTGCGTTTTAAGTGCAGTGAATAAGTGCAGGAGAGGTAGGTAGCAGGGGATAAGCACCCATAGGAGTTCATGACTGACCAATGTGTGGCTACGGTTACAGAGGTGCGCTTTATCAATAATGAAAGAGCACATTCTGACGTTTTTTTTGATGCAGGTTTTAAATGCAGTCGTGCTGGGATTGAGGGCCCATAGGTCGCCCGCCGACATTTCACGAATAGAGTCCGTGAAAAGGCGGCCGTACGAGCCCCCTGGGTTTATCTGGCTGATCTCAGACCAAACTAAAGAGTCTAAAGTACCTTTATCTTCTTTTCTGAGTTTATGACAAAAATGTAAATATGTGCCGGTGGTGGAGGCCTCATAATTTAATAAGCCCAGTTCTAGCCTGATCTGGGCGGCGGAGGCAGATTTGGGCAGATGGAGGACTTTTTTATAGATCTTGGTCACAAGTTGGATTAAGGTTGTGTATAGTTTACCCCTGAATATCTCGATGCCATAAACTAGGGTAGGCCCACTTTTTGCTCTCAAGATTTCCAGTAGGAATGATAGTGTTGGACCGGATAGCTCTTTTGCAAGCTTAGATAAAGTAACCTGTAGGGTCGTGGCTTTTACTGAGATCTCTTCGCGCTGTTTGGAGAAGTTACCCCTAGAATCAAAGTGGACCCCTAGGTATTTATATGTGCGTCCTGTTGTTAAGCTTTTATTATTATATGACCACATACCAACTACGTTGCGTTTCCTTCCGAAGGTCACGACTTGGGTTTTCTTTAAGTTTACCTCAAGTTGGTTCTTAGTTGTATAGCTGTATAGCTTTTCCAAAAGCCTTTGAAGTCCGACCCGTGTGAGGCTGAAAAGGACCAGATCGTCGGCATAAAGAAGGTTACTTATTGCTGAGCCTCCGACCTTAGGGGGGGTGACTGTTTATTTCGTCAAGTGTAGCCGACAAGTCTGCTATAAACAGGTTAAAGAGAAGGGTGGCCAGCACGCACCCCTGTTTGACACCTCTGGATGTCATGATTTTCCGTGAGAGATACGTGCCAGACCCCAACTTCACCTGGACCCATGTGTGTGAGTACAGTTGGATTATTGCATCCAGAAGTTTTTCAGGAATCCCCCATTTTTTTAGTTTTTCCCATAGAGCTGCCCTTGGGACCCGATCGAACGTGGCTTTGAAGTCAACAAAACAACAGTACACAGGCCTGGATGATGAAAGCGATTTGTCGATAATTATAGACAATGTGAATAAATTGGTCATGGTCCCAGAGTTGGCAGTAAAGCCAGTTTGGTTCCTTGGTATCAGTTCACGCAGCTCCGCCCATGCCCTCAGCTCCTTCAGTAGAATTCCTGCATAATGCTTGGCCTCGATGTCTAGGAGGGCAATTAATCTGTAATTGTTGGGAGTGGAACGGGAGCCAGATTTGAGGATTGGGTGGATTATTGCCCCACGCCAGGAGTCCGGAACAGTTGAAGATCTCAGTGCAAAGTTGAAAAGGTTGGTTATATGCCCCGACCAAAGAACTATGTTGGATTTAAACAGCCTCTGGGGTAAGCCATTTGGGCCCGGGGCCCTGTCTGATCTTGCTTTTGACACAGCCTTGGTGACCATTTCCTGAGTGATCTGGAGATCTTCGCTGCGAGAGTCTACACAATTTGTGTTCTTGAGCATGCTGATGCTTGGGGAGGCTTCTGCCTCTTTGGGGGAGCAGCTTCCTGGTAATGCTGTGCTCTCCGGGGACCTGAAGTGGTCGGTCAGGAAGGTGGCTCAGTCTGATTCTTGTATATTTGCCGACCCGGCGTTTGATGGCCCCGAATTAGAGCGGTTGATTAAGGCCCAGAATTTTCTTGTGTTGCGTTTTTTGCTTTCCCAAAGTAGTTTGGCCCAGAATTGATTTTGATGTAGTAGTTTGTCTTTTTGTGCAGCCATTCTGAATGATTTTTGTGCTGATTTGTACACGTGCCTGAGTTCGATATTTCCTGGGGATTTAGTAAGCGCCTGCAGGGCGTTGTTCCTGGCTTTCTTCAGCACCCTTGAATGAATTGAGAGTGAAAACTGCCGGATGGAACTAGCGTTGTGTTGGTGCTTTTTAGCGGGAAAGAGTGTGACCAGTTGTGAGCAAAGCATTGCCCATGCAACAATAGGGGAGGCCATCTGATCAGTATCGCCTTTGATGAGAGTCAGGCTTGCCTTCATGATGTTGGGGCTTATGTCGTCGCTCCAGATTCTCAGTGTAGATCCCAGTGCAAGTGGTTAGAGCGGATATATGATACTCTGGCTTTATGTTAAGGGTGATAACCTGTGGACGGTGATCACTTTCCCGTCGCGGTTGGATGCTAAAGCTGGCCAGATGGTGGAGCAAGGCTGAATTGCAGATGGTATAATCCAGATAGGATTGCTTATGCCCATTTGTCCAGGTCCATTTTGGGGGGGGGTCATCCAATGATCTTCCGTTTATTACCAAGTATCCTGCGCTGTAAAATTGCTGCACGCAGAGGTCTCCCAGGGCACTGTGGGCCTGGTTTGGGGGCTTAGATTGAACTGGCACCTCCGATAGTATAAGTGGGGAGAGCCCGTCGTAGTCTGCAGGTTTGCCTTGGAAGAGGTTGGTGTTGAAGTCCCCTGACACAATGCAGTCCGAATCGGGGTGGTCCCCAGCAAGATCGCTCATGATTATAGATAAACGTGCCAGATGACCCTTTTTTGTGCGGGTGCTTGGATTGCTGTAAACATTAAGAAATAGGAGTGAGCGTTGCTTGGATAATGATTTGATTTTAACCCCAAGCAACCAATCCTCCTCAAAGTTTAGTGGGACAATCGGACCTTTTAGGTTATTCGAAATATAAATTGACAGGCCCCCTTTTGGGTGGCCATAGCGGCAGTCTCTGATTCCTGGTTTCCATAGTTCAATAAACCCAGCGATTGGACAGCTTTGGGTGGCCCACGTTTCTTGCAAGGCAATTAGGGCGTGCCCGTGTATGAAGAAGTGTGTCTCTGGGTTGGTTAATTTCTGCTGAAGGCCGCTGATGTTCCATGAACACAATATGAAGGTGGAGACTGCCTGGGTGCTTATGGCAGTTGCAGGTCGAGATGTTTGGGGGCTTACTTGTACAAGTGCTTTGTGGTTTTGATCCGCTGGGAAAGCTTCCTGTGGTCAGTCTGTTTTTCCGCTGGACAGGGCAGCCGGAAGCCATCCCCATCCTTGGGTTTTGTCAGGGCCAAGTTCCCCAGTTGTGAAGATTGTCTGTGATTCTGTAGTTCCCAGCGTGTTTTTTAGAATTGAGTATGGCTTGACTTTGGGCCTGGCTGAGAGACTTTCTGCTTTTGTTCCTGCGCCTGGCTGTTTTGATAACACTGTGGGGTAACCTGGGGTAGAATAGGGGTGGATTCTGATGCCCCAGTCCCGGAAGGTAACCTTATGGTCCAAAAACACTCCTGCCCAGGAGGGTGATCTGAATGACACCAGGGTTACCTCGGATGGTTGTGTATCTCTTGGGGGAAGGAATTCAATCGAGTGTATGTCATCCGATGATAGTGCATCAAAACCCGGGATCCCATTTACTAGTTTTATTATATTTGACCTGTATTCGGGGACTAATAGGATAGAGGTATATTTTGTATCGCTTTTAATCCCCTTGGAGCATGGGCTTTGATTTGAATGGGGGGCTTTATCGGCTGAGAAGCCTGAATCTAGACCTCGTAGGGGTAGTGGCTGATGTTGCGGCCCTGGCCTCATGGTCTGCGTACTTGATGGAAAGGTTGGCTTGTGATTGAAGATTGTTTTTGAAGGGATTATATCAATGTTGGGTTTTTTCGGCTCAGACAGGGGGGGTTGTAGGGCTGATTGGGGTTGTAATGTCATGCCTGTAGACCTCAGAGTGGAGGGTTCATTGGGTGGGGGACTTAGTTTTTCTATGGCAAGCTGTGGCTCAAATTTGATTTGATTGCAGATTTATAGAGCGCCTAGCTACCCTCGGGCGTCCCAGCGCTACAGTAACAGCCTAACAGTACTCCTGTGGAGGGATTATTGAGGGAACAGCCAAGTTTTCAGTAGTCTGCGGAATGTAAGCAGATTGTTTTCTTTGCGGATGCTAATAGGGAGGCTGTTCCAGAGCTTAGGAGCGTTGTAAGAAAAGCGGCGACCGCCCGTGCGAGCTCTTCTTATTCTGGGGACGCTGGCCAGAAATAGTGAATCAGATCTGAGCCGTCTGGTGGATTTGTGGAGCTTTATGAGGGGTCTTAGTATGGGTGGACCTTTGCCTTGTAGAATTTTATGGGAAATACACAGGGCTTTGAAGGTGATGCGCTCCTGGATGGGAAGCCAATGGAGTGCCTTGAGGGAGGGTTTGGCTGAACACCTTGAGCTCGTCCCCATTAGTAATCTTGCAGCAGCATTCTGGGCGTGCTGAAGTTTTTTAATAACAGCTACTGGTGCGCCCAGGTGTACAAGGCGTTTCCGTAGTCCAGTCGCGATACGATGAGGCCCTTGATCAAAATTTTCCTAGACTGGGGGGAATGAGGGGGAGGATCTTCGGAGCTGCCCGCATGAGCTCAAAGCAGGTGCCGGCTGTCTTTCTTGCTTGGGCTCTGAAGCTAAGGTCCTGGTCGAGCCAAAAGCCTAGGCTCTTGATTTCTTGCTTGGGTGTGGGAGGGGTGCCCATGCTGGATGGCCAAGCAAGGGTTTTAGGGAGTTTGTTTGGGTCGCCTAGGAGCATAATTTCAGATTTCTCTCCGTTAAGTCTAGAGTCGCCCATCCATTTGGATATTTTCTGCAGGCATGAGACTAGGTTCTCCATGGATTTGTCTGCCTGGTTGATGGAGACGACTAGTTGTGTGTCATCGGCGTACATGACCACCTTTATGCCGAATGGTGAGGCAATGTCGTCTAAAGGGGCCATGTAGACATTAAAAAGGGTGGGGCTCAGGGAGGATCCCTGGGGAACCCCACAGTTCAGGGGTAGAGCTTTGGAACGGCCATAGTTGTCTGCTACTTGGAAGGTCCTATGTTCCAAGAATGATTGTAGCCAGGCCAGGGCAGTCCCAGTGATGCCGATTTTTTGGAGACGGTGGAGGAGGATGATGCGGTCCACCGTGTCGAAGGCAGCGCTCAGGTCCAGGAGGATCCCTGCCACTGATCCCCCTGCATCCAAGATGGACCTTGTCTCCTCTGTTACGGCCAGGAGGGCGGTGTCAGTCCCCTGTCCTGGTCTGAACCCTGTCTGGGAGTGGCGAAGGAGGTTGTTTGTCTCTAGGAAAGTAGAGAGCTGTTCATTTACAATTCTTTCTGCCACTTTGCTAATGCCTGGGAGGAGGGAGATGGGTCTAAAGTTTGAGGGGTCCAGGGGGTCTAAGTTGGGTTTTTTGATAAGTGCCCGTACTATCGCACTTTTCCAGTTGACGGGAACTGTCCCGCTGGAAAGGGAGGCATTTATCAGCCTGGTGAGAAGAGGGGATATTGTAGGGGCTACTAGTTTCAGTTTACTCATTGGAGCTGGGTCGTCCAGGGAGCCACTCTTCACCTGGTTGAGGGTGGTCACCAGCCTCTCGATGGAGATGGGGAGGAAGGCCTTCAGGGCGGGGGCGTCTTGATCGATAGGACCTGCTGGCAGGTCGGTAGGGGGGAGGGGTTTGGGGAAGGTCATAATGATCTTGAGGATTTTAGATGAGAAGTACTCCGCGAGTTGGGTACATCTGGCGCCGGTGGGATCAGCGGCCGGCTGCGGTTCGGGAACTTTCATGAGAGATTTTACTATGCGGTAGGTCTCCTTAGAGGAGTTGGAGGCAGCTAGGATTTTCCCTTCGTAGTAGGTGGCTTGCGTGTTTTTGATAAGGGTTTTGTATTGCTTCATGGGTGATTTATAGGTTTCTTTTCTGTTTGGAGTCCAATCGTTCCTCCAGAGACGCTCGAGTCTTTTGCATTTTTTCCGTAGTTCCCGCAATTCCGGGGTGAACCAGGGGGACTTAAAAGGTCCCCTCTTACTGGGGAGGTGTTTGACGGGGAGAGCTGCGTCCAAGGATAATTCTATCCAGTCTCGGATTTGAGTTTCTGCTAGCGAGGGGTCCGGGTTCAAGGTGGGGGTGGAGGCTATCAGCAGGCTGGTCCAGGCGTCCGTGTCTAGTTTGTGCCACGGGCGAGAGGGAGCTTGGGGAGGAAGGTTGTGGGTGATTTCGGTAGAGATTGGAAGTTTGAGAAGGATAAGGTGGTGATCAGTCCAGGGGATGGGTAGGGGTGTGGATGAGGTAAGTTCCGGGATGTTCGAAAAAACAGGGTCTAGGAGATGGCCCTTATTATGGGTGGGCTGAGAGTTTTTCAAGGAGAGGCTAAGTGCTGCTAGGTCTTCTTTGAGGTCACCAGCTATTTTTTTCCCTGGGTCGTCGAAGTGGATGTTGAGGTCTCCTAGTACCGTAAAGTTGGAGGATAGACAGGCTAGAGAAGTGGCAGTCTCCACCAGGGAGTTAGGGAACTGTCCGAGTGGGCCCGGGGGTCGGTATATTAACAGGCCCGACAGCGTTTTCTCCGGGGAGAGATGTAGGGAGAAGTGAGTGTTTTCGCAGTCGAGGATTGGGCTGCCCTTAAGTTGGCAGGTAAGGTGGGCTTTGATGATGATTGCTATGCCGCCTCCTGACCCTTGGGGTCTATCTAGATGTTTAATTGTGTAGCCCGGGGTAAGGCCTTGAACTATGTCTGGGTCGGAGGATGAGTTGACCCATGTTTCTGTGAGGAACAGCACATCTAAGTCGTTGTTCAGTATTAGATGGTTTAACTCGGTGCTGTGCTTGGGGAGGGATCTGCAGTTGAGCAGAGCCATTTTGATTGGCCTAACTTTGGGAGGTGAGTGGGGGGTGAGTCTGTATGGGCAATGGTTGCATTTGTTATACTGCTCATCAGGGGAGACTGAGTGGAGACAGGGGTCATGAGTACGTATAGCGAGTTTCCGAAGGGTGCTTGACGAGTAGGTGATGGCTGCCGAGGTGAGAGGAGCAGCGGGACTGGGCCCTAGGCCCGGTCTGGCGCGGACGGGGGCAGACGGGCTTACCTTTGGCGCGCCCTCGCTGTCGTGTTTTGGCAGCTCCTGAGTTAGCGTTTAGCACAGCTACACGGTCTTTTCTGTTAACTTGACCAAAACGAACGGGGGCCATTTTGAATCCCTCTGACTTCCGTTTCCTATGAACACGCTGCCTCGTGGTCAGTGTGCCCTTTCGTCCTTTCTCGATACCCATGGTCACTATTCTGCTCGGCAACAGGCTATTTTTAGTACTGGTCAAGCGCACATGCGCACTATGCATCAACTGGTCACTCTTTAGGAATGTTCACACTAACTGACCAGTGCCGTTGAACTCCTCCCACGTGCTGGCTGTGTTCCAAAAATGACCTTATATGTACCTAAAATGTGTAACTTGTAACCGCCTATCTTTTTATTGCTATTAAACTATATAAAAGAGGTCGCGCACCGATGTTCGGTGTGCTACTTCTTACATTGCCGAAGGGTGCTGTGGGAATGTATCACCACCCCATGGGGTCCTAATAAACTTGTCTTTTACCTTTTCCAGTGTCCGTGCCAACTTCTATACTAAGGCGTTCGAGAGTCTAGCAGAGTATGTAGGCCTGATTTGAACCCAACACCACAATTGGCGACCACGAAGGGACTCATCGGCGACTCGGATGCCCGAAGGAGAGGTCGTGACGAAGGTCAGGAAACTCGCCATGGACGCGTACGCTGCCACTGAGTGACCCGAGTCTTGGCACCCACGGTGTGTTTTCCCTTCCTTCCGATCTGACCTTCCAGGTGGCGCCGGTCCTCGACTGAGATTCTGATCTTGGATTGTCGTGATGGGCCGTTTTGGCTGATTTGACCACAGAACTTGGCAGTTGGACTTTGGACGTTTGAAAATATTTGGTAAGCTTTTGAGCGGTGAGGTAGTCTACTGACACTTACTGTGGCTTTTTGAAACTTTGAATTTGAATTTGAAATTTGTTAGCTGACGTTTTGAATCTTTGAATTTGAATTTGAATATGTGAAGTGCACCTCACATAGGCAGGCATGGAGGGATATTTCTCTGATTTATTTGATTTGAACGGTACACCGCGTTAGGTGACATTTTTGTAGTATCACATTTTCGTGGTACTTTTTGGAACATGCCTGTTTTTAGCACACTCCGTAGGATGTGCTGTTCTGAAAATGGTACCAATTATCGATTAAGTGAAAAGCAGCCGGCTCCCCCAGAGGGGACTCCAAATCGTGAAATGTATGTCAAATTCGGTATTCCACCTATAATGTATAGTACATTATGGCATAAGTATACTAAGACTGATCGTGAATTACAGTGGCCGCTATATGGGTCGTTTGACCTTCGAAAGGTACAGTATGTAGAGCAGTGTTTGTTTCAGCGAAGGTCTAGACAAGATATGTTTGATTGTGTGCGTATGTGGGAGAAAGAGGTGCGTGAACGAGCGAAGCGTGAGGAAGCCTTGGCGGAGAAAGTGCAGCGGAAGGCTGCACATGACAAAGCTTTACAGCTACAGGAGAAGGAATTACAGGAAAAGAAAGTGAGGGAGAGACGAGAACGCAATTTACAGGTTAATGGTCAATTCCCTATCAGGCGTCCTCTTTATCCAGTCCTTACTAATGAAACAGATGATTTTTCATTACTAGATCGTTGTCCGCCTCCGTACGTCGTACCTACGGCTCCGAACGAGGACTCGGACGAGGATAGTGATCGAACACAGCGTACCAGGTTACATGCGGAACGAGCTGCGGAATTACGTTCATTTGCACGAAAACTAAATATTAATACTGTTACTGACGTTACTGAACAAATGGAACAGTGGCCTGATAAGGAACGACTGTATTTTTTAGATCATTTTGGAGATGAAGTTGTTGAGCGGTATAGAAAATATTCTCTCGAGTTAGAACCAAAGGAGATATCCAAGGGTCGTGAGAATTTTCGTAAAGGTCTTTTTGTTCTTTCAGATGCGGACGACTTCTTCAAGCGTTTGATTGAACTGCGTAATGAGGCGACACGACTACGGGAGTTGGAAAAGTCGAAGAATTCGTCTACGTCCGGAGCGACGGGGATATCCAAAGAATGCCCTATCTTTGAAACAGATAAGATCGCTGCGATTAATGTTAGACCTATGCGAGAAGCTGCGCCTTTATATGTCCCTCATAAAGGGGATGGCACAGATGATGATAAAAGATCCAAAGACGCGAAAGGGTATTTTGTATATAATTGGGTTTATACGCCTTGGAATAGAGCAGATGTCATGGTGCTTAAGAATGCTTTACCTGATCCCCGTAAAAACCCTGCGGCTTTTTATGAAAATGTTGAAAGTGCAATTTCTTCATGTATCATGACGTTAGTTGATATTGATCTATTTTTCGGGTTGATATTGCCCCCTGATATGTGGAGAGCGATTCGTAGGTTTGATGACCTCACGACTCTCGGGGCCACTTGGAAAGATCTTGTTCAGGCTGATTTAGATAGAGAACCAGCATGTAAGCCGTGTCAATTAATATTAGACCTTCCAGGGGCCATACTAACAAAACTAAAGACTCTTGCTCCCGCTAAAAAGATTGATTGGACTATATTAGCCTCTTGTAAGCAGAAAGCGGATGAATCAGTTTCCGATTTTTTCTCTCGCTTCGAGGAAGCGTTCCATGATTACAGTGGTCAATTATTGACAGAAGATACTGGCAGGCATTTATTCGTTGATAAGTATGTGGCTAATCTCCTACCGGAGATTGCGAAACGATTGAAAGCGAGTGAAAGTTCATGGACCACAGCAACCCCTGCTTCTTTATTGACTATGGCTCAATATTATGAAAGACAGGAATTAGAGGCAAAAGAAAGTAGTGAAAAGAAAGCAAAGGATTTGAAGACGAAGGTAATGTTAGCCCAGGTTCAGGCTACGAGAGGAAATAACAGAGGAGGGCGAGGATCATACAGTAATGCTCCTCCCCCTCGTTCTGACATTTCTGTGAATCAATGTGCATACTGCAAACAGTTTGGGCATTGGATTGCAGACTGTCCGGTGTTTCGAGAGCAGCGTAATTTGAGGGGACGAGGAAGTGGAAGGTCTAGAAATTATTATGGAGGGTCAAGAGGAGGTTATGGCACGAATGATCGAGGAGGCTATGGTACGAATGATCGTGGAGGATATGGAGCAAGGGGTCGTGGTCAGTCTGATTATAATACGTTTGATAACCGCAATCAATATCAGATAAATGAGGGTGGTCCTGCTGAACCACGGGATGAGCATTATGCATAGGATTGCGTAGGATGGGGTGTGGAATCGGTTGAGGTACCAGTTGATCAAAGGGGTCCATACATAGAAGCACATGTTCTGGGTTCCACTGATCAATTTCTGGTCGATACAGGAGCTACTCGTAGCGCTTTGTCCAAATACTTGGTTCCAAGGGCTCCCCTGTCTGGCGAGGTAATTACAGCAATAGGGTTCGATGGAACACCTACTTCTAGCCCATTGTCTCAACCAGTTGCATTTCATGTTAATAAATTTGCTGCCCCATGTCCCTTTTTGTTGTCTCCAAATACACCAGATAATATTATTGGACTCGATATGTTAAAACACTTTCGAGCTACTATTCGCTGTGCCCCAGAAGGAGTGCGAGTTGTGTTGAATGAGAATTACCCAGACTTTGAGCGAGTGTGTTTTCTCCATGAATCTGAAGTATTGGCCTCCTTACCAAACACTTTGTGGGCCACTTCTGACACGGATGTGGGGCAGATGTTAATCCCTCCAGTACGTATTACTGTAAAGGAGGGAGTATCTCTACCACGTGTCCCACAATATAAGATTTCCAGAGAAGGAGAACTTGCTTTGATGCACATTGTGAACGATTTGATTTTGGCAGGAGTAGTTGAGGAAGTCCCCTACAATGTTTGCAATAGCCCAATTTTACCGATTCTTAAAAGAGATACAGATGCTAAGGTTTACCGTTTCATTATTGATTTGAGGGAAATAAACAAGATAGTAGTGCCTCAGTACCCGGTGGTGTCTGACATCACCACGTTGCTTACGTTGGTTCCATCGACGGCAACTACTTTTACAGTCATCGATTTGAAGAATGCCTTCTTTTCGATCCCTGTACATCCTGACAGTCGATATCTATTCGGCTTTACATTAAATAATAAATCGTACAGATTCTGTCGAATTCCTCAAGGCTATACTGAAAGTCCTAGCATTTATAGTCAGGCATTAAAAAGACAGCTTGATTCCTTTGACTTACAAGAGGGAGTGGTTCTCATTCAATATGTAGACGATATCTTACTTGCTGCAGACACGCCAGAACAATGTGAGAAGAGTACCTTTTCTTTGCTTTCCTTCCTGGCCAAACATAATCATAAAGTTTCGAAGAAAAAGCTACAATATTGTAGACCAAAGGTGACCTACCTCGGTCATCTTTTGTCTAAGGAGGGCCGTGCATTGACACCAGATCGAATTCAAGCAATCCTAGATACTCCAGTCCCTCGCACTCAGAAGGATGTTCGCGCCTTTATAGGTTTGACGTCTTTTTGTAGGCAATGGATATTGGGTTTTTCACATATCGTTAAACCATTGTTGGCATTGTTGTCTAAAGATACACCGATTCCCATTGAATGGACGGATGAATGTCAGAATGCTTTTGAGCAATTGAGACAAGCTCTTTGTTCTGCACCAGTGTTGGGTACACCTGATTACACGAAGATCTTTACATTATATGTACACGAGAAGGATGGGTGCGCATTGTCAATGTTAGTGCAGACACACGGAGACAAACAGAGGCCTTGTGCATACTTCTCGGCGGTACTCGACCCTGTGGCTCGAGGATTGCCTGGATGTTTTCGAGCAGTTGCAGCAACAGCAGTTGCGATACGACAAAGTGAGGGAATAGTTTTGTCACACAAATTGTTGGTGCTAGTTCCCCATGCGGTAGATGCGTTACTGAATCAAACAAAAACGCAGCATCTAACCAGTGCCCGTTTGACAGGATATGAGCTAACATTGTTGGCGCCGCACATCACACTAAAGCGATGTGCGACACTAAATCCTGCTACTTTACTGCCGGATCCTGTTGCTGAGACCCAGAAGGAAGAACAACATGATTGTGTTTTTCTGACTGAGGAACAGACAAAGGGTCGTATCGATTTACAGGATACGCCATTTCCAGATGTAGATGGGGAACTGTGGGTTGATGGATAGTGTGTGAGGTTACCAGATGGTACGACTTCCGCAGCTTATGCGATCACGACACTTAAGACCGTGGTAGAAGCAGCACGAATACCCCAGAAATCGGCCCAAGCAGCTGAATTGATAGCCTTAACGAAAGCATGTGAGTTAAGTGCTGAGCTATGTGTGAACATTTACACGGATAGTCGTTACGCTTTTGGAGTAGTGCATGATTTTGGCCTACTTTGGAAGGAACGAGGATTCCTGACTTCACACGGAGTACACATCATGCATGGAGAGTTGGTACGCGATCTCCTGAATGCACTGTTATGTCCAAAGAAAGTTGCAATAGTCAAGTGTAGTGCACACAAAAAGGTGACGGACAAAATAGGGCAAGGCAATGCTTTCGCAGACCGCATTGCGAGAGAGACCGCTATGCTGCAAAATAATTTCCCCATGTATGTGGTGTAGTCACAAGCTGAGCGGTGGCATGATGCTAGAGAAGAAATACTAGATATACAGAAGTCAGCATCTGAGGCAGAACGTATGAAATGGGCCACTGAAGGAGTATTGGATGATGAGGGTTGCTGGCGTAGTAAAGATATGGAGAGATGGAAACTACCCATGGCCTATTTACAAACAATGGTGCAAATGACACACGGGCTGGCACACATTGGAGCTCTCGCAATTACTAAATTGCTTACACGAGTTTGGGAAAATGCTGACATTGCTAGCACGGCTAAGAGAGTAGTGCAGACCTGTCTGATATGTTTGCAGCACAATCCTGGACAAGGGACTCATACTCCTAAAGGAGGGTTTGTTCCACCTACTGCACCATTCGAAGTACTACAAATGGATTACATCCAGCTGGAACGCTGTAATAATCTCAAGTATGTTCTAGTGGTGGTGTGTGCCTTCAGCAAATGGATTGAGGCTTACCCTACGAAACACAATACAGCATTGACAACAGCTAAGGTGTTACTCAAGGAGTACTTCCCGCGCTACGGTGTTTGTAAACTTATGTGGAGTGATAATGGCCCTCATTTCATTGGAAAAGTAGTGGAATACGTCCTGAAAGGATTGGGAATCAAGCAACGATTCCATGCTGTCTTTCATCCGCAATCAGCAGGTTTAGTAGAACGATACAATGCAACTCTGAAGCTGAAGCTAGCAAAGATAGTGGCATCTACATCTCTGAAATGGCCGGACGCTTTGCCTCTGGCATTGCTGTCCATTCGGTCAGTGCCACATTCTCGATCTGGCCTCACACCCTACGAAGTGGTGTTTGGAAGGCCTATGAATATTTGGGGAGTTCCAAAACCTCGTTTGATACATGATATGCCTTGTATAATGATGAACGATTATCTGGCACGATTAACAAATGATTTGCTTTCTATCCATCAACAGGTTCGAGAGGCGCTCCCTGATAACTCCACTGGTGAGGCTCACGATCTCCGCCCTGGGGACCACGTGATGGTCAAAGTATTTGAACGATCCAGCAGTTTGGAACCGAGATGGCATGGCCCTGAGCAAGTGCTGCTGGCTACGCGAACTGCTGTGAGAGTCACTAACAAGAAGCGGTGGATACATTCAACGCACTGCCGACGTGTCTCTCCGGATCTGGTGAGCCCTGTGGTGCTATCCGACTACAGAAAGATTTTGGATACAGAAAAGAGCCCAGCTGTCACGCCTGATGAATTGGAGGGAGCCTTCCCGGACCACGTTGTTTCTGATAAAGTGAAGTACAATCTACGCCCCAGGAAATAAGATTCCTTTTGTGTTTTGAAACTGGTTGGTAACCGCTCTGAGGTTTGTGAAACGGAAGCCGGGAATTTCAAGGGGGGGGGATCAGTTCTGCCCAGTGTAGCGACACCCGTCTTGAATCCCGGAGAACAAATCAACGGCAGCCTCGGTTCAGAACCATCGTTTTTATTTTTCCCGCTTAGTGTTGTTTTCTTGAAGAGTATTGTTTTGTGAACTATGGCATCTCCTTCGACACGAAGAGGGAGAATTCTTGGTGTTGTTTTGTTTGTCTTGACCGTAGTGGTGATCGCAGTATTAGCTTGGACTATAGAACTGTTGTTTCCTGTACGAGAACATTTGCTGCCCACCACTCCAAGTCCATCTGAACATTTTCATTTCACTCTGCCTTTTCACGAAGAAAGACATAGGCAGACTTATTTGAATAACAGCTTTATTAAGATTTTGCATCATACTCATAACATGACCAACACGTCCAATTGTTGGGTATGTGGAATGTTGCCCGGACATCAGAAGAAGGGAGGAACACCACTCATTCCTCTCCCGTTTTCTCATAATGGTTCTTGTCATGCTTGGTACACTCTTCTTTTTACTCTGCGATGGCCAACGAAAGGTGGACTACTTTTTCGGTTGAATAAAATATGTTATAACGACAAAGATGGCTATCCACACGCTGAAGGAACTAAGTTTGAATGGGAAGAGTACCGTCCGGACAATGTTTCTACACCTCGTGTATATACGAATCAAAGACTTATAAATGTGACGAGCTCGCATATGATAACAGTCATTGATACAAAAGCAGATTTGTGTATTAGAAATAAAGGTACAATCCCTGTAGGCCGCAGTGAATGTAATATTACACTTACCTTTGATACACCAAGTGGAATTGCATTTGTAGCTTCACATAACACATATTTCATTTGTGGAAATAAGGGATACCATCGTCTACCATTGGGATGGTTGGGAACGTGTTATATAGCTTTTGTATTACCACCTGTATTTATTGCTCCTCCCATGTACCACAATGATTACGTTCTGTACCATGATTTCATACTAAACAGGGTCAAACGAACAGTAGATCTTGATGAAATAGACCAGACTGATACCACTTTACAACAATATGTAGATTTCAATTTGGGGTTATTCTCATTTGTAGGAGCTGCACTGAATAGCAGGAAGATAAGGCGGCTTACGCGTGTGGTGGAAGCAGTCGCTAACGAAACTGCCTCCGCTTTAGGGAATATTACTGAGGAATTGCAAATTACCAGAATTGTGGCGCTCCAGAATCGAATGGTTCTAGATGTGATACTAGCTGATAGAGGTGGAGCATGCCGCGTCATCGGAAGTAGTTGTTGCGTGTACGTACCAGATAACTCACCTTCTGTATATGATTCGATTACAAAATTACATAAGATAGCTGCTGAGATCCACCCAGAAAATGGAACATGGACCTTTTCTGGTTGGTTCTGGACCCTGCTTAGTACTTGGGGTTGGAAATTATTAACGATTCTCTGTGTTTTTATTGGAGTACTATTTTTCCTTTGTCTATGTATTCAATGTGGCCCTACATTATGTTCTGTATGTATCACAGCCTGTATTCCGTCCAAACGAGCTATTGATAAGCAAGAGAAACTGATCAATGATGAAGTATTGAAAATAATGGCTATTAACATTGAGGATGAACATTCTGACTACGTCCACTATGAGGTAGCTTTTGCTAAACGCTAAAAGGGCCGTCTGTCGTGTTTTGGCAGCTCCTGAGTTAGCGTTTAGCACAGCTACACGGTCTTTTCTGTTAACTTGACCAAAACGAACGGGGGCCATTTTGAATCCCTCTGACTTCCGTTTCCTATGAACACGCTGCCTCGTGGTCAGTGTGCCCTTTCGTCCTTTCTCGATACCCATGGTCACTATTCTGCTCGGCAACAGGCTATTTTTAGTACTGGTCAAGCGCACATGCGCACTATGCATCAACTGGTCACTCTTTAGGAATGTTCACACTAACTGACCAGTGCCGTTGAACTCCTCCCACGTGCTGGCTGTGTTCCAAAAATGACCTTATATGTACCTAAAATGTGTAACTTGTAACCGCCTATCTTTTTATTGCTATTAAACTATATAAAAGAGGTCGCGCACCGATGTTCGGTGTGCTACTTCTTACATTGCCGAAGGGTGCTGTGGGAATGTATCACCACCCCATGGGGTCTTAATAAACTTGTCTTTTACCTTTTCCAGTGTCCGTGCCAACTTCTATACTAAGGCGTTCGAGAGTCTAGCAGAGTATGTAGGCCTGATTTGAACCCAACACCACATCGCGCGCTGGCGGCGCGTCCGCTGCGCGTTCTACTGAAGCACATCCTTAAGGGGCGGAGGGGGGGGTGTGGCCTCAGGGTAGTGGGCGTGGCCTCATTATCAGGCTGATGGCGGCAAGACTGCGATTTTACCCGCGGCAGCGTTTACATCAGCTGTGCGGGGGTGATTACGAGCGAGTATGAAGGAGGGGGAGTGCCCTGGGGAGAGTGCTACAGCAGGTAAAAACAAATTTTAACACAAGCAAATAGTTTAAAAACGATTATGCGTTCCTCCCGGCTTCCACCTCAGGAGCTGTCTGGTAGACTGAAATGCGAGCTACGGAATTAGCGCGACTTATATGTTTCCCAGTGTGGGCGTGGCCTCAGGGTAGTGGGCGTGGCCTCGTTATCAGGCTGATGTCGGCAAGACTGCGATTTTACCCGCGGCAGCGTTTACATCAGCAAATCCCGCTGTTTGGGCGGAAGCCACTGTTTGAGCAGATGTCACATTTGAATCATAACCACAATTAGAGGGCTTTTGGCAGAGACTTGGGGGTGAGTCCCCTTTTGAATGACTGTGACTGACGTTTGTAGGGGTTGGGAGTGGTGATGGAACGCTTATGACTTCCTTTTTGGATGCCATGAGAAAGACAGGGAATATTTTCGAGGGGGCAGATGTTTTTTTTTGCTTTTAACTTGTTTCTTTGTTTGCGCTGACGTTTGCGCTCTCTCTTGCTGCAGGGTGGCATGGGGGCAGGCAGTGTTTCTAAATTGGAAGGTTCTGAAGTGGCCAGGCTGACAGGCAGCCCTGCCGCATTGTGGCTGATGTGGTGTGTTTGCCCTTTTGGGGCCGAGGCTATGGCCGGCGCTGGTGTCCTTGAGGGCGTTTGGGATTGGGGAGATTTTGTTTGCTTGTTACTCTGGCCTATTTGGGGTCTTGTCCCCACTTGCCTGGGTCGCAGTTGCCAAGAGTGTCGGGGGGATGTCTGATTCTGAGCACAAATTTGTGGGGATTTGCGGTTGCTTGTGAGGGATTTTAGGTGGACCGCCGTCCTTCAACAGCTTAACCTCATTTATTACAGTGGATAGAAAAGCTGGCAGTGAAGAGAGTGAGTCGATAATGGGTGAGCAGCAACAAACCGATTGTACTAGATTTGAGGATGATTGTGCACCTATAATTAAGTTATTCAGTTTATTGTCGATCCCTGCTATGAATACTGCTAGAGTGTTCAGTAGGTCAACCTGCATGTCTAGTTTGTCAGAATGGTAATTTAATGCTGTAACTGTCAGTTGGAATGTTTGTAGTAGTTGAGGCCAAATGCTCGATATTGTGGGGGCTTCTTGATGTTGGGTAACTTTCGAGGTAAGATTTAGAGTGTTTTGCGGGTTTTTAAAGAAAAAGGACAGGTCCGCTAAAGCCTCGAGAAAAAGACAATTACAGATCTAGGATTTTTTTAGATCTGCTCCGCTGTGCCCCTGAAGCCTGCCCACTTCCCTCTTCGTTGGTGATTCACACTGCGCTGTCGAAGCCACAAATTGAGTGTGCTTAATTTATTTTATGAATCGCCCACTGTTGACTGACCCGCCTTTAGGCAAAAAAGAGAGAGCAGAGCAGGTTGACAGCAAACGTTAAGAGTACACTCATTCTTTCATCACATGCCTCAATATATAATCAATGTGAACAGAAAGGTAATTTCACGCCTTTGGACAAATGCAGTGTTGCTGTAACATTTTCGGAAGCTTGAAAGTATCAACATGTTCTGACATTCACACACAGTGAAAGCATTTCCCCCAAAACAGGCCTGAAAGCACAAATAACTAGCCTTGTTCTGTTACATTAGCCCTAGAGGGAGTACCAGGAACAGACTGCGTCTTCCGCCCCAGCCAACGCAGCTGAGGGAAACTAACAGCTAATAGCTTGTTGCAATAAGTGTTCGTGTCTCGAGGTGCAAATATATAAAATTAGAGCAGATAGGGTTCTATAGATAAATGATACTTTTTTAACCCAGGACCTGTGCGTGTGTTTGAATTATCATTACTTAAGTGGGACTTCATGTTTCGGCGACTTGTGTCGTCCATCTACTGGAGCACCTAGAAGCGGTTCTGTTCATTTGTGCACGCTGGGCAAAGAGCGCCATTCCTGCAGCAGGCAAGAGTCACCAGCCCACCTGAACTATGTACTCCAGAGGCCCTACAGGCATGTACTTCACACTGGCTTCAGAGAGCAGTAGACCCACTGCAGGCCGCAAGAGAAAAATGTAAGAAGCTGAAGTCAGCCGAATTTTAAAGCAGTCACAGGCGTGGACCCTGCTAGCAAAAATAAGCAGCGACACTGGGAGAGGAATGGGGCATGGAGCAATGCTGGGGGAGTTGTGCAGCCAAAATCTGAAAAAAACTATCTTGAGTTGTACTCTTAGTGGTATCTACAAATCTGCTGATTAGAAGAGAAATTAATGTTTGTGTCTGTGTGTCCTCTGAGCGGCTGCTCCAACCAACTCACAATACAGCAATGGTAAACATAATGCAGCACAAACTTGAGCCACAAAGCCAGCTTTAAATCTTAGCTCCGTCCTGTTTTGCATGACAATTCGTATTGGCATGGTCACTGCCTAGCTGAAAATAAAATAGAAACAAACAAACAAAAGAGATTCTAACACACACAACAGGAACCCTTGATCACACAGAACATCAAAGACGCTGACGATAGGAAAAGAAAAAAAACAAGAGGAGCATGCTGGTAGGCTCCTGGGGCCTAAGCTTTACATACAGAACAGGAGGGGGGGTGGGTGGTGGGAGAGAAGGCACCAAAGCACGTCTGCTCGCTCCCACAG
Source organism: Lissotriton helveticus (assembly GCF_964261635.1). Classification (NCBI taxonomy): domain Eukaryota; kingdom Metazoa; phylum Chordata; class Amphibia; order Caudata; family Salamandridae; genus Lissotriton; species Lissotriton helveticus. The sequence continues at coordinate 1,424,031,667 of NC_136057.1, forward strand.
GCAAAACGCTGTGGGAGTGAACATTACAGAAAGTAAACTGACCCACGAGGAATGCAGCTGCCACCCTGCACGCTGCTGCTCGCTCCCGCAGGCAAAACGCTTTTGGAGTGAACATTACAAAAGAGGGGGGACATGCACCCGCCTTTAGCCATTTGCGTGCTTTCATTATTGAAAGATACACAAAAAAGCCAATCGAATGTGTGGGTGGAGTCAGACCTACATGGAGTAGACACAAGAAGCCTTGCAGAGCAGCGCATGTGCGCTGCTAGGCTCGACCTAAAAACCACTGTGAGGTCTGATTAACAAGTCAAGAGAAGGAGTGCAGTTGAGGCTAAAAGAGATACAATGATAAAGGCTAAGTAAGTGGGGTTACAATGTTACGGCTATGCATGAGGAAATACAGTATGTATGGCTAGAAGCAGTGATAGAGTTAATGAGAATCAATATTACAGCAAAAAGGCTAAGCACACAATAAAAGAACAATGATAAGTGAGAGAATGAACAAAAAAACAGCCCGCGGGGTGACCAACACGCATCAGAGGCGGGAGCTGGCCCAAGGACCTGCTAAACATCTTTGAATTAAAATTACGTTTAGGGTGACGATCCACTTAGATAATGATAGGATTGTGGGCTTTCACAAAGAACCTCTGATAATAAACCAGAGTTACCAGATGACTTACTGACACAGGGACTCTTTCCAGTATTGTGATTTACATTTACAGATCAGTGCATTCTGAGAGCTGTTCTATTGGTTCAGTTAACCCAAAAGAACTAACAAACTGAACAAAATGATTTGTAAAGGAAAGGCTGAAAAAATCATTGTCCTGGTGAGATTGAGTCATTTGCAAACCTTAGCTAAAACCTGCGCTAATCAACAAAAATCTTCATAACAGCAGCTTCAAAGCTTGTCTCAATTATGTGGTGAACCTCCTCCATCTAGCTAGCTAGGGCTATATATAATGTGGCTCTCAGTGTAATTTTTGTACATATATCGTTACAGGCATGTGTATAGAAACTTTCGATTATTTGCAAGGTCATGTTGCGCTGTGTGAATCTGCCACATACTTCACCTTTCTTCCCGCATAATTTGGTCAAACCTGTTGCACATTTTGGTCATCCATTGCTGCATAATTCCATAGACCCGGCCTACGAGAATAGTCTGTGTGGTGTCATGCTTGCGGTGGAAACCCAGACTAATGAGTCACAGAGGCATGCAGCAGTGTTAGGGCGTGAAGTAGGATGCAAAGGCGGTGTGAGGACAGCTTTTTGTCACCTGGTTCCTGTTTAAGCCAACAACCAAGGATTTACTAGTCTTTGAATGCGTTCCTGAACTCCAGGCGAATGAAATTATTATGCTGGAATATACAGAGCGTATAGCTATCACTCGAGGAGAATCTCTCGCTGGGCCTTGTGTTTTTCGGGAGTCTCTTGCAGAGGTTGTTAACTCTAGCGAGGACACAAAAGAAACACGCACCTCCGCCCTAGCAGGAACACGGAAATAAGATGTGGGAGGCCCTGTGTGGGTGGGGGGAGGCCCTGACTGGGTTTTTCCAGGGAGGCACGGGCTGCACGCAGCAACTTCCGCCTTCCCTCGGGGAGTTTCCGCACAGTAAATCGTAAAGTCCCCTTTCATGTTAAAGAATTTTAGTTAACTTTCTTTTTCAGAGTTAAGTTTCGTGAACATCGTCGACGCTTTTACAGTTAAAAGGAACTGAAAATGCAGAGTATCTGCCTTGCAGGTCACCTCAGCCGTTTACCAAGAGGTGACATACAAATTATTTATTTATTTATTTTATGGGTTTTTATATAGCGCGGACTTTACCCGAAGGTGTCAGAGCGCTTCACAATAGGAACAGTAATGACACATGAGGAGAAAATTACAAGTGAACAAATTACAAAAGCAAACGTTACGTTACATGAGGCAATAGTGACAATTGTGAGCAAACAAAATACAAGAGGTAGCAAACGGTACATACAGGAAGAACAAGCATTTGCAATGCAATAGGTCTCGCATTAGGAAAGTTTGAGCTATTGGTATTGTAAATTACACATTTTTTATTTATGGATTGGTTTTGAAAATAGTGAAATTAATAGCTTTGTCATTTACAATGCCAATAGTTTTAACTTTCGCAAATGTGACACCTATAGCATTTGTAACGCAATGTGTTGTATTTACATGACTTAGATGTATTGATATTACAAATAACAATGGCTTGTAATTTTTTTAAATAATTAATACTTAAAAATAGTTATTGTAATTTATAATGGCACTAGCTTAAACTTTTGTAAATAACTTTTGTGAAGATTATGTTCATTGTATTTTATCATGAAGAAAATCCAAGAACAGAAGTGAAATATTAACATCTTTTTGTGACATTTGTAATAAAGCTTGAAACATTGAGAGAACATATTTGAACCAGTTGTTGTTGAATGATTGCACAGATTGATGCTGTGGTGGCGCGGAGTGATGTTGTGGTGGCGACGAGTGATGGTGTGGCGTTCAGTGATGCTGTGGTAGCGCATAGTGATGTTGTGGTGCCCCTGAGTGATGTTGTGGTGCCCCTGAGTGATGCTGTGGTGGTGCTGAGTGATGCTGTGGTGATGCGATAGATAGATAGAGGGAGGGCGATAGATAGAGTGAGAGCGATACATAGATAGAGTGAGGGCGATACATAGATAGATAGAGTGAGGGCGATACATAGATAGATAGAGTGAGGGCAATACATAAATAGATAGAGTGAGGGCGATAGATAGATAGAGAGAGGGCGATAGATAGAGTGAGGGCGATAGATAGATAGAGTGAGGGCGATAGATAGATAGAGTGAGGCCAATAGATAGATAGAGTGAGGCCGATAGATAGATAGATAGATAGAGTGAGGCCGATAGATAGATAGAGTGAGGGTGATGGATAGATAGATAGATAGATAGATAGATAGATAGATAGATAGATAGATAGATAGATAGATAGATAGATAGATAGAGTGAGGGTGATAGATAGATAGAGTGGTATTGTGTGGAGTGTGTGCTGCATTCAGTAGAGTGTAATTATGTGGCACTGAGTGGTATTTGGAGTGTATGTTGCATTGAGTGCAGTGTAATTATGTTGCATATAACTATGTGGCACTGAGTGGTATTTGGAGTGTATGTTGCATTGAGTGCTGTGTAATTATGTGGTGTGTGATTATGTGGCACTGAGTGGGATTTGGAGTGTATGTTGCATTGAGTGCAGTGCAATTATGTGGCGTGTAAATATGTGGCACTGTGTGGTATTTGAAGTGTATGTTGCATTGAGTGCAGTGTAATAACTGGCATGTAATTATGTGGTACTGTGTGGTATTTGGAGTGTATGTTGCATGCAGTGCAGTGTAATTATGTGGCGTGTAATTATGTGGCACTGAGTGGTATTTGGAGTGTATGTTCCATTGAGTGCTGTGTAATTATGTGGCGTGTAATTATGTGGCACTGAGTGGGATTTGGAGTGTATGCTGCATTGAGTGCAGTGTAATTATGTGGCGTGTACTTATGTGGCACTGAGTGGGCTTTGGAGTGTATGTTGTATTGAGTGCTGTGTAATTATGTGGCGTGTAATTATGTGGCACTAAGTGGTATTTGGAGTGTATGTTGCATTGAGTGCTGTGTAATTATGTGGCATGTAATTATGTGGCAATGAGTGGGATTTGGCGTGTATGTTGCATTGAGTGCTTTGTAATTATTTGGAGTGTAATTATGTGGCACTGAGTGGTATTTGGCGTGTATGTTGCATTAAGTGCTTTGTAATTATGTGGCGTGTAATTATGTGACACTGAGTGGGGTTTGGAGTGTATGTTGCATTGAGTGCAGTGTAATTATGTGGCGTGTAATTATGTGGCACTGAGTGGTATTTGGAGTGTATGTTCCATTGAGTGCTGTGTAATTATGTGGCGTGTATTTATGTGGCACTGAGTGGGATTTGGACTGTATGTTGTATTCAGTAGAGTGTAATTGTGTGGCGTGTATGTGGCACTGCGTGGTATTTGGAGTGTATGTTGCATTGAGCGCAGTGTAATTATGTGGTGTGTAATTATATGGCACTGAGTGGTATTTGGAGTGTATGTTGCATTGAGCGTAGTGTAATTAAGTGGCGTGTAATTATGTGGCACTGAGTGGTATTTGGAGTGTATGTTGCATTGAGTGCTGTGTAATTATGTGGCGTGTAATTATGTGAGATTGAGTGGTATTTGGTGTATGTTGCATTGAGTGCAGTGTAATTATGTGGCGTGTAATTATGTGGCACTGAGTGTGATTTGGAGTGTATGACGCATTGAGTGCATGATGGGGCCCGCAGTACAGAGGCTTCTAGGCGTGGGGAACAAGGGTTTACACCAGGAAGCAACCTTAAATGTGGTTTGTAGCGCTGCAAAACAGGTGCATAAGTAAAACAAATGCACCCACCAATGCCGGAAAACAAGACTCAGCACCGTTAACTGGCGTCATCCTGTAGCCAGGCAACAAGCAGCAAGCCACGCACACCACTCACAAAGAGCATCCTCTTCTAGACTGACACAAACAGAGTACCACGAGGAGCGCAGGCGTCCCCTGCAGTTTTCATGAATCCCATTCTCTGAGCACCACAACTGGCACTCACCGAAGGAGGGGGGCATGGATGCTGTGCAGTGGGGCACAGAGGCGCAACTAGACCCAAATTTCGGGGGGGGGAGGGGGGTGGCTACTAAAAAAAGGCAGAGTGGAGATGCAGGGGCCCTAAAAAAGGGCGGCATGGGTGGCCTTTAAAAAATACATTGTCAATTTAAATAAGGCGAACTACAGCATTGCGTGTCCCAGAGAAGGGCTGCGCATGACACCTCAAAGCAATCACGGCACCCGCGCCATTAAACTGAAGGTGCGGCATGTGTGCCCTTTAAAAACAAGCTCAGGACTGGTGCGCGCGCGGGCGCTTGTGCCCGCCGCTGCATGCAAGAGAACAATTATAGTTAAATAGTGAAAGAATGCACTGTCAGGGGAGCCTCACCTCGAAGAACTGACAGCGGGAAGATAAGCAGAATAAACGCTCGTGAAATAAAGTGCAATTCCTCAGGTTAGGTTGGAGGCACAAAAAATTGTTCATGTGAATACGGCGAACAGTGGCATTGCGCAGGCCAATAAAGGGCTGCACATGACACCGCTATGCAATCACAACACCCGATCCATTAAACCGAAAATGCGGCATTGGTGCGCTTAAAAAAAGAAAACCTTGTTAATGTAAATACAGCGAACCGTGCCAGTGAAGGGCTGCACATGACACCTCTATGCAATTGCGGCACCCACGTCCTTAAACTGTAAGCGCTGCATGGGTGCCCTTTAAAAAAATTAATTGTCAATGCAAATATGGTGAACCGCAGCATTGCCTGTGCCAGAGAAGGGCTGCGCATGACACCTCAAAGCAATCATGGCACCCGCGCCGTTAAACCGAAAGTGCAGCATGGGTGCCCTTTAAAAAATACATTATCAATGTAAATACAGCGAACCGCAGCATTGCGCATGCCAGAGAAAGGCTGCGCATGACACCTCAAATAATTCACGGCACCCGCACCATTAAACGGAAAGTGAGGCATGGGTGCCCTTTAAGAACAAGCATTGGCCGCGCGGCCGGGCCGAAAATAAATAAAAAAAATTTAAAAACCCGTGAGTTACTCCCCAAAAATCATGTGAACGCCGAAATGTGACAGCAGGGTTTCGGGTGGTGCAGCACGCAGGACTAAAGGATGGAATATCTGCACTGCGTGCTTGAAAGTGCACAGACTTCCATACTGCTGCCGCATTCTGCTGGTCCTTTCTACTCGCCACAGAAGTCTGTTTTCTTTCCAGTCCGGCCCCCATTTCATAGCAGGAGACAACCATCGCAATGACTGTCCCTTGGCAGCATGTCATGGCAAAACAGAAAGCGATCCGGCGTTTGTAGCAGTGTGTATTACGGAATGGGATGTTTAAAGCAGACTCTCTGTGTGAGCTACATCCTTTGTGATAAGAGACTGTTACTCAGCTGAGAGGCACCAGACAGAGGGGAGTAGCAGCTGGTCTGTGCGGACACATCCGGCCAGAGGACACAGCTGTTACTGAAGCCAGCTTCTAGCAACAGTCTATAAAAGAAAAAAATCGCTCGGCGCCAAAAGTGGCGGGGAGCGGCTTCCTTTGAAGTCTGATGGGGGGGCGGGAGAGCAGCTTGCTTTGAAGTCGCAGACAAATGGTGCATGGAGTGCGATGTGCGATGTGGCTGGTGATGTGCACGCCTGGCTCACATGAACTGTGTCTAATCCACAGCTTGGGGAGACTTTTCGGACACCTTACTAGCATCTCGACAAACAAGCATTGCTAAAGCAATGCTGTAGGTCGAGACCTAAAAAGTGTCAAGTGTACAAGTTACAAAAGCGTACAAAGTACAAGTAGAGGTATAATACTGCAATAAATGGCGGACACTCAAAACACAAGAACAAACGTTATGTAAGCAATGGTGGAACTTGTGCAAGTATCAAAAGAAAACAAAGTGCAAGAGGTAGCAAACAATACGTTACAAGAGAAAAGTGACATGTGCATGTTACAAAAGAGTACAAAATACAAGTAGAAGGATAATACTGCAATAAATGGCAGACACTCAAACCACAAGAACACACTGGGAAGGCACTTCCAGTCATGGAGAATAGAATTTCCTACAATGGAAGGACTTCCTTCAGATAATAGAGAAGGTGTGAATTAAATTTGGAAGTGTCTTTGAAGGAGGAGAACTTTGAGGTCAGTTTTGAAGGTCTGGGAAGAGGTGGTGGCCTGGAGCTGAGGCGGAAGTGAGTTCCAGATTCTCACCGCGTTGCCTGAAAAGGATTGGGCCATCGATCTTTCCTTCTTGAAAGTGGGGGGTTCAAGCAGTAAATTGTTTGCATTACGTGATGGTCTAGAGCCTCCAGAGAGTTTCAGTTTATTCGCTAGGTAGCGAGGAGAGGAGGAGTGCAAGGCTTTGTGGGTGATCCAGGCAGTCTTGTAGATAGATTTTGCCTCGATGGGAAGCCAGCGGAGGGTGGATAAAATGGGTATGTGGTCGCTTCTTTTGGCCCCACATATGAAACAAGCTGCTGAATGGAGAACATATTTAAGGGGGGCAGGTGGGATTTGGGGAGGCCAGTAAGAAGAGAGTTGCAGTTGTCCAGTCTGGAGAGAACCAGCGATTGGAACAGGGTTTGAAGGTCTTGTTCTGGGAAGAAGCGACGAATCCCCCAAAGAAGGCGCAGTTGGTATCAAGCAGACTTTGCAATGGAATTGATGTGGGAGATTAGATTGAGTTTTTTGTCGAGGAAGGCTAAATCTTACAGACTGGACCAAAATCATGACGTTTCAATTTCATAAAGGTATTGCAATTTAAATGCATGTATAATCTATTTTGAGTCCAATGTCTGACATACATATCTATATATATTTCATGAAAAAACAAAAGTTACGGATAAGTTATAGTTAGGAAAACTACTTTTCATTTTTGCATATAAAACCAACTTAAACTACACAAACATTACATTTTAAAGTTAAAGTTATAACTTAAATTTCTAATTTACATACCACTTTCAAATTACTAAAAGTCATAGTTATTACGAGTATTTATAATTTACACACCACCTTCAAATTACTATAAGTCGTGCACCTCCGTACACAGTCTTGTCACCTCACTACCCATACTACATTACCTATTTATTTTACTTATTTATTTATGAGTTTTATATAGCGTTGCCAGACCCGGAGGTATCAGAGCGCTTTACAACATATATCGTTATGCAATTAGTTATACAGTATTACAATAAACAGCATTGTCTTGTGTCAAATCTTGTTCTGGCGGTCTTGGGAACGAGTCAAGCAAAAAGGAACAGGCAATGGAAAGTCTTCTTATTGAGCTGCCTAGGTTCTGCACTTGGCACGATTCCTTTGGTGAAGGGGTTCTGTCACATTATGAGGCATCTCTCCCTTCGGGTGAGATCGGTTGAGGAAGAGGTCTTTGAGCTGGCTTTTGAAGTTTACGAAGGAGGGATTAGTCTTAATGTGGACTGGTATGGAGCTCCAGATTTTGGGCGCATTTCCCGAGAAGGAGCGAGGCAGGGTGTTTTGTCTGCGGGCTTTCGGCGGAATGAGAAGAAGGGTATTGGTGCTCCTGAGGCTCCTCGTTTGCCCTGCCTTTTTGAGTTTGGAAGCCAGGTAGGCCGATTTTCCGGTGTGAAGAGCTTTATCTATGAGACAGGCAGTTCTGAAGTTGGCACGCATTTCGATTGGGAGCCATTTTAGTTGGTCGTATTTCTTTGCTCCTGTGATCATCCTGGCAGCTGCATTTAGGGTTACTCTGTGGGGGGCTAAGTGAGATTTTGCCGTGCCCATTAGAGTTGTGTTCCCGTAGTCCAATCTGGACAGCACCAAGGATTGTGTGGCCAGTATAAGGTCATTGGGGGGGGAAGATGAAGGGTTTTATTTTGTTCAGTAAGTTTACGTTCAGAAATGCGCTCTTTGCTGAGTTCTTGATATGTTTGTCCATGTTTAGGCTTGGGTCTGCCAGGGTAAGCTTGCAATTAAGAGCGTCAATGGATTTTAGCAATTCTGTGACTAGGGGGGTCTGCTTTTTGTTGGATATGAAAAGGATTTCCGTTATGTCTTAGTTGAGCTTAAGGTGGTTGTGGGATAGGCAGTGTTAGACTTCTCGTAGAGTGTTTAATTTCTGTATGTCTCCAATTGAGGAGGTTTCTAGGTAGATCTGGGTATCATCTGCATAGAGGTGGGAGGGGATGTTGCCTTTTTTTTTTGTATGGAGGTGAGGGGCTCCATGTAGATGTTAAACAGTGATGGGGAGAGAACCAATCCATGTGGGACTCCTTTGGTTATGGGGAGAAGGTAAGACGTGAAGTTGTTAATTTTTATTCTTTGTGAGCGGTTCTGAAGGAAGAAGGTAAACCATTGTAGGACCACCTCGTCTGCACCAATTCTTTCTCGGGGTGCATTGGTGAGCAGATTGGGGTCAATCGTGTCAAAGTCTGCCGATAGGTCAATGAGTAGGCAGCCACGGTCTCCATTGAGTGATTTGTAGACATCATCTATGATGTTTAGGATCACTGTCTCTGTGCTGCAACCTTTTCTGAAGCCTGTTTGGTGAGTATCTAGAAGGTTGTTGCTGTCGATATGTTGGTTAAGTTGAAGGAGAACACGCCTATCCAGGATGCCCCTTGTGCACGCACAAGTTATACCCCTGCATATTAAGTTATAGCATGTGAAATCATAGCATTGATAACAACACTTATGATATCTGATATCAAATGATTTGTCAGAACACACTCCATGGTAGAGTGGCGAGTTATAATTAGGGCTCCCGGTTTATGGTATTTATTTTTTTGCCATTTCTGTCTATATTTATCCATATTTAATTTTTGGGCATTTTTCTGTATTTATCCACATTTATTTTTGCCACAAGCAAAAGACGACGCTACAGCTAGTATTTTTCCACATTTATTTAATTTGACAATGCATACAAATGCCCTCGGTTGTTATTGGTCAACACAATACATTCATCTGAAAACTTTGCCATTGTAGTACAAGCACATGTGCATTTCAAGAGACTTTGAGGATATTGAGGCTCTTTCTGGTTTGTTTATGAAATGTCACATGTAGGGTTGCAGGAGGCTGTATAGATGCACAGCTTCTGGGGCAGCTCTCGGGATAGCCCAGGACAGAGAGGGTATATCTGCTGGGTGCTGAACTAAATTGGGGCAGGGTGCCAGCAAGAACACAAGCTGCCACCCCTTCTTTAGAATGCAGACAATGTAATCAATGTGCGATCTGATTGTTATTGGAAGTGATATAAATCTTCAGTATTGTTCAAACCATTAGGACATTTACTGTCTAGTTCGAGTATCATTCTAGACTCCATGCCTTCTCAACATCTTGTCTCTATCACCTCCTCTGCAAGGTTTAGGAATCGCTGTTATTACAAAATATCTCAAGCATTGTAAATCATTGTTATGTATTTGCTTGACATGTCTTGCGACTGGATACGAGCTATCGTTGTTCACAATAGCTCGTAGATGTTGGAGGATTCTGACATGCACCTGTAGCTTTGTGCTTCCCACATATCGCAAGCCACAGGTGCATGTCAGAACATCTACTGCATATTCTGTCCTGCAGTTGTAACTTCCTTTAATGGTAATCATGTCTGGACTAGACCCAGATCAGTTGACTGGGGGTGAGTGTTTGATTTGCTCAAACGCTCCGTCCATCATCCCCTTTTGTATCGCTTTGTTCGCCCTAAGTGTGGCAGGGTATGCTCAGACGTGAGTCCCTTGCTCACTTGGCCACTGGATTCAAGATAGCCTGGCTGATGAGGATTATGAATCCGAAACCGGTCCCAGGATGCTTGTTTCCGGTCCATGGAAGACATGGCTTGGCAGTTCGGGCTGGACTGTTCCCATGAGGCACAGGGTCAGACTGATTTGCATATGGCCATGTCTGAAATGGGGTGGCTGAGTGGGCTAAAGAATGGTGATGGATTAAACCCAGATCAGTTGACTGGGGGTGAGTGTTTGATTTGCTCAAACGCTCCGTCCATCATCCCCTTTTGTACAGCTCTCGGGATAGCCCAGGACAGAGAGGGTATATCTGCTGGGTGCTGAACTAAATTGGGGCAGGGTGCCAGCAAGAACACAAGCTGCCACCCCTTCTTTAGAATGCAGACAATGTAATCAATGTGCGATCTGATTGTTATTGGAAGTGATATAATCTTCAGTATTGTTCAAACCATTAGGACATTTACTGTCTAGTTTGAGTATCATTCTAGACTCCATGCCTTCTCAACATCTTGTCTCTATCACCTCCTCTGCGAGGTTTATGAATCGCTGTTATTACAAAATATCTCAAGCATTGTAAATCATTGTTATCTATTTGCTTGACATGTCTTGCTACTGGATACGAGCTATCGTTGTTCACAATAGCTCGTAGATGTTGGAGGATTCTGACATGCACGTGTAGCTTTGTGCTTCCCACATATCGCAAGCCACAGGTGCATGTCAGAACATATACTGCATATTCTGTCCTGCAGTTGTAACTTCCTTTAATGGTAATCATGTCTGGATTAAAGGGGGTGGAATACTGGGTAGTATTAATTCCAAACCTGCCGGCCCTGCAGCTGGAACATTTAACAAACCCCGGCCGAGGCTGTAACCACATCTTGACTTTATCCAATTCTGGGCTGCTCTTGACAATGTGGGTTTTCATCGAAGGTCTCTTTCTATAAGTTGTAGTAGGGCGAGTGGGGAGTCTAGGGGCTAACACCTCATCAGTTAGAAGTATCGGCTAACTGCGTGTAATTATGGCCCTGATTTTTCTTTCTTGTTTATTGTACGTTGTCACAAACCTGGGGACAGCTTTATCATCGTTTTCATCACTGGCAGTATTTACATCATCAGTAACTGGAAATAGGCAATCCCTAGATCTAGCATTCATCTTTTTGACTGCCTCATTTAAAATGGATTTATTGTAGCCTCTTTGCTTGAATCTAACAAGTGCTTGCTCTGTACACCTGACCTGATCTTCATCGGTACTGCAGATTCTCTTCAAGAGTAATAGTTTGCCATATGGGATGTTGTTGATCACATGCCTGGGGTGAGCACTGCTGGCATGTAGCGTGGAATTGCCAGCAGTGCTTTTTAGGTCGAGCCTAGAGCAGCACATGCGCTGCTTGCTCGACTTTTAGTAAAGGGTAAAAAAAGTGCTACCTACCAGAGTTTTGCTGGCCTGAAGCTTGAGTGCATGTGCGCGTGCACGCGCGCAGTCGCAATCTGTCTCCTCCACCATGGTTCTTTAAGTTGCTTTCCCCTCTGCCTCCGTCCGATCACTTTCACTTTCGTTTCTATCCAAATGTAAATTACCATGGTGTGCAAACTTCAAGGAGTTGCATCAAAATAGTCTTATTATTATTAGTCTTATGAATAAGCGTATTGGTCTCAAACTTTGTAATCTCTTCGGTGCACAACCACATATTTACTCTGCTCGACAAAGCCTACCAACTATCCAAATTGGTATCAGGCCTAATTTAATTGCTCCCAACACGCAACTTGCATGGCTTATAGTACGCACACACACACACAACCACACACACACACACAACCACACACACAACCATACACAATCACACAAAACCACACACACACAACCACTCAAACAGACAACCCCCACAACCACACACACAATCACAACCACACAAAACCACACACACAACCACACCCACAACCACACACACAACTACGCACTCAACCACACACACACACACAACCACACATACACACACAACCACACACAGACAACTACATACACACAACCACACACAACCAATTGCGGATCGGAAGTTATTGACTGACCTGTACGCCAGGCCCGATCGGCACCTTCAGACAAGAAATTCAACACTTCAGTTATACTTGATCCCACGGGATCCACTTGTCTAGGAAGGCACCAACCCACCCATCTCTTCCATGAAGCAGAATATCGTTTCCGGGTGGAAGGAGCCCACGCTTGCTGCATAAAGCTGGCTGCCGCCTGTGAAAGGCCTGCCATGCCCTCATGTCTCCTGAGAGCGTCCACACCATCAGTGTCAACTGGTTCTGCAAGACCAACGGGTGGCACAGCCCCACTGGGTCCAGGAGAAGACTCGGGAAAACAGGAAGCCTGAAAGGAAGGTCCACAGACAACTCCAATAGTGTGGGAAACCACAACTGAGTCGACCAAAACGGAGTCACCAACACTAGAGAAGCTGTGAGAAGTTGGCCTGATGTGCAGTGTTCACTATTCTAGTGATCACTATATATCAGTCCAAACAACCCTTATTGATGATTGGTTGTAAGTCAACCTTATAGACCAGCTATCCTAGTAGCATGGATACGAGCAGTCTAAGGCTAAGACTCTAGAGGGCGTGTTAAGCCAGCTGTTTTACCATCACATTACCCCTTGAACACCCAGTGAAAGGACACCACACAAGTGTTATGAAAATAAACAGTGTATTTATTAGAATCACAACAACCCTGTACTCTTTATGAGGACAGGGTGCTAGGCACACAACAAAACTCTTACGAAAATACTTAAGTTAGCACGTTATACACAAATGCCCGAGGGGCACGAAAAACCATATACTTAAAAAGTGGAATGCGAAATTACTAGCAGGTAAGTACAGTACTAATAGGCTTTGGAATCGCTAGGACTTAACTAGGGAATCGTTAGATTACTTCTAGGAGACCTAGGGGACTCGGGTGCAGAGTGTGCACTCTCACGCGGGATGCGGGACAAAGTCTATGGAAGCTAGTAAAGGCAAAGTTAGTGTTCACGGGCGAACCCGACCTGGTAGGAAGAAAACGACAGTGGATCCTGACCCTAGGATAGTGAGGCTATGCTGGGACACCGGAGTGCCGAAGTTACCTAGCCCAGGGGCTGCAGCTGCATAGGTCTGAAAAGACGTCGGGGATCTCGTTGCCGGACCAGGAGCCTGGAAGAAGGAAGTTGCTGGCAGGCGACCAGTGAAGGAAAGTTTGTTGGATCCAAGCCTGGATCGAGGAAGAAGAAACCTGAAAGCAGAGGGGACCAAGTTCTTGAATCACTAGCCAGTGATTAAGTGGGCACCAGGATGGCACCGGGCGAAGTCACCGCAGTCAGGTGAGTGGGCGCTGCTGGGCTCTGCAGTCTCTCGGACCAGGAGGCGTTGTCGGCGACCAGGATGGAGGTGCGAGCTGTCCCACGAAGGTTCTTGCTGTCGACGTCGCTGGACCCAGGATTGGGCAACAAGTCTTGGCAAATGCAAGGCCCACGCGGTGGACCTAAAATGGCGTCTTGGGCGGACCAGGAGGGTCCAGGGTACTTCTCCGATGGAGGGAAGCAAGGGCCAGTCTGGAGCAACCAGACCAGCAGCAGAAATGTCGTCGGGCGTCGTCAGGAAGGCCACAAGCCAGCGGGCTAGTAGCCAAACAACGCGGTAAGCAGCAAAAAGCAGAAGGGCCCCACGCAGATCGTGGAGATGCTGGGGGGCTGCACTTCGGTGCTGGAGCTGCTCAGGGTGGGGGCTTCTCGGACCCCAAAGCACTCACCAGGAATTCACTCGGCGGGCTTGCTGGAAAGAAGTCGTGCAGTCTTGAAGATGGCCGGTCCCTCGAGGTCTCGTCACACCCACGAATCTCAGCGTGACTGATGATGCAGGTAGAGGTCAGAGGTGCCAGGGAAGCCGGTTCTCGTCGAGCTGGGCAGTCTTGATCCGGAGGAGAGACTTGCAGCAGACCGCAGTGTTCTTCAGATGGTGCCTGCGGATGCAGGGTGACTACTCCTTAGTCACAAGGGAGAAATCTTAGGAAGAAGTCTTGAGTTCCTTTCGTGGAAAGTAGTTTCAGGATTCAAAGATGATCTGATTTGGAAGGGGGCCAGTTCCTACCTTTATCCTGTAAAAAGGGGCTGGCACGCGACTAAGTCCTGCCCTATGGGTGGGACTAGGAGGGGGGCGGTTACACCCACTTCCTTGGCGGGCTTTTCCCCAGCACAGGGTCTGGAGTGACCCTGGAACTGGTTCCAGCCAGCCTATGCACAGTGAGCACCGGGGTGCCACGTGCAGTCACCTTCCTCTAAAGCCCTGCCTACCTACAATACACAAAATCCTGTCTGGGACGGTGCTGGCACCGCCCCTGGCAGGAAACCCTTTGTCCTTATCTCCTGCTCTGGGAGGACTCCCAGCAGCAGGAGGGCAGACTTGTGTCTCGGTGGCAGCATCCATTTTGTGGATGCTAAGGCTCTGTCTGACTTTTAACCGGGTTATAGGTTACATGCATGTCGTGTCCCTCTAGAAGGGTGGAATGCTAACCCCGTCGCCAGAATTGGCGAGGGGTTAGTATTCCAATTCGTATGACACCTTACTCGACATGTTTTGATAAAGCGATACCAGAGTTGGCACATAACCGCGAGGATTATAATGCACTTAAGAGTATATGGTATGCGATATCATGGAAACGGCTAAGGGATGGATCCCGAAAGCCGCAGACAGGCTCAGCTCATGCCAGAGCACCATCTCACACGATTCCAAGCACTCTGCCTTCAGGATTGTTAAGGCCTGCCATAGGAGTGACTGATAGGAGATCTGTGTGTCCATTTTAGGGTTAGATATAGGTATACTATATCTAAAGCAAAGGGTGAGTACACCACCTTGCCCCAGCTGTCGTGCAGCCAGTTGTGTCAGTTTTAGTTAGTCAATCCAGGGGTGGCACAATACATGCTTCAGCCCCTGGGAGACTTCTGGGTGCACCTCAGCCCTGGGTACAGGGACTTGGAGAGGGCCCAGTGCCAATTCAGTACCTGAGTACAATTTGGATAGAGAGAACAGCTAGGCTGTGGGTCTGATTAGCAGGCCCACAGCCAGGGAAAGTCGTAAACCAGTGCAGCAAAAAGCAAAAAATCTGGGTGATCATAGGATTGCAGACCCTACTCTCCTACATGACCCCCCCCAAACTTTGGGACAATAAACTAACCTTGACCAGGTGAGTCTTCTTGCTCTAAGTGGAAATACCTGGAGAGCCCATCAGCATTGCTGTGATCAGTCCCAGGTCTATGCTCCACTGTAAAATCCATCCCCTGTAGGGAAATGGACCACCTAAGCAGTTTGGGGTTTTCACCCTTCATCTGATTTAGCCACAAGAGGGGCTTATGGTCTGTCTGAATGGTGAAGTGAGTGCCAAACAAGTAGGCCCTCAGCTTCTTCAGGGCCCAGACCACAGCAAAGGCCTCCCTCTCAATAGCTGACCAATTTTTCTCTCTGGGTGTCAACCTTCTACTAATGAAAGCAATAGGCTGA
Source organism: Lissotriton helveticus (assembly GCF_964261635.1). Taxonomy (NCBI): domain Eukaryota; kingdom Metazoa; phylum Chordata; class Amphibia; order Caudata; family Salamandridae; genus Lissotriton; species Lissotriton helveticus. Next base: position 1,424,047,523 of record NC_136057.1, read on the forward strand.
TCATTACCATCAATATTCAGTTGAGACAGAACAGCTCCCACACCCAACTCAGAAGCATCTGTTTGGACAATGAATGGCTTGGAGTAATCTGGACTCTTGAGGATAGGTGCTGTGCACATGGCCTGCTTTAGGTCATTGAATGCTTTCTGACAGCTTGCTGTCCACTGAACTTTCTTTGGCATCTTCTTGCTTGTCAGGTCATTAAGGGGGGTCACTATGGACCCATAATTTCTGACAAACTTCCTATAGTACCCAGTCAGGCCCAAGAAAGCTCGAACCTGAGTCTGGGTGATTGGAGGAGTCCAGTCCTTGATGGCCTGTATCTTACTCTCCAGTGGCTGAACTTGGCCTCCACCTACAAGGTGGCCCAGGTATACAACCTGTGTCTGCCCTATCTGGCACTTTGTGGCCTTGATAGTGAGGCCTGCCTTTTGCAGGGCCTCTAACACTTTCCTCAGGTGGACCAGGTGATCCTCCCAGGTGGAGCTAAAGACAGCAATATCGTCCAGATATGCTGCACAGAAGTCATCCAGCCCAGTGAGGACTTGATTCACCAACCTTTGGAAGGTGGCAGGTGCATTTTTCAGTCCAAAGGGCATTACCACAAATTGATAATGCCCTCCAGGGGTAGAAAATGCTGTCTTGGGTTTGGCTTCCTCAGCTAACCTGATTTGCCAATACCCAGCTGTCAAATCAAATGTGCTTAAGAAGTTGGCAGAAGCCAATCTATCTATAAGCTCATCTGCTCTTGGTATTGGGTGGGCATCAGTCTTAGTGACTGCATTGAGGCCTCTGTAGTCTACGCAAAACCTCATCTCTCTCTTACCACCCTGGGTGTGAGGCTTTGGCACTAGAACTACTGGGCTAGCCCAAGGGCTATCTGAGGGCTCAATGACTCCCAGTTCCAACATTTTCTGCACTTCAGTTTTGATGCAGTCTCTAACATGATCAGGCTGTCTGTAGATTTTACTCTTGACAGGCAGACTGTCTCCAGTGTCAACATCATGGGTACACCAATCAGTTTGGCTGGGTGTCAGAGAGAACATATGTCGGAAGGATTGCAGAACTTGCCTGCAATCCTGTTGCTGATGTTCAGTGAGGCTGCCACAAAAGACAACACCATCAACTGACCCATCATCAGGATTCTGAGTGAGCAGGTCTGGGAGAGGGTCACTCTCTTCCTCCTGTCCCTCATCTGTGGCCATGAGCAAGCTCATGTCCTTCCTGTCAACATATGCCTTGAGCCTGTTAACATGGAGCACTCTGAGAGGGCTCCTGGGAGTTCCAAGGTCCACCAAGTAGGTAACCTCTCCCTTTTGCTCAATGATGGTGTGGGGCCCAGACCATTTGTCTTTCAGAGCTGCTGGGGCCACTGGCTCCAGCACCCACACCTTCTGTCCTGGCTGGTACACAGTCAGTACAGCCTTTTGGTCATGCCAAGCTTTTTGAAGTTCCTGGCTGGCCTCAAGGTTTTTAGATGCCTTTTCCATATACTCAGCCATCCTGGAGCGGAGACCAAGTACATAGTCCACTATGTTGGTTGCAGGCTTTTTGAGAGGTCTCTCCCATCCTTCCTTCACCAAACACAGGGGTCCTCTTACAGGATGCCCATACAGAAGCTCAAAAGGGCTGTAGCCAACCCCCTTCTGTGGGACCTCTCTGTAAGCAAACAAGAGGCAGGGGATCAGGACATCCCATCTTCTCCTAAGAGGTTCAGGTAGTCCATGAATCATCCCTTTCAGGGTCCTGTTGAATCTCTCAACAAGCCCATTGCATTGTGGATGATAGGGTGTGGTGAACTTGTAGTTCACACCACACTCTTTCCACATGGCAGTCAGATATCCTGACATGAAGTTTGTACCTCTGTCAGAAACGACCTCCTTAGGGAAACCCACTCTGGAGAACACTCCAACTAGGACTCTTGCCACTACAGGGGCTGTAGTGGTCCTAAGGGGAATAGCCTCAGGATACCTGGTGGCATGGTCCACCACCACCAGTATAAACTTGTGTCCTGATGCTGTCTGGGGTTCCATTGGACCAACAATGTAAATCCCCACCCTTTCAAAGGGAACCCCCACCACAGGTAGTGGTATGAGGGGGGCCTTTGTTGTGCCACCTGACTTACCACTGGCTTGGCAAGTGACACATGAGCGACAAAACTCCTTGGTATTCTCATTCATATGGGGCCAGTGAAAGTGTGAGACAAGCCTGTCCCAAGTCTTTGTCTGACCTAAATGACCTGCAAGGGGAATCTCATGGGCCAAGGTGAGAAGGAAACCTCTCAGAGACAAGGGGATGACCAGCCTCCTGGTTGCACCAGGCTTGGGGTCTCTTGACTCAGAGTACAGGAGTCCATCTTCCCAGTATACCCTGTGGGCACCTGTGGCATTCCCTGCAGCCTCAGCAGCAGCCTGCTGTCTGAGGGGTTCAAGGGAAGGGCAGCTCAACTGTTCCTTCCCCAGGTCTGCTCTGGAGGGTCCCCCTGAGCCCAGAAACTCAACTTGATCAAGTTCAAGCTCTTTAGGCTCAGTTTCCCTCAGCTCTTCTAGATCAGCCTCCTCAGAGACTTGATCCTCAACCTGGGGCAAGGGGGAAGGCAAAGCCTTACCCTTACTGCTCTTCTTCTTGGAAGGTGTCTGGTCCATAATTTCAGGATCCAGCACCTGTTCAGTGGGGCATCTTCTGGCCTGTGACCTAGTCACAGCAAGCACATGTGCTGGCAAGCCTAACATCTCCATGTGAGTCCTCTGCTCCACTTCTGACCATTGTGAGGACTCCAAATCATTGCCCAACAAACAATCAACTGGGAGGTCTGAACTGACTACAACTTTCTTTTGTCCCTTCACTCCACCCCAGGAGAAAGCCACAATTGCCACACTATGACTAGTAGTGACATTGCTGGCATTGGTCACCAGGAAATCAGTACCTGGCATGATCTGTCCAGGGTCCACAAAGTTAGGTGTCACCATGGTGACACTGGCACAAGTGTCCCTATAGGCCTGAGCCATTTTGCCATTTATCAAAGGTGTCTGCCTGTATTTGCCCAAAGTATTGGGACTTATTTCAGGGGACATATCCATATCCCCTGTACAGACAAGGACAGCCTGAGTGAGTGTGCCAACTAAGTTGTCAGACCCCTCAGTACCCAAGGTTAACCCAACTAATGCCTTGGGAGTGACACTACCACTACTGACTGTACTAGGGGGTGCAGTTGCTTTAGGAGCTGTAGTGGCAGGAGTTTGTCCTCCTCTTTTGGTGCACTCACTAAACCAGTGAGATTTACTTTTGCAGTACTGGCACCACCTTTTTGACTGGCCTTCTTGAGTCTTCTTCTTCTGGGAAGCCTGACCCCCACCCTCTTTGGTTTGTTGGGGACCTGGTGAAGACTTCTGGTCATTTTGCTCATTCTTAACATTACCCTTCTGGTCTGCTTTCTTCTGACCACCCTGGTTCTGGTTCTGGTTCTGCTTGATCCTTGTCCTGACCCATTTGTCTGCCTTCTTTCCCAATTCTTGGGGAGAGGTCAGATCTGAATCAACAAGGTGCTGGTGCAGCAACTGGTTCTGACAATTGTTTAAAATTTGTTCTCTCATCATTAGATTATACAATCCTGTGTAATCTGTAACCTTGCTACCCAGCAACCAGCCCTCCAAAGCCTTAGTGGCACAATCCACAAAATCAGACCAGTCCTGAGACTGAGTTTTCTGGGTGTCTCTGAACAGCAACCTGTACTGCTCAGTGGTTAAACCAAACCCATCAACCAGTGTATTCTTCAGGACCTGGTAATTGTTAGCATCCTCCACTCTTGTAGTGAGGAGCTTATCTCTACCTTTACCATCAAAGGAGAGCCACAGTATAGCTGCCCACTGACTCTGGGGAATGCCCTGCACAGTGCAGGCCCTCTCCAGAGCAGCCATCCATTTCTGGATATCATCCCCTTGCTTAAAGGGGGGCACTATTTTAGTCAGGTGTTTAGTATCTAAACCCTTCTCTCTATCTCTTGGGAGATTGCTGCCACCAGTGGGAGCTAGCCCACTCATCTGCTGCTCTCTAGCAAAGGCAAGCTTTTCTTTGGCCAGGGCAAGTTCTTCCCTTTCAATCCTCAGTTCAGCTTGTCTCATTCTAGCTTCATGCTCTTTTCTCTGAGGGGAAGTAAATCTCCTCTGTGGAGGATTCCTTCTCCCCTGAGAAGAGGCATTAGAGTGCAGAGATCTATTGGAGTCCCTAGAAAGAGATCTATCTCTCCTAACTCCAAGGTTAGGCCCACTTCGGGTTAGTACTGGGGGTCCCCCAGATCCTAGCCCAAGTAAGTCTAAGTTGGTCCTAGTTAGCCTTCTGACTACCTCAAGACCTTTGTCTACCTCATTCCCAGAGAGTTCCTCTTGATCCTCCTCCTCAACTGCTGAATCAGTGTTGGGGAGGTCTGGATCCCCAGAGGTTCCCTCTAAGGCTGGCATGTTCTCATGTAATTGAGAAAGCTTTCTGGCATCATATGTCTCTAAGAGACCTATCAGAAAGGGAATGGTGGGGTTAGACCCCTGCTTCAGTTTCCTGGAGACACAGATTTGTCTCATCTCCTGAAAACTGAGAGCTGCATATCTTGAAGTGCCCTGTGGAGGGTCAACACTGACCAGGGGAGTCTCAGTAGAATCTCCCTGGGTAGACATGCTTTTCTAGTGAGGTGTAAGTGGTGCACTTACCTACACTATATGTTTGCCTACTGATCCCTTGCTAGAGTTGTAGTTTAGGGTGTGCTAGGCCCTAGGAGCTACAACAGCTGGTTCAGTAGAACTCAGAGTATTCTAAGCTAAGTTATATGTACCTTTAGTACTCATGTGATCTTTCACAAGATATTCTTAGGATATGTGTGGTAAAACAACAGCAAGCTCAAATCCCACCGCTGCCACCAATGTGAGAAGTTGGCCTGATGTGCAGTGTTCACTATTCTAGTGATCACTATATATCAGTCCAAACAACCCTTATTGATGATTGGTTGTAAGTCAACCTTATAGACCAGCTATCCTAGTAGCATGGATACGAGCAGTCTAAGGCTAAGACTCTAGAGGGCGTGTTAAGCCAGCTGTTTTACCATCACATTACCCCTTGAACACCCAGTGAAAGGACACCACACAAGTGTTATGAAAATAAACAGTGTATTTATTAGAATCACAACAACCCTGTACTCTTTATGAGGACAGGGTGCTAGGCACACAACAAAACTCTTACGAAAATACTTAAGTTAGCACGTTATACACAAATGCCCGAGGGGCACGAAAAACCATATACTTAAAAAGTGGAATGCGAAATTACTAGCAGGTAAGTACAGTACTAATAGGCTTTGGAATCGCTAGGACTTAACTAGGGAATCGTTAGATTACTTCTAGGAGACCTAGGGGACTCGGGTGCAGAGTGTGCACTCTCACGCGGGATGCGGGACAAAGTCTATGGAAGCTAGTAAAGGCAAAGTTAGTGTTCACGGGCGAACCCGACCTGGTAGGAAGAAAACGACAGTGGATCCTGACCCTAGGATAGTGAGGCTATGCTGGGACACCGGAGTGCCGAAGTTACCTAGCCCAGGGGCTGCAGCTGCATAGGTCTGAAAAGACGTCGGGGATCTCGTTGCCGGACCAGGAGCCTGGAAGAAGGAAGTTGCTGGCAGGCGACCAGTGAAGGAAAGTTCGTTGGATCCAAGCCTGGATCGAGGAAGAAGAAACCTGAAAGCAGAGGGGACCAAGTTCTTGAATCACTAGCCAGTGATTAAGTGGGCACCAGGATGGCACCGGGCGAAGTCACCGCAGTCAGGTGAGTGGGCGCTGCTGGGCTCTGCAGTCTCTCGGACCAGGAGGCGTTGTCGGCGACCAGGATGGAGGTGCGAGCTGTCCCACGAAGGTTCTTGCTGTCGACGTCGCTGGACCCAGGATTGGGCAACAAGTCTTGGCAAATGCAAGGCCCACGCGGTGGACCTAAAATGGCGTCTTGGGCGGACCAGGAGGGTCCAGGGTACTTCTCCGATGGAGGGAAGCAAGGGCCAGTCTGGAGCAACCAGACCAGCAGCAGAAATGTCGTCGGGCGTCGTCAGGAAGGCCACAAGCCAGCGGGCTAGTAGCCAAACAACGCGGTGAGCAGCAAAAAGCAGAAGGGCCCCACGCAGATCGTGGAGATGCTGGGGGGCTGCACTTCGGTGCTGGAGCTGCTCAGGGTGGGGGCTTCTCGGACCCCAAAGCACTCACCAGGAATTCACTCGGCGGGCTTGCTGGAAAGAAGTCGTGCAGTCTTGAAGATGGCCGGTCCCTCGAGGTCTCGTCACACCCACGAATCTCAGCGTGACTGATGATGCAGGTAGAGGTCAGAGGTGCCAGGGAAGCCGGTTCTCGTCGAGCTGGGCAGTCTTGATCCGGAGGAGAGACTTGCAGCAGACCGCAGTGTTCTTCAGATGGTGCCTGCGGATGCAGGGTGACTACTCCTTAGTCACAAGGGAGAAATCTTAGGAAGAAGTCTTGAGTTCCTTTCGTGGAAAGTAGTTTCAGGATTCAAAGATGATCTGATTTGGAAGGGGGCCAGTTCCTACCTTTATCCTGTAAAAAGGGGCTGGCACGCGACTAAGTCCTGCCCTATGGGTGGGACTAGGAGGGGGGTGGTTACACCCACTTCCTTGGCGGGCTTTTCCCCAGCACAGGGTCTGGAGTGACCCTGGAACTGGTTCCAGCCAGCCTATGCACAGTGAGCACCGGGGTGCCACGTGCAGTCACCTTCCTCTAAAGCCCTGCCTACCTACAATACACAAAATCCTGTCTGGGACGGTGCTGGCACCGCCCCTGGCAGGAAACCCTTTGTCCTTATCTCCTGCTCTGGGAGGACTCCCAGCAGCAGGAGGGCAGACTTGTGTCTCGGTGGCAGCATCCATTTTGTGGATGCTAAGGCTCTGTCTGACTTTTAACCGGGTTATAGGTTACATGCATGTCGTGTCCCTCTAGAAGGGTGGAATGCTAACCCCGTCGCCAGAATTGGCGAGGGGTTAGTATTCCAATTCGTATGACACCTTACTCGACATGTTTTGATAAAGCGATACCAGAGTTGGCACATAACCGCGAGGATTATAATGCACTTAAGAGTATATGGTATGCGATATCATGGAAACGGCTAAGGGATGGATCCCGAAAGCCGCAGACAGGCTCAGCTCATGCCAGAGCACCATCTCACACGATTCCAAGCACTCTGCCTTCAGGATTGTTAAGGCCTGCCATAGGAGTGACTGATAGGAGATCTGTGTGTCCATTTTAGGGTTAGATATAGGTATACTATATCTAAAGCAAAGGGTGAGTACACCACCTTGCCCCAGCTGTCGTGCAGCCAGTTGTGTCAGTTTTAGTTAGTCAATCCAGGGGTGGCACAATACATGCTTCAGCCCCTGGTAGACTTCTGGGTGCACCTCAGCCCTGGGTACAGGGACTTGGAGAGGGCCCAGTGCCAATTCAGTACCTGAGTACAATTTGGATAGAGAGAACAGCTAGGCTGTGGGTCTGATTAGCAGGCCCACAGCCAGGGAAAGTCGTAAACCAGTGCAGCAAAAAGCAAAAAATCTGGGTGATCATAGGATTGCAGACCCTACTCTCCTACAGAAGCCCTCTGACGACGGACAAAGGCCGCCACCCTCGGAATCAGTGCAAACGGAGGAAAAGCATAATTCCTCTATTGCTCCCAATGTTGTAGGAACGCATCCGTTCCCATCGCCATTGGATCCGCCCTCCAACTGAAGAACAGGGGAAGTTGGGCATTGAGGCGAGATGCAAACAGATCTATCTGGCATGGGCCTCGCATAGTCATGATCTGAGCAAACACAGAGGGATGAAGCCTTCAGTCGCTGAAATCCCGAAGGAACCGGGAATTCCAATCCGCAACCTGATTGAATTTCCCCGGGAGATACTATCCCACTACAGATATCTTGCGCTCCAGGCAAAAATGCCAAAACTCCTTCACAATGTGGACTAGCATGCGGGACTTCGTCCCCCCTAATTGATTGATGTATCTCACCGCTGAGACATTGTCCATTCGAAGCAGGATGCAACAATTGCTCTTCAGGGGTGAGATAGACTTGATGGCAAAGGACCCTGCCAACAACTCTAGACAGTTTATGTGCAATTCTAGTTCTTCTGCTGACCATCGTCCTCCTGTGGTAAATTCCCCACAACGAGCGCCCCAATCCCATAGGCTGGCGTCTGACTCCACGACCACGTCCGGGGCGGTGCCGAAAATTGCTCGCCCATTCCAGGCTATCATGTGTTCCAGCCACCACTGAAGCTCCTCTCGAGCTTCGGAGATAGGGGAATGAGATGATCGTAATGAAATTTCCTTTGAATGTAAAAGATTTTTAGTCTCTGAAGGGCTCTGTAATGTAAAGGACCTGGGAAAATGGCCTGAATCGAGAATGCCAGGAGACCCACAATCCTCGCTATAACCTGCAAGGAAATCAATTCCTTGGACAGAGTGGTTCTGATCTCCCTCTTTATTTACCTGATTTTGCTCGCCGGGTGAAGGAGCTGAGCAGAAACTGAATCTATCAGGAAACCCAGAAATTCCATCTGCTGACCTGGAAGCATCACTGACTTTTTGACATTGATGACGAACCCCAGATTCTGTAACAGGGACATCGTCCACTCCAGATGAGTGGGGAGGAGACTCCGATCCTGAGTCAGAATTAGCATGTCGTCCAAATACACAATAAGACGCACCCCCATCTCTCGAAGATGAGAGACCACTGGCTTGATGAGTTTGGTAAACACCCAAGGAGCTGAGGAGAGACCAAAGGGGAGCGAGCGATACCGGAACCACTGCCCTTTCCATTGGAACTGCAAGAACTTCTGATGTGAGGGGCAGATAGGGACCGTCCAGTCTTTCTCCAACAGGAGATCTCGCCAGAGGTGGATACCCTCCATCTTGAAGTGGCGATACACTACAAAAGGATTGAAATCTCTCAAATTTAACACTAGGCGCTGACCGCCCCCTTTTTTCTGCACCAAAAAGACGTTGCTGCAAAACCCTTCTGGAATGAAGGCTTTCTATCTGGTAATCCTGCACAGTCTGAAGGACCCAAACATCTGAGGTGATGTCATATAGATATGCTTTGCCTATATGCTGTGTTAAGTTAGCATGAGCTTATTAGGAGTTTAAACGCCATTTTACCTTTCTGCTGCTTCTGCATACGACACATAACTGTTGCTTTAGCTTTGAGCCTAGTAGAGTGTTTTGATTCACACAAGCATAATATGTTGTTACTCTGATATCAGTCGTGCTTGGTGAGCTGTGTCTGTACAGTGAGTGCTGAAGCCTTCAAGGATATCTCGACACAGTGGTTGTTGTGAGGTCTGATCTTCGCACCTTCCTAGACATAACATACATGCAGCTGCGGCCAAATTCTGGTTTTAGGCGCGTTTTATATTGCTTTGGACAGAGCATAAACACACACTTGATGGTGCTTCGCATGCAGAGAGCTGGTGGAAGATGATGTGATCCCTTACCACTAGGATCTGAGGTATGGGCCCGCCCTGCTAAAACCCAAAGAGACCTTCTTAGATATAATATAATATACTAGTTAGGGAGGGTGAGAATTAGGTGTTGTTTAACCCTATTCATTTTAGCATTTTAACATGCTTTCACCTTTTGTATTCTATGGACTAGTAACTATGCTGATTACTTTGTTTCTTATAATATGTTTGCTTGTATTAGCTAAGATACTGCGTTTGAGAACACTGTCTCGGGTGGAGGCATTGTGCACGCGTCCTCATTTATTCCTTGTTCTGGATTGAAATGATTGTATAACGAAAGAGTGTTCATGTGTTCCACGTTACCTGAGGTGTACTAAGTCCATGTTCTGGTTTGTCTAAACATTGGGAGTTTGTAATAACCCATGAGACACTGTAGCTAGTCTGGTAGGGGATTTTGGGTACTAAGGTGAGTTTTGGCACACCCTAATTCACTGAGGTTCCAAGTCTCTATGCACAGTTCTGTATGAGAACGGAATCCCTGCGACAGTGAGTTTCGCCCAATTCGTCACAAAATATCGCAGCCTGCCCCCTAGAGGGGTGGTCGGACACACAGGACTTACCAGAGGATTGATTGTTGAAATTCTTGTAACCTCGGTTGACACCCCGGTTGAAGCGGCCTCTGTAGCCGCGCGATCTGGACGGGTAGAACCCCGCCAGCTCCGGTTCTTGGGTGTAACCTCTGCCACGCCTTGGGGCATATCCTCTTTGAGGACTAGTATTTGAGTGGCGGCCGGTCGAGCGTCCTCTGCCACGCCCGGCCCTACCAGAGACCTGGTGCAGAACCATTTTCAAAGATGCCTGAAATATGTCCAATGAAGCAAACGTGCTAACAAATTTGGCAATATCTTTAACAAATTTGTCTCCGAACAGTTGACCTTCCGCCAAAGGTCCTGGTTCTGATGAGGCTAGTTCCACTAACTGGGGATCGATTCTGAGGAGAACCGATTTCCTTCGTTCTGAAGCAAGGGCGCAGTTAGCATTCCCAAACATGCAGATAGCTCTTTGAGCCCACCCAGCTAGGACTTCAGGGTGGATGGCAGCACCTGTCTCCTGAGCTTGGAGAGCCAATTCGAGTATTTTCGCCAAAGGGCCCGAAAGGTCGAGGACCTTATCCTGGCACGCTCTCAGCGTGCGGTCAATCCCCTTCTTAGGATCCTTTTTGTATTTCTTCAGAAAAGTGGTCATTGATGGGTCAATGTCTGGTGTAAGGGCCACCTTATGAGAAAGATCAGGGCGGGGGCATTCAGACTTAAGACGCGCTCTGACCTCCTTGTCAAACCCCTTGCGCAAGTGGGTTTGCAGGTATTCTGCCACTGCAGGAGGGGGGACCCAGTCGGAGGATCTAGGGTGGACTATGTCCGAGGGGTCGAACATGAAAGGGGAAGGGGTAACCGGGAAGGAAGCATGCTTACGCTTCTTTGCGCACTTACGCGGTTTGGACGTATGGGAGGAACTAGAGTCCGTATCAGTGTCAGTAGTGGTGTCAGCCACCGGAATAGGAGAGGACTGTGGAGGTGGGAGGGAAGGGGCGGCATCCTTGGCGACTTCTTTGGACTTATAAACCTTAGCATAGGAGTGAATATGTGGCCAGGAAGACTCTGGGGATTCACGGGGCAGGGGAGTAGGGGTCTGACCGGGGCCTGTAGGAGGTGGATCCTTGGGGCCAGCAGGAACAAGCAATTCCAATTTCTTAGCTAAGGGTAACAGGGCGGACGACAAAGCCTTGTCTAATTTGGCGTCAAGCTTTTTATCAATGATGTCCTCCATGGACTCTTCTTCGTAATACTCGTCACCCTGTTCGTCGCCCGCAGCAACCTCCTCCTGATAGCAATCAAATTCTGCCATCTTCTTAAGAAAAATAAATGTCCAACTCTCAAATCCCCAGGGTGAAGCTTAATTCTCAGCCCAATAGGGCGTCAGGTGGGAGCAGTGCCTGGCGCAGGAGCCAAAAATTACAATATTTTAATACACTCACTGAAGTTGTAGTCCCCTTCTAGAACTAATGGAGGAAGAAAGCCCCTTCCTGCAGGCAAGCAGACAGGGGCGCCAAAAATTATGGCTCAGCCGAGCCTAGGTAGATCAGGGGTTAATAATCAGCCCAAGCCAGAAGATCGGTATATTAAAAAAATGCTGTTTTATAATTAAAAGGCCCCAATTTGGCTCCTGGCATGCTGCGAGGTGTCCCCTATTCAGCCCGGGGAGGAGCGTCGGAAGAAAGCACTGGAAAATGGGCTGCGCGCGCGTAGACACGCGTGCGAGCCCAGGAGACGCACGCTGGAAGCCTGTGAAGCCCCAGCGTGCGCTCGCTCCCAGAGGTGGGGGCCAAATCCCTCCGGCTCGTGTACCACGAGCAGGCAGGTAGAGCTGCCCGACGCTCTCGCAGACACGGAGCCCTAAAGCGCAACACGCACTCAGAAAAGCAACCTTAAGTGCTGAGACACAGAGCGGGCTCCACAGGAGGGCCGCGCTCCGAGAATAAACACGGGGGAAGCGCGCAAAAGCACAACTCGCGAAGCACAGCCGATTAACCCCCACAAGAGATAATCAAACTCAGCAATATCATGCAAGTACCTTAATAATATAATAAATATATAGTATAACCACACAAGCACATAAATGCAATCAGTGCAAGTATACAGAGTAGAGAGGCACTTATCTGGGCTGCTGAGCAGCAAAGAAAGAGGAGGCCAGATTAGTGTCTCTCTACTTTGTATGCTAATGTATGCTGTGATTGGCTGTAATGATTGAGGCGTGGTTCAAAGCCTCATGGGTATTGTGGTTTTTCAATACTGTAGTTTTACTTTTAATGGCTGCTGTGTTTTGCACTAAAGAAATGAGAAAGCATAATCAGAAGCCTCCGGTCCTGCCATAGAATGTGCGCTGCGGCGAAGAGGTTAAGGAAGTATTGACAAATGCAATTGTTGTCGTTTTTGTATACTGCAAGGATGTTACCATGTGCAAGTTTTTTTGTTTTTGTTTTGAAGATTTATATAGCGCAAACTCACCCCGAAGGTATTTGAGCACTTTACGCGAGCACCATTTACATTACACAAGGACACATTCATTTGTGTTAGGCACGGGGAGATTAAGTGATTTGCCCAGGATCCCAGGAAGCTGGGCCGACACCGAGACTCAAACCTGGTTCCCTAGCTCCAAAGTCGGCAGCTCTGATGTAAGGCCACATCCCCTACCCAGAATTTTGGCCCTCTACACTTTAAGTGTTGCTATTATGTGAGTCAAAATTGAGTAAGCAATATGACAAACCCACACAGACAGCACAAAAAACACTGCGGTGCAGAGAGAGCGAAAATAGCAGAAAGGGAAGTTGCACAAGTAGCTTGGTCTAGTTTTAACAATTGCTTTTCTTGATGTGGGGCTTATTGCTAAGAAGTAATCCGTGTGTAATAGGATTTTCACCCAGGTCTGTAAGTTTAAAGTATGTCCACACAACCTCTCCTGCTCCCTCCCTACGTGTCGGTAACTGAGAGACACTTTGGGGCTCATTACGATGTCGGGCGGAAAGCCTCTGCCCGACAGTCGGAATCCTCCCGACCATGTCAGAGCCCTTCCAACCGACTCGGTCGGCTTACAGTCCGAGCGCCCGATTATGTTGTTCGCAGTTAGAGCGTAAACCAGCTGGCCAGTCTGACTCACGGAGTAGTCCTGTCGCTCAGAACCACATCGTAACCACCTATGGACGGCGTTTCCACCGCCGGGATTATGATGTTGATTTCCAACAGCCTTTCCGTGCCGATCTTTCCAACATGGAAAGGGCCCCCTAACCCCAGCAGCCTACAGTTGGTGGCCAAGGGGGTACCTAAGGTACCCCCCTGTAGATCCCTGCACTGTGTAGCAGGAAGGTGCAGGGTTTTAACACACACACAAACCCATTTCCCCATGGTAGCCTGTGTTACAGCCGGTTCTCGGACGTAACACAAGCTCCCATAAGAAAGAATAGGAATCCGACCGAACAGTGTTCGGTCGCATCGTAATTTGGCAGTTGGAACCACGACCGCAAGTTGGTCGGCCCCGAATCCAAGACTGTCTCGGGTGGAGGCTTTCCGCCCCACATTGTAATGAGTCACACAGCTGGATATGCTGATTGGATAGTAAGAGGGCAAAATGGGTTAAAGAACAAAAAGACTGGTGGAGGCTGAGGAAGGACAGAACAGTGCAGCACAGATAAAGTACCAGGAAAAGAAGATTTTTAGGCAGGAAATTGTTAATTTATTTATATAGCGTGGACCATACCTCTACAATAAATCATACAAGAACAGACTTGGGGGCTGATTTAGAGCTGGCGGATGGATCGTACTCTGTCAGGTTGATTGAGTAAATTACTCTGTCACCCTGACGGAGTTTCAACCTGCCAAATTTTGAAATCTCTGTCAGCTCAACGCATATTTCTACCATTCACAGGAACCAATGTCAAGGCGGTTCTTATGAATGTATTGGAACTTTATCATTCGTCTCCGTCAAACATGACAGAGCATATGGTAAAGTTTCAATACTTCTTTTAACTTCAAAAACTAAATCTCGAACTGGGTTGTTGTTTTTGAAAATAGAAAAAGCAATGTCCCCATCGCCATGAGAGTCACCTCTTATGGCCAGGGGGGGCATTTTTAGTTCTTTACTACCCCTGGCGGTGATGGGCAGTAAATAAACGGCTGCATTTCTGCCTATCTAAATTTGGCATACAGACATAGAGCCAATTTTCCAACTGCCCTTAAGCCAAACTATGGTTCACCCGCTGAGAAATTCGGCGGGTTGACCGTTATATTGGTGCTAAGCATACTCCGTCTCAGTTGCAATGGAGTATGCTTACCGCCAATGTATGAATCTGGCCCATAATGCATATGATTATATAGACTAAAGGAGCCTGGGAGTATCTATATTAGTTATTCACAACTTCTTCAGATGTTCATATGTTAAGAAGTGGAGGAATCAGATTACATGTATGTAAAAGGCCGGTAGAGGGTGCAATGGTATGGGACCCACAATCAGAGATTAGTAGTTCACCTGGAGCTCCGAAGTAATGTATGTAGAGAACAAGTATTTGCAATGCAATCGGTCTCACCTTTGGGACCTTATAGCTATTTAGCTAGTAAGCACATTAGCCTGGTTGCTGAAACATCTACTGTTCTTTAACATGGAGGGAAAGTAAGCACCAAACTGCGTGACACGCCAGGTATGGGAACATGTGGAGAGAAATATTGCCTTTCAGCTGGAAATGTGATAATCCCACAGCGACAATCCATAGTCCAGTCCAGAGAACCAGGAAGGGCAGAATAACTGAGGGGGTTAGAATGGCTGAGGTAGAAAGTAATGGCTGCTGATGAAGCAGCTAGAGCTGGGATGCTAGAATGGATGTGTGGAGAAAGGTATGTCTTAGTGACCATTTAATTTAATAATATAAAATTTATAAATTGTTTTCTATAGTGCAAACTCCACCCGTAGATGTTTCAATGTGTTCATGAATATTGCAATCAACAGCAAGATGTATATAACAGGTATAGGAACATGGATAAATATATGGTATAAAGCGTATGTTCGTGCTTCGATGACTGGTAAAGAAATGTCATGAGTAGAAGAAGCAAGCAATAAGGGTGGTGGCATAAAAAAGAAATATGAAAGAGCATTATACAGTAATATAATGTAATACATAAACGTAAGAGTGCGTTCCGGGTGAGATTTCTGAAAGGACTGCGGGGCTGGTGAAGGGGTAAAGAGGGACAAAAAGGAAGAAGGGTTCAGTAGAGGAGGTGGGGATTGAGGTCCCAGCAATGCATGACAGGGCAAAGCAACACACACTGAACAATTCAGAAAGGGCTGAGAGCGGCGTGAGCGGCCAATGCTAGGCAAGTGGAACTGAGGCAGGAGCAGAAAAATACAGGAAGTAGGGAGGACAGGAGGAATTACGGAGTCAGGCACAAATGACTGAGTAAATATTGGATAGTCTGAAGGAACAAAAAAAAGACAAAAAGTTGGGACAACAGTGTGTATGTGGGGGAGGGTGGCAAAAAGGACTGGGCAGGGGTAGAAAGGACTGAGCTGTGTGGCAAAAATAGTCCCTGACTCCCTCAAGGAGTGTCTCTGACCCGGGCACCAGCGACACGCTGTGCAGGGCTTGACCCTATCTATATTTTTCCACACCCGGTCCCATCCTGAAGCAATACCTCCGCCTCGGACAGAGCTCGTCCACCTTCAACACGGATGAGAACCCCTTCCCCCGAACAAGTAGAGGGCTAATTGAGTATCGGGCACACCCTTGTCACTAATCTGCACCCAGCCCCCCAGAACAGTGCCCTGGAAGGAAACTCCAGTTAGTGGCGACATCACAACTCACTCCGTCCGCACCCAAATCCACCTCTCCACGGAAGCATTTGTCCGACCCACTAACAGAGAAACTCGAATCTCTACACCTCTCGCCCACTACTCGCTGAACGCCCGCCGGGAGCACCCCTCCCACTCTCCAAAACACAGAACACAGAGTTGTCCCCTCTCACAAAATGCCCCCCGCTACGGTAACCCACAACGACCCCTCCTCTTCGAACCATGTAATCCCTCACGGCTTAAACTCCTTCTCGATTAATTTCCCCCTGGCCGCCCTTCCAAAGCAAAGAAGAATTTCAAACAGAAACTGATCAGGCAACATCCAGAATCCCTTTTCACAGATATCTATCACTGCTCCGCCAAAGGAAAGATAAAAATAGACTTTATCTTCCACACTGATAGACAAGAAGCTTGGAAATCCATCTTACGATCGAAACTAAACATCTCCAAAATCTCCAACACCTCACTTAGCTGCAAATTGTCAATTTCACTCCCAGACCGCGCAAGGCATACGAGCAACACCACGGTGACCATATACTACAATGGCACGGTCCTAATACAAGCCAACAATGACAATCTAGAGTCCTTTGACGCCCTCATCCCCGCTCTCCGGAATGCACCATCTCCCGCACCCCATCCCCGCCCGACCCCTCACCAGAAGAACCATACCCGCCCTCTGAACCCACCTACCGCCCTGGTACCCTCTAGAAGCCACTCGGTCCTCTTGCTATGTGACACCCCGCACACCTCCCTCTGGAAGCACACAGCCCCTCCACATACCTCACCCAGCTCCCACACCTCACCGACTCCTACCTCGGCGGCACTCCCCAACAACTTCAAACGCACACCTCCGTGTGACAACATCCCCACAGCCACCAAGGAGAATAGCACCCCACCTCCTCCCACCGCCAGCTCTCCCCACCTCCAGACACACAAGGGACTGACATTCCCGAACAACCCCACTTACCTCCAAACACACAACGGACCGACATTCCCGAAAAACCCCCCAAATCCCCCGACTCCCCCAGAGAGTACTGGTCATCCATACCGCCTGACTCCCCCGAAGTAAACAGGTCTCCCTCACTGCACACCTCTCACCCCCATCAGTCACCTGCCGGCTCCCTCCTCCAACAACCACCGTCCGCCCACTCACCCCAGCCCACTCGAAACAAGCCGAACAACCAGCACACTAAACACACAGGAAGCAAAGCACCAACGCACCAAAAAAAACCTAGCCAAACCGCATTCAAGGCCCCGCCCGGACTCAAAGCTGTCAACATAACCAAACCAAGGCGACCAAACTCTCTGAGGCTCCCTCAACCAAGACCCGACTCGGGCAACACAGCCACCAATATGCTTTCCAACACCCCAAGAATCACCCCCCTCAGGGCCAACACATCCCCTCAAAACCAATCCCAACGGCCCTACGAATATGAGATGGAGCAGAGGCTCTCCCTCCTGGAAACCCAGATAACAACCATAACCCAGGGTTTAAGAGAAATAATAGCCAACCTTGCGTCCCACAAACAACATCAACGCACTCACTCCTACACCACCAGCGCACAACAGAGAGCTACCATAGTCCCCCCTCAGATAGGGATCACAATCCCCCTGCCCAGGACTTCTCAGAGACCCAAAAGAACTAGTGAGCCTCTGTCCAAGAGTGAGGTGGCGGTCCTCGCCTACCTGAACGACAAGCTCAGGACCATCACCCTACAATCCAAAATAAAGGTGATCACCGGGCTAGGAAGAGGACAAGACCCACCAAAATCACCTAGACTGCCGACCACGCGCACGATCACCCCTAGGGCCCCCCTTAATAAGACTTCTATAACAGAGACGACTCCCACAAGATGCTTGCTCATTAACTCCAGATCAGCCATCAAACATGCCACGGAAACAGCAGAATCCATCCTCACCCATGACGTTGACATAGCATTCATCACCGAAACCTGGCTCAAGGACTCCTCCCTACCTCTCCTGGACACTCTAGTAGCCCCAGGCTTCTTAATCATCCACAAAGTTAGAAAAGACCAAAAAGGAGGAGGCTTAGCAATCATCCACAGAGACAATATCTCCATGGTGGAGGCAGACTCCTCCAACTACAACAGCTTTGAATGCCTAACTGTCACCACTGGGACAAGCTACAAGGAATCTCCCACCATTGGTACAAGCAACAAAGAATCCCTAACCTGTCACCTTATCTACCACCCCCCAGGCAACTTAGCTGCTTTCACTGAACACCTGTCCGACCTGATTGCCCACTGCTCACTTCAAGATACGAACAACCTAATTCTAGGCAACCTCAACCTTCACTGGAATGACGTTAACAATCCACCAATACGCAACCTGAATGAGCTACTTCTCAACAACAACCTCTGGCAACACTGCACAGAAGAGACCCACAACAAAGGATCAATCCTTGATGCCATTATCACCAAACGAGACTTAGTGACGATAACTCGCACCCTATCCGTGGACTGGTCTGACCACCACTTAATCCTCTTCCACTTCACCCAACCAGTTACCCTACAACCACCCATCCGCATACAGCCCAAATGGACCAGAAACCCCGCCCAGGTCAACATGACTGACTTGAAGAAAAAAGTCAATGCAAAACTTAGCTTCCCCCACGGACGGTCTAACACGACAGAACTCACAGACCATTACAACACATCCATGGCAGCCACTCTAGATCAGATGGCCCCCTGAAACTAAAAAAACCCAGAAAAATCCCATCCAGATACTGGTTCAATACGGACGTCAACAATGAAAGGAGACAACTTAGAGCCACAGAAAGACTCTGGAGAAAGAACCCCTCCATGGGCCTACTTGAACAACTCGAAGCAGCTAGAAGAAAATACAAAAAACACATCCATAGTGTTAAATTCAAATTTTTCTGCGCCGCCCTGGACAATTCTAAAAACAGGCCAAACGAACTATTCAAAATCATCAAGCAGCAAACCTCCAAGCCCCTCGTACCCTCTACCCAGGCCTCCAAGGAACTGTGTGAAAACTTTCTTTGAAGAAAAAATCTCCAAGATTGAGCTCTCACTAGACACAGACACCCAATGCCGACTCCACATGCGTAGGTCCGCCCCCATTCGCAATGGGAAACAGTAGCAGGCTACACACTAATGCATGGAAATCCTTCAATTTCAAAGAATGTGGATGATCCCCTGTTGTGTATATCAGGGAGGGGGAATGTTCAGTCATGCAAAATTGGGAGTCCCTGTTCAAGTAGTAGCAGACTAGGATCGCTGAGAGAGAATTAAACAGGGGTATTAAATGTTAAGGTCTACTGATATTAGGTGAGTTGTCCAAGGGATACAACAAGGCAAACTACAGGGCTGATTCTAGGCAGATTCATACAATACATGAGAGTAAAAAACACTGGTGGCTAAAACGTTGGTATTAAAATATACACGATTTATTATAAACCTCCCATCTGGGTTACAGTCTAAAAGATTTTATCAAACAAAATATAAAATACCATCTGTGACGGCAACATAATTAAAAAATATAAAGTCAAAGTGTTGTAAAAAGGTCGACGCGGCGTTTCGGTGCTACTCAATCTTGACACCTTCTTCAGGACAAAAACATTTGACTTCGTATCTATAAACAAATAACAATATTTTAACATCATGGTATACTCTATTTGTTCGCATTTTTTACATGCCCTGCTCTAACATCACATGTTGTCTAGTACTTTCATCATTACATAAATCCCAATTATCTACCTCACCTCTATTGAAGACTTATTGATTAAGTCTCACTAGATACCGGGTTATCTATATTGATTGCCCTGTCTCATTCAAGTTATTCTGGTAATTTTAGTCATATATACCTGTGTCTTACGTCAAAAAAGCTTTTCAATTGCTTTCCCACTTGATGACTACTTATCACCTGGATGTCTTCGTAGTGTTTCTTACAAAAGAGCAAGTCTGGAGAGGGTACAAAAACCAAAAATACTACTCCTTAGTTTTATTACTAATGCTCAAAATGCCACAAAACTTGGGTAGTTGCTGGTTTATTTACCTTGATATCGGGACTCTTGATTAGTTATTTACACGGAGGAACCACCGTTGATGATAGGGGGGGCTTCTTTGTGGACAGTTTTGTTTACTTATGGGGAGTCTTTTCCTTTTTTCTCTCTCCTTTCTCGTATCCTGAGTATAGAGAGATCACGTGTCATGGGTCTACTTATCCTCATACTGTGACATTCTCTTAAATGTGCCAGAAGTTCACCATTTCATTACTCACCCGCTTGATGTGGGTTTAAAGTCTGGCTGTGGTTGTGTCAATTATCCGCTCCTTTCCAGATCCTTTTTATAGTCAGGAAGTTCAGTATCTATAAACATAAGTGTATACAGGGGTGTGATTTCTAAATTTTATGGTCCGCCTTAGTTTCTATACTTATCATTTGTATTAGGTTTATCTGGCTACACAGTTTGCATCTTTCTAATTTCTTAGAAAAATTTGGGACATCCATTATTGACCATCTTAATAATTTAAACAGAAATATGGACAGTAATTGGGATGGTGCCTAATACATTTTTGTATTCTAAGTTACATCTGCAGCAATTGATTGTGTAAGTCCAATTTTTACAATCTCCTCGCTCTCATATTCTTAATATAGCTATGGAGGGGTTTTTGACTCTATCTTTAGCTGGCTGAGTATATTTTTCGATGTGCCAAAGATAGCCTTCTTACATTCTAGAGAATAGTCTAGACTTTTCTAGACTATTCTCTAGAATGTAAGAAGGCTATCTTTGGCACATCGAAAAATATACTCAGCCAGCTAAAGATAGAGTCAAAAACCCCTCCATAGCTATATTAAGAATATGAGAGCGAGGAGATTGTAAAAATTGGACTTACACAATCAATTGCTGCAGATGTAACTTAGAATACAAAAATGTATTAGGCACCATCCCAATTACTGTCCATATTTCTGTTTAAATTATTAAGATGGTCAATAATGGATGTCCCAAACTTTTCTAAGAAATTAGAAAGATGCAAACTGTGTAGCCAGATAAACCTAATACAAATGATAAGTATAGAAACTAAGGCGGACCATAAAATTTAGAAATCACACCCCTGTATACACTTATGTTTATAGATACTGAACTTCCTGACTATAAAAAGGATCTGGAAAGGAGCGGATAATTGACACAACCACAGCCAGACTTTAAACCCACATCAAGCGGGTGAGTAATGAAATGGTGAACTTCTGGCACATTTAAGAGAATGTCACAGTATGAGGATAAGTAGACCCATGACACGTGATCTCTCTATACTCAGGATACGAGAAAGGAGAGAGAAAAAAGGAAAAGACTCCCCATAAGTAAACAAAACTGTCCACAAAGAAGCCCCCCCTATCATCAACGGTGGTTCCTCCGTGTAAATAACTAATCAAGAGTCCCGATATCAAGGTAAATAAACCAGCAACTACCCAAGTTTTGTGGCATTTTGAGCATTAGTAATAAAACTAAGGAGTAGTATTTTTGGTTTTCGTACCCTCTCCAGACTTGCTCTTTTGTAAGAAACACTACGAAGACATCCAGGTGATAAGTAGTGATCAAGTGGGAAAGCAATTGAAAAGCTTTTTTGACGTAAGACACAGGTATATATGACTAAAATTACCAGAATAACTTGAATGAGACAGGGCAATCAATATAGATAACCCGGTATCTAGTGAGACTTAATCAATAAGTCTTCAATAGAGGTGAGGTAGATAATTGGGATTTATGTAATGATGAAAGTACTAGACAACATGTGATGTTAGAGCAGGGCATGTAAAAAATGCGAACAAATAGAGTATACCATGATGTTAAAATATTGTTATTTGTTTATAGATACGAAGTCAAATGTTTTTGTCCTGAAGAAGGTGTCAAGATTGAGTAGCACCGAAACGCCGCGTCGACCTTTTTACAACACTTTGACTGTATATTTTTTAATTATGTTGCCGTCACAGATGGTATTTTATATTTTGTTTGATAAAATCTTTTAGACTGTAACCCAGATGGGAGGTTTATAATAAATCGTGTATATTTTAATACCAACGTTTTAGCACCAGTGTTTTTTACTCTCATGTATTGTATGAATCTGCCTAGAATCAGCCCTGTAGTTTGCCTTGTTGTATCCCTTGGACAACTCACCTAATATCAGTAGACCTTAACATTTAATACCCCTGTTTAATTCTCTCTCAGCGATCCTAGTCTGCTACTACTTGAACAGGGACTCCCAATTTTGCATGACTGGAAATCCTTCAATCCCATCTCAGAAGCCGAGATTATTAAGCTAATCTCCACCACCAATCCCGCTTCTCACGCCCTCGACCCTACACCCTTCCAACTGACCAAAGAACTCAACCTCTCTATAAGTCCGTTCTGGTGCAGAATTATCAACAGCTCCTTGAGAACCGGAAGCATACCTGACTGCCTTAAAGTAGGCCAAGAAACGCCAATAATTAAGAAACCTGGCCTTGACTGCACAGACCTAAACAACTTCAGACCCGTCTCCAATCTCCCCCTCCTATCCAAAATCCTAGAAAAATGCGCACTCTCTCAACTGACTCAGCAAATGGACAATATCAGCTGCCACAAAGGGGTATGCCTGAACCCATGTTTGCATTGCCAGTGTAGTGAATGGAACAATAGGTGCTGCGGTCCACTAGTAGCATTTAACTTCCAGGAACAGGATACGCTATGTACACCATATACTATGGACTTATAGGCAGGGCCACTGGAATAATGTGATTTTGTCTCAGGTGCATTTTCAGATTTTTGTATCCATTTATCACACTTGCCAATCATCTGCTGCGTAATCTGTACATTTTAACAAAAAAAAATTGTTTCTAGTTCAAACAGACTAAATGCTACTAAAAACTCAGAAGTGATTGATTGGTCACCTTTCTATTGCTTAATACTGTGTTTGTGTGTTAAACAGATGCTAAGGAAATGACACCTTTGCCCAGACAGTTTCAACGTGTGCCACATAATTTGTCTTTTCTTACCACAAAATTTAGGTAGCCCTGCCGCATGATATGGTCTTCCCCTGCTGCATTTTTTATTTGGTGATTTTTATATAGCGCTGGCTATACCCGGAGACATCAGAGCGCTTTACGTGAGTTACATATTGTTACACAGTTACATCAGATACATCAGAAACAAGTTACATCAGTTGCAAAGACGTTACATAGAGTGGAAAAGGAGAATAAGGGCGGGTAGAAGGTGAAGGGGAAGAGGGGAGGCGAATGTAGATTAGACCAGGACCATAGGTGGAACAAGGAGCTGATCAGGAGAAAGAGTCAGTTCGGGGGAATGACGAGACCGTAAGATGGCGGTTTCAGTCACCCGGATCCCAGGTACCTCGCAATCAAAAATGGCGGCATTGCGGGCAAAAACAAATTGGGTGAAAAGTTCCCAAAAAGGAAAACCTACCCCTCGGGAAGGGTTGAGAGGGGGCACATACCAGACGCATAATGAAGGAAGTCAAGAGGTGGAAGATCGCCCACGACACATCGGAAGTCCGGGGAAGAACAGGAGCAAGGCAACAGCCTCATAGGGGGTAAGCAGCCATGGGTCCAGCGGGCGCATCAGCCATCTCGGTGATCAGGAATAGCCGCGTCGCAGCACTCAAGGCAGCTCTGACGGGGAAAAGACAGGACCCACACGTTTCCCTGTCGAAAACCCCTGACAAAGTGCCAGCGGGACTCCAGGCTGCCACGTAGCGGAGCACAGAGGCGTAGGCAAGACCTCCTTGGCGCATTTTCACTGTTCTTCTTACTGATGAGCACTGGGATGGCAGGCACGGTGTCTCTGGAACAGAGAGGAAGGCGAGCAGCCACGCGTCCCAGCTGCTGTTACCAGAGAGGCGCCACAGGCAATAGATCCCAGCAAGGTCCGGAAAGGAAGCGTCGATCGGCGGGGTCACCTTGGCGGCAAAGCCAGGCCTCCGCAGAGATGCAGCGAACTAGCGACTGGCAGACATGCAGGAGCTCGCTGGGAGGCGAAGTAAGAAAGGAGAGCCAGCGAAGTGAAGACGAGCCCTGTGCCCGATGTCCGGCTGGGTAGGTGATGGCCGAGGTAGTGAACCGGAGCCGATCTCCTCAATAGCTGTCGGGGCAGCTCCACCGGACATCGGGCATGTTGTTCAGGATCCACCGCCAGTACCATCGATCACGATTCCATGGGAGGTCTCAAGTCCAAGAGAGGAAGACCAGGGAGGTGAGACCCCCGGGTAAGCAGGGAGGGTCGATGGAGGGAGGATTTCAGGGGATTTACGCCAAAAAGGTGATCCCTGGCCTGGAGCTCCCGGCCGAAGCTCCTCACTCTAAGGTCATCTTGCCCCCAAGTGCATAATTGTAGTCAAGGCTGGCTTTCATGCAGGTGGCGCCCTGTGCGACAATGTTTGTTGGCGGCCTCAATGACCACCTCCACCACAGGTTCCCTTACTGCCACCCTTTAACAGTGCCCTTCATGTCTCCATAACCACTCTCTCTTTCAGATACATTTCATTTGTTCATTAGCGCCACTGATACCAGTGTAGCGTGTCAGAGCATTTTACATCACACAGAGACAATCAATCATACGTGTGTAAATCAGTGTATAGAAAATATTAGATAAGACAAAGGACTACAAGGTGTAGGAGTCATATGTCATCCATACTTGTAGGCAGTTGAGTTTAAGATTGCTGAGTCTGGAGAAGCACAAACCCAGAATTTAAAATGTAACACCACGGTTGGGGATTCTCTTTAATAATAAGAACTGATTTCTACCCAAATAAACCCTTTTCGCAACATCAGGATAATGAAAAACTGAGGAAAAAAATCATAACAATCTAATCTATACCTTGCAGTTTGCATGCAGCTCTTTGAGAACAGTTAATATCTCACGGTTCTAGATTAGGATTTTAACTTATAAACTGTAATTTACAAAAGGATCTCTGAGTGTCAAAAGCAGTAACTCGTTGGCCTATATGAACAAGTTACTTACCTGTGGTAAAACCTTTTCTGATGGATACAGTATCTGCATGTTTATTCCTCACCTTTTAATTACCCCTTGCGCAGCATTCCACTGAAACTTTTTTCATAGCTCTACCACGTCGACGAGGACGTCACAGTGGCACAGCTCCGCTCACAACTCAGCGTAACGTCATTGGAGCCATAAGAAGACCTCGTCGGGGTGCTGAAGTCAGTTCCACCCATTTTTTCCGTGTCTTCGAGGCGAACGGGTGAACCGACAACATTTCACAAGTATACACAGTATACAAAATATGTACATACTATTCAAGAAGAAAGGAAACTGGAAATGTTAAAACAAAGACATTTCCTAGCGACAAGTAACATATTATTTCCAATGACAATGAATACATAACTGTCATACTCTAAATTATTTTACGGTATAAGTAGGTAGACAGCGGGGAGGCAGGTGAGTCCGTTAGGAATCCACAGGCAGGTATCCACCAGGAAAAGTGTTACCGGAGGTAAGTAACTTGTTCTTCTGATGGATACATCTGCCTGTGGATTCCTCACCTTTTGAATTGAATCCCCAAGCAGTCCCAGAGGAGGGTGTCCACATACCTATTCCAAAGAATCCTGCAGCACAGAATGTGAACAAGCATTTACAATGCAATGGTTTTGCCTTTGTTAAAGTTCGAGCTATTGGCATTGCTCTTGACACTCTGAAGCTCCACTCTGAAGCTCCACTCTGCACTCTGAAGCTCCACTCTGCACTCTGAAGCTCCACTCTGAAGCTCCACTCTGAAGCTCCACTCTGAAGCTTGAATCTGCACTCTGAATCTGCACTCTGAAGCTCCACTCTGCACTCTGAAGCTCCACTCTGCACTCTGAAGCTCCACTCTGCACTCTGAAGCTCCACTCTGAATATGCACTCTGAAGCTCCACTCTGCACTCTGAAGCTCCACTCTGAAGCTCCACTCTGAAGCTCCACTCTGAAGCTCCACTCTGAAGCTCCACTCTGAAGCTCCACTCTGAAGCTTCCACCATCATGGTATCATTAACCAGTGGACCGGAAGCATGCATGGCTCCTGCCCCTGGCAGAGCCGTGGCACCCCGTCTTTGCCTTAGCTCACCTCCAAAAAACAACCCCAACACACTTTGGATGCAACTGTCCAATCAATATCCACTGCCTTAATGCCAATCGCCAAGGAGGCCCGGCCCTGGGAGACAACCCCTTATGAAACCTCTTGCCTTACTCTCCTCTCCTCCTGAAGGCCAGGGCAATAGAAACAGAGGGGTAAACCAACCGTCTCCACCTACGGTGGCCCCATGTGTTCAGCTACCATCCTAGCAGGTGAGCAACACTAGGATGCTGTACACTCTGTCGCCCTGCGTGTGACGTTGCCAGCTGCATCTATACCGGTCTTTAAATGATACGCTGCACCTTCCCCACAATAAAAAATATACACACATATATAGTTTGACAAGCATACGGGGCCTTCAAAGGGGACGTGCAGTGAAGGGAAGAAAGTAAACAGTTTTGTTTACCTTCTCCTGCATCAGTGACAATCACCACAAATAGACATTCTAAAATATTGCTGTTTGATGACGTCTGCTTGGGTTTTTGCGGCATATTGTGACAACACTGATTGTACTGACCCATATAAAAGCCAACAAATCTCTTTAATACCTTGATATACAGGGTTGGCTACCTGTCTTAGGGACTACCACTGCATTATGCTCGCAGGAAGTAGGTGGGGAAATGAGGCATGAGAAATGTGTATGGTAGGCAATGAAGAAAACCCCATCTACAAATGCACAGTCCTTTTCCTTTGTTCCAGTGGTTGGACATTGTTCGTTGTACCCCCCGCACTGACTCTTGACAAACTGTTTCTTGTTCGCCCCGCGCACAATTCCCAAGGGTCTCACTGTTGGATTCTGGGAAATGAAGTCCCTCTACACAACGGGACTCAACGCAGGTGTGGAAATTGGCTGAAAGGGGGAGGAGCGTACCTGCTCCAACAAGGTACATGGGGGTTGAACTCACCACTATGCTGTGAATGCACAGTTGGGACGCTTTGGGCGCTGAGGAAGGCAGTGGTCTGCCGAAATGCATTCGCCAGTTTTTTCATTAAAGTTGCTTCCAACTGTATCCTCCTGGGTCTCTGCCTCGTTCCTTTGGAGGGAGTTTTGTGTTCATATATATATGTGTGTGTGTGTGTGTGTGTGTGTGTGTGTGTGTGTGTGTGTGTGTACGTGTGTGTGTGTGTACGTGTGTGTGTGTGTGTGTACGTGTGTGTGTGTGTGTGTGTGTGTGTGTACGTGTGTGTGTGTACGTGTGTGTGTGTGTGTGTGTGTGTGTGTACGTGTGTGTGTACGTGTGTGTGTGTGTGTATATGTGGATTCTGTATGGCGAGAACCTAACCAAAAGGCAGCACAGCTCTGTACAGTGTCAAAGGCAAGCAGTCACTATTCCAAAATGACAGCCTTTTTGGCAACCCGAGATCAGCATCTGACAACAGATCACTCCCATGTCCTTCCACAAAACGGATGCCAATGGAAAAACTCTGAGAACATGTGATCCACAACATTTGGAACAGTTTGAACCGGATTTGTAGACAACAACAAAAGATTGTTCTAAGCTCAAAAGGAAACTCAAGAATGTCCTATGCCAGGCCTTCTCTGGACTCACTCCTGGACCTTCTGACCCCTGGATTTGTGTCAGCTGAGCCGAACTTCCCTACCAACTCTGGGACAATCTCAGTCGATGTCAACAAAGAGGCTACTTATATCCGCCACTTACAACAGGAGCTTCAAGGCAGTCTTCCAGAAACTGAGCTTATGTGCTTTTCTCAAAGGGGGGGCTTTGAGGGTATCGGGTGTGTTTCTGCAACGCTAAATCTGATCCACTCCTTAAAAAGAGCAGCAATGGCGATTCTGCCAGAAACCTCTGGCCACCATGGGGACATCAAAACACAATGCAGTTTCGTGATGCATGCACTGCACAAGCATTAGACAACAGTTTACACCTGCTGTTTGTAGACACCCCAGGGGGCTGGACAGAATAGCATGCGAGGCCCGCCCTGTAGACTGCACTCTGTAGCAATCTCTAATGCAAGATTACTGATGGAACAGTTTGTGCCTCAGTTATACGGACAGTGATTTTCAAGACCAGCTTATCCAGCACAAAGCACCACGCAACAAACTGGTGCCGCCTCACAGCTCTGCTCTTTATAACACAGACACATCACGTTAGACAAAGCAGGTCTCACTTTCAATCAGCTGTTTTTTCGCCAACATCTGGGAATGGCCTCCAGAGTCGTTAACCAAAGTTTGTATTGCCTGCAGCGTCGAAAATGGTCTAGAAAGATGGTTTTAGAAAAAGGCACATCGCCACTGAGTGGCTGTCAGAACCTGGTGAGCCTGGTAGAACATGGTGGGGTCAATGCGGTTCCCAGTAAACCAAAGTCACAACTGGTCCTAACCGGTACTGCCTTGGCTGCACAAGTAGAGGGGTGGAATAATCTGCAGGAATTCAATATGGACGCCTGCGCTCATGCATTCCAAGTATTTTTGCTAAAACAAAGGTGTACTTGCTGCATGGCTTCACAGAGGTGTCCGGAATACCCTATGTGGTACCAAATTTGGGGCACTTGAATTTTTTGGAACTCACAATTGGCTCATTACAAGCTACAACCATTAAAATTCGCCACACAGCCCCGAAAACGCGAGCCTCCTATTCGCCTACGTGAACACACAATCACTGAAATTAAAATGTAAAACTGCCGGCCCTCTCTATCCTAGAACACCCGTATGCTACCAAAAAAGTGCCGTTATACTAGTAATATACGTGCATCACCTCTTCTGAAAAGTGCTGGTACTCTCAAATTATAGAAGTGCCTGCCTGTCCATCGTAAGCAATGTGTGTTACTAACACTGCCGCTGCAGGGTGTAAATACTACACATGGTTTTTCCCTGTAGGGTGTCAGAAGATAAGTCTGTTGTACTATCCCGTGTACAAGTTACTGCTGGTGCTGTCTTACAAGAAACCCTGCTGCTGCCCCTGTGAAAGCTTGAACTGTAGATGTGTGCTAGTCTGCACTTGTACAGCGCTCTCGACGCAGCAGCAAGAGAAACATCTGGAGAGAGGAAGCCAGCTCCCAACAAGCAAACAGCACTTAACCCGGGACATAGGGCAGCAACGAGCCAGGTCACTGCCCTCTGTCCTTGGGACAGACAGAGAGCCGCCTGCACTTGGAAAGCCCTTCCAACCTACTGGGAACAAGAGCGAGTGGTCTTAGGTTACGAATGTTCTTAGGTCTGACAAAGAACGTATAATGCAAGCCTTTGCCTACTTGAGACACGATGCTCTATTAGAGACGGGCCCATGTGGAACAGCAGGGCTGAAAGAGGCACGCCAAGCGCGTGAGCTTACCCCATGGTCCTGCCTTCGGAAGCAGCCGGACCAGCTTGCAGCTCTGCCCAACTTTCTTTTCCTGAAGTCTCGAAGAGCCGCTGCGAGCGAAGTGAAAGCGAGTCACTTCCTGAAACAGCACGCCCGCCTCCGTGAGCTCCGAAGGGGTGGCCTCTGCCTGTCGTGACATCAAGGCAGACAGGGCGCACCTCGCCGCTGCCGAGGCTGCCTCATGGTGGGAGGCCGTCTTAAAGGAACATTGTCATTTCCACCGAGGTCAGTATCTGCAGGAATACACTGATGCTTCAGTATGAAGAAAGAAACCTTTGTTTAATTTCCCACACCAGGAAACAAGCGGGAGGGGGAGCAAGGGAGGTGCCGGCAATGCCGGAACAGACTCGGGGGCGTTCCCGGCGTCGCGTGACGTCGGCAAAAGCCAAAGAATGTCGGGAACGCCCCCGTGTCTGGTCCGGCATTGACGGACAGGCCCCTCGTCCAATGGCAAGGCTCCATTTACGGAGCCAGCCAATGAATGAGGAGGGCCGACCCAAAGCACACTACAATTCTCATCAGGTTTTCGCCTGCGCGAAAAAGATGCGCAGAGCGCATCTTTTTGGCGAGGCAAAACCTAAAAATGGTCGTCTCTCCTCACCTCCAAATCTAAGCAGTAATGCTTCACAAAAGTGTGGAGGGTGGCCCAAGTTGCCGCCTTACAACAGGGACACCTCTAGCCAAAGCCAAAGAAGAAGACTTAGCTCTCGTGGAATGAGTTAAAATACCTTGAAGCAGCTCCTTCTTGGCCAAGGCATAGCAGATCTTAATGCACAGGATGATCCACCTCGAAAGCACTCGCTTGTGGACAGCCTTGGACTTCATTTTTCACACGTAACTAATGAAGAGCTGGTCGTGCTGCCTAAAGTCTTTGGGTCTGTCCAGGTAAAAGCTGAACGCCCTCTTAGGGTCCAGGCGGTGAAGTCTCACCTCCTCCTCTTAGAAGGGTGAGGAGAAGACAGAAAGTAGGTAAAGTAATGGACTGCCCTAGATGAAATGAAAAGGAGTAACCTTAAAAGGAGTAACCTTAGGCAGGACAAAACCTCAAAAAACTAAATCGGAAGGTGCGGTGCATCGATCAGAAGGACGGCAGCGGCCAGAAAATCCAGCACAACACAGAAATTGACCCAACAGCAAAACGAAACGTAAGAGTCCGAAAAAGAATGATGGCGCAGACAAACTAAGACCACCACCGCAGCACAACGAAAGTAGAAACGATCGCATCAGCAGCAAAGAGGGCAGACCTCATCAGCAAGAAAGAGGTCAGAGCCAATACACCCGGCACAGCACCCCTTCCGCTCTAAGCAGGAGCCACCAGCGAGGCACCGGGGCCCCCCCGGCACCGTATACAAACGAAGACACTCGAAAGCAAAAGTGTCGTGCAGCCTGGAGGCCTCCATTTCTGATTGTTTTGAAAGTAGGGGACCCCTATACATTAATGAACTTGCTATACATAGGGAAGTACAATAGATTTGGAAAAGGTCTATAGCTAAGTTAGACAACAGCAAAAGTAAGATAAACTAGGTGAATGACCAAAACACAATAGAGACCACGCACATAGAAGGGACTGATCACCAGATTGATAGAAAATTTCTGTAAATTTTATTGATCAAATATTTATTTTGTGGGTAGATTTTTTGTTTGTTTTGTTAAAGTTCATATTCATTACTCTTAATTGTAAAGGAGTGATAGACTATTTACAGGACAACATCATAAAAACTCCTAAAGAACACCACAAACATAGACAAAGCATTAGACAAGAAAACGGTGGAAGCAATGCAGTAGATAGGAACTACGCACGTTTCGGCTTCTGGACCTTCATCAGGTAACCGTCTATTGCAAGACAAACGACAAGGTAAGAGACAAGGTAATAACCTAATATGGAAAACCAACCACCGACCATAAATGCTCCAGGAAATGATTAGATATGGAGGCGATAACACGATGTTAAAATGGAGCAAGTCCTGAAAAGATCGCAGGAGTGCCTTCTCAGCGGTATATAGTTTACTTGAAGATGAGAACTGAACATATGAAGTGAGTAGTGCGGCCGGTATAGACGCCTATACCGGCCGGCCGGTATAAACGTCTATACCGGCCGCACTACTCACCATTATCGGACGCCCAGGCTGTTAGGAGCGTTTGGCGAATCTGTTCCACACATCTTCGTGCATCTGTTCAGATATCCCACCAGGTGCGGTACACCATCTCTCTTCCGCAATTGTTTTCTGCATAATCTGGCTGAGCCTTAGAGCACGCGTTCAGATTATCGCTATCCATCACCATATATCGTCTTTGACGCTTCATATGTTCAGTTCTCATCTTCAAGTAAACTATATACCTCTGAGTAGGCACTCCTGCGATCTTTTCAGGACTTGCTCCATTTTAACATCGTGTTATCGCCTCCATATCTAATTATTTCCTGGAGCATCTATGGTCGATGGTTGGTTTTCCATATTTGGTTATTACCTTGTCTCTTACCTTGTCGTTTGTCTTGCAATCGACTGTTACCTGATGAAGGCCCAGAAGCCGAAACGCGCGTAGTTCCTATCTACCGCATTGCCTCCACTGTTTTCGTGTCTAATGCTTTGTCTATGTTTGTGGTGTTCTTTAGGAGTTTTTATGATGTTGTCCTGTAAATAGTCTATCACTCCTTTACAATCAAGAGTAATGCATATGAACTTTTTTTAAATTTATTTTTATTGGCATTTCAAACTTTAGGTTACAACATTGTGAGCATTGCGCACTATACAGAACCATGAAAACTACATTGCATTACAGCACTCCTCCTCCAGTAGCACAGTTTATACATACCATACTGTCAAAGCTTCACTAATCAACATTTCTCAGTTACAGTTGTAGTATATTTCATACCCATTACAGCGCCGGGTTCTGCTCCTTAAGATATGAGATGAGGTAAACCCAATAGTCTCTGGGGCGTGTTCCACTCGGCAGTTCCTCTTCATACGTTGTTAGTTTGTCCCTGCAGTATGCTAGGTCCTCAATCCATTGCCGCACTCGCGGAACAGTTTTACCCCCCCATGTAATCGTTACTCTGCGTTTTGCCATTAGTAGTGCTATTACACAAAACTTCTGTTTCAAGGCTCTCACTCCTTGTACTAGCCCCAACAAGCATGTCTTGATATCACAGCTCAGTGTTACACCCAACATGATCCCCAAAACATTCACCACTTGCATCCAATACTCTGCTACTTTCGGGCAATACCATGCTAGATGTATAAAGTCCGCTGTTTCAGCACCACATCTCTGGCATTTGGAATCCGATCGCAGCCCAAATCTAAACATTCGTGTTGGGGTGTGGTATGTCTGGTGCACATATTTTATGTGTATCAGTCTTAAATTGCCATTTGGTGTTAGTACACCCGTTATCGTGCCCACCGCGATCCACTCATTTTCAGTCAGGGGACTATCCAGGCAAGCATTCCATTTGGCCAATGCCTTATGTGTTATATCGCCAATTTCCGTTTGCAGCTCCGTATACAATTTGGAGACCAGATGGGTAGCCTGTGGGTGTGTTAAGTATTAGTTGGAATGTTTTAGATACGGGGGTCCATCCGGATACGTTGGGTACAAGGCTTTCAGTGCTTTTTGGAGCCGATAATACATGAATTTAAATAACATCGTTTGGTTCTGCACGTATGATAGCTCTTCTAGGCTTATGAACTTCCCATCTTGAAATAGATCTCCTATGGTGTCTATCCCCACCTGTTTCAGTCAGTCCATCCCTACCTCTTCCTGAGTTACTGATATGTTCGGGTGGTGGTGCAGTGGCATGGTCGGGGCATATAGAGGTAGCCTGTTCGTTTTCTGTCCTATAATACGCCAGGCCTGGTTCGTGGTGTCTATGGTATTAATATCTCTTTTATGAAGCGGAGGCCTGTTATGAGTAATAATGGCGTTCAATGGGACTGGTGCTGCATCACCTTCCTCGATCGCCACGTGTGTAAGGAACGGGATGTGGTGATACCAGTAGTGGGCGTATTGAGCCTGAGCACATACGTAGTAGAGGAGGAAATCAAGCGCCTTGAATCCCCCTCTCAAGTACGGTAGTGTCAGTGAGTGTAGGTCGATTCTTGCTGCTTTCCCTGCCCATATTAATCGTAACGTCATGGTCAATATTGCCTGGAAGACTGCAGCGGGAGGTTTAATAGGGATGTTATTAAAGAGATACAGTATCTTAGGGAGGATCACCATTTTAACTATTGCCACCCGATCTGCTAGGGATAATGGCAGGTTGATCCATCTTTCTATTTTCTCCTCAGGTGCCGATATAACTCTGCCATAGTTTGTACGAATCACTACTTCTGGGTCTCTGTGGTACCAAATCCCTAAGTACCTTACCGGATCGGTTTGCCAATCCAATGGATAGTCCGTAGTGACAGGTAGCGTGGTGTCAGTTAGTGGGATGATTATAGATTTCGCCCAGTTGATCCAAAGACCTGAGTGTCTACCAAATTTGACATACTCCCAAAGGAGGGGGTTCAGATTTGGTTCGGGATTCTTTACGTAGAGCAACATGTCGTCCGCGTAAAGTGATATGTGAAGTGGACGCTGAGGGAACTGTATTGCCGAGTAGTGGTGCCCATGGCGCAGCTTGCAGGCCAGAGGTTCCAATGCAATGGCAAACAAAAGGGGGGACAGAGGGCATCTCTGTCTGGTGCCTCTAGCTATGTTTATTCTTTCCGATATATATCCATTGATTCATATTCTGGCTGTTGGGGCGGTGTAGAGCAATTTTATCCATTGGAGGAATATTGGGGGGAAGCCCATTCTAGCCAGTATCGCATGTAGATACGTCTATGCTATGGTATCAAAGGCCTTAGCCGCATCCAATAGTACAGCCGCAGCCTTGGTGGAGGGGTCTAGGTAGTGTGACAGAGCGAAGAGCGATCTGGTGTTATGAGACGTGGAGCGTGTGGGTAAAAATCCAGATTGATCTGGTAGCACCAGTCTCGTCATGAGGTGTTTCAATCTGGTAGCTAACAATTTCGACAATATTTTCGTGTCTACCATCATGAGGGACAGAGGTCTGTACGAGTCGCATTCTTCGGGATTTTTGTCTGGCTTCAGGAAAGCTAGGATTACTGCTTCTCTAAGAGAGTGGGGTAGTATCAACTTCTCATGAGCGTCACCGAGCATCTGCACTATGTACGGTGCCAGCTGCTCCGCATACGCCTTGTAAAACTCTCCCGTAAATCCATCTGGGCCTGGGGCTTTGAGATTAGGCAATGATTGTATCGTCTCCGTGACTTCCTCCACCGTTACTGGTTGGGATAGGTATGCTCTCTGCCCGTCCGAAAGCCAGGCTAACGCTATGTCTTCGCAGTATTGCGCTATGTCTTCCCCTGTCGCAGTGTCCTCTTGCTCGTACAATGCCCCATATGTGTGCATGAATGCTTGTAGTATTCCCTGAGTGTCGTGCCGCAGGACGCCCCCAGCGTCACAAACTGCCTGCACCATGTGTTGGGGCTTCGTAGTACAGATTTTGTTTGCCAGGACGGCTCCCGGCCTACCTCCCTCTCCGTACTGTCTGGCAGAATGACGCTTCGTCATGTAACGTAGTTCGTCATCCGCACTTTCCTGGTAGTCTGTGATCGCCTGTCTGATGTCCTCTAATAGTGTTGTATTTTGAGACTGTACGTACTCTACTTCCAGGGCTTTAATTTTACGTTCCCGGATTGCCAACTGTTGGCGTAGGTCTTTTAAAATACCTGCCGTGGTGCTTATGCATACCCCCCTGATAGTCGCCTTAAAGGCTTCCCACAGAACTCCGGGGTCCTCCATTGAGGGCCCATTCAGCTCAAAGTATTCGGTTATTGCTTTCCGATCGTGTCTTTGTATATCGGGTCCAGTAGGGCCTTACCATTGAATCGCCAGGTAAACGGCGGAGGGACATACTGTGGGAGTTTAAGAGTGAGCATGACCGGGTTGTGGTCAGATAATGTGCGAGGTAGGTGCGACACATCCGCCGTCCACAAAGACATGGTCCGGGAACCTAACCAATAGTCGATCCTAGACCAACTTCCATGAGCTGCTGTGGTGTGTGTGGCTTCTAATTGAGTGGGGTGTCTCTGCCTCCACAGGTCTATGAGATGCTCCTCATGCATAATGTCCTTCAATATGTCTGGTGCACATATTTTATGTGTATCAGTCTTAAATTGCCATTCGGTGTTAGTAGACCCGTTATCGTGCCCACCGCGATCCACTCATTTTCAGTCAGGGGACTATCCAGGCAAGCATTCCATTTGGCCAATGCCTTATGTGTTATATCGCCAATTTCCGTTTGCAGCTCCGTATACAATTTGGAGACCAGATGGGTAGCCGTGGGTGTGTTAAGTATTAGTTGGAATGTTTTAGATACTGGGGGTCCATCCGGATACGTTGGGTACAAGGCTTTCAGTGCTTTTTGGAGCCGATAATACGTGAATTTAAATAACATCGTTTGGTTCTGCACGTATGATAGCTCTTCTAGGCTTATGAACTTCCCATCTTGAAATAGATCTCCTATGGTGTCTATCCCCACCTGTTTCAGTCAGTCCATCCCTACCTCTTCCTGAGTTACTGATATGTTCGGGTGGTGGTGCAGTGGCATGGTCGGGGCATATAGAGGTAGCCTGTTCGTTTTCTGTCCTATAATACGCCAGGCCTGGTTCGTGGTGTCTATGGTATTAATATCTCTTTTATGAAGCGGAGGCCTGTTATGAGTAATAATGGCGTTCAATGGGACTGGTGCTGCATCACCTTCCTCGATCGCCACGTGTGTAAGGAACGGGATGTGGTGATACCAGTAGTGGGCGTATTGAGCCTGAGCACATACGTAGTAGAGGAGGAAATCAAGCGCCTTGAATCCCCCTCTCGAGTACGGTAGTGTCAGTGAGTGTAGGTCGATTCTTGCTGCTTTCCCTGCCCATATTAATCGTAACGTCATGGTCAATATTGCCTGGAAGACTGCAGCGGGAGGTTTAATAGGGATGTTATTAAAGAGATACAGTATCTTAGGGAGGATCACCATTTTAACTATTGCCACCCGATCTGCTAGGGATAATGGCAGGTTGATCCATCTTTCTATTTTCTCCTCAAGTGCCGATATAACTCTGCCATAGTTTGTACGAATCACTACTTCTGGGTCTCTGTGGTACCAAATCCCTAAGTACCTTACCGGATTGGTTTGCCAATCCAATGGATAGTCCGTAGTGACAGGTAGCGTGGTGTCAGTTAGTGGGATGATTATAGATTTCGCCCAGTTGATCCAAAGACCTGAGTGTCTACCAAATTTGACATACTCCCGAAGGAGGGGGTTCAGATTTGGTTCTGGATTCTTTACGTAGAGCAACATGTCGTCCGCGTAAAGTGATATGTGAAGTGGACGCTGAGGGAACTGTATTGCCGAGTAGTGGTGCCCATGGCGCAGCTTGCAGGCCAGAGGTTCCAATGCAATGGCAAACAAAAGGGGGGACAGAGGGCATCTCTGTCTGGTGCCTCTAGCTATGTTTATTCTTTCCGATATATATCCATTGATTCGTATTCTGGCCGTTGGGGCGGTGTAGAGCAATTTTATCCATTGGAGGAATATTGGGGGGAAGCCCATTCTAGCCAGTATCGCATGTAGATACGTCCATGCTATGGTATCAAAGGCCTTAGCCGCATCCAATAGTACAGCCGCAGCCTTGGTGGAGGGGTCTAGGTAGTGTGACAGAGCGAAGAGCGATCTGGTGTTATGAGACGTGGAGCGTGTGGGTATAAATCCAGATTGATCTGGTAGCACCAGTCTCGTCATGAGGTGTTTCAATCTGGTAGCTAACAATTTCGACAATATTTTCGTGTCTACCGTCATGAGGGACAGAGGTCTGTACGAGTCGCATTCTTCGGGATTTTTGTCTGGCTTCAGGAAAGCTAGGATTACTGCTTCTCTAAGAGAGTGGGGTAGTATCAACTTCTCATGAGCGTCACCGAGCATCTGCACTATGTACGATGCCAGCTGCTCCGCATACGCCTTGTAAAACTCTCCCGTAAATCCATCTGGGCCCGGGGCTTTGCCATTAGGCAATGATTGTATCGTCTCCGTGACTTCCTCCACCGTTACTGGTTGGGATAGGTATGCTCTCTGCCCGTCCGAAAGCCAGGCTAACGCTATGTCTTTGCAGTATTGCGCTATGTCTTCCCCTGTCGCAGTGTCCTCTTGCTCGTACAATGCCCCATATGTGTGCATGAATGCTTGTAGTATTCCCTGTGTGTCGTGCCGCAGGACGCCCCCAGCGTCACGAACTGCCTGCACCATGTGTTGGGGCTTCGTATTACAGATTTTGTTTGCCAGGACGGCTCCCGGCCTACCTCCCTCTCCGTACTGTCTGGCAGAATGACGCTTCGTCATGTAACGTAGTTCGTCATCCGCACTTTCCTGGTAGTCTGTGATCGCCTGTCTGATGTCCTCTAATAGTGTTGTATTTTGAGACTGTACGTACTCTACTTCCAGGGCTTTAATTTTACGTTCCCGGATTGCCAACTGTTGGCGTAGGTCTTTTAAAATACCTGCCGTGGTGCTTATGCATACCCCCCTGATAGTCGCCTTAAAGGCTTCCCACAGAACTCCGGGGTCCTCCATTGAGGGCCCATTCAGCTCAAAGTATTCGGTTATTGCTTTCCGATCGTGTCTTTGTATATCGGGTCCAGTAGGGCCTTACCATTGAATCGCCAGGTAAACGGCGGAGGGACATACTGTGGGAGTTTAAGAGTGAGCATGACCGGGTTGTGGTCAGATAATGTGCGAGGTAGGTGCGACACATCCGCCGTCCACAAAGACATGGTCCGGGAACCTAACCAATAGTCGATCCTAGACCAACTTCCATGAGCTGCTGTGGTGTGTGTGGCTTCTAATTGAGTGGGGTGTCTCTGCCTTCACAGGTCTATGAGATGCTCCTCATGCATAATGTCCTTCAATTTTTGCAATGCCCGTTTATGTGTCTCCAGTGATGTAGACAACCTATCCATGGTATCGTTGATGGCAATATTGAAGTCCCCTCCCCACAGCAACGATGTTTCTGGGAGTTTCTGAATTTCCTGTCACACAGTGTGGAAGAACTCAGGGTCATCTACGTTGGGTGCGTATATCTTTAATAGTGTCACTCTCTGACCTCGTAGTAGGCCCGTCACCACGACAAATCTGCCGTTTTGGTCCGGAGTGACCCGTTCAACTGTGAATTGGATCCCCTTACGTATTAGATGAGAACTCCCCTTGAATAGGATGAATACAAGCCTATGCGGTTGGTGGTATGTGGGTCTATGTGTGTTTCCTGGAGAAACGCGATATCAATGTGATGTCTTGTGAAGTATGCTATGATCTGCCTTATCTTTTTCGGGTTCTTGAGACCTCTCACATTCCATGTAATTAGTCGGAGTTCGTCCGACATTCTAGGAACACTCATATCTCTTGGTTGTTTTGCTGTACTGTTATGAGTTGTGGTGGTAAACCAACTACGTGTGTTATGTACTTTGGCTGACTGTAATCTTGCTTATGTGTGTGCGTACCCTGAGTTGCGGCAGTGCTTCTCAAATGCAGTAGATTCAACAACGACCCCCAACTTTTCCCCCCCTTCCCCCCTCCCACTCCAGCATCCCAAACATGCCGAAGACATTCCCCAATAGAAACTTTGAACTGTACATAACTGTAGTAGGGGTGCACCCTGTAAGGAGGTCTGCTAGGGGTGCAACACTTCATCCAGCATAGTGGATGTGGCCAGGTCCGTGAATATAAACCATGTCTCTAAGTTACAATCCAGGCGGTGTTTTGGCAGTGCTTAATGGTGGGGGTGGTACGCCAATGTCACAGATGCTCTGCCTATATGCAAGAAACCCCCACCCTCATCTCTGA
The DNA here is from genome assembly GCF_964261635.1 of Lissotriton helveticus. Taxonomy (NCBI): domain Eukaryota; kingdom Metazoa; phylum Chordata; class Amphibia; order Caudata; family Salamandridae; genus Lissotriton; species Lissotriton helveticus. The sequence goes on from NC_136057.1 coordinate 1,424,086,711, forward strand.
CGTGTGTTTAAAGTGGCTGCTCGGGCATTAGACTATTCTCCCTTGTGTAGGCGTGGGCAGGCCCCAAGGAGAGGGGGCCGTGACCAACCCGTTTCAATAGTCGATATGTCGTGAACCACATATGCCCACTGTGCCATCGTTGCTAATCTCAGAGATCGTGCCACATAGTAGTAGCTTGTTGTCGATCAGATCGCCTATGTATAAGTCACAGTCTGTTACCCAGTACGCACATTTACCTTAGGTACTGATTGTGGGACCGAAGTTCTCTGCAGCTACTTGTCTTGTGTTGCCCATGGACCTCTTTCATTCCGAGTCGGGCTGTTGTTCCGCTCTCCGTTGTTCCCGTCTTTTCTTGCCTGCTCTTTTGATGTACTCCATCGCCTCCTTTGGTGTCTGACATATCACTGATTTGCCCTCTTGTGTAATCTTCAGTCGGGCCGGGTACAACATCGCATATTCCACTCCCAGCTCCAGGAGTTTTTGTTTTGCAGTGGAAAATTCCTTGCGCGCCAGTTGAACGTTCATTGTAAAGTCTGGGTAGAATTCTAGTTTGTTGCCCTGATGTTCAATCGATTTCTTTTCCCTTGCAAGCCTGAGGACTGCATCTCGGTCCCTGTAATTGAGCAATCGGGCTACTATTGGGCGTGGGGGAGCTCCCGGTTTTGGTCGCGGCGCTAGAGTTCTATGCGCCCTCTCCACTATAAATACTGTCGACAGATGTTCAGTCCCAAAGATGGATTTTATCAGATCCTCCACGTAGCTTTCCATCTTACCGGTGTTGGTCGATTCTGGCCCGCCCGCTATTCTTACATTGTTCCGGCGTGATCTCGCTTCCAGATCTTCCGATTTGTTTCTTATTACCTCTAGCAATCTGTCCATTTCCGTGCACTTTCGTGTTGTCGTGTGCAATTCATCCTCGACTGCCGAGAGTCTGGTTTCCGCCTCTGTGATGCGCTCACCATGTTTGTCGAGTTTGGCCGCCATGTTGTCGACCCTCTGTGTGATCGTGTCCAATTTCCCATGGACATCTTGCAGACTTTTCTGAATCGCACGTAGGACTTGCTCCATGCCACCTGAAGTATCGTTATCATTATCCTGCTCCGTGTCTGATGAGGGGGCTGTCCCTTTCGCGGTTCTCCTAGTTTCAAAAGCAGCTTGGACTGCAATTTTTCTGTCTTACCCATGTCGTGCTGCCTGGGAAGCCCTACGTTGACAATGTCAGGACTGATTCTGCCACGGGGCACTGCTGTGTGGGAAGCCACCACACCGCCGTTGTCACTGGTCTGGATCCTCGGCGTGGGCATGGTACCCGTGGTCAATTATCGCTGCACACCGGCCTCAGGTGCTGCCTGGCGTTGTCATGCAGGTCACCTGTCTTACAGGCAGCCGTTTGTACCTCTGATGCGTGTCCTAGGAAGAACTGATCACCCCGATCTGGTTATGACACAACTGCCAGTAGCGCCTCGCACGGCGTCCTCTCCCCAGCCACACTCTCGATTTGGCCGAAATGGGGGGGTCAGGCGCTATCTTATGTATCTGGCGGGTCGTGCAGTTCTGCTAGGGGGTGTTGACGAGTATACTCGTCTAGTTCACACACTCACCCCTTGTGGAAGTGTGCACTGCAATTGTTTGGTGCCAGATTCCTCTCCTCACTGATCATCTGTTGTGTTCTCTGCGCTGCTATAGTTATGGGCCGCCAGCGGTCGGGCAATGCACTCCGCAGCTAGCGTGGGGATCTGGGTCCGTCTCCTACAAGCGCAGGCTTCTCTCTTGTTCTTTCACTCCACTCGCGTGTCCCCGCTCAGCGCAGGTCGACCATCGCACACCGCGATATGGATCTTGTTGGTAGCCGAGCTCTTCCCGGGGACAGAGAGATCAATCCTCGGCTAATTCCTCTATATCAAATCACGTTCCCCCCAAGCGCTCCCTTTGGTAAATCGTTGCGCGCTGGAGTACTTGGTGTGACCGCGCTTACAGTTGGAGTGGGGCGCCAATGCGGCTGGGGCTACCAGTAACATTATCGCCATTGCGGCCTCTGGGCTCTGCCATTTCGCGCGCTGATTTTGGCGCCGCCGGCAGTCCTGCCACAAATTTCTCACTTGCTCCTGTGGCGAGCCTCCAGCTCCGCGATGCGTTGTATGAGCGATCGCTGCCCCCAGGGTGTACTTCTGCCTCTTCCACACGCCCCTACGAGCTCGCCGGAGGTGTCGTTATCAGTGTGTCAGCGTCGGCTGCGGTCACTGGGCGCCGCCATCTTGAGTTTGCGCTCTTCCTTCCGATCCCGTTTCAGAAGCTCAGGATTTGAGGCTTTGTGGAGTTCTCCTGAGTCAAGGCTTCCAATATCTGCAGGCATCACTCCGACATAATTATTTATGAAGTTGGGCCATTTTCGTTCGGTTTCGTCGCTATTTAGATCCGATCTTGGGACCTGGCCGGCGGAGCGGTCTTAAATGGCAGCCATTCCGCTTTGCGCCCTCTAGCGCCCCCCGTAATGCATATGAACTTTAACAAAAAAAACAAAAAATCTACCCACAAAATAAATATATGATCAATAAAATTTACAGAAATGTTCTATCAATCTGGTGATCAGTCCCTTCTATGTGCGTGGTCTCTATTGTGTTTTGGTCAGTCACCTAGTTTTATCTTATTTTTGCTGTTGTCTAACTTAGCTATAGACCTTTTCCAAATCTACTGGCCGCCATTTCTGAAGCAGGAGGAGCGGCCAAATGCAAACACAGACAAACAAACAAACCAGGCGTGCAGAGAAAACATATAGTGCAACAACCAGCCACCGACCATCGACCGGAAAGTGAAGACGGCAAAGACGAGCAGGCAGACCACCGAAGAAGAGGTCCAGCCGAGACGCGTACCGCAGGCCAAGCTACCACACAGGAAGGACAAAAGTGAAACGGTGGCGGAGACAGGGAGCCGCCATCTTAGAGGCTGTGCAGTGGCACATTTTGACCAACTGATCAGCGAGAGCGGCCATCTTTAAGGAGAGGCGAGCGACAGAACCACCGAACGGAGTAAGAGAACGACACCAGGCGTGCAGGGAAGATAAAGAGCAACAGCCAGCCCCTGAAGGACAACCGGAAAGCCAGCAAAGACGAGCAAGCACACCACCAAAGAAGAGGTGCAGCCACGTACCACACAGGAAGAATGAAAGTGAAACTGTTGTGCAGGCAGGGAGCCGCCATCTTAGAGGCTGCGCAGGAGGACACTCAACAGACCAGGTAGAGCGGCCATTGGCAGAGCTGCCACCGAACAGAGGAAGAGAGCGGCACCACAAACAAAGCGGGGAACAGCGCAGAAGCACAAAAAAGGCCTGTACACTCAACCAGATACAATATACTGAAAATGTAAGTCCCGCCATCCTAAGAGGGTAAAACGGGAGACCCAAGTGAGCCGAAGTGGCCTCGAGACAAGGGAGTAGAGCGGAAAGCGAAACCGAAACTGACCTACAAATCCGAGACTGCAGCCATCTTAATAAATTTAAAAAAAAATTAAAGTAAAAACGGCAAGGAGGAGCGGAGAGAGGCAAAAAGCGGACCTACCAAACGCAAGAGAAAATCAAACTAACACAGTACAGAGGCAACTGAAGGGCGACCAGACAAAACAAACTGCCTACACGGTCCCGATAATTAGCACAAATGAGCAAGCAAGGGACCAACGCCAGTTTGAGAGGCCTGGAGATACTAAGATACTAAGGGCCAGATGTAGGTAATCTCGATTTACCTACTCTTAAATACCGAATCATACCGATTCGGTATTTAAGAGTAGATAAATGGGATGTAGGTAATTTCTCTTTTTAAATTACCGAATCGGTAAGATTCGGTAATTACCGAATCTGTATTTACCGATTCGGTAATTGGCATTCATTCCTATGGGCCTGGAGGCCCATAGGAATGAATGTCAATTACCGAATCGGTAAATACCGATTCGGTAATTGGGGGAAACATTGAAGGGTGGCAGGGTGTCACTTTGACACCCTGTTGCACCCCTCAATCGTGTATGGGTGCACATGTTGCAGACATACATGCCCAAAGGGCATGTATGTCTGCAACATGGCAGCGTTTGAAAAGCAAAAAAAATGCTTTTTAAAGGTTTTTCATTATTTACCACCAACTTCTAGTTGGTGGTAAATTACGAATTCTTAAAGCCCTGTAGCACTGATTACAGTGCTACCTACATCTCATAATACAGATTCGGTAATTTTACAGAATCTGTAATTTTAACGAATCTGTAAATTTACCGATTCTGTAAAATTACCGTGTTGGACCCGGTCCTTTGGGCAGGTTTACCCCGTGACTTTTTGCTTTTTCCTAGCCTGTTTTTGGAACCTGGATTGGTGATTTTAGACCTCTGCGCACTTTTTCACTGTGGTACAGTGTAAAGTGCGTGTGCTTTCTGTGTATGGATAGTGAGCGCCCTGCCCTCCCATAGGAATGAATGGGAAATATGTATGCCCATGGTAGATTCCTGATGCGTGGGGAGTGCAGGGGCGAGTTTGATATGTATGAACTCGTGAGAATGAATGCTGCAGAATGGTGTATGCGGCATGGCTGTATCTAGTCCAGAAGCGCCACTTTTAGAAGTTGGTATAATTGTGTAGTGAGTCTGCTAGCACGTGATTGGCTGATGGGCCTGGCCCAGGCATGCCTGGGCCTGTTGGTAGATGGACTGTCTGGAGGAGGGGGTCTGAGTCAAGCCGTAGATGAAAGGCCCCCCATCTGCTGTTAGGGGGGAGTGGAAAGAGCTCTGGTGGTGCCAGGCTGTGTCTGTCGGCCCACCCTGGATGGCTCTCCCCCCCGATAGCCCCCTGTCACCTCTGACCTGAGGCTGACAGGAGAGGGAAACCAGATACTCCCAGAGCTTAGGGCTCGCCTACACAAAGACTTCTAAAGACTTCAAAGCTTTTTCTGTGGATAAGAAGGGGCTCTGCCCCTTCCAAAACGTTCTTCTTTTTCTGGACTTGAATCGACCAGGAGTGGGCGCTGCCCAGCCCCTGGACGCCTGGACTCCTGGGGGGACCCCTCTGCCCTGCCTGGGCTGATGGGGAGACTTAGCTTGGCCCCCCTGGGAAGCTCTGGGGCTTTGGCAGCATGGAGGAGCTGCATTTTCCTGGGGAGAGCGCTGGAGCTGTATTTCTAGCGCCTGGAGGCGCTGCGCTTCCCCCTGAGCGCCTGGGAGCGTTCTGCCTGTTGTTCTAGCGCTGGGAGCGCTGTGGATGGTGCTCCAGCGCTAAAGAGCGCTTCATTTTGGTTCTAGCGCTCTAGTGGGACTCTGAGCGCTGATAGCGCTTTGTTTGTGCTTTTGGGCGCGTGGTTTTGCCCTTTAGCGCATGGAGCGCTTTGGATCTCCTTCGGCGCCGGGGAGCGCTCTAGCTGGGTGCTGGGCGCTTTGGCGCGCTTTCCTGCCCCCCAGCGCTTAAGAGCGCTGGTTACTTGTGGCCGTAAAAGGAATCACCCCCCGCCTGCCTGCCTAAGGAGAAGGGCCGCTGCGCTGCCCGCAGCGACCCGGAAGCGGTTGGCCGGCCGGCCAATCCCGTCGCGGCCGGCCGGAGGTCCCGCCCACGCAGTCCGCGGGAAGAGGAGAGAAGACGAAGGCACCCAGGAGATGGCGGCTGGTGGCGCCGGTGCAGGGCTCTCATGCTGAGGGAGCCCTGGATGGCGGAGCGGTAGCGGAGGGGGCGCGAGGCACATTGTCGGTGCCTGCCCCCACCGCGAGCGAGGAAGAGCCGCCGCCCGGAGGAGCCCCGCCCCGGAGACAGCCCGGTGAGTTGGAAGGGCTGGGGGGGGGCTCGATGCGGCTGTTGTTGGTGCCGGAGAGTGGCACCGGGGGCGAGAGCACTAGGGCGGCCCCAGCTGGCAGTGGGCCGCCCCAACGTTTTGGCGGAGCCTGATGCTCCCAAGGCCCTATCTGTGGACACGAGTCCTGAGAGGGCTCCGGGGGCATTTCCGTGTTCATGAGTCCGAGGGACTCCAACGATAGGGGCATACTGGACATTGGCGCATCTAGGGCGGCCCCAGTTGGCAGTGGGTCGCCCCAGCGTGTGTGAGCCCAGAGAGGCTCGTAGAGGCATAATTTACCTTGGTGCATCTAGGGCGGCCCCGGTTGGCAGCGGGTCGCCCCAACGTGGTCTCGAGCCCAGAGAGGCTCCACCGAGGGCCCGTAGCTGTCTAAGAAGTCCCTGTGAGGGGCTTGGGGCACCATTGTCTTTTAGAGCCTGTGTGGCTCCAACATGTGCCTATTGTTTTTAGAGCCTGTGTGGTTCCAACGATTGTCCAGTGTTTTAGAGCCTGGGTGGCTCCAACGTTTGACCAGTGTTTTCAGAGCCTGTGTGGCTCCAAGCTTCGGCGCAGTTTGCACCTGAGGGCCAGTGAGGGCCCTGGCGCCGTTTTGATGATTCTCCAGCTGTCCAGCAATTAGTGGGCAGCAGCACCGTTTAGGCGCAAGTTGGAGAGAGAGTCCCTGTGTGGGACAGCGAGGGCACCGTGGTGCCAGGCCAGTCACAGCTGCGCAGCACTTAGTGCCAGCTGCAACGTTTAGGCCCTTGTGAGTGTTCCCAGGGGCCCAGCAAGTAGTGGGCCCCTGCATCGTTTAGGCCCCTGACATTGAGACTCAGGGCGTTCTAGCCCCAACAAGGCCAGTTGGCCTAGGGACTGCCACGGGTGGTGGCTTATGTAGGTTTTGCGCAATGGTATGGTTCTTGCACCTCTGAATGTGATTTCTTGCATCATGTCTTATTCCTGCACCTCTGAATGTTTTTAGACATCATGTGACTATTGCGCTACTGTATTATTCTGGTACCTCTGAATGGAATTCTATTGCATCATGTGCTTTATTCTTAACACCGCTGAATGTGTAGGTTTATACATTATGTGTTTCTCTTTACTACTCCTCTGAATGTATATCTATGCATCATGGGTAATGTGTTCCTTCTTAGACCCCTAAATGCTGTGTGATACTTAGGTGGTTTTCCTTTACTACTCCTCTGAATGCGTTTCATACATCATGGGTAATGTGTTCTTTCTTAGACCCCTAAATGCTGTGTGATACTTAGGTGGTTGTTCTTTTAGTACAGGTGGTCCTAGTGAGGTCCTGGTCCCCTGCGCGACAGTCTCCTAAGGGGTTTAGGGTTGCGTAGGAGGTACTTACCTGTTCCCAGTAGTTACTGGATGTGATCTATAACTGTTACTTTGTGGTACAGTGATTTCATACACTTTTATTCTAAGTTCTATAAGTACTATTTCTATTTCTAGAAGTGCTGATTATGACAGTGGCCTATGTGGCCCTGTCCTGTGTACATAATCCCTTGTGAATATTGCCGTGCCAGTTGGCACAATGTACATGTGTAATTTCTATCTGATATGTTTTGACAATACAAAAGTTATTTTAATATAACCTTGTGTGGAGTCTCTTTTGTGGTGTGCCTAGTATGTTGTTGCTGTCGTGCGCTGACGCAAATGCTTTACACATCGCCTCCGAGTTTAGCCTAGACTGCCCGCGCCATGCTACCTAGAGGGCGAGCAGGGGTTATCTTGGCGTGTGACTTCCTTGCCCCGACTGGAATGGTGGTTTCTGCCTGGCTTTGTCATCAGCCTTAGCCTACCAGAAATAACCGGTTTCCAACATTGGTGGGTCAGCGGTGCGGATTTGGACTTGCATTTGCCCAGTGCCATAGCGACAACTGGCTACATTACAAAAACTCTACGTTTTTCAGATAGTCACATATTTGGGATTATTGTTTTTGATTTTATTTTTCCTCAAAAGTGTCATTTTCAGATGGTGTTCCTGCGCTTTATGTTTAGTGGCAGATGAGAGAAAATGACAGGGCGGGACGCCAGTAGATAGGGGAGGTTCCCATAGGTTAGGAATCCCTTGCTGGGTCCAGTGTCCAAGCCTATTCCTGTCCCTGTGTGGGTAGATGGAAGAGAGGGAGGGTGGAGGAGAAATTGCTTGCTCAGGAGGGTGGTTATTCCCTGAGTGTAGTGTGTGTGTCTGGATTCCCCAGTATGGTAGGATCCAGTGGTGGCAGCTTAAATGTATCCAGTGCGTGAATTCCCATTCCCAGTTCCCAGAGTATGGTGCCTGGTGCTCAGTAAGAGAGTGACAGGTTGAGAGTCAGAGGCAGTGAGGAACTGTCTCACCAGTCTGGAGGGGGAGTGTGTGGATGAGTGGTGTCTTGAACTGGAGGAGTTCGTGTGAGGTTTTTTTAAGGAGCTTGCACGTGAGGTGTACCTCTGGTGGTGTGCAGGACGTCCTGCAGAGACATTGGACAAGAAGGTGGATGTCTGGCGGTGTGCTGGATGTCGTGCAGAGACATTAGAAAGTGATTCTAAAAGTAGTGGCTTGTGTATCTGATGATCCTGTGTAGGTGAAGAGGTTCATGTGTAGCCCAGCTATGTCCCATTAGGATGGTAGGGGTGTAGGGGCTCACGTCCTGTCTCAGTGGAGGCGGAGTGAGTGTGGGACGGTGTGTCCCACGTTGGCCCGAAACCCTGTCTCAGGGCCTGGAGGGTTCCCTAAGGGAGCGCCAGGTCAGGGGCCTAGGCTGTACTTACAAGTCATTTGAAGAGGATCTTCCTGTGTCTAGAGGACGGGGAGTTTCTGTACCAAGAACTCCGGCGGTCCTAGTGTTGGGCTGTACCGCTCCTAAGTGGAGGGTGCAGAAGTCCTGGCTCGCTGAGCATTTGACCGTCTAGAGTGCTTGACCATTTTTTTTGGGGGGCCTCTGGAGGTCGTTCCCCGAGGAGGGGGGAGGCCAGGTTCAGGTTCAGCCTGACCTGGAGGGAAGGGCATCGGTAATCAGTGTCCTGACCGGTTGTTGGCTTCCAGGGGTACCGCTCCCAGGTGGGAGGGTGCAGGACTCTGGAGGGGGGTGCAGAGGGACGGTGTCCTTACTTCTGACCCCGGTGGGAGGAGAGTGTGTCGCTGCTACGCCGCTGGCGTGTGCTCTGTCTAGCCTGAGACATACTGTGCCTGTGATAGTGGAACTGGAAGGGGGTGCAGAAGGACGGTGTACTTCTGACCCCGGTGCAACTTAAGGGTGTAAATCCTAGGTTGGGAGATTAGGAAACTTCTAGGTCAAGAGGAACTCTACCAAAGTGAATCAGCTGAAGAGACCGAGGGGGCTGCCCTTGCTGTGTGTTCTGGGGCCCGCCTGCAGTTTGTTGTTTCCACTAAGGTAGAGGAAAGGGGACTTCGCTGTGTGCTGTGTCCCCCCACCTGCTTGAAGAGGGACTGTGCTGTGTGCTTTGTACCTCAGAAGTGGAATCGTTTCCAGGTGGTAGACCAGTGACGGAGTGAGGTCCTGATCTGGTAGGAGAGTTGTGTTCTGGTGAGTGCTTCCCTGTGAGGGTTATTCCTTCACCCTGACTGGAAGCAAGGGTCCCTACTTGGTCTAAGGTACTTACCTCTGCCAACTAGAGACCCCCAGTTCTAACATTGGTAGACTAGAGGTAGGGTGGGGCATTCTTGCCGTGACCTCTAGTCAGCCTGAGGGTGTGGTCCCTAGGTTGTAGGATCAGTGGTAGTGTAGCTACCCTGAGGGAGAGAGTGGAGATTGGCTATTGTGTGCCAGGGGCTTCTGCCCCCACTCTGTGGATTGGTTAGGACCTGTGATCTTTGGATGGCCTAGGGCTTGTTCCTGGCTGTGGATGACTAGTGTGTACCAGTGGGGTATCCTAGTTGTGTCAGAGAGCTTTTGTTGAGGGAAATCCCTGTGGGTTCAGAGTGGCGAAAAACTGTAAGATGGCCCTGCCCTGCAGGCCCGTCTCCGTGGTTTTGTCGCCCAAAGCATTGAAGACCATCAGTGTAGTGATTGGTCTACCCTGCGTTTTGGCTGGAAGGGGGATGTGTTGGACCCGGTCCTTTGGGCAGGTTTACCCCGTGACTTTTTGCTTTTTCCTAGCCTGTTTTTGGAACCTGGATTGGTGATTTTAGACCTCTGCGCACTTTTTCACTGTGGTACAGTGTAAAGTGCGTGTGCTTTCTGTGTATAGATAGTGAGCGCCCTGCCCTCCCATAGGAATGAATGGGAAATATGTATGCCCATGGTAGATTCCTGATGCGTGGGGAGTGCAGGGGCGAGTTTGATATGTATGAACTCGTGAGAATGAATGCTGCAGAATGGTGTATGCGGCATGGCTGTATCTAGTCCAGAAGCGCCACTTTTAGAAGTTGGCATAATTGTGTAGTGAGTCTGCTAGCACGTGATTGGCTGATGGGCCTGGCCCAGGCATGCCTGGGCCTGTTGGTAGATGGACTGTCTGGAGGAGGGGGTCTGAGTCAAGCCGTAGATGAAAGGCCCCCCATCTGCTGTTAGGGGGGAGTGGAAAGAGCTCTGGTGGTGCCAGGCTGTGTCTGTCGGCCCACCCTGGATGGCTCTCCCCCCCCGATGGCCCCCTGTCACCTCTGACCTGAGGCTGACAGGAGAGGGAAACCAGATACTCCCAGAGCTTAGGGCTCGCCTACACAAAGACTTCTAAAGACTTCAAAGCTTTTTCTGTGGATAAGAAGGGGCTCTGCCCCTTCCAAAACGTTCTTCTTTTTCTGGACTTGAATCGACCAGGAGTGGGCGCTGCCCAGCCCCTGGACGCCTGGACTCCTGGGGGGGACCCCTCTGCCCTGCCTGGGCTGATGGGGAGACTTAGCTTGGCCCCCCTGGGAAGCTCTGGGGCTTTGGCAGCATGGAGGAGCTGCATTTTCCTGGGGAGAGCGCTGGAGCTGTATTTCTAGCGCCTGGAGGCGCTGCGCTTCCCCCTGAGCGCCTGGGAGCGTTCTGCCTGTTGTTCTAGCGCTGGGAGCGCTGTGGATGGTGCTCCAGCGCTAAAGAGCGCTTCATTTTGGTTCTAGCGCTCTAGTGGGACTCTGAGCGCTGATAGCGCTTTGTTTGTGCTTTTGGGCGCGTGGTTTTGCCCTTTAGCGCATGGAGCGCTTTGGATCTCCTTCGGCGCCGGGGAGCGCTCTAGCTGGGTGCTGGGCGCTTTGGCGCGCTTTCCTGCCCCCCAGCGCTTAAGAGCGCTGGTTACTTGTGGCCGTAAAAGGAATCACCCCCCGCCTGCCTGCCTAAGGAGAAGGGCCGCTGCGCTGCCCGCAGCGACCCGGAAGCGGTTGGCCGGCCGGCCAATCCCGTCGCGGCCGGCCGGAGGTCCCACCCCCGCAGTCCGCGGGAAGAGGAGAGAAGACGAAGGCACCCAGGAGATGGCGGCTGGTGGCGCCGGTGCAGGGCTCTCATGCTGAGGGAGCCCTGGATGGCGGAGCGGTAGCGGAGGGGGCACGAGGCACATTGTCGGTGCCTGCCCCCACCGTGAGCGAGGAAGAGCCGCCGCCCGGAGGAGCCCCGCCCCGGAGACAGCCCGGTGAGTTGGAAGGGCTGGGGGGGGCTCGATGCGGCTGTTGTTGGTGCCGGAGAGTGGCACCGGGGGCGAGAGCACTAGGGCCGCCCCAGCTGGCAGTGGGCCGCCCCAACGTTTCGGCGGAGCCTGATGCTCCCAAGGCCCTATCTGTGGACACGAGTCCTGAGAGGGCTCCGGGGGCATTTCCGTGTTCATGAGTCCGAGGGACTCCAACGATAGGGGCATATTGGACATTGGCGCATCTAGGGCGGCCCCAGTTGGCAGTGGGTCGCCCCAGCGTGTGTGAGCCCAGAGAGGCTCGTAGAGGCATAATTTACCTTGGTGCATCTAGGGCGGCCCCGGTTGGCAGCGGGTCGCCCCAACGTGGTCTCGAGCCCAGAGAGGCTCCACCGAGGGCCCGTAGCTGTCTAAGAAGTCCCTGTGAGGGGCTTGGGGCACCATTGTCTTTTAGAGCCTGTGTGGCTCCAACATGTGCCTATTGTTTTTAGAGCCTGTGTGGTTCCAACGATTGTCCAGTGTTTTAGAGCCTGGGTGGCTCCAACGTTTGACCAGTGTTTTCAGAGCCTGTGTGGCTCCAAGCTTCGGCGCAGTTTGCACCTGAGGGCCAGTGAGGGCCCTGGCGCCGTTTTGATGATTCTCCAGCTGTCCAGCAATTAGTGGGCAGCTGCACCGTTTAGGCGCAAGTTGGAGAGAGAGTCCCTGTGTGGGACAGCGAGGGCACCGTGGTGCCAGGCCAGTCACAGCTGCGCAGCACTTAGTGCCAGCTGCAACGTTTAGGCCCTTGTGAGTGTTCCCAGGGGCCCAGCAAGTAGTGGGCCCCTGCATCGTTTAGGCCCCTGACATTGAGACTCAGGGCGTTCTAGCCCCAACAAGGCCAGTTGGCCTAGGGACTGCCACGGGTGGTGGCTTATGTAGGTTTTGCGCAATGGTATGGTTCTTGCACCTCTGAATGTGATTTCTTGCATCATGTCTTATTCCTGCACCTCTGAATGTTTTTAGACATCATGTGACTATTGCGCTACTGTATTATTCTGGTACCTCTGAATGGAATTCTATTGCATCATGTGCTTTATTCTTAACACCGCTGAATGTGTAGGTTTATACATTATGTGTTTCTCTTTACTACTCCTCTGAATGTATATCTATGCATCATGGGTAATGTGTTCCTTTTTAGACCCCTAAATGCTGTGTGATACTTAGGTGGTTTTCCTTTACTACTCCTCTGAATGTGTTTCATACATCATGGGTAATGTGTTCTTTCTTAGACCCCTAAATGCTGTGTGATACTTAGGTGGTTGTTCTTTTAGTACAGGTGGTCCTAGTGAGGTCCTGGTCCCCTGCGCGACAGTCTCCTAAGGGGTTTAGGGTTGCGTAGGAGGTACTTACCTGTTCCCAGTAGTTACTGGATGTGATCTATAACTGTTACTTTGTGGTACAGTGATTCTATACACTTTTATTCTAAGTTCTATAAGTACTATTTCTATTTCTAGAAGTGCTGATTATGACAGTGGCCTATGTGGCCCTGTCCTGTGTACATAATCCCTTGTGAATATTGCCGTGCCAGTTGGCACAATGTACATGTGTAATTTCTATCTGATATGTTTTGACAATACAAAAGTTATTTTAATATAACCTTGTGTGGAGTCTCTTTTGTGGTGTGCCTAGTATGTTGTTGCTGTCGTGCGCTGACGCAAATGCTTTACACATCGCCTCCGAGTTTAGCCTAGACTGCCCGCGCCATGCTACCTAGAGGGCGAGCAGGGGTTATCTTGGCGTGTGACTTCCTTGCCCCGACTGGAATGGTGGTTTCTGCCTGGCTTTGGCATCAGCCTTAGCCTACCAGAAATAACCGGTTTCCAACATACCGAATCTGTATTTTAGGTGGCCCTACATCTCAGTATCCAAATACCGGTCGGTAACGGCCGTTACCGACCGGTATTTGGATACCTACATCTGGCCCTAAGTGGACAAAACAAAACCCAACACAAAACCCAATCATCGGAGGGGTATGCAGAGGCAAAAGTTCAAAGAGCTTTAAAGGACACAAACAAGCCTAAGGAGGGTGGAGCATCCAAACACACTGAGGCAGAAAAGAGACTCGGTACCCCAAGACCCACTGAAGAAGCCAAGCAGAATGGCCGGTAGAGAAGACAAGCTGGCGCAATTGCAGAAGAAAAACAGACCTGAGAGCAATGCAGAGTCCCCCATCAAACAAGAAGCAGACATAAGCAGTACGCTGGACAGTATCCTTAAAAAGTTAGCTGAGGTACACGACCTAGCAAAATCAACAAAAAAAACAACAGATACCGTACAACTAGAACTAGCGGCGATAAGGGCAGACATCCACTCAACCAACAACAAGCTAGAAGCGGTGGAACAAAGAGTTAGCGACATAGAAGACAGGGCCCAACTCACAGGGAAGGCTATTGGAAATATCGCCAAAGCTACGAACAAACTACGAAGGCAAGCAGCAGATTTCGAAGACCGCAACACGAAAGGTAACATAAGAATCCTGGGAGTACCCGAGGGAGAGGAGGACAAGGTCGGCTCATGCGTGTCACTCATACAGAACCTCATACCCAATCTGACAAATCTCAAGTTTGACAGCCCCTTCGAGCTAGACAAGGCGTACAGAGTACCGGCGAGCAGGCAAACAAGCAGAGCAGGTCCCAGACCAATAATATGCAAACCAATCCGCTCGTACCAAACGGACGCCATCTTTGGGGTAGCTAGGAAGAATCCTAACCTGCTATGGAACGGCAACAAGATCATCCTCACGCAGGACTACTCTAAAACAACAGTGGATATCAGAAAGGGCTTTCTAGCCCAGAGAGATAAGCTGAGAAAAGAAAACATCACCTTCTCCTTTGCGGGGCCCACAAAATTCTGAATATACAATAAGGGGGTCATGCTAACCTTCGAGAACACAGATGAACTGTCACGATATCTTAAAGGTCCACCGACACAGGAAATGGAAGCTTCAGCCCCATCGACCAAAAGAAGTGCCTCACCGAACTCACACACGGACTAAAAAATAAGCCCCTAGGACTAAAGGAACAGACCGCAAAGAAAGAGGTGCCTTAGTCTACCTCAGGAAAGACTTTCCACCATATACTGGCAACGAATCTACCTCAAGACTCTGTACCATGTCACAGACCAACATATCCTTTAATTAAGCGAGCCTAAAATTTATGTCAGTACGCTGGAAACTACCTAATCCCCAATTTCCCGGGGTCAGGGCGGGGTGGTTGGGACCTTGCTGTCGCACGCCCACAGTACAATGCAGCAGTGTAGGGGGGGGAGGGGGAGGTGAGGGTGGGAGGGGAGGAGAGAAGAGAAGGAAAGGTGAGGGGAGCAGGGGGGTCCGTCCTGTTTGTCATGTGTGTCTTGTCTGTCATGTCCGTCCTGTCCTTGTCTCCGTCGCGGCCAACACAAATACATTAGATAGACTGCTAACAACACTGTTAATACCAGACCATATACACAGAGCTAGCTCACAACGCAGAACTGCCAGGGATATGTCAATCACTACCAGAACAGGCTCAGCCCACCGCAGTAGTAAAAACTACTCAGTCTAATAACAAGACACTGTCAACAGATCTCAAGATCATTTCCCTCAACGTCAAAGGTCTTAACCACCCTATCAAGAGGACATTATCTTGCTGCAAGAAACCAAACTCTCCACAGCAGAAGCAGGCAAGCTCAGAGCCAGATGGATAGGTCTGGTCACCTGCTCACCGGCAGTGGGTAAAAAGAGAGGGGTCATCACCCTGACCAATAGCAAATCAAACATAACCATCGAGAATGTGCAGCAAGATAACGAAGACAGACTACTGATTACACAGCTGAAAAGAGGAGAGGAGACAATACTAGTGACAAACATTTATGCACCAAACACTGACGACACACCATTCTGGGAGGGGGTAGCTAGGGAACTAGAGACCAACAGTTCACACAATATGACGGTCGTGGCAGGCGACTTCCATATGGCGCTAGACCAGACGCTGGATAGGCAATTGAAAACACAAGCACGTACCCCCGACGTCCCACAAGACATTAATGAACTTATGCAACAGATTCAACTTAGTGGAACCGTGGCGACTACAGCACCCAGACACCAGAGACTACACCTTCTATTCGAACCCACACAACTCATACAGCAGAATAGACTACATCCTCATCTCAGGAACCCACACGCACCTAATAGAACACACAGACATCGCCGCCAGAACAATATCGGACCACGCCTGCATTAGCCTACACCTCATAGGAAGACACAACGAACACACTACCCGAAGATGGCGACTCAACTTCAACACCATCAACAGGAGGATAAGGCTAGAATCCAGAAAGCCATTGGGGACTACATCGTAGAGAATGATACACCGGACGTAGACCCCAAAACTCTGTGGGAGGCCCTCAAAGCAACCATCAGAGGGGCACTAATAGAGATCAAGGCCAGGAGGGACAGAGAGGCGAAGGCTCAACTGTCACAGCTAGAGAAAGACATCAAACTACTAGAATCTAAACACATCAGTGACACCACAAACCAACACATATTTACAGAACTCACAAAAAGAAAATACGAATTCAACAGAATCCTTAGTGAATGGGCAGGGCTTTGGATAAATAAATATAAACAAATCAACCTATGCGAAGCCAACAAAGCTGGTAAAACACTAGCGTCATACCTCGAGCACAAGCAAAGGCAACACTACATCACATCAATCACAGACACTAGTAGCAAAACACACACCCGCCACAAAGACATCCTACACACCTTCATGGAATTCTATAAAGAGCTCTACAACAAAGACGACAAACTAGATACAGAGGGGACAAAGACCTACCTTGAGAACTTAAACCTACCTAAGATATTTACAGAAGAAGCAATGGCGCTAGGCCAAGACTTCAATACTCACGAAGTTAAGACAGCCATTAAGGCCCTAAAAGACAACACGGCCCCAGGGCCAGACGGATACACAGCACCATTCTACAAATCCTTCCAAGCCCAACTAGCACCGATCTTAACGAAAGTTTTCAATCATTGCGGGGGGAAAGGGTAATAACAGAGACGATGTCACAGGCCAACATCATAGTCATCCCAAAAGAAGGTAAAGACCCACAATGGCCGAAAAACTACCGACCAATATCACTCATAAACCTAGATTGCAAAATATACGCAAAAATCCTAGCAACAAGACTCAACAGAATGCTCCCACAGCTTATAGGTAACACACAGGTAGGATACATGAAAACTCGAATGTCAAGTGACAACACAAGATTCCTCTGTCAAGTCATAGAACACTGCTCGAACTCATACAACTCGGCAGTCTCAATCACACTTGATGCAGAAAAGGCCTTCGGCAGAGTCTCCTGGCAATTCCTAGAGAAATGCATGCAGGCATACAACCTGGGTGACAATTTCACGAAGAAGGTCACGGCCCTTTACAAAAACCCAAAAGCACAGATCGCTATCAATGGATCAACCTCGACCCCTTTTAACTTCCAAAGAGGGACCAGACAAGGCTGCCAACTATCCCCATTGTTGTTCCTACTAGCGCTAGAGCCACTGATCAGGGACATCCTAGCTAATAAGGACATTGCGGGCATAACCATCAACGATGCAACAGTTAAACTTGCCGCCTACGCGGATGACTTACTAATTACAACAGAAGATCCTACCAAGTCCATACCGGCTCTCATGCACACCATCGACATCTACGAATCTCACTCGGGGTACAAACTAAACAGAGATAAATCAGAGGGCATGCCACTGAATATACACACAACTAAAGAGGTACTGGGAGACTCAGGGCTAGCCTGGCAAACGAGATCTGTCAAATACCTAGGAATAAGTTTCGGGAGGAACCTAAGAATTACCCTTGAACAAAACGAAAAAAACACCCTAGACAAGATAAAAGGGCTGCTGGAGAATTGGTCGTCCAAGTTTATCACCTGGTGGGGAAGAATAGAAACAGTGAAGATGATGATCACACCAATAGTCAACTACCTAGTCCGCATGCTCCCCCTAGCACTAACAGACGACTTCCACAAGAAAATAGACCAAATACTGAACAAATTCATCTGGAGAGACAAAAAAACGAGAATTGGCCTCCCGAAACTTAGACTGAGAAAAGAACAAGGGGGCCTCAACGTAGCAGACCTGAGAACCTTCCAGACGGTCTTTGTGGCCAGGCAGGGAATGCACTGGGTTCTCCAAAATCAGCAATACACTCCCACATGGCTATCACTAGATTTCATGTGGTTAACGATTTCAGTGTCTGATGGGCATGACACTGCAACTAAGTAGCACGCAGTCAAGGAGTACGCAAGATAAACTTATATCCAAAAAGTGTGAATAGGAGTGCATTCCACACCCCCCCGTATTGTTCACTAGAGAGAGCCATCCTGGACAACACTGACCCACTAACCCTCCTCACCACCAACAAACAGTCACTAAAAGGGAACCCAATATTCAAGATAACGAAACAGGCACTTCTTAAGGTAGACCAAAAACTAGATATAAGCATCAAAAACTCACTGTGGGTAGCACTCCGGACAAACCCCAAAATCAAATACAGAGGCAGACCCCTAGACATAACAACATGGAAACAATTAGGCCTCTCACACCCAGCTCAGCTGGAGGAGAAGGGCAGGCCCCTCACGTTTAGCAACATGAAGGAAAAACATGCCCTCCCAGACCTAGAGCTATACAACTTCCTAGCTATTAAATCGGCCATCACAAAAGTGAATCTAAACAGGCTGTCTCCCTCAATATTCCAATACATGGAAAACATAAACAAGACTGGTCACCAAGTATCGCACCTGTACAAACTCCTCCGCCCAGCATCCTCAAAGCTCACGCTAAAAGCACAGACTACTGGGAAACACAGATAGGCACGAAACTCAAAGAAAAGGAATTACACACCATGTGGAGGTCCCCAACACGTAACATGATATCCCCGGCACTAGCCCAAACTAAATTCTGGCTGCTGCACCAGGTATACTGGACACCAGCGCGACTAGCGAAGCTAGGTCTAAAAGAGAATTACAGATGCTGGAACTGCGAGAAAAAAAAAGGAGACCTAGCTCACCTCATCTTCTATTGCAGCAAGGTTAGCAAATTCTGGAGGAAGGTGTTCGACTTCACAAACAAGGTCCTAGGATGCACCCTGAAACTAGAATTCAGCACTATAACCACAGCATACTTCAATACAGACGTATCTCACAACAATACAGAAACCTTCTCGACTTCCTGCTAACTAGTGCAACAAAAACAGTACTAGCCAAGTGGAAAGACACCACCAAGGACACCTTTAAAGGGTGGCTAAATTGGGTGACGTACCTAAGGGGAGCTGACACCACTGCACTAAGACACACACCTTGGAGAAAGCCCAACAGAGAGATGTGGTCATCTTTAGATAGCTTCCTAGACCTATACAAACCACCCTAGACGGCTGCGAGAAAGCTAAACAGCGAAACCCACCCACCGTGTTCTACGGTCGATCCACAACTAGCTGCCACACGCCTGTATGTTATATGTTTTACGTTATATGTTAGAACCAGGTTCAGGACCAAAAATAAGGGGACCATTGCAACCTAGCCATAAAGGCCGCAAGCCCATCCCCATTGGGACAATCGAACAACCATTCCAGAACCATATACCAAAATCCTTTATGTAATTAATGTATGCTAGACGAAACATCGAATTGTTCTAAGTGTTATATGTATATGTGTATCCTGTCAAGGAAAAACAATAAAAATATATTTAAAATAAATAAATAAATAACCCTCCTAAAAAAATTTTTAATGAGAGATGCCTCAACTGACAACTAGGTAGAGGCTCAAAAGGAGACCCCATTAGGAAAGTAAGATCTAAATTTAAATCCCACTGAGGTATAATATAAGGAGTGGGACCCTAATGAATTTCATGACTATGGGAGACTTAAACAACAATGGTTGATCTGGCAAACAAAGAAAGGCTGCCAAGGCCCACAAGTAGCCCTGAACAGTTGCCACAGCACAAACCTGCTGAGCCAAAGAAAGAGAAAAACTAAGAACATCAGACAAATGGGCCTTCAACGGTTCAATTAAACTCTACCCACACCATATAACAAATCTGGCCCAGTTAATGGAATAGACAAATTTGGGAGAGTGTCTTCTGGTCAATAATATAACATCCACCACATCCTGTGGGAGAGAGAAAGAGCTCAGGTTGTCCTGTTCAATCTCCAGGCATGAAGGTGCAGGCTCTGGAGGTGGGTTGTAGAACCTGCCCCTGCAATTGTGAGAGGGGGTCTGCCCTGAGAGGGAGCCGGAGCGGAGGATGCATTGAGAGGTGAAGACGGTCTGTGTACCATACTCTTCTTAGAGAATGTGGAGTGATAAATATGAATTGAGCCCGGTCTTGGCGAATTTTCCTCAGAACCTGAGGAATCAAGGGTATAGGAGGAAATGTGTAAAATAGCAGTAAGCTCCAATCTAGTTGAAACGCATCCCCCAACGCTCCCCGCATCGGGTACTGGAGACTGCAAAACGATGGGCAGTGCGCGTTCTAGTGAGTGGCAAACAGGTCCAACCGAGGAAACCCCCACATCCTGAAAATGAAGTGGGCCATCTACGGATGAAGACGCCACTCGTGATTGGTCGAATATTGCTGACTGAGACTGTCCGCACGTACATTCAGAACCCTGGCCAGATGATTTACAATTACACATATCTGGTGGTCCTGAGCCCAGGACCAAAGTTGCAGAGCTTCTCTGCATAGATGATACGACCCTACACCTCCCTGTTTGTTGATGTACCACATCGAGGTAGTGTTGTCCGTCAGGACGTGAACTGACTGACCGTGAAGAGAGGGAAGAAAAGCCTTTGAGAGCCAAACGTATAGCCTGCAGCTCCAGCAGATTATGTGAAGCAATCTTTCCTTTCAAGACCAAAGGCCCTCGATCTCCATATTCCCTAGATGAGCTCCCCACCCTAGAGTGGAGGCATCTGTTATCACTGTGGCCACCGGAGAAGGAGGTTGAAAAGTCTGCCCTTGAGACAGGTTGCCTGGAACACTCCACAAAGACAGCTCCGCTGCAGTGTCTCTGAGGATTCTGACCACCTCCCTGAGATCTCCATTTTGTTGATACCACTGTCTGTGGAGGCATCACTGGAGTGCCCTCATGTGTCAGCATGCATGGTTGACCAACAGTATGCAGGAAGCAAACAGATGTAGCACCTTCAGGACTGGAACAACCGCTCCATTTTAAAACAGTGGAATCATAGCCTATAAGTCCAGAATTCTCTGAGGAGGCGGGTAGGCATGACTAACAGTAGTATCCATTACTGCCCCTATGAACAGGTTGTGCTGAAAGGGCCCCAGGTGAGATTTGGGAACATTTGTCGAAAAACCCAAGTTTAACAACTGTAGAGTTGTTACTTGCAGATGATGAAGCACCACCTCCGGCAACCTTGCTTCAAGCAGCCAGTCATCCAGACAGGGCAAAACAGGAATCCCGACCTTCTGCGATGCGCTGCCACCACTGCCATTACCTTTGTGAAGATGAACTTCCTGGAGACCCTATCCCCTAGAGTGGAGGGGAAGGTACCAGCGGATTGCTTAGAAGAACAAGACGCTTGAACCACCAAGCTTTCAGGCGAACGGTGCAATGATAAAAATGCTGAATCCTCAGGCGCAACCTTATAACGCCTTGCCACCATTCTCGACACAGCAGGGGTTGACATTGGCTTTTGCCAAACTTCTAAGACTGGATTTGTCAAAGCTTTGTTGAACGGAAGCAAAGGTTCCACCGCTGATGAAGGGGAGTGCAGTACCTCAGTTAAAATGTTAGACGTGACCTCCGCAGTTTGCAACAGCAAATCTAGAAGGTCAGCAGCCTTTCTTATGACGGAATGGTTTGAGGCCACATCCTGAGAAAGAAGAGCTTTGGGGTAAGAGAGCTCCCACTCTAGTGATGTGTCCAGCCCATTGGCTTCTTGAAGCCCTTCAAAGTCATCCATAGGATCCAGTATCTCCCCTCCTCAGCCTGCTCTTGCTGCTCCTGGAATTCCTCCTCTTCCAGAAGCCTCTTAGCCTCCCTCCTTGATCGCATCTTCAGATTTGGGGCCAGCCTTGGAGCAGGCGTCGGTCCTTCAGTAACTGGCTGGGGCGCCGCCCGAAGTCGAGACGGGATCGGCGTCAAATACCTCGACGTCGGTAGAGGCCAAGACTGAGTCATCATCTTGAACCGCATGAATGGTGCCAGGGCATAATGTTGGGGAATGCCCAAATTATAGGAAAGTGGTCCCACGGGGCCAGCCTGCGCGCCGGATGGGTTACTAGCCCAGGAAAACATGCAATACATTGCACTAAGAAAATGCGACGGATCCGCACCTGGAGAAAGGGAAGGTGGGTATGGATCTGGAACCGCCTGATCTGGGATAGATCGGGGTCGTGAGGCGGGTTCTGGTTGCGGCGCCGGAGACACTGGATCTAAGATCGGAGATGCCGGATGCGCAGGAGACGCTTCCCTGGCCGCCGGAGAGACCCTTGGCGCCGTAGAGTACCTGTGATGAAGAAGGCAAGACGTCATCCTTCCTATGTCGCCAACTTCGATGACTTGTCTTTCGAAGAGCGACGCTTGGACCCATGTTGCCGCTTCTTCTTATGCTTTTTGGACAACCTAGAGGTGTGCGGAGTCGGCAACTTTGACCTTGACTTAGTCCTCTTCCGACCTCTCTTCTCCTTCCTCGCCCAGGCCATGAACAGCTTCGCATCCCTTTCTTTAAGGGCTTTTGGATTCATCCGACGACACAACAAGCAATAAATAAAATCCCTCAACGCTGTGGTCAGATGACAAACACCAAAGGCAGTGTTCATGGAGGTCTGTGACAGACATATGGCCCCCACATTCCCTACAGGGTTTAAAACCAGACTTCTTCTGAGTAACCCTCATGCAGAAACAGTTTAAAGACAACTGCAACAAAGTAGACTGCAAAGAAATGGAGAGTCTAGAAAACCGTTACACGTCGATGGCTTGTAAAAAAGGGAACTGACATCAGCACGCCGACAAGGTCTTCCTATGGCTCCGATGACGTCACGTAGAGTCGCGAGCGGAGCCGTGCCATCGTGAGGTCTTGATCGATGTGGGAGAGCTATGAAAAAAGTTTCAGTGAAATGCTGCACAAGGGGTAATTCAAAAGGTGAGGAATCCACAGGCAGATGTATCCATCAGAAATATTATTTGCACTTTGTGATCTGCACGTTACACGTTCTTTGCAGCAGGAATATGAACCCTCTGCTACCTTACGATGGGTCAAAACTTCTATTAGACAATACTCCGATGTCTCTCTGAAGAACATTAATCACGGCAGTTATCTTGAATTTTTTTATTGTTGCCTGAAAATTGGTAGAGGCTAGTTACAAGGCAGCAAGTGCTTTTAACATGGTAAAATACTTACAAAAACGGTGCCCCCACCCCAAATCTACACCCGATGTGGTGGCACAGATCACACCGCCCTAGAGCTGGCCCTGAATCTAGCAGCCCTGCTTATAGGGAAGTTAAATATGGCAATAAGGGATACGTCAATTAAACCATAATTAAAGGGGGAGCAATGGCACCTTACTTTTGGTTAGCAGGGGTAAAGTTGAGAGAGATCTAAAGGAAGAAAAAATATAGGGTCTAGCAAAAGGCGAAAATGTTGGGGTGACCGTGCTGAAAAGGTGGATTTCCAACACCCAGTAATTTAACAGAAAGCAGTGTGAACTGTGAAGTAGAGGCAACGCAGACCAGCTTGGAGAGAGGTTGAGGGGGAGGGTTGAGGAGGGTTTTGGTGGTGGCATCTAGGGCCGAGTGTATTGAGGGACGAGGGGGGGTGGCAGGGAGGACTCGGCAGGGGGGAGGGGGCACATACATGAATTAGACAGGGAAAACAAAGACATGGGTCGAAATGACTATGGGGGAACACGGAATAAAGGTGTTGCTGAGCTCTGGGGCGGATCTAGGGCGAGCAAGAGTCGAGCAAAAAAAATCTTGGTGGACTTAAAGTCTTGAAGGGGATATCATGTGACAGGAGGGACTGAGAATGCAGAGAATGGGGAGCCAGAAGGAACTGACGCCGGGGGCTAGCTATGGGAGCGTGAGCATGAATGTCTGCGGAAGAAGGGACTGAGAGGACAGGAAAGGCTGGGGCAGGAAAAGGTGAAGGGGCGGAAAACTTGTCTCTGGAGACGATGGCTGTAATTGTCGGCTGCAGGCCGGATAAGGCAGTACTGTTATATTGTGGCGGGCTGAGGCGCCCGGCCCCCCTCCATGTCTTCTCACATCTGAAAGGCTTTATTCAACAGTCTGCAACCTGAGCCCTGGGCCACTTCTGCGCTCACAGAGATCAGCCTCAGGCGCACCTGGCAGAGGAAGTGAGGGGGAGGGGAGGCTGGCAACATGCCTAGTGCCCCCGCCCCTCACCATCTGTCCCTACTGTGCGTGCCCCCGGGGCTTGGTTCTGACTGCAGGGTGGGGGAGGCTTTTGTGTGGGTGGCAGAAGGGGGATGAGGCTGTGCGGAAGGAGGGGCCATTTGGGTAAAGGAGGTGGGGGTGTGCGAATGTGTCTTGTGGGGGGAGGGAGACTGCCTCAGAAGGAGAGTGGTCGCCTACAGGGAACTCCCAGTTAGGAAGGTGGAGTAACGAATCCCCCTCCATGATACAAGTGCTGGGGTTGGGAGGAAACGCGTGTGTTCAGTGGTTGAACATAACTTTCAAGTGGCATGACTCATTAAGCCAGTTCTAGAGTTGTAGTCAGCAGCGACATGCTTTCGGGAGTGTACCCTTTCGCGTGTTTACATTTTAAGTACGGGCCAAAAAGGCCAGCGTTTTTAGCCCTGGTGGTTAAAAGGCAAGGGGTGGTATTTTTTCAGAGGGTACCCATTTGCTCTCTTTTTGAAGTACGTATTACTTTTCATTAATGCGGCCTGGCTCTTGCCACCAAAGTTTTCGGTGAACTTTTATCAGTAACGATTTTCTGATCAATTGCATTTAGTGTAATTTTGGAATATATGATTTTTCAACTAATACAAGTTCCACGCATGGCATTACCACGCGAATTTTACATCGCAAGTGGCTTTACCACGCTGGAATTGACAACGAAGGATTGTACCACGGTAGGAACGTCTTACCTGCACGTCTTTCTCCTGCAGCCCCTTACTTCCATCTACCATGGAAACAAGCGTCAAAACACGTCTTCTAAAATAAATAAAGGACTGTTTTTTTTTACGTACACTGCACGTCTTTGAGGGAGGGTCATTCCTTTTTCTTCATCAATACCACAGAGCGTTTTTTTTTTTATCTAACTCGCTCGCTCGCTTTTTATTTTTTGGGGGGGAGACCCCCCCAGCCCCCCCAGCCCACGTCTTCTAAAATAAATAAAGGACTGTTTTTTTTTACGTACACTGCACGTCTTTGAGGGAGGGTCATTCCTTTTTCTTCATCAATACCACAGAGCGTTTTTTTTTTTATCTAACTCGCTCGCTCGCTTTTTATTTTTTGGGGGGGAGACCCCCCCAGCCCCCCCAGCCCCCTCCCAACCCTCCCCCAGCCCCCCCATCACGACTGGACGGAATACCACGTCTCCCCCCAAGCCACGCTGAACGTTTTTTCGTGGTCAAGACGGTCGTTGAAGGCTCCCTCGTTGAAGAGACGTTTGCGGGGTAAGTGGATCGTTTAAAACGTCAATCGTGGAAAAGACATCGTTGTAAATGATGTTTCCCGCAATTTTGATGTAGTCTTTCCTTTAACGAGTGATGTTTTGTGGTTTTGCGTCTTGTGACATGAATTGCTTCGGCCGAAAATGTTCTTCATGGTAGTCTCTGGGGTATATATGTGTACATCCGCCTCTGACTGGGGCTCGTGTCCATGTAATCCTGTCTGCAGGGGAGGGGGGGGGGTCATGTATTTATGTGTGTTTTCAGCAAGGGAGTTGGTAGTTTATTTTAGCCCGTGCAGGGGGGAGGCAGTGTGCATCATGACAAACAAATAGACCCAAACTTACAATTGGCCTTTAACATTTTGATTTTTTTCTTTTTAAATAAAGAAATGCTCTTTCTGCATTGATATGTGTATTAACTAGTGTAAGTAAAAAATAGAAAATTAATAAATGATCCTCCTCCAGGATCACATAAGCACAACTTCCGAACTGAAAAAGAGACCTATATGATTTCACAGCAAGCAAAATGAACATCAGCGTTTATGAATCCCTGCGATGTGACTTCATAGAAAATAAAACAAAAAAGCTTTGTTTTCTGAATCGGCAAATCGATAAGTGATGTCCATCATCACCTGCCCTCCGTACTGTGGCCTAAAGACCAGAGCTGCCCACTTTGGAGCTAGGGATCCAGGTTTGAGTCTCGGCGTCAGCTCAACATTTTGTGATTCATGGCAAATCACTTAGGGGCTTATTACGATGTCAGTCAGAGTTGCCTCAGACCGACACCATCACGGTCCCGGGACCAACTGACCTCCGGTTGGCGGTTCCGACCGCCTAATTATGATATGCGACTGAACACTGTTCGGTTGGATACTCACATTTCTCTATGAGAGCTTGTGTTAACGGCCGTAATACAGGCTTCCATAAACAAATGGGGGTGTTTGTAAAACCCTGCGGCAGGCACCCCATGGTACCTGCCACACAGTACATGGATTTACAGGGGGGCACCCTGGGTACCCCCTCTGCCACCAACTGTAGGCCGCGGAGGCAATGGCGCCCTGCTAGGAGCCCCCAAAATCGCTTTCCGACAGCCTTTCCATGTCAGAAAGGACGGCACAGAAAGGATGTGGGAAACCAAAATCGTAATCCCGACAGCGGAAACGCCGTCCATAGGGGATTACGGTGCGGTTCCGACCAGCCGGAGGTCTCCGAGAGCCAGTCGGAACCGTGTCAAAATGACAGGCCAGTTCGCGCTCCGACCACCTACAACGTAATTCGGCAGCCAGACCGCAAACCGACCGTGTCGGTCGCAAAGCTTCCGACTAGCGGTCAGAGGCTTTCTAACCAACATCGTATTCGGGTTCTTGTATAATGTAAATGGTGCTCATATAAAGCACTACAATCCCTTCGGGTCGAGTTTGCGCTATATAAAATGGCAAAAAAAGTGTCGCCCCTACATAAATAGAAATCTAGTGCTGTCACACACATAAGGAAAACAATATACCTGCCAGCCGTAGCATGCAATGGAAAGGCATGGCAGGATAAAACTAGGGAGAGTAACCTACAGAATGTGAGGAAGAAAGCAATGGTCAGATATGACTGATTGGGAAATATCAGGGAACTGCTTTGGTCAGAGAGAAGAAGCGAAAAACAGAAGGGGGCGGGGGGAGGAAAAGAGTTTAATAAACAGGACAAGAGAAAGAATGGTAAACATGATGAAGAAATAAAGCACGACCAGCTTGGTGCAGTGTATAAGGAGCAGTCTGTGAGCCTGGGCACTCTTATTCTAACCCCCATTTCGCCCAAAAACTGTTTCCAGGTGTTAGAAATTCATCACAGGTGAGAGAGCAATGTGAAACACAGGAGCTGAGAAGAGAAGCACACTCTAGAGAAAGAACTATGTGGAGTGGGGGGAAAGAATCAAATGGGTGCGAAAGCAACAGAGTGGTAGCACTCAGGCAACACAATGTTTGTTGGCGGGAAGTTTGTGGAGAAGAGCTCGAGAAAGGCAGCTGTAAAACACATGTACTGTCAGGAAGTGCTTATCCAAAAAGAAAAAAGTAGTCCCTGAAAAGTAAAGCAGTGGAGGGAAGGAGAGGACAAATACAAGAAGAGAACAGTCCACACAAGCCAATGAATAACAAGCATTTGCAAAGCCAAAAGGTCTCATCTATGCAAGAGCTATAGGCTTTGCCAAATGTTTTATCAATGTTGTACACCACAGTGGCTGCTGTTCAGTATGGCTAAAAGTTAGTAGGGTAAAGGAGAGGGAGTGGAGTGTCATAAAGTGGAGTGTTATGGAGTGGCGTACGGCAGATTTGAGTGGAGAGGAGTGAAGTGGCGTGTCATTGAATAGCGTACAGTGTTGTGGAGTGTTGTTGAGGGAGTAGTGTTTAAGAAAGGAAGGCCATAGAGTTGAGTGACATAGAGTGGAGCACAGTGTCAGAGCTGAGTAGAGTCGTAGAGTGGAGTGGCAGAGAGTATCGTGGAGTGGTGTAGAGCAGAGTGAAGTGGCGTGGAAGGTATTGCGTATAGTGGAGTAGAGTGTTGTAGAGTAGAGTGGCATACAATGGAGTAGATTGTCATAGAGTGGAGTAGCGTGTCATAGAATAGAGTCGAATAAAGTGGCATGGAGTGGCATACGAAGAGCGTCAGAGTGGCCTAGGTTGGTGGAGAGTACATTGGTTTTGAGTAAAGTGGTGTTGAGTGCATTGGTATAGAGTGCAATGACACAGAGTAGCGGAGTGTAGTAGCATAGAGTAGAGCAGTGCAGAGTAGATTGCAGTGGCAGAGAGTGAAGTGGAATAAAGTGCAGTAATGCAGAGTGGAGTGTCAAAGTACAGGGATGTAGAGTGTTGCAGAGTAGAGTGGTGCAGAGAGCAGTGTTGCAGAGTACAGTGGTGCAGAGTAGAACAGAGTGGTGTAGAGTGCAGTGGCATCCAGCAGAATGTTGTAGAGTATAGTAGTGTAAAGTGCAGTGGTGCAGAGTAGTTGGCGTAGAGATGAAGTGGAGTAGGGTGCATTGGTTTTAAATAAAGTGGTGCAGATCGCATTGGTGTAAAGTGCTGTGGTTTAGAGTACAGTGGCATAGCGTAGACTGCAGTGGTGTAGAGTAGAGTGGTATACAATGCAGGGGCACATACTAGATTGTTTCAGAGTAGAGTGGAGTGGTGCAGAGTAGAGTATAGCCGTGCATGGCAGAGCGCAGTGGCATAGAGTAGAGTGCTGTAGAGTGGCACAGCATTGATTGCAGTGGCATAGACTAGAGTGGAGTAAAGTGGCGTAGAGTGCAGTAGCATCGAGTGCAGTGGTGTAGTAGAGTGTTTCAGAGTACAGTGAGGTGGTGTAGAGTATAGTGTTGGTAGAGTGGAGTAGTATATAGTGGCGCAGAGTGAAGTGATGTGGAGTGGCGCGGAGTGGTGTAGAGTGCAGTGGTGCACAGTAGATTAGAGTGGCGTCAATTACATTGGTGTAGAGTCCAGTTAAGTGGCATAGCGTGGTGCAGAGTATAGGAGAGTGCAGTGGCATAGAGCCTTCTGCTCTACACCTGCGTACCTCATGAATCACTGTTCTAAAATACCGGGTGCATATTGCGTTGGACATCAGATCCTATTAGAGCTCTTCGATCCCTCAGGTGAACTGAGACGCATGTGCTCCGCTCCGTGACTTTACAATGGTGATGTCAGACCCTTTCCTCTCAGTTGCGACAACAAATCCCATCCCTCAGGTGAACTGCGACACCTGTGCTCCCGCTCCGTGACTTTACAATGGTGATGTCAGACCCTTTCCTCTCAGTTGCGACAACAAATCCCTCTCTCGCTGTATTATTGTTGTTGTTGTACGAACTGCGCATGCGTTTTCTCCTAACCCACCTCCATTGACCGGCGTGGGACGGTTCACCCTTTGCCCTTATATGGAAACTGGAAGTACCGCAGCCTGTGGCACTTAGAGTACTTCTAGTGGACCCCACCCACTTGACGTCAAGAGTTCCTAAATAGTCATGGAAACAGTCGCGGTGCGCGTACCGGAGTTGACACGTCACGATCGTGGCGCGCGTCGCCATTCTGTGACCAAGCCGGATGATACCACTGTTAGAAATAAATAGGGGGACTCGCTGTATTTGAAAGTGCTTAAAGTATATTTGCCACATAAATTCAAAGCCACTGCGACTGGTATACTCAAGTATTGAACTCCTTGAAGATGCATATTTATACTCCATACACTGTACGCGTCTCACTGCACATTGTACAAAAATTAAGTTGCTCCATTCCCTTTCGTAACGTCCAGTCTCCAATCACCTCGTCGTAAAATGGCCGCTGGGGAAGTTACAGCGCGCGACACCGGATGCAAAAGCGCGAGCTCGCGGCGCCCCGCCCAATCTGTCGGCGTCACTGCGGGGGTATAAAAAGGCATGAGGGCGGGTGCGCGTGTAGTCGCTGTATTGGCTTCTCGAAGAAGAGATCGTACGTCAGCTAAAGTTGCAAATTGAGCCATGGAAGTTCAGAAGGAAGCACAGCGCATCATGACTTTATCTGTCTGGAAGATGTACCACTCCCGGGTACAGCGCGGGGGTATGCGCCTCCACCGCAGTCTGCAGCTGTCGCTGGTAATGCGCAGCGCCCGCGAGGTCTATCTGTCAGCGAGGCTGGAGGACGACCAGGAAGAGAACGGAGAGGCGTGCGCGCCAGCGGCAGACGAGCCAGCTGTAACCGAAGAACAGAAATGCGCCCCCGCTGCCGTGACACCGGCGTGTGAAATGTACGAAGAAAACTGCACGCCCTCCTCGCTACCTCAGCGCGAAGAGGGCACGTACACCATGTCGCCTGGCACCGTCTCGATCCCACCCGGTTCCCCGAACCCCGGGGACTCTGCGCCAGGACTCCTAACCACCCGTCACGACGACGCCGGTAACTACCCGCAGGTGGTAGAGCCTGAACCAGCCATGTCCGAACCCATGGAAGAAGACGAGACCGTGTCTGCCTCACCGGCGACGGCGCGCCTGGCCCGGCCGAACCGCAAACGCCGCAGCTGTACTCTGAGCCGCCGGGGGGCTGCGGAGGAAGCCGAGCTTGTGCCCTCGAAGAAGGCGCGCTTGGGGGATGAACACGAAGCGCCCCCACAGCCGCAGGAAGGCGCGTTCCCCAGCCTAGCGAAGGTGCTTCAGAGCGGCATTGGGGCCGTGTTGGGGTCGACCCCTCCTGGAGGCTGTCGAGCTGGTGGAGGTGGAGCCTTCAGCATCGTTGTGCGTGCCGTGGTGGCTTTCTGAAGGGGTCCGGTGCCATAAATGCCAGGCCTGCAGCCACCCGCCATGGGCAGGAGCGCAGAACGCCCCAATGAGAAGGGGGATATCGGACCACCTGGCCCGGAACATCAGACAAGGAGCCACAGCCGCGAGGTCAGCCCCGAGAAGGGGCTAGATGTGGTGCAACTCGACACAGCCCGGGCAGCCAAATCCGCCCTCCATATGCCCTGTCAGGAGGCTACGAGTGACATGAATTGACCCGTGGCCAGTTTGTATGACACAGTTGACAAAAACAATCGCAACATCCTTGCGACGGAGGGGCAAGAGTGGCTTTGAAGATAAGCCATGGTCCCCTCAAACGCCCAGAACCGAAGGCACGACAGTGGTGCCAAGCAAACTGGTGGCAGTCGGCCAGAGAACTCAACGGAGGTAGGGGCGAAGTGTTGTCAGCAGACCTTCCGCCCCTAAATCATCTCTGAGAAAAGTGACTCCAAAGCGAACTGCTTGAAGTATCAACAGAAGCGGATCAGAAAATGAATTGTCTGGGGGGCAACCTGCCTCGCCAGAGAGGCACAAGTGACAATAACTTACCCGGGTCTGCTTTCCCCTCTACAGTGGGACTGAACTGTAACAAAGCAGCCGAGAGGGAGAAATGGCTAAAGACACTGACCGTCAAGGCCAAGCAGCGATAGTCTTGTCGACAATTGTACGGTGATATCTGGTTTAAGAGAAACTATCAAAACCAGGAGACTCGCACGAGAAGCCGAGTGAACAACTACCTTTGGACTAAACTGACAACGAAACCGCCCGGACCGAGGCGTCTCCGAACGGAAGGTCACTAAGGGGCGGCCAAACTAAACACTCGAAGAAGGGACTAATGATCCTGTTACGTGACCAACGACGCCCCCACCCAAAATATGCCTCAAAGACATGCTAGGCTGCGGGTGCGGCCGAGGTCCACCCTGGGTGCCCAGGGGTGTGTGGGTGGGTTTCCTTCCATGCCCAGGATGACGCACCCTGCGTGACTCCTGCTCTGGCGCCCGCGCATCCGGCCGAGCCGGTCTGACTCACACCCTTCTTCCTGCACGGGGCGGGGGCGCCCAGGGCGGGTGATGCAACCGCAGATCACATTCCTGCCGAGTCCGGCCCTGCGCAGCTACTGATTCACTGAGGACTGATCATGGGCGGCAAATCCCCCGCTCTTTCTTCAGGGGAGGGGGTCGTGAAGTGTGAAGACCCAAGTTTAGTGCCAACTACGTTCTTGTGAATATTTGATTGTTGTGTGTTCGTCTGAACTGCTATTAATTGGGTAATGTTAAGGCATGCAAAAACTGCTATCGTTTATCTTGTGTTTACTGTTTGGTTAAATGCCGCCAATGTGATATGGCGAAATTATGCCTTCTACGAGTTACAGCCTGAAATTCCGTTTATTTTTATGCATATGTCTATTTTTTATTGAAATAAATTTCTATTTTTGTAGTTCCGTTTGTATTGAATCATGTGTCCCAAGACGTGAGATGACGCGGTGTACGGGTGGTGGGAAGGGGTGGTTGGGCACATTTTCAAGGGGGGGGGTGGAGGATATGGTATAATCGCTATTTGCAGGATACTGTCAAAGGTAATCACAAGAGTTCATAGACGCAATGAATAGGAGAGTATATATGTGGTGCATTATCATTTAGACTCGCGAAAGTAGTCGCTGACTTAAAACCCCGCATTATCAATGAAGAGGCATATCAATGAGGTGAGCCTCTATTAATGTTTCATCCCAAGAGAGGAGCCCACGGCGAGGAAGGTCCCTCCAAGTCCGGCGCAGATGTGGGAAGAGTCCAGAATCTCGCTGCAAGGAGCCAGAATGTGCAGCGGCGACCAGAATCCAATAACCATAACCAGACTTAACACTACACAGTAAACTGATGCATACAATATTTAAACAAAATGTTCCAGAATGTAAACTTGTTCCACCGTAAAATATTACTGACGCCATTTTCCATGGTGGCAGGAACGGTTTTGCTGCAGGGGCGCAAAGCTTGCTTTAGTGCGGGGTTTGTACTTGTGGTAGATTTAACAAAGTCACGCGGTCCGACTTTTTTGGGGTGAGAGCATGTGCTCCTCTACATAGTATAAAAGTATTAATCGAAAGTGCAACGGATGTTTCTTTAAGGCAGTATTATCGAAAGAAGGCAATTGTCCCCTGTTCGTCTTAAGTAGTCTTTATTTATCATATGAAGATCTTCCTATGTAATTTTTCTATTAGTGCTCTAGAGCTAAGTCGTCCAACAGCCGTCATATGTTTCGCTCTTGGGTCAAAACGACCTGGGCTTTCTCAAGACTTTCATAGTTGTATGTGGGTTCAAAACATTATTGGATTAATGCAGGTAACATATTTTTTAAGCAGCGAGAAAAAGTACCGGGTCAATCCCTTAAGATGAAGTTTTAAATTAAGCACGTTTGAAAACTTCCTCACAAGGGATTGACCCAGAACTTGTTCTCACTGCTTGACAAACGACATTTTACCTGCATTAATGCTTTAAAGAACTAAACACTGCATGATGAAAGACCGGTTTTGAGTTCAAATAAAACTATGAAAGCCTTGAGAAAGCCCAGTTCGTAAGGAGATCGTAGTCAAGCGCTTGACTACGATCTCCTTTTGACGGGAGTGATTTATCTTGTCAGTGTGTTGGTTGGCCCTGCACTTGCTCGCTCCTTCTCTGGAGTCACAGCCATGACGATCCTAAAAGTGTTTTCACACGGAATCAACATAACACATTAGACATTTAGAAACTTTATGTTGACATTTTTTCAGCTAACGTGAGTAGGAATGCAATTTCTCCCGGCCAATCGCGCCCTACAAGAAGTTGTCTCTTGTATTGGAGTGGCCAATGTCGCAGTCTTGCAGATTCTCACGTCACTAACTAGTGGGGGGCTGGGTCATCTGACCCGTTCATAATTTCAACAGTGGCAATTCGATCCATAGACTGAAACTGCCCATGTCTGAGACGCTAAACACGGCCACCCCCCCCTGTTAAACTCGAATCTGTCTAAAGGGACACATGAACGCACTCAACTGTCATATATTCCCGTAGCATATGTATGGCTGCACCTGGTGAGTTAACAGTCCCTTGTGCCGCTAAGTCACTGTTTACAATTACTTTGATATTGACTCGCGGAGTTGCACATCTTGTTGCCTGTAAAAAAATCAGCCTTACCGTGCAGGAGTGCTCAGGTTGAGTACTGTCCAAGCTGCCAGGGCTCCCGCCGACCCCTGGCAGCCTTGGGTTTGTCAGTCTGCTAAAAACGAGTGTATATGAAAATAGAGGCACTCGTTTACTACCTTTTTAACCACTAAAACATTGTATGCATGATATCCCCGAAACTACATCCGCCAACATTTTATGCATGATATCCCCGAAACTACATCCGCCTCCTAATGTCCGGCACAGGCAGTTTACGTGCAAGTTGTAATCGCATGTTGGTTACTTCCAGACATCTTCTACGCGCAGGGCTTTACCAACGCATTGTCGTGTTGTGGTACAGCGAGGTAGTGGACCGTAGCAATGGTTGGAAGACAACATGAGGGTGGGGGGTAGCCGCCGCAACACCTTTATTTATTTGTGCGATTTTATATAGCGCGAACTTTACCCGAAGGTGTCAGAGCGCTTTACATAAGAAACAGTTGAGAAACATAAGGACTTTAGATTACATGCGTTACATAAAGGATACAAACAGAAAAAAATTGCAAATGTACAAGGTGTAAAGTCACATAAGGAGGAGATACAAATGGATATACTCTGAGTCACATAGGAATGATAGAGAGCACAATGGTCTGCTGCATAGACTAGTGATTAGTTATCTCTATATACATAGGGAAGGGATACACATGGATATACTCTTAAGAGTCACAAAGGAATGGTGGAGAGCACAGCGGTCTACTGCATATACTAGTGATTAGTTATCTCTATATACATAGTGCATGGATATGGCTGGATATACTCTGTAGTTGTAGCATTGGAAAATGGTCTCTTTTCCCTGTAGGAACAGTGCACTCTACAAGTAGGTTACCCCTGCTTCCCCCCCAATAAGGATAGTCTCAGTTTGTGTTAGCCAAACACAACACCGTAGAGAAGCACCCTTAGATTTAATTAGATTACTTCTTGTTCATATTATTGAGTGCACCTCAATTCCTATTTCCTGGATATACTCCGAGTCACCTAAGAATGGTCTACTGCCTATACTAGTGATTAGAGTTACCCCTATATACCTAAATATACAAACATAGTAGATTTCCTCAGGTAGAGTTCCATTACCTCAACCTCATTAGAATGTACGCCTGATTAAAAAAAAAATATTTAACAATGTAGGGATGAACAAATAGTGCCAGTGTCAACTGGACTCTCACGGTGTACCTTATGGTTTTCTACTGTGTTCTGGGGCGAACAAACCGACACGTGGGGCTAAGCAAAACTTCCAATTTAAACAGCTAACAGGTTGGTGTTAAAGATTACCCGAAAGTGAGACTGACCATTTAAGGTCAAATTGCCATGATCATTGACTGCAGCCAATGGGAGGCCTGAAGTGATGAGCACACACTGGCTCCAGTAGTGCACGCAAGTTAAGTACTGCAGAGAAGCCTCGCCCGTGCCATGATAACGCGCCCATACTACTGCTATGGTACATACTGTTTGTGATCCCTGCCCCCTCCACACACACACAAACTCTCTGCCCCTCAGGGGACGTTGATGCTTTCTGCTAACGGAGGCCGAGAAAGATTCCGCGATACCTCATTACACACCGAGGCAGGGGGGCGACCCCCCCCCCCACACACTCCTGGGGGGCGGCTGTCTGCAGGGCTTCCTTCTAATGGCCTAGTCTGCAGTAGC
Organism: Lissotriton helveticus; assembly: GCF_964261635.1. NCBI lineage: Eukaryota > Metazoa > Chordata > Amphibia > Caudata > Salamandridae > Lissotriton > Lissotriton helveticus. Next base: position 1,424,121,882 of record NC_136057.1, read on the forward strand.
GGCTCCTGTGTTAACTCGTACAGCCAGAGGTGGGGGGAGATGCTGCAGCAGGAAGAGGACAAAGGCCCCCCCGCCCCCTGTCTGGCCCTCGCTGCAGGAAGGGCTGCCTGCCAAGAGGGATTACAGGCTGCAGTTCCCAGCTCAGCCCTTCCTTCCTCCCCCACCGCCCCCCTACCCGGGCTGCAGAGAAAGCTGCTCATTATCCCAGGCTCATTGCACAACCCCAGGCAGCCGGAGGCCCTCGGGCACCTGCTCCCCTCCCTCCCTCCCCGCGCCTTGTACACAGCGCTCCCCTCCCCCACAGCCCACGTCCCAGTCTGACCCGCAGAGACTGCGCCAGGAATCACGAGAGCCACGCAGGCCCCCGTCTGCGGAGCGGGCGGGCATGAGCCGCCGTCTCCGATTCCATCTGATGCCCTTGTGCACTCGAGGGGGGGGGGGGGAGGCGCTGTAGAGATCCCTGTACCAGGAGGGACAGGTATCCACAGGAGCCTCCTCGGTGCAGTACGTACCACGCAATTCCACACCGGGCAGGGGGTTTGTACTCCAGAGCGGCTATTGCCCTCCCAGCGACCCTGGGTGTAAGGGCCGAGAGGGGTAACATGCACAGCACAGGTTCATGGCTGCGGATGCCCTGCTGGCATGCGCCTTGGGGCAGTGACCTCATACAAGGCTGCACGTGCACCCCTTGGCAAGGGGAGAAAGGGGCACCAGGCTCTAAAGCATCCACGCGGCTGCACGCGCACCCCATGACAGGAGGAGTTGGTTAAGGCAGGTATGCACTCTTGGCTGCACTTGCCGGGGTCAGACAGTGACTAAGCACACCCTTCGTTGTAGGAGAGCTGAGCAGTCCCATTACCCTCTCCTGTGTGTGCACAGGAATGATGGGGTGGGAGGCGACAGACCGTGGGTACAATGTTCACCCGAGGCGGTACCACTCCTGGGCAGGTGCAGTTGTGGGCGGAGAACACTCCCCAACACACGCTCTCAATTTCGTGCCCGAGACACACGCTCACACTTTTAATAGAAACTGCATTACGCAGCTTTCATCAGTACATGACGCAGCGTGTAGTTTTTCAGTGATACAGAAATGTTTCATGAGCACGCAAGTTTTATCCAACATAAATACATACGGGTAAATGAAATTACCATTGGCCCTGCAGGTCCACGGGCAAGCTCAGATAAAGAGTCCTCTGCTAGTCGCTGAAGTGGGATCACAGTGGCGTCTCCTAGGTGACGACATGAAAGCGCCTGACACCCACATGGTATCACAGACCAGGGCGTAACACAGCCACCTCCAGACATTGTTACAGCAGCATCGTAGGTAGGGGGTCTCGAGAGATATGGGGCCTACATTGCTTTGGTACCATTATAGGTTATCAAGCAGTGTAGGTATTTTTCAGGTCTTCTGCGCACGTGCAGAGGAGTGGGTGGGCATGTCCTTAATACAGGATACTGCTTCAGCACCAGGTACTCGACAAACACCACTGCCAAGCAGTATCTCCTCCCCAATGTCTTGGATCATGTGTTTAACATGTTTACTTAACACTTCTCCAGTTACAATGTAAGCATCACCAGTTCGTCTTCAGTCTCTACACTTAGCCGAGGTTGCTTTCTCTCACGTCTCTGCTTATGCACTCACTTTGTCCTAAAAATCAACCCTACTTATCCTCCTCTACTGGTTGCCTTCGAGACAGTGGACCATTGCCTATCACGTGGGCAGAGTCAGTTCCTCGCATAGACCCCCCAGGCCTTTTGTTTCTGCCTCACATTGCTCCTCCAAGTCGTTTTGCACGCGTCTTTCACTTGCTGTTCCCAGGGGTCGGTTCTGGCCCGTCTTGTCACTGGTTGCTCCACTAGGAGAACGATGCCTCCTCCCTCCCTTTGCTCTTCCCACAGTAACTTCCACCCAGGGAGCAAGAACTGCTCCTCCAACGTCCCCTATAAAGTGTATGCTAATAAAAAGCAAATAATCCCCATCCACTCTACTGTCTCCCTGAATGCTGTCAGGCTTTGAATGGCTCTACATACTGAACCACAATACTTTCCATTCTCCCCAATCCATTTTATTCTAAAATAACTTTATTTAGTCAATTCCTAAAAGTACATAAATGCAGGCAACATTTCTCAAATCCAATTTTTGGTTACATACAGAAACAAGCATTTACAATGCAGTAGGTATCGCAATGACATTATTTTGAGCTATTGGCATTGTAAATGTCATTGGTTTTTTCTTTCGTGAAGCATTAATCAAATGGTGTAATGCAAAATGTCAATAGCTCACTTTGTTGTAACTGCAAAATCTATTGCATTGCATTTGTACTAGTGTGAGTTTTGTATTGTAAATGGTGCTGGCTTTTATTAATGTGATTTTTTTTTTTACATTAATATAATGCATTGAAATTGTTAATACCCACTTATTTTGGAATAAGGACTCTTGAGTGGATATTACATATACCCATGTATTGTTACTATGACTGCAGTTACAGGTGTGAGATTACTGTCACTGCAGCTACAGGGGTGATGTTACCATCACTTCCAATATAGGTGTGAGATCATTATTACTGCAGATATAGGTGTGATATATACAGTACAGGCAGTAAGAAGAGCTTGCTGCACACAGACAGAAGTGAGAGGAGCTTGGTGTGCAGGGACAGGCAGTGAGAGGAAGATGGTGTGCAGGGACAGGGAGTGAGAGGAGCTTGGTGAGCAGGGACAGGGAGTGAGAGGAGCTTGGTGAGCAGGGACAGGTAGTGAGAGGAACTTGGTGAGCAGGGACAGGTAGTGAAAGGAACTTGGTGTGCGTGGACAGGCAGTGAGAGGAGCTTGGCGCGCAGGGACAGAAGTGAGAGGAACTTGGTGCGCGCATGCAGTGAGAGGAGCTGGGTGCGCAGAAACAGGCGGTGAGAGGAGCTTGGTGAGCAGAGAGAGGTGGTGAGAGGAGCTTGGGGCACAGGGACAGGTAGTGAGAGGAACTTGGTGCATAGGGACCGAAGTGAGAGGAGCTTGGTGCGTACATGCAGAGAGAGGAGCTGGGAGAGCAGGGTCAGGCAGTGAGAGGAGCTTGCTCAGCTTTGGATATTGGCATACGGCACGCAGGCCGTAACCTCTGAGCAGCAGTGTGCGCTACCCACAAAAACCTGCTCTCTTTTGTCTTCTGCTAGTTCATCCCAGGGTTTGAGTGTTACGAAAAACCTCCCAAACATTAATATAAACCATAGTAAAGCAATGAGTCTTTACACCAGCAGCAAGAAGCAGCGTGTACTGCATACAGTGTTGCAACACATCCGCCATAAAGCCCCTTAGACCAAACTCAATGAACAGTTCATGTACTTTTCATCGTACATCGATCTTGATCTGAAGCTAAATACGTCACATGACGGAAGCATTAGAACGCCTACAGAGCCGAACATTAGTATTAATATGAACAACATCTACACAGCACAGATTCCAAATGACCCTCACTGATTGGAGTCTGCAGTGACTGGAGTTCAGTCCCCCCTCCTCCCGCCCCCCCTGCTTCAGCAAACTGCAGAGACCAGCTTGCAGAATACAGACTTTTACCACTTTACCAAATTTATGGACAGTGAAAGAAGTTACCTTAAGTTTGTTAGCGCTGTTGCTGTTCAAACCTAAATATATATTGCACTGGCACGTTCAGGCGTCAGACTCCCGAAAAAATAAGTGAAAAATTACTTTATTTTGACTCTCGAGAAAGTTTCCTCTGCGCCAATAGAAGACAATAGGAGAAATACATTCTACCAATTTTTGTTTTTGTTGAAATCTTCCAATTTCCTCTTCTAAAATGTTGGCAGGTACGCTCTGGCCAGCCCAGACACGGCGACCTGTTACAACATCTGTGCCTATATCTCTGCGCCTACTGTATCAAATGTAAATCTGCGCGCTGCCATTTGCTATTAAAGCTTCTTTAAAGTTTGGTGATGCTACGTCGGATGGCGCTTGAAAATGGCACTTTTGTCCTGAGGTAAGGCTGCAAGCCTCACATTCATGCCGAAAAGTATCCAAACAAGTGTACGCCGTAATTAACCGTAGCATTTGTGAGGAATGCAGCTATAGAAACATCAGTTTCTTATTGAATAAGCCGCCTGCAAGATCTGAGACGAAACGTCTTACCGGCTGAGGTGGAGGGCAGAGTCCAGGGCTGTTCTACCTACTGCAAGCACACCATGGGAGGCTCTCCCAGACCATCCCGAATCCTTGCCCACCTCCGGAACCACACACACCCATCCCTCCCTCCCTCTCCCGTGTCCCCCATCTGTGCTGAACAGCATCCACGATCCACGTGTTGTTCTGAAATGACATGCACGGCTGATTACAGCCAGGCCTCGTCCGGGGGGGCACAGAAGGGGGCCCGTGCACCCTTGACCTGCACCATCCCTCTTGCTGCGTTCCTTCTCCATTACAAGGTCGATAGAGCCTGCAGCCCCAGTACGCTGCAGCGAGGACCAAGGGCCCGGGCTCTGCGAGGAAACCAAACATGAACCGCGGTTGAGTGGATCAAAATGGGCAATAAGGGGAGGTGGAGGGCGAGGCGTAACAGCAAACGGATGCTAAAAAAGCATAATGATACATCTAGCACTGGACGCATAACAGCACCCTTAATGTCGGGGCCAAGACGCCGGCCATCTTCACAGCCTTCCTTCCAAATATGAAATGCACACATCTAGGCCTCTCCCTAGGGCATCGCCACAGAAGTACACTAATACTAAAATCTATTTTCCAACATCAAGCACGCTGAAGTGTGTTTCCAAGTAATGTGAACGCTATATATAATAGATCAATTACATTATTGGAGCATTTTAAAAAAACTGCAGACTAGTTACTTAACAGATTGAAAACTTTCTACATGACAAAGATTCAGGTGCAAAAAAAAAGCAGATGGTGAGAATTCTTACTCCCAATAGAGGAGCAGGATACCTCAGTAAGCAAATAAAACCTTGATGATCCCCGTGGATAGAAGCTGGTTTTGCAAATCTCAGAGAGACTCGAGGGCTGATGTATATAAACATCCTAACACTGGGATCAGAGAAAGTGCAAATCAACGGAGGCTTCCTAAAAACAAGTTACGCGTGCTCTGAGGCAGGGGGGGGGGGCTAAAAAGCGAGGAAAGGCTCCCTGAGCGGACGTGTGCACTGAGGAGGGGGGGCGCTGAAGGGAAGAGACCTCAGTGTGCAGGGTAGTGCCTGCAGACTTTTTTATCTTTAGGAGGGCCATCTGTTTCTAATTAGCATGGCTGCGCAAAGGCATGCTAATTAGAAACAGATGGCCCCCCCTAAAGATAAGAAAGTGCTTCACGACAGCCGTGAAGCAGACGACACAGCCCGGATGGGCCGTCCAAAAGGGAGAAAGGGCAGTGACCAAAAAGCATCCTTTTCAATGGGAATCCAGCGTTTAGCATAAACGCTGATGCGACCCAGTGAAAATGATTGGGCGGGGTTTCAAGTCCCCTTCTGAAATTTCCTCTCTCACTATATGTATCGCCGAGCGAGCAGCGCATGCGCTACAACGCTAGGCGAGACCTAAAAAGGAATTACAATCAATGTCCCATAGCACTAGCCACCATCTTTGCATAGTCGAGTGTCAGTAAAGCAGCACTGAACATGGGTGATCAAGCTATAATTAAACAGATTGCGCATAACATATTGTGAATGCACGCCGTTATTGGGGACGAAGCCTGGCCACCGCAGACCGACATCAATCTATCTTCTCTCTCCGCCAATGTCTTTTCTTATAGCTTCCTCACTCATTGCCCCTATTTCAGAAATGTTGCTATTCGACACAAGTGTACCTAAAGGCATTTATCTCAACCACTGTTACTACAGCTAAGAGATCAGTAGCTCGATAAAATACCTTATTCTCCACATTGCTGCTCTGTTACTCCTAAACACTCTTGCCCTTAGCAAACTAGACTGCTGCAAAGATCTACACGAAGATCTCCCAAAGTGTACCTTCTCTACTCTTGAGTAAGTCACCAACTTTTCAGTGCACATGCTTGTCACTCTTCCTTGACACCAGACTGCCTCCTTTGGCCAACAACAGGACATCTGGCTTACCCCCAGCACACCACCCAGACATTAGTTGATTCAAGGACTAGTGTTGGGACGGAAAAGTCCCTTGCGTCATGATGGATCTGCACCCTGGCCCTGAGTGCCCCAACTGAAGTGATGTCTGGCTCCGTGATACTGATTTCTGTTGATCTGTGCAAACACTGATCATGCGTTTGCGCCATGACATAGACCTGTCTCACGGATTGTGGTCAGGGTCGGACTGGAAACCAAAACCGGCCCTGGCAAAGTGCTCGGCTGCCCCTCCCCCCCCCCCCCCCCCCCCCCCCCCCCGGGGGGAGGGGGGGGGGGGTTTGGGGGGGCCGGTTTTCGGCCGGTTTTGTTACAGGGCCGATTCTGCAAAACGACCCTGTAACAAAAACGACCCCCAGGGGGCCAAACCCGGCCCCCACCCGTGCGGTGCACTAGGGTATTGCCCGCTACAGCCAGTCCGGCCCTGATTGTGGTCTCTTTGAACCAGGAAGGGGGCACAAAGCCAATCCCTTAAAGTGGTTAAATGCTACTGCATTTACCAGGCGTTAAGCAGCGCACGCACAGTTGTGACAGCATACTTGTCCTTTTTACTTGAAGGAAGTGGCCCGATTAGGGTCACCCTGGTTACTTGCGACCACCTCTCTGCCTTCCAAATAGAAAATTCCAGTCCAGTCACTAGCAAACAAAGAGGGCACAGAAGGATGAGCTACAGTCCTGGGACTGGGTACATGTTATCTTCACTTCAAGGCCACTTCACCCATGCTCGCCATTAGAGTGAAGGTGGGAACGAGCCTATCTAACAGCTAAGGTATGCAACAATAGAGAGTAAATTCATTAGTGCATCTGAAATCGGCCTTGGAGAAACACGGGCAAAGGTGCATGGAGACAGTTTTCTGCTGAGGCAAGCAGTAAGAGGCAGGAGCTTGGCTTCAATCATGAAACAAAATGGCTAATACTAAGCAAATGGTGCCAAGAATGCTAACTTAACACAGAATAAAACATGAGCAAGAGGACAATAACATTCTCAATTCTAACAGACCCTACTTTTAGCATTTATTGCTGAATTTTATTATTGCCATCAGGTAAGGGTCTTTTCAATTCTAAAGATAGGAAGAACATTCAATCGGAGGCAATAGGTTCTAGCTTAAGGATTATCAATCGGCACTAAATACTCTGTAGGACTAGACACATCTAATCAATATTCAAAAATGCCCTCATCGATACTCATCAAATCTTGGATGTCCTTCATTGTCATGGCTTTGCCTGAGAATCACGTTCTGGAGGCTTTGGGCGAGGAGTCAACATTTCCTTGTTTCACCTCCAGTTGGCTCCAATCATAAGTCTTTTCCTCTGGTTGTAATAAACAAAAAATATACCCCTTTGATCGCCCCATTCAGGAGGAAGAACAGCCCTTTGCAGCTCCGAGATCTGAACGGAACGGACCTGTTTGGTCCACTTGGTCTGTGAAAAGCAAAATAGTTTTTGTAACTATTATTCTGATCTCTCTAAGAATAATACTTGGAATAGCATATTTCCATTTATCCTGTGTATACTTTGGTACTACGCCTGTTACCCATGAACATATATTTGGCACTTTGGCACATCACAAGGAGGAGCATCTAAAGGCCTATAAAAATAATGTGTTAATCCAGACTCTGCACCAAACACACAATCCTTATAACACGACAAAATGCTGGGTATGTGGGTTGCTCCCCTCTGTGACTAATACAAGTGAGAACTCGTTGTCCATGCCATTGTCATATGTCAATAGCTGCGAGGGGTGGTTTGCATTGCTTAGTATGGTACGTTCATTTCCCCAGGCTGCTACATGAGAACGAAAAAGTACTGATTCCCGCACCCTAAAACTAAATGTATGTTTCCAGCTTAGAGCACCTCCTGGTGCTCCTATAGGCCACGAGATATTTGGCAGATTGTTTCTAAGCTCTTGCATGCACAGATATAGGGGACTGAGAAATGAAACATGGACCCAGGCAGAAAGGGATCATTTCTTGCAGTTCAATACATCAGAATACTTCCAGTCTGTTGTATCTTGACTCTAATGTTATTCTTGCCCTCTCTGTGGGACCTTGCTATGATATCATCCTACAGAATGTTAGGAGTCAAATCTTCAAAGTTGACTCCGTTCTCTGCCGATGTGCCGCCTTTCGAGGTAGGGGTGCCTCAGGGCTCTATTTTGAGCCCTACTCTCTTTAATATCTATATGGCCCCTTTGGCGGCACTGGCAGAGTCGTTTGGTGCCCAGATCGTTTCCTATGCTGATGACACCCAGCTCCTCTTTACTTGTAAGAAGGGCTCTGATTTTGATGGCGTGCGGATCAGAGGCTGCCTGAGGGCGGTTTTCGAGTGGTTCGAACAAAATAGCCTCAAATGCAACTCCGACAAATCGGAGGTGCTCTTTTTCGGATGTCCACCCGATCCCAGGTGGCAGTCGTGGTGGCCTCCTGCCATGTTTCCTCCGGCGGCTGCGTCTTCCAAGGCCAAGAATCTGGGAGTGCAGATTGATGAGGGTCTCACCCTGAAACCGCAGATCCTCAGTCTCGTTGGGAAGTGTTTCGGCATTTTGAAAATGCTTAGAAAATTCCTACCAATGCTTTCTTTCGACCATAGTAAAATTACAGTACAGGCCCTAATAGGCTCTCGTTTGGATTATGCAAACGTGCTCTACCTGGGCCTGCCCGAGTATCTCCTGAGTAAAGAGGAGCTGGGTGTCATCAGCATAGGAAACGATCTGGGCACCAAACGACTCTGCCAGTGCCGCCAAAGGGGCCATATAGATATTAAAGAGAGTAGGGCTCAAAATAGAGCCCTGAGGCACCCCTACCTCGAAAGGCGGCACATTGGCAGAGAACGGAGGGGCCCAGACCGTTTGGCGGCAGCCCGGCAGAAAAGACTTAAACCAGCTGAACACCGCTCCCCGTATCCCGATCTCTCTGAGTCTTAAAAGGAGACCGCCATGGGGAACGGTGTCAAAGGCCGCCGACAGGTCCAACATTACCATCATAGCCTTACCACCCACATCAAGAACCTCTCTAATTGCATCGGTGACTTCTAACAGCGCGGTCTCCGTGCTCATATTGGCACGGAAACCTGACTGCGTGTCATGAAGGATGTCATTATTTTCCAGGAAGTTGGAGAGAGAGACATGGACATGCTTCTCCACCACCTTAGCCAATGCCGGGAGAAGGGAGATGGGCCTGTAATTGGCATGAACCAAGGGGTCCAGATTAGGCTTCTTCAAAAGCGGCAGGATCAGGGCGTGCTTCCAAGCCCGGGGGACCACTCCCGTGCTAAGAGAAAGTTTAAGCACTGGGTTAGCAAGGGAGTTGAACACTGGAGCTATTTTTCCAAGGCATTTCGCTGGGCAAGGATCCAGAGGGGAGCCAGATTTTAATTTAGTAAGAAGGTCAAGTGAGGAAGGGAGAGAGAGAAGAGGTAAATTAGAAAAAGTAGGGCCCTCACAGGACAAGGACGTCGACAGGGAAACACTAGTTTCCGACATTATCCCCGTACTAGTGGGGGGGAAGGAGTCTTGAATAGACATAATTTTGGTGGGAAAAAAATCAGCGAGTTGAAAAACCCAAGATTCAGAGTGAGAGTGTGTGGATAAAGACATGGTTGGTGAGGTGAATCCCTTAACAATACGGACAATTTTCTTGCTAGTGTTAACGGCTGCCTCGATTCTCTTAGCAAAGTAGGCCTTCTTCTCAGACATGATGTTGCAATGATATAGTTTGATGGATTCCCTATATACATTTTTGTCAGTTAGATCGTAATGACGGCGCCAGGCCCTTTCAGCTTTCTTGCACATTCGCCGCATTTCAGATAGAGAGGCAGTGAACCATGGGGCGGAAGCCCCATTACTGGCTTTACGGGAGACAGTCTCTGGAGCTAACTCATCGAGTCTTTCCACAAGCCATATATGCAGGAGGTCAAGGTCAGCCTCTAAACTGCCTGACAACTGGCAAGGGTGGGAGGAGAGTGCGTGCGCCAGCATGTCTGGGGACACTCGATGAAAGGCTCGCGAAGTTTGCCGAGAGTGTTCCAGTTGCCTGGGTGAGATTTTATCCATCAGAGGAATCTGAAAGTTAACTAGGTAATGGTCTGACCATAGAACGGGTGCCGGAGGGGACATACCGATCGGAGTGGTCGAGAACACTTGGTCAAGGGTATGTCCTTTATTATGTGTGGGGGCAGTAATAAACGGTGACAGACCCAAGGGAGATGTGATATCCAGAATCTTAATGGCATCAACATCGATACTTGAATCCATATGAATGTTAAAGTCCCCTAACAGCAGGCAATGTTCCGTTTTCAAACAGAGTGCCGATACCACCACCAGGAGCTCTTCAAAAAAGGAACCTGTGGGTCCTGGGGGTCTGTAGATTAAGAGCCCCACACATGTTTGATGAGGAGACAAAGATAGAGAGAAACCAAGGGACTCACAACCTAAAATGTCATCAGTTGGAATAATGGCACAAGGAAAGCGTTTATCCACCACCAGGGCTAAACCACCCCCCCTTCCAGTCGTCCTATCCTTCCTAAGGACGACATAGTTAGAGGAGATGGCTACCGCTATGTCTGGGCCAGAGCTCTCACCCAACCAAGTCTCTGTGAGAAAGAGACACATGGGATTTGCCTCTGACAAAAGATCATAAATGTCAAGCGAATGCCTACTTAGGGATCTAGTATTTAGAAGTAGACAAGAACTATATGTGGGCAGATTACAGGGGGATAAAACAGAAGTGCCGCTCATGCGCCAGCCACAGCCAGGACAACGCCTTTTAGTGGCCTGCCTACCTGGAAAGATACTACAGCAATTACCCATATTACCCTTTAAATAGATAAGCTCCGAAGCGGTGTAAGTGCGCATGCTGACTGAATGCCTGGGTGCAGGGTAATAACCCCGCCCGCTCCCGTCCGCCTCCGACGGGAGCAGACGGGCTTACTTTAGGCGCTCCTTCGGCGCGAAAGAGGCGCGTCCGCTCAGCGCGTCCGCTGCGCGGAGGAGAGTGCCTCTAGTTTTATAGCTAAGCAGGTGAAGTGAGAAAGACCACATCACTGGTCCGCCGACCAGCGTGTCTGACTCCTCATAAGATGGCCGCTAACAGTGTAGGCAGCCTACTGGTCCCAAGATACCCTGCGGCCTCTCGTCAGCCGTGCGGGTATGGAAGATGGAGAGAAAGCCCCTCGCGATGCAGTTGCCACCCAGCAAAGCAGAGAGATAAAGATTCAGGCAAGAAAGCAAGAAAGCAGAGATCAAAAAGACACCCGGCTTTCCGCCTCAGGTGTTGAAAATGGAAAAGAGGGAAATACACAGTCAGGTAAAGGAACACAGCGTGCAAAGATTCTAAAAGCGCTAGCGATCAGCGCACGAACAAGTCAATGCAGCACTAGTTGTGAGATGTCAAAGGCGCTAGCAGTCAGCGCGAAATCCAACCAATGCAGCCCAGAAGGTAAAGGTTTTTAAAAAGGCGCTAGCAGTCAGCGCGAATTACAACTTGTTAAAACCACAATAGGACAGTTAAAAATGCCCCCACACATCCGCATCCAACCTCCGCCTCCGCCACATCAGCTGTATTACCTTTGAATTAAAGTGACTTCCATTGTCACTCCAAATCAAACGGGGCAAGCTGAAGCGGGGGAAGAACTCTTTCAATAGTGCCTTCCCCGTTGCCATGGCTGTATTCTCTTTAGTGGGGTAAGCCTCAATCCATTTGCTAAATGCACAGACAACCACTAACACATATTTCAGATTGTTAACTTGTTCCATTTCGATGAAATCTATCTGGAGAGCATCGAAAGGGAAGGAAGGCAGTGCAAAACTGCTAAAAGGTGTGGGGGTACCTTTCCCGGGATTGTGCATCATGCATACCATGCAGTACTTCACCAAATGAGTAGCAACTTTAGGGATGTTGTCATTCTGCCACACAGGATCTAACAATTTACATATCCCTATCACACTAATGTGGGCTGTCCCATGCGCCATATTAACCACAGGAAGGACATATGCATCAGGTAACCTCCATCTCTGCTTTCCCGACTTGTCAGTCCAGCACCCATCCCCATCCAAACGGGCCGTACTTTCCTGCCATACTGCTAACTCCTCAATCGTTGCCTCGCTCTGTATCTACTTGAAATTGTCCAAAGTGTCCTCAAACATAGTGACTTCAGGTGGATGTATGTCGTCACAATGCTTTTTCCACGCATGCCTTTACAACGCAGGTTTTACAACGCAAGTCGTTACAACGGCTTGCGTTGGGGGGCGCTGGATAGTGAATAGTTTAATTTACTATTCCAACTCCAGTCCCTGTGGATAGTAGGGAAGGTGTTGGATAGTAAATTGAACTATTACCTATCCTACAGCGCCCCCAGCGCAATTCGTTGTAACGAATTGCGTTGTGAAAGTTGCGTGGTAAAGGTAGTGCGTGGTAAAAGTTGCGTTGTAAACGCTGTTTAGCCTTCAGGTACCCACCTAGCAGGACCTGCCACATTCTTTTCATTCACATTCAGGCTGTCTTTTTAGCTGTTAGGTCTGCAAATGCATTCCCTTTCCCACATCATCAGTAATTGCCTTGTGGGCACTACACTTCACTATTGCCAACTTCATGGGAAGTGGTAAGGTTGACAAGAGCCTGTTTATCAATGGGCCTTTCTGAATTTTTGACCCATGTTAAGTCGGGAATCCTCCCTCTGCCCAGAGCCGCCCAACATTTGAGCGACTCCAAAGGCGTACTGGCTGTCAGTATAAATATTGACAGACAATCCCTCACTCAGCTCACAAGCTTGAAAAAAAGGGCAACTAACTCTGCAGCTTGGACTGATTGGTAGGGAACCCATGATGTCTCGAATACTGTGTGAAAGGTTGTTACGGCATATGCCGCTGTTGTGGTGCCATCCGGTAATTTGAAACAAGAGCGATCAACATATAGCTCCCCTTTGGGATCAGATAGGGGAAAATCAGTCAGGTCTACCCGTCCCTTTGTCCCCTCCTCTGTACGGAAAATGCAATCATGCACATTTGTGTCCTCACTCTCAGAAGGAAGGGGTAGTAACGTGGCTGAACTCAGAGTGGCACATCTTTTGATGGTGATGTGTGTTGCAAAGAGGGTCAGCTCATAGCCAGTCAGATGTGCACTGGTAAGGTGCTGCGTCTTCGGTCTGTTCAAAAGTGTGTCCACAGCATGTGGTACCATGACTGTGAGGTCAGTATCAAGGACGAGCTGTGCCAATTGTCGAATAGATACGTCCGCGGCCGTAACTGCTCTTAGACAGCTTGGGAGGGCTCTCGAGACGTTATCAAACTGCGCAGAAAAATAAGCACACAGCTTCTGCTTACCTCCAAAGGCCTGTGTTAAGACAGAGATCGCGCAGCCATCCGTCTCGTGAACGTACAACACGAACGGCTTCTGGTAGTCGGGCGTGCCAAGCACAGGCGCAGAACAAAGCCCAACTTTTAGTTGCTCAAAGGCTTGTTGACATTCATGCGTCCAATGTAAGGGTTCATGCACATCTTTATTGGTTAGTAGCAGTTAGAGGCTTTGTTAGTAGGGAGTAGTTAGGAATCCAGTGGCAACAATACAAAGTAATACCTATAAAAGCACGCACATCCCTTTGAGTCTTAGGGATGGGCATTTTAACAATAGTGCTAATGCGTTCAGGTGTTAGTCTTCTTCCCTCCTACGACAGCAGGTGACCTAGGTATGTGACCACCTATCGACAATACTGACATTTTGAGAGGGACACTTTGTGTCCGAGGTGAGGCAAATGTAGCAACAATTTAACCGTTGCATCCTTGCAACCACCTTCAGTGTCAGAAGCAATCAAGAGATCGTCCACATACTGCAATAACACTTTACCAGTGGGAAGTATGAGGGAGTCCAATTGGCCTTTTAAAGCTTGACTATAGATACTGTGGCTTTCAGTATAGCTCTGAGGAGCCCAACAGAATCTAAAGCTTTTGCCGGCGAGGGCAAATCCAAACAGATACCTACTATCTGGATGTATTGGGATGCTAAAGAATGCATTTTTTAAATCGATGACAGAAAAGTATTTGGCAGAGGAAGGAATCATAGTCGGGAGGGCAGTGATGTCGGGGACAGCTGGGAACTGAGGGACCACAATCTTATTAACCTCACACAAAACAATTTCAAAATGATAGGTAGCTGGATGTCATCCTAAGAATGGGAAGAATAGGGCTATTACACACATTCGCTGACATCTTTTCAACAACCCCTGACTTAATCAAATCCTGTATAATCTGCAAAAGCACTCGCTCCCCTTCTAGCGGTATTTTGTACTGAGGGATACAGGGAAAATCAACGTTGTCCTTGACTCTAATAGAGACCAGTGGTATTTGCAATAGCCCCATGTCTGTATCACCTGTAGCCCATATCGTCATTGGCATATCCTTGAATTCAGCAGAAAGGGGCTCATCCTTTGACAAACATTGCTTGGAATTCACTACATTGGGTCCTTTCGTCATATACACACCATCCGGGGAGCAAGTAATAGTCGTGTGCAACTCCTTTAAAAAATCCACTCCATCAGATTTTTGCGCCAATTACATGTCAATAGGAAATGCGAATCTACAGTAAAAGGACTGTTAGACCTGGCATCATTGGCATGGGTATCCCCTCCTCTGTTCGCTTCCTATCTTTTATGTTGGCTGGATTTAGATGCTCTGGGCGCTGTGCCACTGCTAATCAGTGCCACAGCGCAAATGCTTCCTGTGTAAATATGACTGTATGAATTGGGATAACCATAATGCCTAGGTCTGTGTAGCATGTTCTCATAGCGAGTTAGCCTCCATTTAACTGTTTACTATTGTTAAGTTATCCATTCTCATAGGCCACAATGGGCAGGCTGAGGATTACCTTCCCTTATCCTATCTAACCCAGGAACTTGATAGCAAATTCAAATTTGATATGTTTAAGCTCAGGACATTGAGCTACTCCTTTTAGTAAGGACTCTTTATATATTTCATGTTCGAAAAAGCCTCTTCTGGAACCGTGGTATTTTCTTGCCTCAGCTTTCCTGTAGGCTTTGCTAGTATGTGTATTGGCTGTCTGGTTTTGAAGCAGCAGGGCCAGCTGGGTCAGACCTGGCTGGGGAGAGAGATCGGCATTCAGCGCATGGGGAGGGTTGACTCTTTGATCTGAGCAGGGCCGTGCCTGGCAAGGTGAATGATGACTCCACCTCCCACCGCACGTCTGATAGCAGACCCCCTCATTCTGAAAGGGCAGGATGTCGTCTCGTAAACCAAGTCCTGAACTGGTTCGGGCTTGATTGAGTGATTTGTGACTTTAGAGAACAAAGACTTTTTTAGGTATAAAATGCTGAGCTGGAACTTGGTTCAAGTGTGTTCCTTCTGCATGTCAAGACGAAACTCTGTCTGAGTGAACAGAGGAAAGGACTTTTGAAACTTTCACCAAGCTTGCGGGAGAAAATACCCGAGGGCCTGAATCGAGAGCGCCTCCTGCTGAAGTCTCAGGGACCTTAAACTTTACCCTGTCAGCCGCCGGAATCGCTGTGTCTACTTGCAGGTGAGGCCTCCGTCGAGAAATCCGGAGCCTTTACTTCTATTGCGAGGAGCGCGGACTGGTAACCCTTGTTAACCCTGCGTGTGGGCTGCTGCAGCTAAGAGAGAGTTGCCGCCGCTGAGAGCCTGCCTTAATCTGAACCTTCAGAACCTTCGCTGAATCTGTGTGGGCCGCTGAAGCTAAGAGAGAGTTGCCGCTGCTGAGAGCCTGCCTTAATTTGAACCTTCAGAACCTTCGCTAAATTTGTGTGGGCCGCTGCAGCTAAGAGAGAGTTGCAGCCGATGAGAGCCCGCCTTAATTTGAACCTTCGCTGAATCTGTGTGGGCCGCTGCAGCTAAGAGAGAGTTGCCACCATTGAGAGCCCGCCTTAATTTGAACCTTCAGAAACTTCCCTGAATCTGTGTGGGCCGCTGCAGCTAAGAGAGAGTTGCCGCCGCTGAGAGCCCATCTTAATTTGAACCTTCGGAACCTTCGCTGAATCTGTGTAGGCCGCTGCAGCTAAAAGAGAGCTGTAGCCGCTGAGTGCCCACCGTTGTGCTAGCCTGGTCGAGACCATCCTTTGTCCTGTGGGCCGCCGCAGCTAAGAGAGAGCTGCTTCCACTGAGTGCCCTCCCCCTATGCCACAGTGCCTCATCATGATCTTTCCTGTGGGCCGCCGCAGCTAAGAGAGAGTTGCCGCCGCTGAGAGCCCATCTTAATTTGAACCTTCGGAACCATCGCTGAATCTGTGTGGGCCGCTGCAGCTAAAAAAGAGCTGTAGCCGCTGAGTGCCCACCGTTGTGCCAGCCTGGTCGAGACCATCCTTTGTCCTGTGGGCCACCACAGCTAAGAGAGAGCTGCTTCCACTGAGTGCCCTCCCCCCTATGCCACAGTGCCTCATCATGATCTTTCCTGTGGGCCGCCGCAGCTAAGAGAGAGCTGCTGCCGCTGAGTGCCCGCACCTTTGCTAGCGGTGCCTCATTGTGATCTGTCCTGTGGGCTGCCACAGCTAAGAGAGAGCTTCTGCCACTGAGTGCCCACACCTTTGCCAACTTTGCACCATCGTGATCTGTCCTGTGGGCCGCCGTAGCTAAGAGAGAGCTGCTGCCGCTGAGTGCCCGCACCTTTGCCAACTTTGCACCATCGTGATCTGTCCTGTGGGCCGCCGTAGCTAAGAGAGAGCTTCTGCCGCTGAGTGCCCGCACCTTTGCCAACTTTGCATCATCGTGATTTGTCCTGTGGGCCACCGCAGCTAAGAGAGACCTGCTGCCACTGAGTGCCCGCACTTTTGCCAATTTTACATCATCGTGATTTGTCCTGTGGGCCGCCGCAGCTAAGAGAGAGCTGCTGTCGCTGAGTGGCCGCACCTTTGTAGACTTTGCATCATCGTGATTTGCCCTGTGGGCTGCCGCAGCCGAGATAGAGCTGCTGCCGCTGAGTGCCCGCACCTGTGCCAACATTGCATCATCGTGAATTGCCCTGTGGGTCACTGCAGTTAAGAGAGAGCTGCTGCGCTGTGAGCCAACCACAGAGCTGCACGACGAACGTCATCGCCATCACCAGCCCGGGCAGCCGCTTGCTGCTGCCGCTGAGAGCCCGCCTGCCCCCGAGTGCCCAAATCCTTGTGGGTGCATGCTGCAGACTACTGCAGCCCGGACTTGTGGTTGCTGGGAGTTCACCTGTCACGGCCTCCGCTTCTTCTTTGAGAAACTACATGCTGAGTCCCCTTCCAGTGGCAGGTATCTGGTGTGCAACGGGTCGCATAGGCCCCGGCCTTGAACTCAGTCAGTGCCACGTTCTGGTGAACACGTTGTTGCAGTTTTAAGTCCCTACTGATGTACGTGCATGGTAGCTTGTTAAAATGCTTTGAGAGTCTTGAGTTAAACGTTAGATAAAGATACTATTTTTCTACACCTACTTGAGTTGTGTCCTTTTGTGGTGTCGCTACTGCCTTATTGTGCATGGTCATAAATGCCTCACACAATGCCTCTGAGATAGGCCTAACTGCTTGTGCTACGTTACCACAGGGTTGAGCAGGGGCTTTCAAAGGGGGTAGCCCCCTTGCCCTTACTTAGGAAGAAGGGTCACTATTTGGACATTGGCGCCACCCATTGCCAACTAGAGACCCCCATTTTTAACAAGGACCAATAGTCAGGGCAAGTGGCTCGGAAATGGGGCTCACAACCGGTATACCTAAAAAGCCTAACAAAACATTATTTTGGCTAGACAGGGCTTCCCCGGGGACCAGTGAACGATAAACAGAGCTATTCATTGCACCTGTATCCACCAAGAATTCTTTAGCTGAGCCCTGCAAATCAGCTGTAACATAAGGTCCGCATTGATCCACAGGGATCTGAACTGATCCCTCACCCTGTCCCTGGCTTTCCTAGCCATGTGTTAGCCCCGTCACTTCATCCAAATCGTATTCATCATGGTAATACTGTCGCCCCCTAGGGTCATCAAAATAGTTCTCATTAGAGCGACCTGGCTGTTCCTCACCTCCCTGGCCGCCGTCATGGCGGCCTGCCCCACGACCTCATCCTTGAGAACCCTGTCCTCTAGGGACAGCAACTTTCTGCAACTACGTCGGGCACTCACAGCGCCAGTGTCCCTCCTCCTTACAATATGCACACTGGTTTGGCCCCAGAGGTGCAGCATTTCTGCTAGTGCGAGGCAGCTGTCTGGCTGGACCAATGCCTCGTCCCCTACCGTTCCCCCTGGACGCCTGCTGCATTAACACCTTTATCTTCAACTTCGTATTTTGTTTCTCCACCTTCTCCTCCTCGTTTTCTGTATGCTCATAGTACTGTGCCATACTCAAGATCACTGATGGGGAGGAGGTAGTTCAAGTGCTCTCTGAAGCCTATAACCGAGTTGCGATCTTGGGAAGCAGGTTTGTAACAAATCTGTTAACAAACAATCGGACACCCTTTTCCATTGACAAGTCCTGCCAACTGAAATCCCAAAACACTCCTCCGAACCTAGTAAAAAAGTCAGACACACTTTCATCTTTCTTCTGACGACATGCCGTTAACATGTACGAATCTACTCCTCTAGGTGGAATAAGAGAGTGCATGAAGGTAATAATACGCCATGGCAAAGCTAGTATCTCAGCCTTAGGCTTCTCTTTATCCCATGTCCTGATCTCATCCCAAATGCCACTCAACTCCACGACATGGTCCTGTGTATGCACTTGCCGCCAAATATCCACGGGCACCAATAACCCGAAAAACTTTTCAATGTCTGCCAAAGTCATCACAGTCGATGACGCAGCCTCTGTCAATTCTTTATAATATGCAGTTGGATTTTTTTCTAGGGTCCGGTAACTGAGTCTTAAGAGACAAAACCTCACTCCTTTTCCAATGAGTATAAACCCATTGTTCCTGGACACGGGCCTCCACTTGAAGCCTGACAACAGCATTATGCTGATCTCGCAGCTCCGGTATCTCAGGATGAAAACTAGGGTGCACTTCCCTCATTGGAAACTGGGACGCTGTTGTCGGACTTTGCTGGTGCAACCTACCTCGGTTTCTGATCAACATTGTAACATTACTAAAAACGTTGTTAGGGGCCATGTCAACAGAATACACACGTCCCGGATGTCATAAATAATTTGGGGCGCAACACCTTTGAAACACTGCTCCCACAACCCAATCACAGTAGCTGACATATGCTTAAGGGCATGTTGCTATACAAACAGCTCGTACTCTTTCAACACACTCCACACATCTTCCACAATGTAAACTGGATTCCAGGCCCACTGGGAAGCCTCTTTAGCTACCATCCTTTTCTCTGCATCTCCCACATCAAACCAAATCAACACCCGCCCCATTTGCTCCCGTGCAGTTTGAGTTTGAGTTTGAGTAGGGATTTCTAAAGCGCATAGCTACCCTAGGGCGTCCCAGTCACCCAATCCCTGTCATCCAACTCACGTACAGGCCTCCCAATGCTCAACGAGGTTGGGGGGAGAGGAAATGTGAGGCTGGTGCAATAATCGAAGGGGCAGGCACTAGACTTATTAATGACTGTGTTGTAGGTGTAAGTGATGGGGAGAGGGAAGAAGTTGGAGCAACAGGCATAGCAGAAAGAGCTGCAGTCGCTGTAGACGCAACAGATGAAGCCAAAGAAGAAGGGGGCGCTGTAGCCGAGCCAGCCAGGTCAATAGCAGGAGAATCAGAGACAGAGGCAGGCGAGGCAGAGGACTGGTGTTGTGGTACAGCAGGATATACTTTCTGCAGAGCATATGGAGGTGGAGGTCAAGTATCTAACAGGTCTTCTACAAAGGCATTACCTTCGTCTCGGGCAACATAGGATTTGTCACATTGCAACCTAAACTTCCGGTCAGCACACTCTATGCCCTTCTCTATTTTCTCTCTATCATACGCTATTGCCTTCTGTGTTATCGTCTGCATGTTCCCCCTTCAAGCCTCCTTTTCTGCTCTCATTCGCCTCTGTTTGGCTTCCTTTTGCCATACCTGGTGATAATCAAACATCGACTGCCTACTCTGTTTTTCAAACAATTTATCCTGCAAGAAATTCAATTTCTGTTTGTCAAAGGTACCTGTTAATGGCCACTGTACCTCGGCATTGTCCTTCGCATATTTGTGCCATAATGTACTAAATATAATAGGGCCAAGGCAGTGCTTAATGCACATGTCATAGTTTGGAGTGCCTTCCGGAGGCACAGGTTGCCTCTCCTCCAATCGAGCATCAGCAGAACAGCAACGACACCTCAAACAACACAACTTACTAAAACATGGCATCTTAAAAGGGGAAACAGATTCGCTCTTCATATCAGACGAATAACTAACCAATCATACAACCTCATACAATCCACACTGCTACGCGAGGCTCAACGAATCTTTTACCGCTCCATTGACTAGAAACATTAAGGTGAGCTTAAATCGAAAGATTGGGACCATTTAACATAACGCGATAATCATGCCCTTAAGGTAACCGCGTTTTAAGTTTACAGATTTCCCTTCGAACACCGGCAGTATTGTTACGAATAATTATCGTCGCACGCCTACCATACTGAACCCACTACAGGCATTCGAGAGACATTCTTTTTAAACACAGGTTTTTCCTTGCATGTTAACTTTGGGCACTCTATCACGATCGTTCTACGTTCGGATACTCACAACCTTACCATCTTGGAATCGTTTTTGTTTATGCTTTACAGAGTTCTTGTTGTCAGTGCCTTTAACCATCTAATAATCAGCATCCAAGTTCTTTGTGAAGGTCAGAGTTCTGACTTTGTGCACGCGGATTGCACGTCACCCCAGCATGTACGTTCTAACCTTGAGTACCCTGATATTTTGCACTTCGGTATCAGCACTTGAAACCTTGAGCACAACAGTCATCTTTAAATCAATAGGAAACACCTCACTTTCGACATATCACCTCGAGTCGAAGTAGACACACCAAGTTAAATGTTAATGAACTCACAGTCCTTAACCCAGCACAGTACTGTATAAGTAACCAAAGATTAAATTCAATGCAACAGCATTGCATGTATAAGAAAACAGCCTAACTCAGTCTGTACATATCTTTATGCATAACTAAAAGGTCCTTCTGCACGTCCCGAAAAGCTAAGAGAGCATCAAAGTATATGTGGAATTCATACCATCACTTTGTTAACACGAATAAGCATGTGTAAATAACTTAAAGTTAAAACATTGTTTTTTTCACAGAGGCCCCTGAGGAAGGGACAGGCGTCCCAAAATGCATCGGGCCACCCTCATCAATCGCCGTTCTGTCAATTGAAAACGTAGTAGAATGTAAATATATTTGTGAATCATGAAGCAATGATTGTCACAAACCAGAATGAACATACAAGTTGTTTTGATCGAAAACTTACGAATTAAGAATCAAATTAAAAAAACAGAAATAAGGAACTCACAAAGATTGTGAATAGATTGTGATCATTGTAATTTTTGTTTCAAAAGTTTGTTTGTTGAAATACATAAAAAGTTATGATAACAGGCAAGTTAAAATTTTGTTGATTGATTGAATTACGAGTGCGATAGATTCACCCCAACTGTGCACTAGATATGGTAATGACAGCATGTCATGAACCTACAGTCTCAAGTTAAGATAATTAAACATCGACTGCCTACTCCGTTTTGCAAACAATTTATCCTGCAAGAAATTCAATTTCTGTTTGTCAAAGGTACCTGTTAATGGCCACTGTAGCTCGCATTGTCCTTCGCATATTTGGGCAATAATGTACTAAATATAATAGGGCCAAGTCAGTGCTTAACGTACATGTCATAGTTTGGAGTGCCTTCCGGAGGCACAGGTTGCCTCTCCTCCAATCGAGCATCAGCAGAACAGCAACAACACCTCAAACAACACAACTTACTAAAACATGGCATCTTAAAAGGGGAAACAGATTCGTTATTCATATCAGACGAATAACTAACCAATCAAATATCTTGGTGAAAGTCGGTCCTCAGACCGTACAAAGCAAAGACAAACCAAAAGTCAGTCCTCAGACTGCACCAAAGTTACAAACCAGAACCAACAACACAAGAGCCAATAGTCAAACTCCAAGCAATTTCACCAAGAAGCCAAATCCATTATGTTGCCTGACAGAATGTCCGCTGACACTCTGTTCCCAAATTGGTCCGCAGACCTACCAAGTGCAATCAAACGGTCTGCAGACCATACCAAATAATATTTAAAATGGAGCCATATTCACAAAGAACCAAAGCAAAATCACCTGGTGCGCACAGGTCGAACAAATTTATTCTCCAATGCCGACTGTTCGAACCAAACGGTGAACTCCAAGGGTTTCGCCTTTCAGGACCCAACCGGGATAACCAATGGGCGAGGCACGGCCCGATCAGACAGGCGGGGCAGCTGCGAGAACTAAGCTCTGTCATGTGGGGATCCCCGATCCGCCCATCCGACCTGACGCGGCCCGTCCTCCCCGCTCGTCTGCGGACGAGGATGGGTCAACCGGTGGGTCCCTGTTCGGGTACCAAATGAAGGAAGTGTCACCCAGGTCACTTGCGACCACCTCACAGCCTTCCAAAGAAATGAAGAGCCGGTCAGACATTAGAGAATGCAAACCAAGTTATTTATTAGTATAGCACTGCAGTGGAGCCCAGTCTGACCAGCCTCTTGAGATGGCTGTCGAAGGACTGACTCACCACAACATGACATAAGATATGAAACATTTCAAATCTCTAAGAACACGCCCAGACTGGAAAATTCCAATCCAGGCACTAGCATACAAAGGGCGCACAGAAGGATGAGCTATAGTCCGGGGACGGGTACATGTTATCTTCACTCGAAGGCCACTTCACCCATGCTCGCCATTAGAGTGAAGGTGGGAACGAGTCTATCTAAAAGCTAAGGTATGCTACAATAGAGAGTACGTTCATTAGTGCAACTGAAATCGGCCTTGGAGAAACACGAGCAAAGGTGCATGGTCGACAGTTTTCTGCTGAGGCAAGCAGTACAAGGTAGGAGCTCAGCTTCGATCATGAAACAGAATGGCGGTTACTAATAAAATGGTGCCATGAATGCTAACTAAAGACAAAATAAAACATGAGCAAGGGGACAATAACATTTTCAATTCTAACATACTTGTGTCACTGAAGTGAGGCCTACAGGCTCACTCTTTTAAAGTTCAGCTGCTGTGTGCATAGCTCTCCTTTGTCTGACACTGGTTTGGCGTAGAGTGCTGTGAAGTGTGTGTGTGGTTCACATGTGCTGGGTGTATGCGTGCCATTGAATGGTACAATACATGACGGATATACTGCTGTGCAGCGTGTGTATGTTATATGCATGTGCTGGGTATATGTGTCCTGTAAAGGGCATAATACATGGAAAACTCTGGGTTCCATTTTAGGAGACCCAGAGCTGACTGGAGGAACGTGGGGAGAGGAGGTAGAGGAATCCTTCCTCAGACAGATTTGTGTATTGCTGCATTCCTGTACACTGGGTGGGACACACTGAAGGAAGGGAGAGCCAGGCTGTCCAGTACACTTCAAAGGGTGCTATTTGATTCGGAGAGAGGTCATTGGGGGTAGGAAATGGGGCTGATAAGAGAATCTTAAAGAGTAGGGCAGAGGCCCTGGGTTAGCCTTTTGATACACTCATCACTGTGGCTGACATCCAGCAGTGTATCTCTAGTCACTCCTATGGCATAGGTTGTAGGGCTATCAGGTTTGGAGTCGCTCCTGCTGTGAATGAAAGGCAGGGCCGAGGAGAGGGTACTTCAGAAGGAGGCAGACCCTCGGCATCAACTTCAGAGTCTCAAACTGTAAATCACATTTGATGCCAGGAAATGGACTATAAAAAGGGGAGTTTGAGCCCCCCACGATTGTCAGCTGTCAAGCTGCCATTTGGGCTAGCTCTGCTAAATGTCTTCCTGTGACCAGGACTGGGGGCCAAGGCCTGCTAGTCGCTCACCTGGGTGAGGGGACATCACCCTGGGAATCCAAAACCACATGCCCTTGGAGCCAGGTGTACCAGTGCCTGCCTTCTTGCCAATGCCAGTTGTGACCTGTGAGGGAGAGGAGAGCATATGAGGAAGCAATGTTGAGTGGGGGGGCCTGGCGACTGGATCCCCGTAGCAAAGTCTTTGTCCATCTGCAGGGAGAAGGAGGCGACCCTGTATGCCAGAGGAGAATGGCCATGAAGTGAGTCGTGACCGTTGCTGTACTGATCGGGTCGCTACCCACATAGAGTTACCAGGTCAGTGACCCTGTATGTCATGTGGTGCCACTTGAAGAATGCTCCTGTTCTGCTTGGCCTCTAGCCCGTATGTGGGACCAAGTCAGCAATTCCATATGCCACGAGGGGCTGCCATAAAAATTGCTGCTGTTCTGATCGGGCTGCAGCCCTTGTGCCAGGGGACCCTGTATGTGGGGGGGGGGGGCAGCATCTCGGTACAAGGCAAGGTGTGTAGTGGGGTCTGGCAACCCACTCCCCCATCATCCCCCAATCCACTAGTGGGGAAGAACTTGAGAAGCTTAACAGCATTGGAAGAGCAACAATTGGCCATTGCAGAACTGCATGTGAGAAACTTAAGGACACACAACCACAGCCCTCCAGGGCTGCACGTATGACCTTCTGGAGGCAGCCACTACAGCTTCAGCGCCTGCAAAGGGAGCACATTAAGCGACTCGGGTGGCTCAGATCCTGATGGTGCAGGTAAGACTAATTGACGGGCCAGACAGCCCGGGGGACCTTACCTGCTAGATAGTGCTTCAGCCTTGGAACACGTTTGACTTTTGAGTCAAAGTGGGACTCCTAACACTCATACTACTAGTGGGGTATTACCGCTAGGAGAGGGGTGTGAAACTCATGGACCAGTATGAAACACTAGAGCCCTGTCCTCAGGGGACTTTGTGTATTGCTTGATAATGTTGTATTTTTCCCTGTGTTTATATAAATTCTGCTTTTTCCTTAAAAGCCAGTATTGGACTGTACAATCATTTGTTGTTTATTGCTGCTGCTGAACGTATTTTGATTTTTAGAGGTGAGCCTGTGTTTACATCCCTTTGTCTACCCACCAGCTAAACCCCCCCCCTCCCCCCACCACCCCCAAACACACACTCAGAAGCCTTGGACACATGGTACAGCTGAAAGTCAAATGCTGAATTGGCACTTGTCCCAGTTGTTCAGGATCCATAGTAGGATGGGGCCTGGGACATCAGGAGTAAAGGCCTCAACCCCACGGGTGGGCCCAGTAGCTCCTTCATGCCCTGTGATCCTCTAATCGGGGGTTGTGACAACTAACCTCTACTAATGTCGCAACTTACCACCCAGCCTTTTCACTCTGCTAAACTGCACACCTCAGTGTTCACAAGCACCACCCCATGCACAATCAAGACTATCCTTCATTTTTTATTTTAGTTGTGCTTTACATTTATGCCCTCCTGCTTGATCTCTGAGGTTTACTCTCTCTGCATGCTTTCAAAGCTGTAAATCTCAAATACATTGACAATCATAAACCAGTCCCGCCTGCTTCTCTTTCCTCCACACACTTTTGGTTAATGTATAATATGAAATAGATATATCAGTCAGTCAATAAAGCTTTATTTCAGCAGTTTTCAACCATAAAAGCAGAGTACAAAAGACAATATAAAATCTAAAAGTTTAAAACTATTGGTCGAATGGATAATATAAAGCTTTACATAAGACCAGGTTAAAAGTACGAGTGGAGTCAAAATACAAATAGGACATATTATAAGATATTAAAATGGCAATAACAATAAAAATGGGGAAGGAAGTATATAGCGAACACCAATTAACAAAGATATTTAAGAGCAAGGGATACTTATCATTCATAGCAGTTGTTATACAGCAACCTAACTACAGGGACTTTCTAGAACCTTAATCCTAGCTCTGCGAGTGCACCACATTAAAAACAGAAACCTTGAGGTGGCAAAGGCAATCAATGGGGTAGAATCATATTTCAGGATCCTATATACTGCTAAGTAGTTCCTGAGACCCAAGTTGTTACATAATTGCCGAATCCACCTTGCTCTGGCTTTTTTATAAAGGGGGCAGATTAACACAACGTGGAAATAGATATATACCATTATCATTGCATGATGTGCCGTGTTCCTTTTGTCTTGACTTCGCAGCTGATCATGCCCTAGTGTACCGCTCCTTTTGTTCCGCATACCTATCATACAAATCTAAAGATGGCAAATGAGTTGTGGGGCATTTTGGGCTTTGAGTCAATGCCATCATGAGTCACATCCACCCACTTATTGTGAACACCCAAAAATCGATATATTCATATTAACAATATACCTTTCCAAACATCTTGATTGTTGACGAATGCACAGCATGTGCAACTGGAACAGTCTGAAGCTGTTGCAGCAGATAACTTTTCCTCAATAAGTAGACAGTGTTTTCTAGAAATGCCATTGCTCTTCAATTAATACAGATACAAATAACTGCCTGACCGATCTCACATAGTCAGGAGTAAGGCAGCCAAAGGGTCTTGACTGATGAATAATGACCAATACTCTGTTTTGATATACGTCTTGGTAACTCTTCAGCAATGCAAGTATTAAATATAGACTATTAACACAATTATCCTCATATCCTCAGCTTCATAAGGTCAATGCTGTCAACACATTAACCCATCACACACATGTAAAACTTTCAAGTTCCACATCTTGCCGTGAAAAGACCTAAAAGCTCTTTTTCACTTTTGCCTGGCTGGTTGTTTCCACCCTATAATAATAATTTCAGTTTTGTAGCAGCTAGAAAAATATTTCACAGGTTCTTTTGAACAGTTAGACAAATTGTTAGAAATGAGGGTCTCTAGTTGGCAAGGGCTTGCACCTTTGTCCAAATAGGGATCCTTCTTCCTAGTCAGGATAAGGGAGTTACACTCCTAAAATAACTCCTGCTCACCCACTTGGTAGCTTGGCTCGAGCAGTCAGGCTTATCTCAGAGGCAGTGGGTAAAGCATTTGCACATAACCAATAGTAATACAGTGTAAGCACTACAAAAGGACACCACACCAGTTTAGAAAAATATCCAGTATTTTTATATACTTAAGACAAGACAAAAAATTATAAAAATCCACAATACAGTACTTAAAAATCCTCAGTTATCAAAATAACCTTGAAAAACAGTTCCTTGATGTCGATAGCTCTGTCCGGGGCTATCACGGCGTAGTGAGCAAACAAATCCAAACAGTTCTGGCTGACTGCAGCGTTGCAGGCCAGCTACGGTGTCGGGAAACCCGCAAACAGAAATGCAGGGCGTCGGCGGCCTCTCGTTGAGCTTCCGAAAGCATGGCGTCCGCAGGCGTCGGTTTCAGAGGTCGGTGCAGGAGACGTCGGGCCCTCGAAGTCACACGCATTGCAGATCGTACTCCTCTCTGTTGAAGTCAGAGGAGCGCTGGCGTCGGGTGCTGCGGTGCGAAGTGCAGCAGTGCGGCATGAGATGCCCTCAGGTCACGGTGTGAGCAGCGGCTCGGTGGTGGCATCAGATGGCGACGTCGGTAAGATCAGGGTCGCGGTGTGAAGTGAATG
The DNA here is from genome assembly GCF_964261635.1 of Lissotriton helveticus. Taxonomy (NCBI): domain Eukaryota; kingdom Metazoa; phylum Chordata; class Amphibia; order Caudata; family Salamandridae; genus Lissotriton; species Lissotriton helveticus. The sequence goes on from NC_136057.1 coordinate 1,424,149,497, forward strand.
CAGCGCTCGTCGCGGTGCTGGCAGGTCACGGTGCAAGCAGCGTCGTCGTCGTTGCTGAAGCGCTGTTGTCGGCTGACGAACTGGAGTCGATGACACCGGCGACGGTGGGCCAAGGTTGCGGTGCGGGATGAGGGCGGTGCCTCGTCTAACTTTACTAGCAGTGCCCTCGAAGCACGGTGCAAGCAGCGGCGTCGATTTCAGCGTGGATTGGCATCGTCAGGGATACCAAGGCGTCGTCGTGAAGAGAGGTGGTGCGGAGTGCGGGCCCGCAGGTCGCGGTGCGAGCAGCGGCTCGGTGGTGTCATCAGCAGGCATCTTCAGTGAGACCGGGTCACGTTGCGGCGGTGCCCTCTGTGGTGCCGTCAGGACCCGGAGTAGGTAGTGGTGTCGTGGACGCTGTCGGGTTGCTTTTTCTTCTGTTGCAGCACTAAACACACAGTCCCCAGTGCTGAGGGCAGAAGAACGAAGTCTTTGCTGTTCTTGAGACTTTTTGAACAGGGGGCAAGCCCTACCTCAAGCCCTTGGAGAAACTCACAAAAGTAGATTTCTGAAAGTTCAGTCCAGTCCTTTCACTGCCCAAGACAGAAGCAGCCACTGCAGGCCAACACAGCAAAGCACACAGCAAAGTGTTAGTTCCTCCTCACAGCTTTTTCCAGCTCTTCCTCTTGGCAGTCGTCTTAGTCCAAAAGAGTTCTAAAATTCTGGTGTCTGGGCCCCAATATTTATACCACCTAATCCTTTGTTCTCTGAAGGCAGAGAGTGTCTGTACCTAGTCCAAACCAGTTCTGGGTGCAATCTGCCATTGCACAACTTCCTTTGTCAGTGTGGGCCAGGGTAATCAGACGCACCGCAGGAGGTGGAGCCAGCATTGTGGAAGGCAGGCACAGACCTATTCAGGTCCAGATGTACTCCTCTCACCACTCCCAATGCTGATAGGTCTATTCAGCCTAGTGCTGACTCACCCTGTCTCCTGGAGCCACCCCAGCCCCTGTCACTCACAAACCAGACATGCAATACACAACCTAGCAGAGGCAGGCTGGGTGGTTAGGCAAGAAAATACCTACTTTCTAAAAGTGGTATTTTCAAACACAGAATATTAAAACCAACTTCACTAAAAGATGTATTTTATCATTCTGAGTTCAGGCATATTAAATTTGTTTTTCTACCATGTCCCCTGGGTCAGTTAGGATTATAAGATGTTATAATCAAACTGCCCATTCTGGCCTAAGGGTACAGGTAGCCTTGCAATAGTGAAAAACGAAATTGGCTGTAATTCACCACCAGGACATGCCACACACACAAGGGCATGTCCTACCTTTCACCTACAATGCACCCTGTCCACAGGGGTACCTTGGGCCTACCTTAGGGGTGACTAACATGTAGAAAAGGGAAGGTTTAGGGACTGGCAAGTGGGTGCACTTGCCAAGTCGACATGGCAGTCTCAGACTGCACACAGGCTCTGCAATGGCAGGCCAGAGTTACACTTTACGGGCTGTTTGTGTGGGTGGCACAATCCAGTGCTGCAGGCCACCAACAGCATTTGATTTATGGGCCCTGGTACGTGCAGTGCCCTTTGCTAGGGACTGACACATAAATCAAATAGGCCAATCATGGAAACACCAATCCATAACACATTTTACTATAGGAGCACTTGCACTTTACCACTGATCAGCAGTGAGAAAAGTGCGCAGAAACACCACGCCAGCAAAAATAGAGTAAAAACCGGGAGGTCAGGAAGCAAAAACTCAGGGGAAACACGCCAAAAGATGCCAAGTCTAACACAAATACAATTTCATGGTCAAGTAAAATTGTGTCTAACTGTTATAGTAAATGTATCACAGTGTCAGATACTGCTGGAGTGTCAAGACCTGCTTGAGAGGTCTGCTAGGGTTTTGCATATAACATTTGGGGCACCATTCACAGCAGGGAAACGGAATGGCAAAGCACTTTGTGTGCACCACTGGCTGGTTGTTGAGCACTCATCTTTTGTTCTACCAGATTTCTGTGTCTGAGTTTCTTGCGCGTACAGACTGCCTAAAACTGGATTTTGGTTTTAGATGTGAGAAGACACTACTAGGACTATCATAGTACGCTCTTCATGCACACCCGGGTCTTAATATCTGTATGAAGTTGGCTCTTTATGTGATATACCAAAAAGTAGGATATACCGTGTAAAGAGTCCAGGGGTTCCCTTATGAGTAAATAGGGGCTTGCTATACAATCCCAAAGTGCTCTATTAGGGGTAGTATGGTTGAGCAGCCTTAGGCTTAACACAGAGGAGTACAAGATATTAGCAAATACACACAATGATTAATAAATGACACAAATTACTCAAAAAGGCATCAGGGAAAAAATCATTCTGGTAAGTACCTTTTTAAATATACATTCTTTTCACTTTAAAAAGTGTACACTGTGCAATTTCTGAGTTTTGCAATGTTATCCTGTGAGAAGTTGGCCTGGCATATGATGTCCACTATTCTAGTGGGCACCTTGCACCAGTCCAAACGACCCTTATTGATGGTAGGTTTGAAGTCAACCTTATAAAAAGCTATCTTAGTGGTAGCTGTGGAGAGCAGCCTTCAGGCTAAGACTTAGAGGCGAGTTAAGCAAGTTGTTTTACCAGTTATACGGCCAGATTCATCAAAGTAAAATCGTCTCACAAAGGGCCAGATTCTGAGAATCGGCCCTTTGCGAGCGCTATTTTTGCATTTGGGATTCATCATCCCAAATGCAAAAATCGCAATTACAGAACTCGCTAAATTGCGAAGAATCGCATTTAAGGAATCTCAATTAGAGATTCCTTAAATGCTATTCATGAACCTTTTTAAAATTGCGAATTCGCAATATGCGGCCGCTATTTACCGCGAAGTGTAACTTCGTGGTAAATAGCGAAAACTTAGAAAAATGCACTTTAGTGCATTTTTCTAAGTTGTATGTTACACCCACACATGTCCTTTGGAAATGTGTGTGCGCAACACCTGTGTACATTTGCATTTCAGGGGTGCTACAGGGTGTCCTTTGGACACCCTGGCACCCTTGAAATCGCTTCCTTATTTGCGATTCGCTAATTGCTAATCGCAAATAAGGAATGACTCCCCATTCATTCCTATGGGCCTTGAGGCCCATAGGAATGAATGGGAAAGCCATTCCCTATTTGCGATTATTTGCGATTAGAAATTAGCTAATCGCAAATAAGGAAGCAGTAGAAACCGCAAAATTAATTGCGATTAATTGCGATTTCTACATGCATCCCATTTTGCGAGTCTTTAATAGCGATTCCGTACTTATCGCAAAAGAGGACAATGATGAATCTGGGGGATAATCTCTTGAATGATCAAATGAAAGTACACCACACAAGGGATATATCAAATATATATGTATTTATTCTAAACACAACCCCTCTGGACTCTTTATTAGGTCAGAGGTTAAAGTACAATACAAGGAACTTAATTAGCATACGATAAGTTGCACAGTATACGTTATGCCCTAGGGGCATCACAAGCCATACACTAAAATAGTGGTATAAGAACCACGTGAGGCATAGAAGCCAGGCCTAGGGCCTGTAGAACCGCTGGGGATGCCGAACCAAGGAGTACCGACGGATAGAGCGGTGCTTCCCTTTTCCTGAGCCGTGGCCAGGTGGGGTGAGGTCTTTCCCTCTTACAAGTTCGTAAATACTTGAAGGGAAGTACGGAGAACGACATGAACACCTAGCTAACCAGGTGATCTCTGTATCTTTTGTTTGTTTTTTGATTTTCACATTTATATGCAGTAGCTATCAGTTTATATTGGTCCTGAAGAAAGCATTGACAAGTTGGTCTTTGAATGCTGAAACATGTCGACCACCTAGAACATTCAGGCAGACCATAATATAGTGGCTGCTACTGACTACTTTTTAATCTGGGACAAGTGGGTAACACCAGAATAAAGTTATTAGTACCCCATTATCCTATTTTAAAATCACTTTTTTGTCTACACTTTTTTGACCACTGCAACATTAGTCACCACCTTTTTTTGTTAAAATGCTCCACACGATTTGAGTGGCGAGACCTTATTGTGACCCAACTGATCGGCGGTGGGTGTCCTTTTCACCATCTGGACCCCCATCCGTGAAAGTTTAAGGGCTATCTTGGTTATGGTCTTGTGGGAAACCCAAATGATGAAGGGCGGCTCCATGTGGTGACTAATGGGCATCCTCTCTTGATCATTGTGGGGATGACCTTAGTTAAGAGATACACAGTTTGATAGGTTGCTTCCAGTGTTTTTTGCATTCTGCATATTTGTCCTTGTCAGACCCTCCAGTACAATTTGTTGTTATGAACCGCTGGGGAAACCAGGCACCACCCAAGGTAGGGACACAGGAGATCCACCGGGGACACGTGCAGTGTCTAAACTCAGCCGCGAATCACCATTGACTTTCTATGGAGAACGAACATGTTACAATTTTAAAGATTAAGGTCACTTAGAGGTGAACTACGATGGAACCCTTTTAGACTAGGACATTTCGAGAGTCAAGACCCACGGGAGCACTGGAGTGCTCGTGTTACCTCACCCAGGGAAGCCGGCTGCATAGGTGTCTTTTGGTGTCGGGTTTCGTCATCGATTCCTATGGAGAGCTGCGGAGAAATGCTGCAGGCGACCAGAGGAAAAGTGTCCGGGTGGATCCAAGGGTGGATCGGAGATGTGAAGAACTGAAAGCAAAGGGGACATAGTCTGGGTCACTAGCCAGTGACCAGGATGGCGACAGGAAGATGCAAGGCTGATGTCGGGTGCTTTCAAGTGAAGCAGGTGAAGCTTGACTCTTCAGCCACGAGGACCAGGAGGTGTCGAAGATGACCAGGAGCTGGATTCAAGCTGTCCCACAAAGGATGTTGAGTGCTGCAGCGTCAGAATCCGGATTGGACCCAACAAGCCTTGGCAACAGCAACCTACGCAAGATGACAAGATTGGCTTCGGTGCAGACCAGCAAGGTCTGAGGGACTCACCCTTTGGAGGGGAGTCAGAGCTTGTCTGGAGCAACCAGGAAAGCTCAAGAAACAAAGGATTGTCCTTTGTGGGGGCCCACTAGCCAACGGACTAGGATCCCCGAAGGAGCCTCGAGCTGCGGGGAAGAAAGGGGACTCACGGGTCACTCGTGGAGTGCTGGCCTCTGTACTTCGGTGCAAAAGGTGCTCGGGGCAGGGGCTTCAAATACCCCAATGCAAAACTTTGGGAAGTAGGTTCAGTCGCAAAAATGCAGGATGTCCAGGAGTTCCGGTCCCACGTCTCTCGTGTCAGCTACAGGTCTCAGCTCTGCTGGAAACTCGTGTCAGCTTCAGAGATGTCTGGAAGAATGTGTCCTGTGTTGCAGATTCTTCGGGATCCGGCGGGAGCCTCGAAGATGCAGACTGGCAAAGATGCTTCTTTGGTGCCTGTTTGAACAGGGGGGTCACTCCTTGACCCCAAGGGAGATTCTTCAGTTTTTCAGTCGAAATGAAATGTCGAAGGTCCAGGATTTTTTCTTCAGAGTTTCGTCCAGGGTAATCTAAAGTTCTAGGGACTGGGTTCCTATACTTATACTAAGTTTAGGGGTTGGGCTAACTCCAAGGTCCCACCTATGGGTGGACCTGGGGAGGGGGTGGTTACACCCCTTCCCCTTTGACCAGTTTCGTGCCAGAGCTGGGCCTGAGTGTCCCAGAAACAGGTTTGAACTTGGAAATGCATGGAGCACCTTGTTTGCCCCAGACAGTGTCTGAAAAGCATTCACTGAATGCAACCCACTCTGCCCCAATACACTAAAGCCTGGCACCTCCCCAGACAGGAAACCTATTGTCCAGGCCTCCCCTGCAGGAGTTTCGTCCATCAACAGGAGGTCAGACTCGTGTCTGTGGCAGCAGCACCCATTTTGTGATGCTGGGGCTCTGTTTAACTTTAACCGGGGATACCAGTGTGTACATCTCTTTTCCCTCTTGAAGGGTGGAATGCTACCTCAGCCGCCAGAACTGGCGGAGGGGGGTGGGGGGGGGGGGTAGTATTCCAAATCGTTTGACACCTTACACAACATGTTTTGATAGAAGCCAAACTAAGGTTAGCATTTACCACGAGGATTATAATGCACATAAGAGTATATGGTATGGCTATGTCATAGAATAGCTATAAGGAGATATTTCTGAAAGCTGCAGAGGGGCTCAGCTCATGCTAGGGCACCTTCTCACACAAAACCAAGCACTCTGTCTCCAGGATTGTCAAGGCCTTCCATAGGAGTGACTTATTGGTTAATATGTGTCTATGTGTAAGGGTAGATATAGGTATACTATATCTAAGTAAGGGGTGCTTACACCACCTTACACAGGCTGTAAGTACAGACCGTGGTGTCATTTTGGAAGGCTAACCAGGGGTGGCACAATACATGCTTCAGCCCCTGGTAGGCCTCTGGGGTCCCTATGCCCTGGGTACCTAAGGTACCATATACAGGGACCATTAAGGGTGACCCAGTAGCCAATCTGGTATGTACCTAAAGTACATGCAATCAATTTAGAGAGAGAACAGCTAGGCTGTGGTCCTGATTAGCAGGGCCACAGCCATACTAAAGTCGAAAATCAAGTGAAACACAGCAAAAAGTGGGGGTAACCATAGGAAGCAGACCCTACTCTCCTACACAACCCCCCCCCCCCAACGCAGGGACATTAAACTGACCTTGACCAGTTGAGTCTTCATGTTCTAAGTGGAAATATCTGGAGAGTCCATCTACATTGGCATGGTTACTCCCAGGTCTATGTTCCACTGTATAGTCCATCCCCTGTAGGGAAATGGACCACCTGAGTAGTTTGGGATTTTCACCCTTCATCTGTTATAGCCATAAGAGGGACTTATGGTCTATCTGAACTGTGAAGTGAGTGCCAAACAAGTATGGCCTCAACTTCTTCAGAGCCCAAACCACATCAAAGGCCTCCCTCTCAACAGCTGACCAACGTTTCTCTCTAGGGGTCAGCCTTCTGCTAATAAAAGCGACTGGCTGGTCCCGACCTTCATCATTCAATTGTGACAGCACAGTCCATACTCCCAACTCATATGCATCTGTTTGGACAATGAATTATTTGGAGTGGTTAGGACTTTGCAGAATTTGCGCAGTGCACATGGCCTGCTTCAGGTCATCAAATGCCTTTTGACAGCTGACTGTCCACGGAACTTTCTTAGGCATTCTTTTAGACGTTAAGTCATTCAGGGGTGTCACTATGGAACCATACCCCTTGACAAATCTCCTATAGTACCCAGTCAGGCCCAAGAAAGCTCTGACCTGAATCTGGGTGGTTGGAGCAACCCAGTCCATTATGGTCTGGATTTTGATCTGCAATGGTTAAACCTGGCCTCCACCTACAAGGTGGCCCAGGTACACAACCTAACTCTGCCCTATCCGGCACTTAGTAGCCTTGATAGTTAGGCCTGCTTTTTGCAGGGCTTCCAAAACATTTTTCAGGTGGATCAGGTGAATCTCCCAGGTGGAGCTAAAGACAGCAATATCATCAAGGTAAGCTGCACAGTAGTCTTACAGGTCTGTTAGGACTTTATTCACCAACCTTTGAAATTTGACAGGTGCATTTTTCAGACCAAAGGGCATTACCACAAATTGATAATGTCCACTAGTGGTTGAAAAAGCTGTTTTTGGCTTTGCATCACCAGCTAGTGTAATCTGCCAGTAGCCAGCTATTCGATCAAATGTGCTCAGAAATTTGGTGGATGCCAACTTATCTATGAGCTCATCGGCTCTGGGTATTGGATGGGCATCAGTCTTAGTGACTGCATTGAGACCTCTGCAGTCTATACAAAACCTCATCTCTCTCTTACCACTCTGGGTGTGAAGTTTTGGTCTAAGACTACTGGACTAGCCCAAGGGCTATCTGAAGGTTCAAATACTCCCAATTCCAACATTTCTGGACTTCTGTCCTGATACAGTCCCTGACATGATCAGGTTGCCTATAAATCTTATTTTTAACAGGCAGACTGTCCCCAGTGTCCACTTCATGAGTGCACCAGGTAGTCTGACTTGGAGTCAGTGAAAACATATGTCTGTATTGTTGCAGAACTTGTCTGCAGTCAGTTTGCTGCTGGTCAGTGAGGCTGCCTGCCAAGGCTACTCCATCAACTGACCCATCATCAGGGTTCTGAGAGAGCAGGTCTGGGAGAGGGTCACTCTCTTCCTCCTGTCCATCATCAGTAACTATGAGCAAGCCTATGTCTGCTCTGTCAAAATATGGTTGCAATCTGTTGACATGAAGCACCCTATGAGGGCTCCTGAAAGTTCCAAGATCTACCAAATAGGTAACCTCTCCCTTCTGTTCAACAATAGTGTGGGGTCCACCCACCCACACTTTCTGTCCTGGCTGGTAAACAGTCAGTACAGCCTTTTGATCATGCCAGGCTCTCTGTAATTTCTGGCTAGCCTCAAGGTTTTTGGATGCCCTTTTCATGTACTCAGCCGTCCGGGAGCTGAGACCAAGTACATAGTCCACAATATCCTGTTTAGGGGGTTTGAGAGGTAACTCCGATCCCTTCTTCACCAGACAAAGTGGTCCTCTAACAGGGTGTCCAAACAAAAGTTCAAATGGGCTGTAGCCAACCCCCTTCTGTGGAACCTCCCTGTATGCAAACAAAAGGCAGGGTAGCAGGTTATCCCATCTCCGCCTGAGCTTTTTAGGGAGACCCTTAATCATACCCTTTATGGTCTTGTTACATTTTTCAAGTAGACCATTGCACTGTGGATGATATGGTGTGGTGAACTTGTAGTTTACTCCACACTCCCCCCCCCCATTGAGCGCCTGATCGTTCTGTGCCGGTGAGGCCGTTGTTGGGAACCTCCGGAGGTCTGTAAAGTCCTACATTTGGGAACTGTTTGGGGGCCCACGGTGGAGTGCGGGGCGGCGAAACTCACAAAATGGCTACCAACAACGTGGGGGGTGATCCGCTCTGCACCGACGAACCTTGCTGGCTGGATTGCGCGGAGGCCTGGGCGTGTGCTCGAGCGCCCACGCTCGGAGATGTCCTGGACGCCTTGATGTCCTTGTACGCTGTCTTGGCCCCCGGTGCTCCTACCGACCCCATGCGGCCCGCCGCCATTTTGGGTCGCCGCTCTTTCATGCACCCCTATCGTCCTGATGCCTCCATTGCTTTGCCCCCTTCGGCTGCGCCAGGAGTTGCTGCCGCTGTTCTTCGGCCGCTTGGTGGGCCGGTGGCTTTTGAACCTCCGCTTTCTCACCGCCCGGACTTCGAGGACTTGCACACGACGCGGAGATCTGCTCCTTCCCGAACAACTGGGAACTATGGTGGACCGCTGTTTGCTCCCGCTTCGATGGATTCGAGCTTTTGTCCTGGTGGGGTACCTTTGCATTGTCGAACTGCGAAACTGGACTCCGGCTTGCTTTTGCTTGCCCTGTCGTTGCTGCTACAATTGACTTGCTTCATTGACTTTTTGTATTCCATTAGTATGGTGGCTCTCCCTAATCTACATCACTGCCGTAACCCTGGTCAACATTACGATTATTCTGTGCTGGGTGGTCCGCTTCATGTTATCCTTTATTGGGTTGGTTTCGTGATTAGGAAGGGCTGGGGGTAAGTTGCATAACACTGATAGACTGCTGGTTTACCTGTCCGTTGCACTGATGCTTGTACTCTCGACATTGTGAAACGTTAAAATTTCCCCCTCCCCCCCCTGCGGGTTTTTGCTGTATGTGAAGGTGTAGTACTGATTTGAAAATTATTCATTTGCTGGTTGGGGGAGGGTCGTAGCCGAGTATGTTTGTTCATATCCTCTGGCTCCTCCCTCACATCTTATTTTTGTTTCATATTCCCTCTCCTCCTTCTTTTTTGTCTCCTTATTCTACTTTCTTTCTTTCCTATATTTCGGGTTTCGGATTAGGGCGACAGGCACGCTGTTTGGAGGGTAGGCCGTAGCCTTCTGCAGGGGTGCGGGGTGGGACGGGTGGGCGGGGTCTTTCAGATGTTTCTTTTTTGGTTCTATGGCCCTTTTCTATCCCTTTATAGCGGTGCCGCTTCTGTCCTCGCTTCTCTGGCATGAGTGGGTTGGGGTCTGTCGCTATGCCACTTTTATCAGTTTCGATGCTCCATCGCGACTGCCATACCCTTCTTCTCGTCAGCTCTCTACTTTCTTCTGTATTATTAGCCGCGGGATGCCTGGCCCGGGGTGGCGCCCATCTTGCACGATTGTGTTTCTCCTTTTATATTTCTTTTTCTTTGTTCCTCCTTTTTCCCCTTTCCCTGTTCTTGCCCTTATTGGTTTCCTCCCCTCTGTTTCCCCCCTATTTTTCCCCCTTTCCCTCCCCCCTCCCCTTCCCTCCCCCCCTCCTTTTTCCCCAGGCTCGTATAGCGAGTAGGTTTCGATCGTGCAGTTTATCTGCTCCCCTTGCCTTCGTTAGCGTGTTATTGGGTGGGGGGCATGAAATGCTGGTAGTACTTGTATGCTTATCTAATATATTTTGCGTTTGTTTTGTGCTACGGCCGACTCGTGTCTTCACGTCCGCCTCACCCCCCCCCTCCTCTTCCCATTTTGGCGTTGGTGTATTTCTGTTTATTGTTTTTCCCGTATTTTATGAATCTGCCATGAGCCTTGTCCCCTATTATAAAATGGACCTCATTGATCCTGATATTGGGCCGTTAATGTCGCTTGTCCTTTCCTTAGCATTGTTTTAAATATGTTTGCCTGCCTGCCAGCTGGCCTTGTGTCGCTTATTTTGACTTTTTGATCATTCTTTGATTTGTGGCCGGCCGGATTGGTTGTGGGCCCACGCATGTATATCCTGTTGATGCAAATAAAGGTTTTCAAAAAAAAATAAAATAACATATAATGCATAAAATACATACAGTGATAAATAATGACTAAAAGTACGCAACTAGTGCTTCTAAAATACGCCTACCCCGGTGTACCTAACCTAAGTCTAGTACAAGAGAAGAAGTAAGTGAGGTGTAGCTTAAGTTTAGTATTCTTTGCCAAGAATCTCTCCAAGAATTCTCTACGGGTCTGATCAGCTCCGTACCTTGGTTTTAGAATGAAGGAGGTCTTGTATCTCTCTCTCAGGACTCGATTTCCCAGCAACCCGCAAGGGTAGCCTGGAAACACTGGAGCTGGATTTCTCGGCAGGAGAAAAGACAGCGTCTCTCAGTGCGTCAGCTGGAGGGTCGGCTTCCTTCAACACTTGCTGCCGAAGGGTTCGTCGGGCAAGTAGATAGTCGAACTGCTCCAAACCACTGTGTGTTTGTCTGGGCAAATGTAGGCATATTTATACCTTGAAGGTGCAGAGTTTGACGCATGATTGGACATAATAACGTCATCAAAGACTCAGTTCTTTGAAAACTCCATGATTTCCTAGATAAATTAGTATTCAGGCAAGGGGAAGTTCCTAGCTGCTGAAGGCGGGTTTTTCTAAGAAATCGTTGTTGATTCTCGGAACTTAGTGGATGTAGCCATGCCGTTTTTGGGCTGCATAGGCTCAGTCTAAATATGGTAATGATTTCTATGCCTATATAAGGATCGGGTAATTTATAACTATATATGGGCATGAATCGGGAAAATTACACTAGGGTCCTAGATTCCTACACAACAACAGGAGCGATAAAACTCCTTTGTGTCTTCAGACATGTGGGGCCAGTGAAAGTGAGGGACAATTCTGTCCCAAGAATTGTTCTGGCCCAGGTGTCCTGCTAAGGGAATATCATGGGCTAATGACAAAAGGAAGCCCCTGAATGCCAAAGGTATGACCAACCTCCTGGAAGTACCAGGTTGGGGTTCTCTACTCTCTGAATACAGGAGCCCTTCATCCCAATAGATTATATGGGTACCACTAGCACTCTCAGCAGCCTCAGCAGCAGCTTGCTATCTGAGGGGTTCAAGAGAAAGGCAGCTCAACTGCGCCTGACTCTGATCTGCCCTGGAAGGGCCCCCTGTCCCTAAGAACTCAACCCGATCAGGTTTAAGCTCCTCTGGGACAGTTCCTTCTTCAGGCTCACAACCAGCTTCCTCAGAAGGCTGATCCTCACTCTGAGTCAGGGGGGAGGCACTGCCTTAACCCTACTGCACCTTTTCCTGGGAGGCAACTGGTCCATTATTCCAGAATCCTGTGCCTGTTCAGTGTTAGACTTTTTGACCTGTGACCTAGTCACTGCAAGGACATGTGCTGAGATTCCTAACGTTTCTGCATGGGTCCTATACTCCACTTCAGACCAGGCTAAAGTCTCTAGGTCATTGCCAAGCAAGCATTCAACAGTGAGGTCTGCACTGATCACAACCTTCTTAAGGTCAGTTACCCCTCCCCAGGAGCAATTAACACCTGCCATACTATGAGTGGTACTGACGTTGCTAGCATCGATCACTTGGTAAGTCTTTCCAAGTATGACTTGTCCAGGGTCCACAAAGTCAGGTATCACCATAGTGATACTTGCACCTGTGTCCCTATAGGCCTCAGCAGTTTTCTCATTAATCAAAGGTGTTTGTCTGTACTTGCCCAGATTACTGGGATTCACAGAGGAGGTCATATCCATGCCTCCATCATAGATCAAAACAGCTTGAGTTGGCACTCTGACTATGCCAGAGTCCATCTCAGATCCCAGGGTTAACCCTACTACACCCTTCTGCTGGGAACCACCACTTGTAGCTGCACTAGGGGGAGCAGTTGGCTTAGGGGCAATGGTGGCTGGAGCTGTCTCCTTTTTGGTGCACTCACTAGTCCAGTGAGTATTATTCTTACAAACTTTGCACCATGGTTTTCTTGGACCTTCGTTCTTTTTATATTAGGGACCTCCACCAGTAGAAGCTTTTTGGGGACCTTGTGAAGACTTCTGGTCTTTTACCCCCTCCCCACCCTTTTGGTCTTGCTTCTTTTGGTCACCACCTTGGTTCTGTACCTTCTGGTTCACCCTGGTCTGACCGATTTTTCTGCCTTCTTTCCCAATTCTTGGGGAGAGGTCAGATCAGAGTCAACCAAGTGCTAATGCAACAACTGGTTCTGACAGTTATTAGGAATCTGTTCTTTCATGATTAGATTACACAATCCTGTATAGTCACACACTTTATTGCCCAGCAACCAGCCCTCCAGAGCCTTAGTAGCACAATCTACAAAACCAGTCCAGTCCTGAGTCTGTGTCTTCTGGGTATCTCTGAACTGCAACCTGTACTGTTCAGTGGTTAGGCCAAACCCATCTATCAGAGCACTCTTCAGGACCGTGTAATTGTCAGCACCCTCTTCTCTGACAGTGAGGAGCTTATCTCTACCTTTGTCTGAAAAGGAGAGCCACAGGATTGCTGCCCACTGCCCTGGTGGTACCTGCTGTACTTTGCAGGCCCTTTCCAGTGCAGTAATCCATTTGTGGATATCATCCCCTGACTGATAGGGGGGGACAATCTTGCTCAGGTTTCTATGGTCATAAGACCTATCCCTACCACTAGGGCTATTGCTGCCACCATGTGACTCTAGTCCAATCTTTTCTCTCTCTCTCTCAAGAGCTAGGGTCTCTTTTTCTAAGGCTACTTCTTGTCTCCTTATCCTAAGCTTGGCTTCTCTCATCCTAGATTCATGCTCCCTCTTCTCAGGAGAAGTTCTCCCCCTATGAGCAGAGGCAGAGGGCCCTAGAGATATACCAGAATTGTCAGATTCCACTGAAGGTGTTTTTCCCTTCTAGGTACACCACCAGGTCTACGTGGGGGGATGGAGGGGGGCCCATTCTGGCCTTCCTCATCTCCAGGTAGACTTGGATTCCCCAGGTTACGTCTACTGACATCAACCTGGTCTGCATCATCAATATCATCAGAGTCCTGGTGGGGCAACCCACTAGGATCCTCTTTTGCTGATGGTTGCACCCCATCCCCATCACTTAGTCTATCAGGATCTGATGCTTTTTCCAAGTCATCTAACACTAAGATATCTATCAGGTGTTGGGTGGTAGGACTTTGTCCTTGCTTTAATTTTGTTATGGCACACAAACCCCTTAACTCTTAGAAGGAGAATGTTTCATATTTAGATGTCTGCCCTTGGCTGACATCTGGCATAGACCCATGACTAGTGTGGTGTGGTGTGTGCACCTACCTACACTACTTGGTTTCCTACTGTACCTCCCTAATAGTTGTAGTCAGGGTGTGCTAAGCCCTTAACACCTACAACTTCTAAGTTCAGTAGAACGTATGTATTTTAAGCTTGATTTATATGGACCTACTGGTACCTTAAGTGATTTTTCAAATGATATTCTCAAGATTATCTGGTAAAACAATGCAAGCTGTAATCCCACTTACTGTACACAAGTGTGAGAAGTTGGCCTGGCATATGATGTCCACTATTCTAGTGCGCACCTTGCACCAGTCCAAACAACTCTTATTGATGGTAGGTTTAAAATCAACCTTATAGAAAGCTATCCTAGTGGTAGTTGTTGAGAGCAGCCTTCAGACTAAGACTTAGAGGCGTGTTAAGCAAGTTGTTTTACCAGTTATAATCTCTTGAATGATGAAATGAAAGTACATCACACAAGGTATATATCAATTATATATGTATTTATTATAAACACAACCCCTCTGGACTCTTTATGAGGTCAGAGGTAAAAATACAATACAAGGAACTTAATTAGCATACGATAAGTTGCACAGTATACATTATGCCCTAGGGGCCTCACAAACCATATACTAAAATAGTGGTATAAGAACCACGTGAGGGATAGAAGCCAGGTCTAGGGCCTGTAGAACCGCTGGGATAACCAGGAACCACCCAAGGTAGGGACACAGGAGACCCACAGGGGATGCGTGTAGTGTCTAAACACAGCCGCGAATCACCGTTGACTTTCTACGGAGAACGAACAAGTTACAATTTTAAAGATTAAGGACACTTAGAGGTGAACTACGATGGAACACTTTTAGACTAGGACACTTCGAGAGTCAAGACCCACGGGAGCACCAGAGTACTCGTGTTACCTCACCCAGGGAAGCTGGGTGCATAGGTGTCTTTTGGTGTCAGGTTTCGTCGTCGATTCCTATGGAGAGCTGCGAAGAAATGCTGCAGGCGACCAGAGGAAAAGTGTCCGGGTGGATCCAAGGGTGGATCGGAGATGTTAAGAACCTGAAAGCAGAGGGGACAGAGTCTGGGTCACTAGCCAGTGACCAGGATGGCGACAGGAAGATGCCAGCCGATGTCGGGTGCTTTCAAGTGAAGTAGGTGAAGGTTGACTCTTCAGCCACGAGGACCAGGAGGCGTAGATGATGACCAGGAGCTGGATTCAAGCTGTCCTACAAAGGATGTCGAGTGCTGCAGCGTCAGAATCCAGATTGGACCTAGCAAACCTTGGCAACAGCAACCCACGCAAGATGACAAGATTGGGTTCGGTTGAGACCAGCAAGGTCTGAGGGACTCACCCTTTGGAGGGGAGTTAGAGCATATCTGGAGCAATTCGGAAAGCTCAAGAAACAAAGGATTGTCCTTCGTGGGGGGCCCACTATCAAACGGACTAGGAACCGTGAAGGAGCCTCGAGCTGCGGTGAAGAAAGGAGACTCACGGGTCACTCGTGGAGTGCTGGCCTCTGTACTTCAGTGCAAAAGGTGCTCGGGGCAGGAGCTTCCCTCAAAGCACAGCTTCGGGAAACTTCGGAAAGTAGGTCCAGTTGCAAAAATGCAGGATGTCCAGGAATTCCGGTCCCAAGTCTCTCGTGTCAGCTACAGGTCTCAGCTCTGCTGGGAACTCGTGTCAGCTTCAGAGATGTCTGGAAGTCTGTGTCCTGTGTCGTAGATTCATCAGGATCTGGCGGGAGCCTCAAAAATGCAGATCGGCAAAGATGCTTCTTTGGTGCCTGTTGGAACAGGGGGGGTCACTCCTTGACCCCAAGGGAGATTTTTCAGTCTTTCAGTCAAAATGAAATGTTAAAGGTCCAGGATTTCTTCTTCAGAGTTTTCATCCAGGGTAATCTAAAGTCTTAGGGACTGGGTTCCTATACTTATACTAAGTTTAGGGGTTGGGCTAACTCTAAGGTCCCACCTATGGGTGGACCTGGGTAGGGGGTGGTTACACCCTTCCCCTTTGTCCAGTTTTGTACCAGAGCTGGGGCTGAGTGCCCCAGCAACCGGTTCGAACTGGGAAATGCATGGAGCACCTTGTGTGCCCCAGGCAGTGTCTGAAAAGCATTCACTGAATGCAACCCACCGTGCCCCAATACACTTGTTGCTGTGGGCGGTAGAGCATTGGATTGAGCTCGTTCGTTGTTCTTCAGAACGTGACTTATCAATACACTAAAGCCTTTCTGGGGAGGTGCTGGCACCTCCCTGGACAGGAAACCTATTGTCCAGGCCTCCCCTGGCGGAGTTTCAACCAGCAGCAGGAGGTCAGACTCGTGTCTGTGGCAGCAGCATCCATTTTGTGATGCTGGGGCTCTGTTTAACTTTAATCGGGGATACCAGTGTATACATGTCTTTTCCCTCTAGAAGGGTGGAATGCTACCCCAGCTGCCAGGACTGGCGGGGGGGGGGGGTAGTATTCCAAATCATTTGACACCCTACACGACATGCTTTGATAAAGCCAAACCAAAGTTGGCATTATCCGCGAGGATTATAATGCACTTAAGAGTATATGGTATTGCTATATCATAGAACAGCTATAAGGAGATCTTTTTGAAAGCTTCAGAGGGACTCAGCTCATGCTAGGGCACCCTCTTACACAAAACCAAGCACTCTGCCTCCAGGATTGTCAAAGCCTGCCATAGGAGTGACTTATTGGTTAATATGTGTCTATATGTAAGGGTAGATATAGGTATACTATATCTAAGTAAGGGGTGCTTACACCACCATACCCAGGCTGTAAGTACAGACCTGTGGTGTCATTTTGGAAGGCTAACCAGGGGTGGCACAATACATGCTTCAGCCCTTGGTAGGCCTTTAGGGTCCCTATGCCCTGGGGACCTAAGGTACCATATAAAGGGACTCATAAGGGTGACCCAGTAATCAATCTGGTATGTACCTAAAGTACATGGTATCAATTTAGAGAGAGAACAGCTAGGCTGTGGTCCTGATTAGCAGGACCACAGCCATACTTAAGTCGAAAAACCAGTGAAACACAGCAAAACATGGGGGTAACCATAGGAAGCAGACCCTACTCTCCTACATATCCTATGGAAGGAAGAACCAGTTCTGCTAACAGGTATAGTGCTGTGACTTACAGGACCAATCTCCAGAAGTAAAGGTGAGTGGTGGGCAAGGTCCAAGGCAGCACAAACAGTACACCATCAGCATCATGAGGGCGGTCGGGCGCAGGGTGCAAATCAGCGTTGGTAGCCCAATGGAGTTCAATGGAGATCAATCACTGCAAAAAGAGGCTACAGGCTCTGGCCTGGAGGCCATTCAAGCTGAACCAGCAAGTAGGCTCAGGCCTTTCGATGCTCAGGATGGGGAACACTTTTGGTCCTTTTCTCAAAGGTCCCAGGGCGACGGGTTCAGGGGTGTCCTTAGGGGGCAGGTTTTTCCTTACCGAAGCAGTCGCGGTTGATAGGGGCCTGCGTGGAGAGGTTGCAGGTGATGTCAGGGATCCAGGAGGTTAGAACCACGAAGGAATTGAGCTCTGTAGGGCTAGGGAACTGTGTTGAAACTGGTGACCCACTTCACCTCGGGCTGGAGGCGATTGGTGCAGTGGTAACTTCGGGTGTTGGGTTTTGGCGGTTCTGGAGGCCTCAGAAACTTTTCTCTTGGAGTCACTTCAGAACAGGTCTGCTGTTCATGGGGGGTCTTGTGTCTTTTTCAAAGGCAGGCAGTCCTCCCAGATTTCTGGAGTCAACAGCTGCGGGATGAGTCGACTTCGGTGAAGTTTTTGACCAGGGATGCAGACAGGTCGGCAGCGTTGGTACCAGGTCAACTGCTTCTTCTGTCCTCTTTGCTTTTGTGGCTCTTTGGTGTCCTCTGTCTTCTTAGATCCTCAGCATTTCATTCTCTGGTGCCAGGCTCTCCCCTAAATACTGAATTTAGGGGCATTAGGGAAGTATAGCGTTAGCCAATGGGCTACTGACCCTTAGGGTCATTACGCTCCCTATATGACCACTTCCTGTGGAAGTGAGTATTACCCTGTCCCAGAATTCCTAAGTTTGCCATCACATAGATGGCTACTTCTGAAAAAGTATTCCCACCCCACACTAGCCTGGAGGTGGCACATCTACCTGATTAGCTACTTTTCCCGCCTGTCCAGGTGCCAAGGGGGCTCTGGACAGAGGAGGTGGATTCCTCTCCTATGAGGGGAGCCAGATTTGAAGATTGCCGGCCCAAGGAGGCTATTCAGTAGCTCATTCTGTGGGAGGGGGTGTTACACCCTCTTCCCGGACAGGCTTTCGTTCTGGGTCTCCTGAGAGAAAAATACTCCCACTCTAGGAGGTTAGAAAAGCGTCTTGGGTGGCAGGCTGGCAGAAACCAGTCAGCAAGTACACCAGAGGGTGGTGGGTTTTCAGGGGGCACCTCTAAGGTGCCCTCTGTGTGCATGTATTGGTCATCTCTATTTTCAGGTAAGACATCATGGAGCTGGGGAACTCACTTTCACCATTGTTCAGCACATGTTTAAAATGGCTTCCCTGGTCACTTTTACTGGCAGTAATAGAACTGACAAGCACAGGGGAATATATGATCAGGCAGGTATGGTTCAAGTGTATTTATTAACTGTTCGAATAATTAAAATCCTTACAGTAAAATATATACAACCATTACTCCCCACCTCCCATTACAAAATCATGGATAAAAAGTGTAAAATGCCCTGCTTCAAGTGTGCCCATAAGGCGGTGTGAACTACACTTGCAGTTTTAAAAAGCAACAAACGGTTATACCTGTCCTTTGTTCTAATGGGCGTGTTCTCATATACAACTAGTTGTATGACTTAAATAGAGGTCCATGACATCCTAAAACCAATCAATAAATAAAGACTTGAAGTCTAAAATAATTTAAAACAAATCGACAGATGAAGCTCCTTCTAGTCGGAGAGAGAGCATACTGTACTATGACATAGAAGGGGTAAAGTGCAGAGTGCAGTCCTGTTAACTTTCTATTGTTGAATTTGTCACTCACAAATGCTGGAGTAGACTCCTTCTGATTTCTCAATATTTTTTGAGTTTGAGGGAGAAAATATTCAAAGTGCATTGTGCTGGCCAGTCAGGGACTGGTATTACTCATTGGCAACTCGGTGAGTGCAAACCTGATAGAATTCGTAAACTTCCCTAGTCTTGCCAGGTTGCATGCTGTATTTTCAGTGAAGCACAAGACCGAGGCCTCCATGCAAGTCCTGACTCCCTTTGCCCTGAGATAGGGTGACGCAGGCGTTGTCGATCGTCGGTCAGTTTGGGGCAACAACACAACAGATGCAGCCAGGATTCTTTACAATACGTACATAACCTGCATGAGACAGCCTCTTCTTTGCGTGCCCAGGCTGGATTAAAGTCTGAGATTGGTAAAGCAATGAGCCTCATACAGAGGATTTTTCTGCGGGCCTGGGCTGTCAGGGTATTGTGAAGATAGGGTTGTCCTTTCCACAAGATATATGATGCATCCAATGGCGCTGTGATGGAGCTAGCACGAACATTTGCTAATTTCTTTTCAAATGAGCTTACTAACACCTGCCTGTTCACCGCTTTCTTTCCAGGCAAATAAAGGAATGTCATCGGAGTGCAAACTTTCTGCCTTGATCTTCAAACTACCAATTGCCTGCCCAAGCCCGGTATGCCAGGGGGAGTCCTCCTCCTCAAAAATCATCCTCAGTTGTATTTGAGTGAGTCGTCTTTGGCTCACAGGAACCTGATAAAAAACGTTATTAGGACTCCTGGCTCATCAAGTCTGGCCTCCCAAGGCTAAGCTCCAACCTCAGCCTCGCTCTTCTGGCTTGCTGCCGGGCTAACAGCATTGCCTTGTATGCCTTAGTCTGAACGACTATTAGATGCCTGTCCAGGGCACCAGGAAAGGCCAGATGACCGTAGTTGAAGGCTGGAATCAATTTTGCTTTCAGGACTGTCAGCATGGGCTCTGCAGTTGGACTTAACAGGCAGTTGTGGAGGTGCTTCAATATGTGGATGACACAGTTGGACTTTACACTGCGATGCCTCAGGTAGTTGTAAGCTGGCGCTGGTCCTATTAGAAGATCTCCCAATTACCAGCGGGTTTGCCTTTTGTGTGGGTATTTTCCAAACATTACTACCTTGGTTTCGCTCTAATTAACCTGTAGATAGTTTTCCTGGTAATTACCGATGGAGTGCGTTGAAGGCTCTCTGTAGGCCCGCTCTGGTGTGGCCTATGATTGCTGTGTCATCTGCATATTGCAGGATGGGAAGTCACACCCTGCTCAGCCTTTGGGTAACTAGACTAGCGCCTTGCAGAGTGACCCCCCAATCTGCGCTATAGAGATTAAAAAGAGAGGGGCCAAAAACACAGCTCTGTTTATTTCATTGTTTGTAGCAACTCTGGAAATTACTGTGATTGGGCTTGCTTTAACCCGAACCCATGTGCCCTAGTATAATTATATAATCGCCTTGAGGAGCATGGGTGGAATCCCCCATACGGATATTTCCTCCATATAGCCAGATTGGAGCGATCGCCGTTTTTGTGGATAGGAAATAGAATTGAACCTCCAGAAGCACAGCATCTTTGCAGTGGCGAATCATGAACAAAAAGAGGTGTTAGAAATGGCACCTAAAAATCTTGTGCCGATTTAAATACAGGGACAGGAATCCCATTCGGCCCTGTTGCCCTGTCTTTCCTCATTTTTTTGATGGTCGACAATTTATCTCCAAGATTAACAGACCATTTGATTCTTTGAAGAACTCTGTGGTACTCTTCTCCTGCTTTTAGCCCGATTGCTGGGAATGAGATTGCTGTAGAGGCAGCAAGTTGCAAGATGGCGCGCAGGGGCCTGTGGTTGCTTTCGCCCCTGTCATCAATTTCAAATTTTCAAGCATGAGTGCAATCATATTACTGACTCGGATAAAGTCCATTGTAGACGCGTTCCTAAAGGTAGGATTTTGGTACCTGGAAGGTGAGTGTGCTCCCTTTAATGAATGGGTTAAGCATAGCTTGTGATCACAGAGTAAAGCATGAAGAGGAGATGCTCCACCCGTACACCTGAAGAGGTTAGGTGTCTCTTCCAGGTCCCTCATGTTGAAGTCCTCAACTATGATTGCCTGATGAGTGTCGTGTTTGATCAGTAAGTCATCAAGCGTTTTTGTTAGGGAATCTAAAGTGTCTTTCTTATGAGTCTGTGTGGGATTAAAGTAACAGTTAATTAACAGCAGACTAAGGGATTGGGAATTAAACTTCAGGCCTTTTATTAGTAGAGCTTGGATAGCAGGTGAATTAATGGATATTTCAGTGGCAGCAACTTTTCAGGCGTGTTTTAAAAAAAATGACAGACATCTAGATAGTCGTCCGAATATATTCCATTTAGAGGCTGCAACATGAAATTCATAATAGCCTGCAAGCGGTGTAGTTTTCATTGCCCAAGTCTCATGGAGACACACAGGGCCCGATTACGATGATGCCAGGAAAGCCTTCGGCCACAGGTCGGAGGCTTTCAGAGCCTCATTGCGGTTTCAGTTCTGACCGCTGCATTACAATGCAGTCAGTCGAATCTGAAACCAGGTGGTCATTCCGGCTGGATACAGACGGGCTCAAAGATTCTGTCGGCCAGACAGAGAGCGGCACGTAATCCAATGGACGTCATTTCCACTGTTGGGATTACAATGTCGGTTTCCTACAGGCTTTCCATTTCAGGCTTTCTGACACGAAAAGCCTGTTGGAAAGCAACATTGGGGGCCCCTAGCAGGGCCTCCGTGACCAAGTGTCCTCTGGTTGGGGACCGAGGGAGCACCTATGGTGCCCCCTCCCAATTCTCTATGGGAGCTTGTGCTACCACCGGTTTACGGCCTCAGCACAAGCTCCCATTCGGAAATGGGAGTTTGCAACCGCACCATGTGTGGTTGCATTGTGATTAGGTATGTAGAACCACTGACCAATGGACATGCAGTTCCCATACCGATACAGTCCACCCGACATCGTGATAAGGTCCACAATGTCACAGTTGGATAGATAGTCCTGAATAGACTTATCCTCGATGATTTTTACGATTCCTGCTATGTTCCAGGAGATAATTGGCAGTTGTTGTTGGCCGGGGCTTCCCCCATCCCCAAACGTCTCACTATACCTGTTGTTAGGAATACTGCCTCTGTGCTCTTTGAACCTCTGAAGGGGCAGCCAAAGATATACATAGTTGCGCTGCTCATTGGTTATTACAATGAGTGATCCTATGTCAGTGGGAGCGCTTGATCGTGTTGGACTGATTCTGCCACCTTTGATGTTGCTAATAGTGCCCTGCAAAACTAAGGAGACCCCCTGTGCCCCATTATTGGGATTTAAGACATGTGGATATTTCTCTGGTCGAGGGGGTGGGGCATCTATACCCCAATCGGCTAGCTGTGACATATCCTTGAGTACTGTGATTTGAAGTCGCTGTTGGCGGAATCCCACTAGAGTCGAATCACTGTGATGGATACATTCAGTGAGGTTCAGGAATCTTACCCACTCCAAGTCAACTAAATGGATTTGAACAAGAGATATAAAATGTTCGAATAAACAAAGAATGTTACTTCTGTTCAGGATATCATGGAGGCCCTTGATGTGATATCTGGGAGTAAACACGACCTCTTAGATGCGAGAGGTTTCATTGGAGGCTAATGATTCTACTATTCCTAGGCCCCGTCCTTAGTTGATGATTGGGAAGCCTGGGTGAGAAGAACCCCTTAGGTAATTTCCAGTTTGGCAGATAGTTGCCCTTCTTGAGGTAGGGACCTGCCTCTCTGGCATCATGGGTCTATACTATAAAATTTCCAGTTTGGCAGATAGTTGCCCTTCTTGAGGTAGGGACCTGCCTCTCTGGCATCATGGGTCTATACTATAAAAGTGTGGAACATTAACACCGCAGCACTTGAGGTACTAGCTACAACGACCTGAGTACTGTCTTCCATCTTCATGAAGGTTGGCACCATACTTATTTAAGCGTGGGTCAGGGTTTGTCATGTCAGGGGCCTGTGGATCCTGTGTGTTACTGGGATGAAGTGGGGTCTTCTGCCCTGGAATCACTCCATCGTTTGTTACCCCATATTTGGCCCCCTGTTTAAAAGTGAAAATTGGATAAAGTGGCATTTCTTTGTTGTTGTTTACTGGGGTGCGTCTGTTCAAGGTAGATGGCAACATTGTTCTTCTTTTAACTTTTGCTTTTTTTTTTGCTGCTTCCTCAGCTTTTTCTTGTCTCTCCTGGCTAGAGGGGCGTCTGGCGGTGCAGTGCTGACTGGTGCCACTGGGTCATGGCTGTTCCTTTTGAGCTCAACCACTTCACTGATGCTAGCCCCCAGTTCCGCAGTTGGCACTTCATGCTGTGGTACTGGGCTCAGAAGACCCTTAATGGCCCTGTGACTGATGCAAGAATTTATTTTTGGGCTTGGAGAGGGGCCCATCTTTGCCTGTTATGGACTGCGTGAACTCGTTCAGAGTTGTTGATATGGTAGTTGCTGGTGTTCCCTCCCACCCCCTGGTTATCGCTACGATTCCCTTGAGAATCTCCAGGAGATGGCCTGCCTGTCAATAATTGCTGCATATGAATAGGAGCAAGATTTTATGACCAGATTTCTAAGAATGTTCTCTTCCATTGTCTTTATCCTTGAGCTTAGGTTCATCAGGCGCTGTGCAATCGATTGTAAAAGGTATAATTGAACTTCCATTTTTGTAGACTGCATTATTAAGGCTCTTGCTATGGTGTTTTGTGCCATGCTTATGGCTGTTGAGTGCCGGTGTTCCTTGTCATAAAGGAATTGTGTCTCCGGGGGTGAGTCCCTTGCCCCCACCAGCATTCCAAACAACTTTGGGGTTAGCAGAGACATTTTAATGCATAGGCAAAGTGGGCTCTGGTCCAGGGCCCCAGCCTTTCAGGGGGCCCCCTGACAGTCAGCTCCGTTCTCCAGAGTTTTGCCCCAATTACCTTGAATATTTCTTAAACAGATTGTTTTAAATACTGTTTTCGTTTAATTTATTTTTTATGTACCTGATGTGTGAGTCTAGTATAGCCATTTTGCAGAAAATTTGTTTATTTTTCATGCAATATACATAAAAAAGTTTCTTTTAGATCAAAATAAGGCCCAACATATAAGAAATGGAAGGTCGTCACAGAGAATATTTGCAGTAATATTGGTGAGCTGCTGCTGTGTTACAATATCGAAAACACACATAACTATCCCTGAATATTAGATGTAAACACATTTAGGGCCTTATTTATGAGGAGTGATGCATCGCTGTGTGAAAACAGGGATGTGTTACTTCTTAGTGCGCCCTCCTTGCGACATGATGGATGGATCATATTTACTGTATGACACATGTCACAAGGAGTTAGATACGCAGTATTTCTGGCGTATCTGTATGCGCGAAAGTGATGCTTTCCTGGGTTGTGTCTATAAATAGACGCAACTCCAGCAATGTGTCCTTTCACATGGGGCAAGCCCCATGTGAAAGTGCCTGCATCAGTCTTACGCCTGCTGAGGGAGGTGTAAGATATTGACGCAATGGTGTCCTAGAAGTGGAGCACTGAGTTTTCATAGATTTCAATGCGCCAATTCTACGACGCACTGGCGGAATAAAAGTGAAGCAAGGCCTCATAAATAAGGCCCTTAGAATTTTCACGGGTGTTCCTTTGCACTGTCAGGGACCAAATGAAATGAAATAGTGTATTTAATAAAGCGAGCAGCTACTCAGACTAGAGTGCCCTGGGGCGTGAAAGCAGAAGGAAAACGTGCGTAATAGGCCCATCATTTATTAGAAAGCCAGGTTTTTAAGTTCTTCCTGCAAGAGAGTAGGCCTGTGGTTAGTCTCAGAGACTCAGGAAGTCTATTCCACAATGTTATGCCTAGAAAGCCGAGGGATCTGCCTCCAGTTTTAGGCATGTTGGCCAGGTTGGCATTGGAAGATCTTAGGGGTCTAGATGTTGTATAGCGATGAACGCGCTAATTTAGGTAGCTGGTTCCCAAGCCGTGGAAAGCTTTAAAGAAGATGGTCATCGCTTTATAGTCGATCCGTTCTTTTATGCAGAGCCAGAGTAGAGACTTAAGAACAGGTATCATACTAGATCTGGGTTTAGTTTTCAGAATGGCTCTGGCCGCCGCATTTTGTACCGCTTGTAGGTGCTTAATTAGGGATTTAGGAAGACCGAGGTACAAGCAGTTGACATAGTCAAGCTTTGATGTCACCAGAGCCTGCATCACGATCTTTCTGCTTTCAAGCAGTAATAGTGGCATGAATTTTTTTCGCTTCCGGAGTATGCCAAAGCAAGCACCAGTTAGATTTTGGATTTGAAAGCGCATGAAGAGTGTCTTGTTCATGACAATTCTTACGTTTTTGACTTTCTCCTTTTCTGCGGGCGGCATATCTTTTGGCCACCAAGAGCTCCAGTCAGGCGTTTCTGGATTACCATAGAAAAAAACGTACGTTTTGTCAGGATTGCACTTAGATGATTGATCTTAAGCCAGTTAAAAACCTTTGCGATGCAAGACTTAATCTTTGCCCTGTCAAAGTCGGTTCCTTTTTCACATGTAAAAAACAGCTGAGTGTCATCAGCATAGGAAACAATTTTGGCATCCTCCACCTCCACCAGAAATGCAAGGGGGGACAAAAATATATTTAAAAAGGTAGGGCTGAGAATGGAGCCCTGAGGGACACCTACATTTATGGCCAGAACTGGGGATGAGAAAGGGGGGAGCCAGATGTCCTGAGATTTATTTGCCAAGAAGGATGACACCCATGTTAAGGCAGTACCCCCAAGGCCAATGTTAGCAAGTCTCTCCAGGAGCCTCTCATGCGGGACCGTATCGAAGGCTGCCGACAGATCGAGCAGTATCAGAACAGCCTTCCCTCCCTGGCCCAGCTTACCCTGGAGAAATTCAGTCACTTTCAGTAGAGCGTACTCTGT
The DNA here is from genome assembly GCF_964261635.1 of Lissotriton helveticus. Lineage (NCBI taxonomy): Eukaryota > Metazoa > Chordata > Amphibia > Caudata > Salamandridae > Lissotriton > Lissotriton helveticus. The sequence goes on from NC_136057.1 coordinate 1,424,175,471, forward strand.
ACTGTGGTTAGCCCTAAAACCAGAATTGGAGTCATGAATGAGCTTCCCATCTTCATTGTGTTTTTGGAGGGTCTTGTTTACATGCTTCTCTAATACTTTGGAGAGTGCCGGAAGAAGGGAGATTGGCCTATAGTTGGCAGGGTCCGTCGGTTTGGCGTTAGCCTTTTTAATCAATGGAAGAGTATTAGCATTCTTCCATATTTTCGGCATATTGCCTGAGGAAAGGGAAGCATTAAAGAGCTGGTTTACTGTGGGGTTAATGGTGAGAGCTAATAGGTTCTGGATATTCGCTGGACATGGGTTGGTAGGAGAGCAAGACTAAATGCTTTGGAGGAGGGTCAGTGACTCTTCACGCTGAAACTCAGGGAAAGCTAGTAAAGATGGAGGATCCAAGAGATGAAATTTGCTATTAGAACTAAGGTAGAAGGTCAGTTCCTCCTGTGAGATGTTAGTGAAGGCTTGTTGGATCACAGAGATCTTTTTGTGGAAGAATTGAGCTATTTGCTTAGACCATTCTTCTGTGCATGACCCTTCCTTTGGGACGGCTTTTGTGCAGTAAAGGATTGAACTATGCTAAAGATTTCCTTTTTCTTATTTTGGGCATTTTCTATCTTGGTTTGAAAGAAGTTTTTCTTGACTGCCTTCACAAGAATGTAATGAGCTTTTAAGGTATCTTTATACACCTTCCTGTCCTCCGGTAGATAGGATTTATGCCATTTCCATTCCATGTTTCTACAATTTCTTTTGCTAGATCTGAGAGAATTGTTAAACCATGGAGCTGGTGGGGCCGACCTCTTTGAGGAGCCGGAAACAAACGGTACCGCTGCACCAATGTTGGTTCAGAGCCCTGAATCTATTGAGAGGGCGTCCGAGCCGGGGCAGCCAGAAAGCTCCGGTGAGGAACGACCGAGGGTCTCTGCTAACATCGGGATGGATATTTTATGGAACGTCCTGTAATTAGGGACCTTCTGCCCTGTGTTAGCCCGAGGGGCTGTGGCAGAGTTGGGAATGATGAATTTTAATAGGAGGTGGTCAGACCAGGTAATGGGAAGAGGTAGGCTTACTGATATGTCAAAGCTGTGAAGGATTTGGTCTAGGGTATGGCCCTTCTCATGGGTGGCCGAAGAAATAGATGGAAACATGTTGCATGCCTGCAGCGTCTCCAACAAGGAAATTGTTTGAGGGCCTTTTCGTTTGTCAATATGTAAATTGAAATCTCCCAGAATAAGGCAGTTGTATTTTAAGGCAAGGAAGGTGGTGGCTGTATTAAGGGTAGTAATAACATTTCCAATTGCACCAGGAGGTCTGTAAATCAGAAAACCAGCAATGCTATGATGGGGGATAAGGTACAGCGGAAGCTTAAGGAATCTGCGCCCTCAATGTTTTCCATCGGGATGGGAGAGCAGACTAGTTTTTTATTTCAATTTATGGCAACACCACCCCCTTTCCCACTCAGTTGGTCCCTCCTAAGGATTTTATAACCTGTAGGGATGGCCGAGGTAATAGTAGGGTTGGAGGCTTGTCTCAGTGAGAAATAAAAGATAAGGCTGTTCGTCTAAAAGTAGGTCATAAATGTGTGGTTCATGCTTTTGCATAGAGCAACAATTTAAAAGGGTGGCCTTTAAGTCCTCTGTTTTCTTATTGTTTTTACACTTATTGTTGCGTGGGAGGATCTTGGGTGCAAGTTTCCTGGGCTGGTGGAGAGACCAGTTGAACTTGTTGCACCGAAAGTCTACCTCCAAGCTCGGACCAACCGCTTTACACTGACAAAATGGTAGCCGCCTAAGGTTAAGCAGGTTTTCCCCATTGTAATATAGTGGAAGAAACTCACCGAGGGGGAACTGGGCAGCATGGCCGGCACCGGACGCCTCCGGGCACAGACGGGCTTGCCTTTGGTGCGCTTTCAGCGCACCAGTTCCATACGTCCGCTGTGCACGTCCGTTTGCATTGGGAATCTATAGGCTAATGCCCATGATGAAAACTGGATTGCTAACGCAGCTAAGGAAGCCGAAACTGCATGGGCGGAAGTGAGAAGCCCAATAGTAGCCACAGCCCTCCGCACAATCAGCATATCGGCTGCGTGGACCAGAACTGGAGGAAAAGCGAGATGCAAATCGGAGCAGCTAAGGAGGTGTAGGCAAGAAGAATCAAGTAAAGTGAAGTGCCCGTAGGTAGGAGAAGAAAAGCACAGGGTAATTCAGCCACACATATACAATTTATTAAAAACCTAGTAGCAGGGCAGGAAACACATAATCCGAACGCTGTCACCTGCGCTCGTCCATTTACATCGAGAATATATAGGCTAATGCCGATGATGTAAACTGGATCGCTAATGCAGCTGAGGAAGCAGAAACTGCATGGGAAACAGGGGCTCAAATTGGATCATAAATTCAAAGCTGTTCTGCACAGGGGCCCCGAAAATATGTTTGGCCCAGGGCCCCCAAAATCCTTAAGATGTCCCTAGGGGTTAGTTCTAGTGTTGTTTCTATTTTTGACTCCAAGTTTTGTAGGAAGGAGTCTGTGAGATCACCCATGTCGATGGAATCATTTGTCAGGCCAGTTACAGGTGTTGTGGGCCCTGAAGTGGCTGAAAGGGTTTCACTCTTTAAATCTTCAGAACCAGATGACCTACACCAGTGAATTTGCACTGATATAGCTTGTATTCCACCCTCTTTATTTAGGGCCTCCCTGGCGTGTACTAAGTTGTGTGTGTTATTTAAAATTCGTGTCTCTCTTGCCATATGCGGGAGATATTGAAATCTTTATGGTCTTGGTTAACCTTGATTGTACTAGATACAGGCACGCCCCTCTCCCAGGACATGAGTGTGATTTGCACTTCAAGATGATCTTACTTGGAAGGGGAATGTTGGTCATGCTCAGTCTTGAACCGGCCCTCGAGGTGATTGCTTCTGACTCTTATGTTTCCCCAACGGTAGAGGTAGACAATGTAGGTCTTGAACTTGCATTTTTTTTACAATACTGTGTGATGAGACCTGTTGGAGGGAATTCGGATGGAGGTTTCATTGATGTCGATAGCTGAACTGTACTCTGTGACCTTTTTGATTATTGGCGGCGATAAGTCCGTCTCCTCACGATCTGGGCGAAGGGCAGGTCTCTTTTTAGGCGACATCATGCTGTGGTGAAGAGTTATTAGGTGAGCAGTGGGGGAGGGGGTTGATACAATCGGTAGTGGGAGGGACAGGCACTGACTTGCCGATTGTGGCCCTCCTAAATCATGTGGATGTCGCCTGTTGCCTTAATGAGCAGCTCCAACAGGGTCTGGGGACTTACTCTCCGCAGGAGCCAGGTCTTGCCACCGTACTAGCTTGTGCGCTTACTGTGCTGAGGAAACACAGAGTCTAGTGGGGTAATCTCTAGACTACCTAGTTCCTCACCTGTCCTTCAGCTACTGTTCCTGCTGCTGTAGGAAAGACGTGGGTGGAAGCCTTGATGCCCATTATAAGACGGCTTTCATTTCATTCAAGTGGGCTCTGCCTGTCCCCACTACTGCCTTCCAGTTTTGGGGACTCCCTGCCAGAAAAGGGGGGCAGAGGTGCTGCGGCTGGGCTAAGTGTAGAACTCGGAGAATCCACAAACCGCGCCCAGACCTATTTGGGCTGCCTCCGTTGAGTCCTCAGGCACACTCTTTGCTGCGGCTAACTAAGGCCACCGCGCTCATGCCACACCCACCGCTCAGCATGCTGAAGGGCCGGGAGGCTGGAGAGGCCGGATCCGAGCCCCGTCGAGGCCGGGAAGTGAGCGTGAGCTCTAACATCTCGGCTGACAATACCCCCACCCCACTCACTGAATGTCTGCTTCAATGTGTTCCCATTCACACTTCAGGCTCTCTTTACTCCGGCTCTCGGCGGTAACAAGTAGTGCCCATTGCTCTATGACTCTGCAGCGCTGAGGTACGGATTTTTTGGGGACTCTGTGCGTCCGCTGGTTGCTCTCTGTACTCTTGCGCTCCTCTTGTGTAGCCAGGTCTCCCGCTTGTGTTTGCTGGGAGGGAGCGAGTGAACTGGAAAGGGACAGCACATCTCCTGTCTCTCTTGATGAGGTATGCCCTCACATATAATATTCAGCAACATGCCTTAGGGCTGTCAGGCCTGCTGTATGGATGGCTTACGAATATTACATGCAGTGTTAGGGGACATGGCACACAGGGATGTATAACATTTCGTGTTTTCACTTTTGTCTGCACCAAGACACGCAGCCTGCAATGGCAGTCTTGCATTTGCTTGGCGAGGGCCCCTTAGTGTGGCACAATTCATGCTGCAGCCCCTAGGGGCCCTCCTTGGAGAACCTCAGACCCTAGGTACTGGGGTAACATTTAGTAGGGACTTTCTGAGGGTGCTAAAGGTGTTGCCGACTGGGAGAAACGATTGGTAGTTTTGGGAAAGAGCTCTGTCACTGGGGACCTGGTTGGCAGGAACCCAATCCTCTTGCAGTCTAAATCATATTTACCAAGCAAAGAGTGGGTGTGACCATGTCAAAAAGGGCACTTTCCTCCAATAGCCCAAGTTTAGTGTTGCCGCAGATTTTGACCATCTTGAAAATGCACAAAAGGGGGTAGGGTTTGCGCCAGTAACCTTGATTCCATTGGTTAGGGTGTCCCAGAGGTTATTCCCACTGACTAGCTTTTATCAGTCATAAATGTGGCATCTCCAGGCACCCACTTCAGAACACTCTGGATCTGTGGAAGATCAGAAGAGGACTGAATCTGCTGTCTGTGACATGAGAGGAGCTGTGAAGAATGAACCTGCTCTGCCTATTGGACCCAGAACAAAGAAGTGGACTTCAAGGATCATACGGCTGGCCTCCTTTTAAAGCTACAAGTACACAACAAGCTACCCTTTTTTTGCAACAGCCCAGCAGACAAGTGGCAACTGGACCTGGAGCTCACCCTAGAGTTGGTCTCTGCCTATCGCCCTGTGTGTCTGTAAGGGGAAACAACCTTTACAACGAAACTTTTACAACGCACTACCATTACAACAAAACTTTTACAACGCAACCATTACAACGCATGACACTACAACGCATACCACTACAACGCATGTCATTACAACGCATACCATTACAACGCATATCATTACAACGCATACTACCCTTACACTATCCAACACTTACCCTACTGTTGCACCCCCTGGAGTTAGAATAGTAATGTTTACCCCTACACTATGAAACACTTACCCTACTGTTGCACCCCCCTGGAGTTAGAATAGTAATTTTTACCCCTACACTATCCAATACTTACCATTCATGCAATGTAATGTTATGCGATGTAATGGTATGCGTTGTAAAGGTAGAATGAGTTGTAATGGAATGCGTTGTAAAGTAGTTTTTAAAAATGTGTTGTAATGGCATGCGTTGTAATGGAATGCGTTGTAATGGATGTTGTGTTGTAAAAAATGCGTTGTAAAGGTATGCGTTGTAAAAGTATGCGTTGTAACGTCATACATCCGTCTGTAAGTGCCTCCCCTGAGGTCCTGGGGGCTTTAGACGTGTTCTTCTGTTGTGGATCTGGACTTAAAGGACTAAAGTCAGAATGTAAAATCTTGTCCAGGACGAATCAGGTTAGGTTATTGAGTCAAATTGCACCTTGGTCCTGTTCTACTGAGACCACTGACTATCACCAGCACATTGTACTTCTAAGCACTATGTCTACTTAAAACTTTAAGAATTATATCTCTGGTTTCCTTTATTTTTTTGTCATTTTATTTATGAAATGTGTATCTATTTTTCTACTTTGTTTTAGGATTTTTATTTTTTTGCATTTCAACTCTATTACTGTCTAAATACCTTACACGTTGCCTCTAAGAGAAGCATGTATGCTCTGAGCCTAAGCTACCAGGTGGTTTAGCTAAGGCTTATTTAGTGGCTTTAGCAGGTCGCACTGACAAGGATTGTGATTATTACTTAAGGGTGGTATTTACTCCCCTCAAATGATAGCCGGATTTCTTACACAAACTATAACGACAGTAAGATATTCCTGGGACAAATGAGGGTAAAATGAGTGGTTAAAACTGTTCTGGTTGAGTCCAGTGATATTTTTGTCAGCCTCCTTCCAGACCATAACGATGTAGAGTAAAGCAAAATTTCAAACTAACAGGTTTACTCCATCACCTGTGCAGCAGCAAGTTTCGGGAAAACCAGGCATTTAAAAGTTGAGTGCCATTACCAATCCAAGGCTAAGCCATCAGAAGAGCTGCTATGGCATGTACAAGCAAGTGTGGTTCATTCTCTGCAGTGGCCACTTCAGAACTCCAGAGGTATTTCACTAAGTTGTGACTTGCTAATTATGCACTCACACCTACCTCACAGCAACTAGAATACCATCTCCCAGGAGCTATTTTACCAGGCATAAAATAGCTGTACCCAGCTGATTACACATACAGAGGTCTTCGCAGCTTTCATGCAAGCCTTGTGCTATTTTACTAGCAACTGGTTCTTTTTACCTTCATATCACCTGCATTTCGCAACAAAACAGACATTAACCCCTTCAGCTGTTTCACCAGTATTTGGAACTTGTAACAAGCAGATCTTTGCTCGTGGACAACTTTAGCTGAATGCAACGCTGGTCTTTGTTCCTGCATTTGTTTTGTTGCAAGGCAACAGCAGTGCTTTTGGAAAATAAATATCACAGCAGGAAATAGAAGAAAAACGCCCTAAACATTTAATAATTGCCTTAAAGGGACTCTCAAACCAAAAGGTAGGAACATTTGTAGAAGTCGTAGCAAGCCCCTGTGTGAAGACAAAAAAGAGGGGGGGTTGCAGCACTAACCCGTGGCCCCCTCCACCCCCACACACACTCACTGTGCTTGAGGATATAATTGCTAAAGCTTTCAGAAGGTTTTGGGCGGCACACCTAGAAAGTAGTGCTTGTTCTGGCTCTGGGCGACACAAATGGAGTAATGTGTCCAGTTGAGAAGGCCTCATTTGAAACTCTGCGTCCAATCCGGAGCTCCTCCGGGTCTGGAGCAGTGTCCAGTCTTGTAGGCTTTGTCTGGATGAGCCTGGTTAGTTACCTAGGCCTCCTCTGGAACATTGTACCGAGCTCTGGGCGAGCCTTTGGAGTGTAGTGTCCAGTTCTAGAGAGACGCCACCTAGAGTCTTTTGTCCTGTTCTGGAGGTCTCACATGCAGTGTAGAATCTATAGAAGCCTCATTTGTAGTACTTTATTTAGGTTTGAAGGTCTGGGGTAGAGACATGAAAGACATCTGGGGGGTTGTACAGCCAAGAGCAAACCCAATTTATTCACCCTGAAAATATAATTGACAGAGTCGGCCCCGCGGGATTCAAACCTGTTAACACGTACACCGCTGCAGCAGGTGCATTACCTTCCTCAGCTCCTTAGCACCTATAAGGTCTAACATCCTTAGATCAGCTAAGGCATATGCAGGTGAAAACCAATTTTACAACACTATACTTATAAATTGGATTTCCAGGGCTGAAAAATGAAGGGCAGGTGATTTTTTTGTAATCTTTTTTTTCTTCTTTTTTTTCAAAAGGCTACTGGTGCAGACGGTGGAAGGCTGTGCGCTGTTCGCCGCGGGTTTTTTTCTATAATGAAAGCCTCCCACGGATTAATCACGCCGCCTCCACCTCGCCTCATGAGAGAGCGCTGCACCGCTGGGAATAAAAATTGCCCAGCGACAGTGCGATCAATTGAGGCACGTCTGATGGCAGATGCGTACCTCCTTGGGGGCGCCAATAAGATGGCGGCTACCTGGCCTCCATCTCAAAGGGGGGAGGAAGGAGCAGCCAGGATTACACCCCCGCCAAGCCCCCTCCCGCCGCCTCCATCCTGTCCTCCTCGGAGCGTGCCAGAACATATCTCCTCGGAGAAAATAACGCCTGGAGCAAAAAATTGGACGCGGCGGCGCGAGACACAGGGAGGGAGGGAGGGAGGGGCGCGTGACGGCCAATCCATCTGCAGTGTCTCCCGAGGTGAACCTTGACGCGAAGGCGTGATCCAGCCGCGCGCCCGGATGCTCTTCGGCTGGTTCATACCTGGCCGGCGGGGACTGTTCTACTCTTAATAAGCGGGCACCTGTCTAACATGGTACAGAATGTAATGCTATTCTGTTCTAACATAGCGCCTGCTCGCCAAATACCTGGCTTCTAAGGGCTCTTTGGTGCAGACTGCTTCTGCAGATGTGGGTTAGCGTTGGTCACTGAAGACACTTCTGTGGGGGTTCTGTAGACTAACCCTGGCCAGATGATAGAGGGGCAATTGGGTTTCCCCTGAGACTTGGGGGCATATTAGCAAGAACCTCGTTAAAATTATCGCCGTTTTAGCGGCAGGAAACTGCGATAATGGGCTTGCTAATGTGCGTTATAGAATTCCAATAGAAGCCCAGTTTAGATGTGCAGGATATCTAACCTGGGCTTCTATTGGAATTCTATAACGCATATTAGCAAGCCCATTATCGCCGGTTTAGCGGCAGTTTCCTGCCGCTAAAATAGCGATAATTTGAATGAGGTTCTTGCTAATATGCCCCTGAGTTCGTTCGTAAAAGGGTGGACTGATCTTACGCCCTGTCGTCCAAACCCGGGCTGGACTTGAAGAAAGGGTATCCCAGGATTCCATAAAATGGGGGTAAAGATGTGGCCGGAGAAGGGGGATTCACGAAGGGCGGAGCTTAAAAAGCAAAGTCTGGCAGTCAATTTATACATTTATTTAAAAAAAATCTTCTGCAAATATATTGGCAACAAGGACAGATGTGGCAGCAAATCTGTCTAGTGTACTTAACTGATCACCAAGCGGATGCATTTTACAATATCTTACAAGGTTAAAGCACCTCCTGCAGAGAAGTTTGTGTGCACGCAATTTTGAAGGGATTATAATAGTGGTAAAAACAACTCTGGTAGTTAATGCAGTTATGGGAAAGTTCTTTTTTTTTTTGGACAATCACCGTTTTGACTCACAAAGTAGCATAGAGGTGAATGTATGATGTTACAATGCATTCCGTTGCAACGCATGCCTTTACCACGTATGCATTACAAAGCGAATGCCATTACCATGCATAACCTTTGCCACACATTTTTTTACAATGAGTATGCTTTTACCACACATGCCTTTACAACAAATTTCGTTGTAAAGGCATGTATGTTAAATGACTATGCGTGGTAAAAGTTTTCCCTGACTCCTGCCCTCAAACCAGTCCCGGCACCCCCTTCCCAGCCCTTTTTATAAATACCTGACCTCTGCCCTAAAACAAGACCCCAGAGTGACCCCCCCCTGCCCCTTGTCCCCAGCCCTTAAAAAAAATACCCGACCCCTGCCCTATGCCCTAAAACTAGACCCCAGCGCAAACCCCTGACCCCAAGCCTTTTAAAAAAATACCCAACTCCTGCCCTAAGCCCTAAAACTAGACCCCAGCACAACCCCCCTACCCCGAGCCCTTTAAAAAATACCCGGTCCCTGTCCTGAGCCCTTTAGCTGTAGCCGGGCGCAACTCCCCTTGGCCCCCAGTCCCTAAAAAAAAAAAACCCCAGTCTAAAGCCCTAAATCTGTGCCCCGGGCCCAAAGCCCAATCCCCCATACCTTAACAGGACAACATCGACGAGGATAGTCTCCTGAGGCGCAGCACAGGTCGTCAAGAGAAAGCGGAAGAGTCTCTGTTTTCTCTAACGACGTCAATAGCCTTGACCACTCCAGTGCCTTTACCACTGTTACCAGCATATGCCCTTGCCACAATTACGTTGTCTATGTGTAGGAAGCTGGCTTAGTATATGGTGCTCACTTATGTAAATGTAGCACCCTGCACTAATCCAGACAACCCTTATGGTGATTTTAGTGGTCTCAGACAGCCTTAGAAAGCTCTCTAAGTGGTAGCTGTGGAGAGCAGCCTTCAGGCTTAGTCCAGCAGGAGTGTAAAGTAGTGTGCTTTACCAGTACTTAATCTTATGATATAGGTTAAGGGAAAAAGAACCACACAGTGTAGTTATAAAAATATATATTTATTATTAACACCCACTAACACAATGCATTATCTCCTACATGGAGATATAAACACATATAATACTCTGTCAATAGAATACTCAAATAGCACAGAATACCTAGTGGTCCCCAGGGGGAGACCAAACCATATTCTAAAATAGTGGAATGCGAACCACAACCTAAGTTGAGAATGGACCCAGAAGACGTAGAAGAGCTGGGGACCCAAGGAACCACCCAAGGCGAGTATCTAGGAACCCCATGGAGGTCGTGTGCAGAGTGGGAAAAACCACCATGTGCTCAATCTTAGTCAATAGGCAAGTCACGGTTGCAATTATAAAGAAGAATGACCCTTCCCAGCGGACCCTGAAGAAATCCAGTGGAAGATGGAATGTTGGAGAGTCACTCCACCCATGGATACCCCAGGAACCAAGATACCTACACCAGGGAAGCCGGGTGCATAGGTGAGAAGTGACGTCGGAATCCGCTGTACACCACAATGGACAACTTCAGAAAAGATGCAGCTGACGAAGAAGGTGAAAGTGTCCGGTGGAACGCAAAGATGGATTTAAGGTGAGAGGTACCTGCAAGCAGAAGGGACATAGTCTATGCCAATCAGGAGTGACCAGGAGGCACGGAAAACGAATGTCCACAGATGTCGGAAATGCAGGAGAGTTGATGGTGCCCTTTAAGTTGCAGCTGTACGGACCAGGTGATGCATAGGAGGACCAGGAGCTGTGCACAAGCTGTCCCACGTTAGATGTCGAGAGCCAAGGGGTCAGTGTCCGGCAGGGGCACCAACAAGCCTTGGCAACGGCAACCAACATAGTGGAAGAAAAAGGTGCAGTGTCGAGACCAGCAATGTCCAGATGACTCATCACGAGCAGGTAAGTCAGAGCAATCCCAGCGCAAGCAGGGGAGCCCACTAGAGCCAAAGAAAATCTTTGAGAGGACTCATAGGCCGAAGGCACAGGAATCGCAAGAGGACCTTGAGTGGCTCACGAAAGGATGAAGGGCCATGGTGCAAAGGATGTGATATAGACGAAGATCTTGGCTGCAGGAGATCTTGAGGTTGGAGCTTCTTGGAGCCTGAAGATCTCTGGAGGAGAGTGACAACAAGCCTTGGCAACAGCAAGTCAACGCAGTGCACAGGGGTTCTATTCCAGCGGTTCAGACGAGGGATACTGGTCTCAAACTCAGCGAGAAGACAGTGCAGGCCTCGAGGGAGTTGCAGAACCACCACCTGTGTTGCTGAGCCTTTCGGAGTCCATAGGAGCCCAGGATCAGCAGAGCGGTCAACTGTGTTGCGGTGCCTGCAGATGTAGGGGAGTGACCCCTTCACTCCAAGGGAGATTCCTTTGGGTGTCGTTGGATGTCCACAAGCCCTGTAAAGAACCTGTATGGAGCACAGGCACAGACGCTGCAGCAGACTTGCAGGGTGACAAGACCAGGAGCAGCAAGAGTCTTCCCAGTTGCAGTCTCGGTTCCCAACGCGAAGTCAAGCAAGCTCCAGAGTGCCCAGACAGTTGAAGTGGTATGTGATCTGAATCTTGTCCCACAAGGAATCTAGGGACCAACTCACAGGTAAGCTCCTTGAACTGGTTTGGACTGAAGTATGTGCCTTCAAGCAGTCTGAGTGGAGCAGGCAAGCACCCCACCCTGTCCCAATACACTAAGTCCTGTCAGGGAGGTGATCACACCTCCCTGTGACAGGATTCCTCTGCTTGAGCTTGGCTCAGCAGCAGAAGGGCAGATTTGTGTCTATGGTCGGCATCAGCCATAGTTTGCTGTCTGGGTCAAGAAGACTGGTACCAGAAACACTGAATGCCTCCCAGAGGAGCTTTACAGTGCATAGAATCAGTTATGATTCCAACATGTTTGATACCAAACAGAACAGGGTTTGTTACAGCCAGTTTAGAGATGGTCATCGCGTAATGATGCCTGGCCACTCTGTATCTTAATGGCTGGTGCAGTTATGATAGAGCGCCATGTTGTTTGAAAAATTGTAGGGGTGCACCATAATCTCAAGTAGTCAGCACCCACATATTTAGAGGGCCATGTTATTGTGTGATTTTATAATGTAGTACTAGGCCCGGGATCAGTGGAATATGTAGAATTATGCTCATATCATTTGCAAATTAATGTAGTGCTTTAGTTGAGAGAATTATGCCTTAAGTAATTTAGAATTAATTGCTTTGTGTGTAAAATGTGCATTAGGGTTGAACGTGCCATATTAAAGTTACACGTGTAGGCTGTCTAATAAGAAATGTGATGCTTTAACATGAGAATAATGATTGCTAATGTGAAATGTAATGTTAGGATTGATTAACGAAATGCTTATGTTGCTGTACTGGAAATACATTTAAAGGAGTAAAGGCCTGAGACAGGAAAACGCCAGCAGAGGCCTAACTGTGGTATTCTTAGCATGACTAGAAATGTCGAGTTGAAAATGTGCCTTTGGAAAGGAGGCTCCTGTTAGCAGTTGAATTTTGAATTGTAACTTAGAGCGTGCAAAGGATTGTTTCTCATTCATTTATTTTTCTTAGCATTTTCTATGGACAAAATCATTTTGAGTATTTCTTTTCAAATTATGATGCAGTTCTTCCTGAAGTGCCAGCTTATAAGCATTTGAATAAGTATGACTATAACAAATCAGAGGATAGACTTAGAACTTATTGCATTGCGACTCAAGAGTTGGACACAGCTTATGCTCATCGCCGTAATCTGACATGCCTGTTGTCAGAGAAGAAATTTATAGATCAAGTAGAAGATAGGTACAGAAAACAAAAGCAGTTGTGAGATTCAGGACAGGGTAAAGTAGATTGGACAGATAAAGAGAAGTTGCACAGGTCAAAGGGAAGTTATGGTCCGATAGCTCTAGATGAGGTGCAGAAGGGGAAGTTGTACATAAATTGTCCACAGACATATTACAAGAATGTGTATGTGGGGCAGACCACATGTGAGCATACTTTTACATTGGAGTATTATGTGAAGGACTTCTTACAAAGCGTAGTACAGATAATTCCAACTGTGTATTTTGTTTGTGGGAGGAATGCTTATGTGCGATTGCCTGAGAAATGGTATGGTACGTGTTACTTAGCGATCATCTTTCCTAAGATTAAGTATATAGAAGATTTTGAGCTCTTAGAAGGAGGACAGCATGCAAGAGTGAAATGAGGTGCAGCAGCTGTGGTTGGAGATATTTTTGGAGCAATGATACCAACTTTGGGAGTGATTTTGAATGATGTGAAGATCAAAAGGTTGGCGGCTGTTGTAGATGAATTGTCAATGGTGTTGGTGGAAGGAGAGATGTTATCGATAAGGACGATAGTTTTACAAAATCGTCTTGCTTTAGACGTCCTTCTAGCAAAAGAAGGAGGATTCTGTAAACATTTGAAGGTCCAAGAGTGTTGTACTTATATACCAGACAATAGCAAAGATCTGGAGAAATATATAAGTAACATCACTGCCATTCACTATGAGATTGAGGATTTGACAGAGTAAACTGTGTGGGAAAAGGTTGGAAAAGGATTTGGCAAGGTGGGAAGTTGGCTTGCGAACCTTGGAAAAGGATTCCTTGGTTATGTGTTGAAACCTCTTATCGTAGTTGTGGCATGTGTGTTTGGATTGTGGGGTTTGATAAGAGCTTACAAGTGGTACAAATCTAGCAGATTGGAGAGATCGCTGAGAGTGCAAGAGAGACGAATGGAGAGACTGCAGGACAGTCAATATCAGAATCGGAAAAACATGGAGTTGCTCAGGAGAGGAAGAGTGGCAACAAGTTCTGTTTAAGTCGGTTCTTCCCCTAGGAGGGTGTAGTTTGTGTGATGACACAGGTCATCAAAAGGGGGGACTGATAGAGCGCCATGGTGTTTGAAAAATTGTAGGGGTGCACCATAATCTCAAGTAGTCAGCACCTGCATATTTAGAGGGCCATGTTATTGTATAATTTTATAATGTAGTACTAGGCCGGGGATCAGTGCATATGTAGAATGATGCTCATATCATTCGCAGATTAATGTAGTGCTTTAGTTGAGAGAATCATGCCTTAAGTAATTTAGAATGAATTGCTTTGTGTGTAAAATGTGTATTAGGGTTGAACGTGCCATATTAAAGTTGCACGTGTAGGCTGTCTAATAAGAAACGTGATGCTTTAACATGAGAATAATGATTGCTAATATGAAATGTAATGTTAGGATTGATTAACGAAATGCTTATGTTGCTGTACTAGAAATGCATTTGAAGAGTAAAGGCCTGAGACATGAAAACGCCAGCAAAGGCCTAACTGTGGTTTTCTTAGCATGACTAGCATTGTCGAGTTGAAAATGTGCCTTGGGAAAGGAGGCTCCTTGTAGCAGTTGAATTTCGAATTGTAACTTAGAGCGTGCAAAGGATTATTTCTCATGCATTTCTTTTGCAGGTGCAAGGCCATGTAGCTCGTTAGGTAGAAGGAGCCATTGTTTAGAAGTTAGACTGGTAGGAGTGGGGATGAAGGGAGTCTACAGGAATGTACGGTTGAAACATTTGGCGGAGAAGGTGCCTGGGACCCAAGGACGCAGCAACGGTTTCTGGAAGAAGAAGGATCAACGCTGGAAAAGTACGAGGGGCTGCATCTGCCAGAAGGAGGTGTGCCATGGGCGTATCCACTGTTTTGGGATTTTGTATTAGTGAAAGTGCCCCGAGGGTGGAGAGTCAGTTACTATTGAAGCTAGGGTTAGAGTTAGTTGGGGTCCTGTCTAAGGCAGTCCATTTGGATATGAAGTTAGACATGGGACTTAGAGGGGACTAAAAGCGGTACAAAAGGGGGTGGTGATGGATGGAGCATCTGAATCAATCAAACACTCACACCCAGTCAAAAGATCTGGGTTTAATTCATCACCGTTCTTTAGCCCACTCTGCCACCCCAGTTCAGACATGGCTATATGCAAATCAGTCTGACCCTGTGCCTCATGGGAACAGTCCAGCCCGAACTGCCAAGCCATGTCTTCCCTGGACCGGAAACAAGCTTCCGAGGACCGGTTTCTGGCATTCCAGCCGTCTTCAGCCCGGCTTGCTTGAATCCAGTGGCAAAGTGAGCAAGGGACTCACGTCTGAGCATACCCTGCCACACTTATGGCGGCCAAAAGCGGTACAAAAGGGGGTGGTGAGGGACTAGGCAGGAGAATTTAAGGAGCATGTTAGAACGAGCTCGGTAGTTTAGGCTACTTACCTGGAAAAGTGAATGTGCTTCTTAGGGAGCCTTCACAGCTGACACCTTTCTTCTCTTGCCTGGGAGGAATGTTAAGTAGGGATGCCACTTTAGAGCTAGTGTAGGGACAGACTAATCTTTTCTTTTCCATTGGAGCAGATGCAGTCGAGTTTTCCAGTGGGAACATGTATCGCATGCTCAATGCTTCTTGAATTAACCTTGCTCTTTACTTTGAGTCGTCTGAGACTCCTGCGTAGAATTCTGTTTGTATTCGTGCCATTTTATTTCTTGAACCTCTTGCTGAGATGCTTGTATGTGCAGTTGTTTTTGGCTTTGTAATACATTTTTAAACTTTTCTTCGGATTCAGTGGTCCTTTAGATTGAGATGTGTTGATTTTGGGAACCTGTTAAAAAGTATGACATTTAAAGACTTCCTTCACAGTTCTATGCAGACTAAATAGATCCAGTCGCCCAGGGATTCTTTGGACTGGTAAGGTGAAAACCTAGATGAGAATCCCAGCGTCATCAGTTACAACCCTGGAAAATGGACTCCGAAGGTTGTAGTTGTGTCCTGCTCATGCAGGGGCACCCTCACACTTTGAACTGAGCACCTTGCCTTCAAGAATCAAAGGCCTACCTTAGTGGTGAAATATAGATTTTAAGTGCAGTGACCTCAGATATAAGGGAATGTATATCTGCCGTAAGTGGTGCTAGCACCAGCTTACACAGGCTGCAATGGCAGGCCTGTTGTCATAATTTGAGTGGTCTCTCATGGGAGGCATAATGCATGCTTCAGCCCAGGGGAGACCCCAGGTGTGTACTCATGCCCTGGGTACCTTAGTATAATACACAATGGTCTTACTAGGGTACACCAGTAGCCAATCTGGAATGTACCTAAGCACTCACCATGTCCAATTTAGGGAAGAAGTACAGAGACTGGGGTCCTGATTAGCAGGATCCCAGTCAGACTAGTCAGTAAAACATAATGACACCAGCAAAAAGTGGGGGTGACCATGAAAGCAGATCCCACTTTCCTATAATATGCCTTTACCATTTATTTATAACGTTTTTTATAGCGCGAACAAGATCCAGAGGGATAACAGAACACTTTACAATATGATGACAGGAACGTCAAAAGCAATATCTATAGCAATATCTATAAGAGTAAGGGAGAGAAAGAAAATACAGTGCAAAATACATCTAGGAGGGTAATACAATAAAACAAGTGTAGGCGGGTAGCAAGGGTGAAACACTGTGTTCAAGGGGGAGTTGTATCAAAAGTAAGACCAAAGTCAGCAGGTGCAATGTCAACGAGCCTGTGAGGCTAACCCTATTAGGGTATGAATTTGTTCATTAGGAATCTTTTGGCTTCCACTTTGAACGCCGTCAATGAGGAGATTCTGCGAACTTCCGGTGGGAGAAAGTTCCAAATCTTAGGGGCAGCTCCGGAGAAAGCTCGGTGACAACTTCTCTTTTTCTTAAGGCTGCATGGTTTCAGGAGGAGGGAAGAGGCACTTCTTGAAGCTCTTATGCCACAGGATAAATTACGTTTTTTTGCAAGGTACATAGGAGTATTTAGGTGTAGGGCTTTGTGTGTGAGAACGGCAATCTTTATTTGAATTTGTGCTTTGAAGGGCAACCAATTAAGGGAATTTTAGGACTGGGGATATATGATCTTTTCGATTGGTATCAGTAACCAGTTTAGCAGCTGAGTTAAGTGCAGCCCTTAATGGAGCCAGAGCATATTTGAGAAGGCCACAGAGGGTAGCACTGCCGTAATCTAACCTTGGCAAGACAAGCGCTTGAACCACTTGCTTGAAATCATTTAGAGGAAGGAAAGGTTTGATATTTCTTAGAGATCTCATCAAGTGGTTGGCTCCATTGCATACATTGCTGATGTGACCTTTCATGTTCAGGTACTTGTCCATAGTGATACCGAGAGACTTGGCTGCGTCTACGATATGAGGTGTACAGTTGAACGCAGTGAGGTGACTCAGCCAGAGTTCTAGCTTGGGGATGAGATTCGAGGGGGAGATGAGCAGGAATGGATTCCGTTTTAGAGGTGTTGGGCAGTAGATGATTCTCCGTTAACCAGTTTAGAGTAAACATTAGGGTAGTGTTGAGTGAGATGATGTTTTCCAAGGATGAGATTTTCAGATATAATTGCGTGTCGTCCGCATACATGTGGAAGAGAATGTTCATGGAATTTAGAGAATGTGCAAGAGGTTCCAAGAAAAGATTGAAGAGGATAGAAGATAGAGCGGATCCTTGGGGGACCCCATGAGTACGGGAGAGGGCAGGGAGAGAGAGTGGTTTGCCTTGACTCTTTGAGTTCTGTGATGAAGGAAGGATGAGAACCATGGTAACACCTGATCAGAAAAACCCATTCGATTTTGCAGGATGGATAGCAGGTTGTCATGATTAACCGTGTCAAATGCGGAGGAAAGGTCGAGGAGGATCAGGAGGCAGGATTCATTTTGGTCGAGCATAGTTAAGATGTCATCAAAAACGTGAGTGAGAGCTGATTCGGTGCTGTGCCACTTCCTAAAGCCTGATTGGTGCTGGTCTAGGAGTTGGTAATCCTCTATGTGGGCACAGAGTTCAGATTGCACACATTTTTCTAGTAGTTTCGCTAAGGTGGGGATGTTGGAAATGGGGTGGAAGTTATTGAGATCAGATTTGTCAGCATTAGCTTTTTTTAGTATGGGTGTTACCTGAGCTGCTTTTAGGTATTCTGGGATCATGCCTTGTGCTACGGAAGCATTAACAATCCTAGTCCATGTGGGGATAAGTACATTCTTGATTTATTTGAAGATAGAAGGGGGCAGCGGGTCGCTGAAGTGGTTGGAAGGGTTGATATTCTGAAGAATCTTGAAGATATCATATTCACTAAAAGTGGTAAAGGTGCACCATGATGCATTGTTCTTGGTATTCGTGGAGGTCGATTTACACCTCACAGAGGAGTCAATGGGTGAGGCAGCAATGGGAGTCGGTAGTAGAGCCTTCTTAGAGGCAAGGTCAATGGAGATGGTTCGTGATTTCTCCATGAAGAAGGTGGCAAGATCATCGCAAGAGGGTGGGTTGCAACCCGGATCAGATTGGTTAGACCCAACGACTGATTGTTGTTTGACCAATTCGAAGAGTTTCTTGGGGCGGTTTGCCGCTTGATCCAGTTGGTGTCTGAAGTAAGTTGCCTTAGCACTCTTGATTTGTTTGTTGTATCAGCTCCTGGCATCTCTAAGGAGTTTTAGTTGGTCCGAGGAGGGATTGACTCCCCATGACCGTTCAAATACCCTAAGGTTAAGGCTTTCTGAGTTTAGGTTTTCATTATACCAAGGTTTTGATATTTTTGTTGAGGCATTTTTTAGTTGGAGTGGAGCAATATTCTCCATGATGTTGGAGATGGTTGAATTGTAGGCGTCGGTGAGTGATTGTACCTCAACTATATCAACTTGGAAGAAGAGGGCAGATTTACAGTGGGCAGCTAGTTCATCAGAGTTTATAGCTCTTATGTCCCTTTTCCAGATCTTAGATTTTAGAGGTTGAGCTTTTCTCATCAATACCTCCCCGTTGATATAAAAGAGGATGCAGTGGTGGACGGACCAGTCACAAGGGGTGATGGAATCTATGGAGATAGACTGATCTTTAAAAATAATGAGGTCTAACGTCCCCTTTGTGATGAGTTGGTTGGATACAGTGCTGAATAAGATCTTGATCAGTTAAGAAAGATTTGATGCAAGATACAGCGGGTCGTTGGGGTTAGACCAATGAAGGTTGAAATCACCAAGGAAGATTTGTGATACCGCTGAGTCAACATTACTAGAGAGGATTTCCATTAGTTGCTCAGTGCAAGGGAGATTGTCACCCGGGGGGTGATAAAAGGTGTGAAGTTTGCAAACCGGTAGGTTCATACTTGATATAGTGAGACAGAGGTATTCACAGGAGGTAGGCGTTGAGGAGTCTGATTGAAAAACCGAAAGGGTGTTTCCGTGAATACATGTTAGTCCCCCACCCAGTTTCAGATCTCTGTCAAGCCGAATTATGTCATGAGTGGGGGGTACTAGGAGGTCTAAGATAGGAGTGGAAGCTAGATTTATCCAAGTTTCAGTAAGGATGATAATGTCTAAATCATTGTGTTGGATGAGGTGAAAGATATCGGTGGCATGTTTACTGGCTGACCTGCAGTTAATTAGTACACATTTAAGACAGGGTGGATTTGGGGGGGGGGGGGGGCGACTGGGTGATGTTCACACAGGTGAGGTTGTTAATATTACTGCAACTAAGATTGCAACAGGATTCCGTGTACAGGTTAGAAGGGATGGAAGGAATTTGTCTTGAAGGGTCTAGGTTAGGTTCTGACAAGGTCATGCTAGATTTGTGAGAGATATGTGGATCAGCGGTTGAAGGGTGGGACTCAAATCCACTGTGACAGGCGTTAAAGTTGGGTAGCGGGATACATTTGGAAAAGGTTGTGTTAGTGTTGTGAGAGTCAAGTGGATCAGTGGTCGAAGGTTGGGACTCATCTCCCATGTGACAGGCATTGGCGTTGAGTAGTGGGATAGATTCGGGGGTGGAGGGACCTAAAGGCTGGACCATGTGATCCTTAGTTCTAGAGGTCTCTCTAGGCCTGCTCACAGAAGAGAGGAGAGAAATGATCATAGGGACGAGATCAATTGAAAGGGCTTTCAGCTCATGTAGTTCAGAGGGGAGAAGGTGTAGCTGTAGAGATATATCATCAAGATGCAAAGTCAGGTCATAGTGTTGGGCGAGGGGAGGCAGGAGTTGGGGAAAAACGATCAGCGAACCTTGGGGAAGGTCTGTAGGGGTTAGTGGGGGCGAACGAAGCCCAGACTCAAGTCTAGTGGGAGGCAGTGTTATAGGGTAGAGGAGGGAGACATCATCTGAAGTAAGAGAGGACTGAACGATTTGAGAGAGCAACTCCGCTCTAGAGTCTTCCTGTGTCGTTTGACAGTAGGAAAAGAGATTGAGGACATTGAGACTTGAGGGAGCAACTCCGTTCTGTAGTCAACAAATGACAAGCTGACCGAAGGTGAGGAAGATGAGGCCATTGGGGCTAGTGAGGGGGTTCGATGTCCCGACTCAAGTCTAGTATGAGGCAGAGTTATAGGGTTGGTGAGAGGGACAGTGTCTGTTACCTGGGAGGACTGTATGACTTGGGGAAGTATCTCCACTCTGGAGACATCGTGTGTTGAGATGACAGTCAGTGAGGAGATAGAGGCCATAGATTCATCATCCAGTTGAGGAGGCGAAATAATGAGATGATGGGATCCGACTTGGGACACGGTGGCTATGTGATTATCTAGCTGAGGTGTGGGATATAGGGAGAGTGGGGTACTCATGACAATTAAAGAGGGTGTTCTAGTGAGTTGAGGTAATCCGACTGGGGACATGGAGGCTATGGACTCAGTAGGAGGAGGTGAGGGGTTAAGGTGGTAAAGGCATGCGTGGTAACAGCTGCGTTGTAATCACTGTTTCCCTGTAGAGGGTTAATGTACCTGCTGCAAAGCAAATCATGTAACATGCAGATCACAGATTTGTATTTTATGTAGATAAGTTAGTGGACTATTGCTTTTGACACTGAGATCACTTTGTTACTTCCATTTAATAAACTGCAGTCCTTAAAAGATAACACAGTGATCCACTTACGGCATTAAAGAGCTGCATGCAAACTGTATGTCATGGGCTTAGATCCTATCTGTTGTTATTCTAAGATTGCAATGAAGGGCTGATCTTGGAATTAATAAAGTATTGTTAGTTTAGACAACCCTAATCGCTGCATCACGTTTTATATCCTGACTTTTGTTTTTCTTGACTGTTCACTCTTAACATATAATGTATACATGTTTGGAGAATATTTGAATCTTACACCTTATAACCCTCTGACCCTCATTGTCTTAAGTAACTTTTCCTGTCTATTGATTTACACACTTGTGTAATTTATTGTGACCCTGTGTGTGATGTAAAGCACTCTGACGCCCTACACTGAGATGATTAGTGGTATAAAAGAACAAAATAAAAACAGTTGGTGCCATTTAAGTCATTATTAGTGTAATCACTCATACACACAGATAAATCTTGCATTCTTACAGTGCTTGCACATCTCTTACATAGGAGGGTGAATAAAGTCACAAACCTGCTTCCAATCATAGTTTCTCTTAAGTACTTGTGAAGTGCTAACAAACTGTGGGCTTTTGTTTCCTTCTATTCAGTGGTGCTGGAGTAATTTTCAGAGTGGGGATGCTGCAATTAATATTATATATCGCTGAAATCATAGGGATTGTGAAAAATCCAACTGTCATACAAAAACACAAGCTTAGCAAATGTGCCACACCCATTTAGCAGGAGAGCAGTATGGGTATGCAGCTGGTGGTGCATTTTGGAAGATCGGTGCGGTAGCACACCGCCATTTACAGACAGTACATTTTCAGTTGAAATGGCCATAAATTTGCATAGGCATGCAGTTTTACTGGTTAAACTATATAGCGCAAACACAATTACGTGTGGAAAACCGGTCTCAGCGAATATTATCATTTGCGCATCACCAAGTAGAGTGTCTAGATTTGTTTTCAACCTACTAAAATCTTGGTTTCGATCACATTTCAGACTTACAATAAAGTGCTTAATTTGTGCTTTCCTAATTGCTGATATAATTTGAAATATGTGTATAGTTAATTTACTTACATTTAAATGTGTGGTAGAAAAAACTGCCATCCTACAGTCTTTCCATTTGTTTCCTGTACCCCAGCAGGTTTGTTACCTAGATTGCTTTTACAAATTCCTCTCTATTTGCAGTAAGAGAAATAAAAGTAAATAGCCTTACATTTGACCTTTGTATTTGAACATGCCACAAATGTGACAAGATAAATAAAACATTTAAAAGCACCTTTGTTGCTAATTCATCTTCGAGTTTCAGCATGATTATTTCTGGGTTTGCTGCACCCCTACTTCTTGCGCCTATGCATCTATTGCCCTGGCATCTAAGTGTTTGGCTCCAGATGGCTCCCAGCCAGGGAAACATCCTTAAGGACAAAGCCGGAATCACTTTGTGCCTTCACAGCTCCGGCAACAGAACAAATGCGTCTTTGGCATGCAATCGTTCTGCATGCAAGTCGTTACAACAACTTGCTTAGGGAGGTGCAATGGTGGAGTGATGTTGGAATTAAAGTCCAACACCTTCCCTACTGTTGCGCAGACTGGAGTTGGAATAGTAAATTAAACTATTCCATTATCCATCACCCTCCTTAAGGCAAGCCGTTAAAACGACTTGTGTGCAGAACAAATTAGTGCTAAAGACGCATAGTTCCTAAGGCATGCGGAATTCCGTCATGCATTCCTGTTGTGCCTTACAAAACGTAATTCTGTCATTTATCAATACATTTTCTCTTTGAGTTATATAGTAGGCATATGAAAGGTCTTTGTTTTGGGCCCAGCTGGATGTCAAAATCAGAAAGCCCCTTGCTGACTGCAGGTTGCAGCACCAAACGAAATGCAGACAATGTGCAGGCAGTCAGGGCCGGACTGGGAACCAAAACCGGCCCTGGCAAAGTGCTCGGCCGGCCCCCACACCCCCGGGGGGAGGGGGTGGGGGTGCGACCGCGCTCTTTGCCAGGGCCGGTTTTCGGCCGATTTTGTTACAGGG